>NC_048545.1:12522925-13162925 GCF_902806685.2 Maniola hyperantus | reverse complement strand
TTGTCTTGCACAAGTACAAACACATATAGCGCTGGTTTTCAGTAGGAACCCTGATTCGGGTGGCACCACGGAATTATTATGGGGTAATGCTGCTGATATAAATTCTATTTTTGTGCTGCAGAAAAGGGCTGTTCGAGCCATAATATAGTATGGGACCACGAGAGTCGCTGAGAACTAAATTTAGAGAAGTTAAAATTATGACAGTGCATTGTCAATATATTTTTGAAAATTTATTGTACGTACATAAAAACATAAATAAATTCAAAAAAAAGTGACTGTCATAATGTAAATACTAGAAATAAAAATAAACTTGTACCTAATGCCCGCCTCTAGGCTAAGTAAAGTTCAATTCATTTGCTATTGTAATTCTATACGTTTTTATAATAAACTTCCAGAAAACATATTGGAGATGTCTCTCAACAAGTTCGAAGTTTTCATAAAACGTAAACTAATTAAAAAATCCTATTACATTGTAAAGGATTATTTAAATGATAAGTAAGCTTGGGAATGAGTTGCTCGGCTTTGTGATAGTTCTAATAAGTTTAATTTATGATTTTGTAAAGTGGTGATAATAAAAAGAATACCCGGCTGAGTTAGCTGTGGGCTCTTCTCAGTCTTGGGCACGTTTGGAACCCTCGTAGCGTTTGCGAAATAATTATCACCACTATATTTTACAAATCCAACAACTGACAATCGAAAAGAGTAATTTATTACCTATTTTGAACAAATCATTTGACTTTGACTTTTGATCCCGGAAAATCAAAGTTCCCACGGGATTTTTAAAAAACCTAAATCCACGCGGACGAAGTTGCGGGCATCATCTAGTGCATAATAAATAGTTTTTGATTTATCATGCAAAATGTCAAAAAATACTATTTACCTATTTATTTATTTTTATTTTTCACTAGCTGCCCCGGCGAACTTCGTACCGCCTAACAGTCGATTCTTTTTCAGGAATTTTTTAAAAATTTTCTCTCCGTAAGAACCATATTCGTACTTCAAGGAATATTATAAAAAAAGAATTAGCGAAATCGGTTCAGCTGTTCTCGAGATTTGCGATCAGCAACACATTTAGCGATTCATTTTTATATGTACCGAAATTCTAGTTACATAGTAGTAATAAATTAAGTTACATTGTAAATGCTTATCTCTAAACGGAGATTTAGAGATAAACATTTTACTATTGTAGTACGGAAACCTCGGGGCGCGAGTCTGACTCGTACTTGGCCGGTCGGTCTGTCGGTCGGTCGGTCGATTTATTTTAGAATGCATCGTATCGACAGCTGGTGGTAGTAGTTTACATATATCCTACTAATATTATAAACTAGGTGAAGCTATGATAGCCTAGTGGTTAGGACGTCCGCCTTCTAAACGGAGGTCGGGGGGTTCGATCCCGGGCACGCACCTCTAACTTTTCGGAGTTATACGCGTTTTAATTAATTAAATATCACTTGCTTTAACGGTAAAGGAAAACATCGTGAGGAAACCTGCATGCCGAGTTCTCCATAATGTTCTCAAAGGTGTGTGAATTCTACCAATCCGCACATGGCCAGCGTGGTAGACTATGGCCAAAACCCTTCTCACTCTGAGAGGAGACCCCTGCTCTGTAGTGAGCCGGCGATGGGTTGATCATGATGATGATGATGAGGTGATGCCCACGACTTCGTACGCGTGGATTTAGATTTTTAAAAATCCTGTGGGAACTCTTTGATTTTCCGGGATAAAAAGTGGCCTATGTCACTCTCCAGGTCAACCATACCCATGCAAAAATCACGTCGATCCGTTGCTCTGTTGCGACGTGATTGAAGGACAAACCAACGAACCAACAAACAAACACACTATCACATTTATAATAGGTGTAGTGATGTGTGTGTGTGGATGTTTGGATGTTTGTTACTCAATCACACAAAAACGGCTGAACAGTTTTGGATGAAATTTGGAATGGAGATAGATAAAAGTGTTAATTTAGGGTATACCCTAAATTAACACATAGGCTACTTTTTATCCCGGAAAATCAAAGAGTTCCCACGGGATTTTTAAAAACCTAATTCCACGCGGACGAAGTTGCGGGCATCAACTAGTAATAAAATATAATTTGGACTTATCCGAATTCCGAAAGTCAGGGTTGTCAAATCACACTTTACATTATAAAGGTGAAATTTTGTATCTGCGTGTGTGTGTGTATAGGTTTGTTACCCTTTCACGCAAAAAGTACAAGACGGATTTGGCTGAAATTTGAAATAGTGATCGCTTTTGAAAGAGTTCTCGCGGGATTAAAAAACCACTATATCCTCGCGGACGAAGTCGCGTGTATCATCTAGTTACAAATATAAGTATGTAGGTCATATTGTGTGCTTAGACAATTTAATTATATACTTGAGTTTTCGTGTAACAGAAACAAAAATGGATTGGCGGAAGAGGAAAAAGAAACGGTTTAGACTCGCAAAAGCTTCTCGCAAAAGCAAATCCCTTGCAAAGAGGAGATCTATTAAAATTCATCAGAATCTTTCCAAACCATAATATTATCTTGTGATGATAATGCCATTACTTTTTCGGGGTTATTCCCGTGCGTCACACCCGACGTGAGTAACAATGTGACTCGACGGGAATTTTATTTGACTGAATATGTACTTTTCCGGGATGCTGAATTTGATAATGACATTTATTTTCAAATCCAAAATAGCAGACATGCACTTTTCACAAAAAATTGAAATGGGTGTCGTTTTCAGGGTTTCCAGGATGCTGGTTTTGATAATGACATTAATTTTTTAATCTAAGATGGCGGGCCAGCACTTTTATAAAAAATAGACGCGAGTGTCGTTTACAAGGTTCTCCAGGATGGTGAATTTGATGATGACATTTATTTATTTTTAATAAATACTTATATATTATACTTCTATTTTAGTGGATCACGGGATTTTCTTTGGCAAGGAAACGACAAAGCAAAAAATCGAATTGAATTAGATTATGATGCTATCACACCGTACCATTTAGAGCCAGCTTCTGTAAGTTTGACACTGTGTTTGTAAGTTGATATTATTTAGATGCTAGCTAATGGCCGCGACTTCGTCCGCGTGGGCTACACAAAATTTCGAACCCCTATTTCACCCCCTCCAGAGTTGAATTTTCAAAAATCCCTTCTTAGTGGATGCCTGCTGCGTCATAATAGCTATCTGCATGCCAAATTTCAGCACGATCCGTCCAGTAGTTTGAGCTGTGCGTTGATAGATCAGTCAGTCAGTCAGTCAGTCAGTCAGTCAGTCAGTCAGTCAGTCAGTCAGTCATCTTTTTCTTTTATATATTTAGATTAGGAATTAGGATTAGGATAATATAATTATTATGTTACTAGCTGCCCTGACGAACTTCGCACCGCCTACAGTAGATTCTTTTTCAGGACTTTTTTAAATTTTTTCTCTCCATAAGAACCATCCCCGTACTTCAAGGAATATTATCAAAAAGAATTAGCGAAATCGGTGCAGCTGTTCTCGAGATTTGCGATCAGCAACACATTCAGCGATTCATTTTTATATAATATAGAGATTTACTATTTGTTGTCAGATTTGTCAATGCTGAATTATGTTGTATTTTAGTGACTCAAGACATTCCTTTTAGAAGAAAACAAGGAAAATAAAATGAATGTGCCCAATATACGTACCACTGAAATCCAACATGATGCTGCAACATTCAATTCCGTACTAAATATTGAAAGGTCTACCCATACCATACTTGTAAGTTGTTAAGCTATGTTTTTTGCATACATTCTATATAGATAATACTCACAATATATTTATGTTGATTGTATGTTTATTAATTCCAGAAATGAAATGGAGAGCTTCAATAGTTCTGCGTCGAATGATACATCTAATGTGACTGTTGAAACAGAAAATGATACATATTGTGTTTATGTGTGTAGTGGGCTTTTAGAGGGAAATTGAATTGTACCTACTTCCTACTTATAAAAATAAAATTTTCATTTTTGAGATCAAAGTGGAATTTATTTAGACTTTTTTATACACAAGTAGATGGTATATATAGTTTTTAGTCGCTACTAATAGATAAGTGTAGGCAACAAAATTTATTTTCACAGACAAACGAATGTGTAATCATGTGTTCCTAATAGGTAATCCGCCAGCACAGAGAATTCAACTCCTAGAGTACGCATATACAAGGATTTACATGAAAACAAAATCGTAAAATGTTGGCGGGGGACAGGGGAGAATGCTTTGTTGTGATTGGTGGACTGACTAATCAAAACAATGTGCCGAATGAGGGTACCGAACGGGCGTGGGCGATGATTCATTTAAAATTCCGTGGGATCACCACGATTTAGCAATGCAATTCCTTAGGTACAGCATCAGGGTCGAGAAGTGGGTCTTCGAGTTCAATGATAAAGTCTTTACTTGGTAGATATAGGTACCTACCTCCAATATCAATTTATAACCGACAGTTTCAAAATCCCATAAGTTTTGGTGGTCATGTCCCCTGCAGCATCAAGATTGAGGAGTTGAAATCCACATTTTATATAGGACAATGTTGCAAAGTTTCTTTATCAATTAAAAAAAATACGCAAATCGGTTCAGAAATCTCGGAGATTTCTGTGTACATAGGTAGAAAAACACAACTCCTTTTTTAAAAGTCGGTTAAAAAAGTATCCTTTGTTAATCCTCTACTTGTCTGTAAAAGTCCCGTCAAAATAGGTTCTGCCGTTCCGAAGATTAGCCCGTTCAAACAGACAGACAGACAGACAGTTTTTAAAAACATTTGATTCAGCTGTTATGGTACAGTTCAAATAACAATATTATGAGCTTGCGGTAGTTATTTCGAAATTACAGACAGACACTTCATAGAAGTATGGATTTCTATAATATATACGAGTTGTTTATACACGCTGAGGTAGTAGTTACCTAATAGGTATGTATGTAAGTGAGATTGTATAGTATTCATCAAAAGATAAGTAGGTAATCATTATCATTCAAAAAAAAATTAAAAATATCTATTTCAGTAGGTAAAACAATTTCACATAGTGCGTAGTAATTGGGACCATCCCAGTAAGTGTTTTAGTATTGCTACGAGTACTCGTGGCAGGCGACCCCGCTCTTCCATAAAATCTTATACAATAATAATTGAAATAAGTAGTTCCTTCATAAATCATATATTTACAAAAATTCATCGGTGACATCTGTCCAACTATCTGTGTGCCATCATCAATATATCCGGACGCTAGTGTGAGTGCATGCACTCGCTACACTGCTCATCACTGAGTCTATTTCTTTCTATCACAATGTTAGGTGAAATAGCATACAGGTTACCCACGTGGGCCGAGCAGTTCGGACGTGCATCCAGCGTCACCTTAACACTGCATGTAGATTGTAGATGATGCCACTTCGCGACCACCATTTTATAAGACTTGCCGTCTATCTAGTCTAGCATGAAATTGTTTAAAATTTGGTCTGGGCCTTACGAGGTTAAACTCGATTGAAGTGCGACCTCCTCGTGGATGGTCGGCCTTACCATCAAGATCATTATTTTATCGTGTTTAGGAATCTCTTCATTATAATGATTTATTACTTTTCAAAAGGTCAGTGGTTTGATTTAGTCATGCACAGCCTCCATAGACGTCCAATAAAGCTGATTTTTGGCGAGGTAACGTTGTACCTAGGCAGAGGTGAACGTATAAAAAAAAAGGAAAAACTAAAAAAAACCACTTCAGGATTTTAGATCGAAAAACTTGAACTAAAACTTTTAAAGTTGCTTTCGGATTTCGATAAATATAAATCTTTTGTACGAACTGTAAGATAAAGGTTGTTTTGTAAATGGTGTTTAGATTCGTATCTACGACAGCTCGGCCTTGTGTGGCGCGGCGGTTCCACAGTGCACGACAATAACTGAAAACCATTAAAGGGGGTCACGAGGTTAAATCTGAGCGATCAATCCTGAGATTATTTATGAGCGTTCACAATGCATTTAGACAAGCTTTTATATTGCTACTTGCTTATTCTCGCAACTTCGTCCGCGTGGACTACACAAGTTTCAAACCCTTATTTTACACCCTTAGGGATTGAATTTTTAGAATTCCTTTATTAGCGGATGTCCACGTCATAATAGCTAAATGCGTGCCAAATTTCAGCCCGATCCGTCCAATAGTTTGAGCTGTGCGTTGATAGATCAGTCAGTCAGTCAGTCAGTCACCTTTTCCTTTTATATATTTAGACTAGCTTATGCTCGCGACTTCGTCCGCGTGGACTACATAAATTTCAAACCCCTATTTCACCGCCTTAGGGGTCGAATTTTCAAAAATCCTTTCTTAGCGTATGCCTGCGTCATAATAGCTAACTGCGTGCAAAATTTCAGCCCGATCCGTCCAATAGTTTGAGCTGTGCGTTGATAGATCAGTCAGTCAGTCACCTTTTCCTTTTATATATATTTAGATTGATATTGTTGGTATGGTACCTTAGGTTTGAAAAGGCTTTAAATATTTTAAATGATCTATTTAAACAAAAAGAGAGTGCTTTTGTTTAACAATGATCCAATATGAAAGTTGAAGGTTGTAAGCCCGTTTAAGTCTCCTCCCCTGTAATTTAAAGCGAAGCCTGTGAACAGACTAAGCTGGAAAAGCACCTCTACATTATCCGATCCGACAATCATTTTGACGTAAAAGTAGGTACAAAACATAAAGTATGATGGGATTATCCAGTATATTGGACCGAGCTATGCCGAAGTGAGCCGGGCCGCATTGCGTTGGTCTCGGGAGAATGACTTTTATCGGTATATACTGTCAAGTCATTTTATCGAGATCGATGCTGTGTGGCATGGTGCATTTTGGCGTGGCGAGGTCCAACTCGTATGCAGAAATTGAAGCTTGTATACGCGGACATATTTTATTTTAAAACTACCTACCGACATATTTTGTTCATAATAGTTACACATACCTACCTAAAATATTAGACTAAGTATTATCTACAGAGGAATGTGCAGTGCTCAGACAAGCCGCCAAGCGCTTACGAGCACGAAGAAACCAATATTGTGTTTTTTCTTTTTGTGTGGAAATAAAATAAATAAATAAATAAATTTATTTACGGACAATAAACAACAGCAATCCAGTCACAGAGTAACATCGTTCTTTATGAAGGAGAGTGAGGTTAGTAAACAAATCATTAATATTTTAATTTCAATAAGGTTGCCCAAGATTGGTTGATCTGATCACTGCTGTTGCTAAATCTTTTTTGCATTAGGCCACGATTTTGGTAACAATAAATTGAGACTGTACTGTAGCCTAAAATCGAAATGATCTAAGGGTTCGTAACTAGTAGGTTAGTTTTTAATCTAATCGGTTTTTACGCGGCACTGAACAAACATTTAGATGTATTAAGTAGCTTGGTAGTTCGGCTTTGCACATTCCTTTGACAGATGCGTCCTACCGGCTGCACCAATTATGATTAGGAGGCGACTGTTTGATACTCTGAATTTGGTAACTTATTTTAATATGTACAATTTACTCTTGAATATAATAAAACTACACCTTAACTTAAACTACCAGTTCGTTCCTATTCATGGTATGGAGAAAGGCATATTAGCATCTTTTCATACAGCAATGTTAGCTTCTAAAGGTATAAAAATATATTACCCCCGGTATCATTTGGACGCTAGGAACAGGTGAATCTGTAATACGCTCTTTAACCTCTTTTTCAACCATTCTATTACCATAGATACAAAATAATCAGAAAAGGTTTGAAATAATACACCCTACGAAAAAAGTAATTTCACATATTGTGACCTATTTTATTATGTACGAAGTATTTCGTGCTTTGATATCAATATCGATATTGGCATCCGATACCGATAACATAATATTGTGTAATGTAAAACCGTTATTACGCTAAAAACGTCACAGTAGAACAGATACTCTGATCACAGAGTAAATTGGTATACTATAAGACTCTGATTGTGACAAGCTCAGTGCACTCGAGCTAATAGACGTAACTGCGTGACGTTAGAGAGTACTAGGTACCTAAACTAAAAGCATCGTTTTCCTGGAATTCCCACAAACAGTGCATTTTCCGTAAATAATACTTGTGTAACGCGCACGTCAAAATGTTTTAGAGAACTCTTGAAGAACACTCAATGGAAGATGGAAGCAACGCTTCAATGGGCATTTTACGTGCTACCACATAAGTAGATATTTACTCTGTGGTGCTACTAAACAATTGTTAAAATATGTCGTCATAATTACTATCCGGTAACAGTGCGACCGCATACTGGTATTGGACGGTATGGGCAACCTCTATCCCGATGAGCTCAAGGACGTTACGGGAAGGGGGTAGATGAGGAAGGGCGAGGACCGTGTTTGGTGGCGCGCTCTAGAATGTAGGCTGGCACACTCCCCTACCCCATATGTACAGAAAGACATAAGACATCAGAATATATAAAAAGAAAAGGTCTGACTGATCTATCAACGCACAGCTCAAACTTTTGGACGGATCGGGCTGAAATTTGGCATGCAGATAGCTATTATGACACGCACCACAGACGGAAACCTTTAACTGCGGAAACCAGCCCAGAGCGAAGCTATTATGACGTAGGCATCCGCTAAGGGTTTTTAAAAATTCAACTCCTAAGGGGGTGAAAGTGTAGTCCACGCGGACGAAGTCGCGAGCATAAGACTATTATTTTATATTCTGTGGCATAAGCTAGTCCTGATATAATATGAGAAGAGAACCGTGTCATAGTCAAACAAACTTTGGGATAGTAAAATATTTGCAACAATGAAGAGAAGCTTTGGCATATCGTAGTTTAATTAAGTTGGCTCACAGTAATAAGGAGAAAAAGTTAAATTAACAATAACATTACGCTAAGATAGTTAGACCGTACAAGTTAGAACGAAGAAAACGATTACAAGAATAGGTAGATACACTCTTACTTTAAAACTAATTTAAAAAAAATCAGCCAAGTGCGTGTCGGACTCGCAACCGAAGGGTTCCGTACCATCGTACTAGAAATAACACTTTTTAATTTTTATTATTTGTTATCGCGGCAACAGTACACATTCTGTGAAAATTTCAAATCTCTACCTATACTTTACGAGATGCAGGCTGCTACTGACAGACAAACAGATGGACAGACGGACGGATGGACGGACGGAGAATGGATGGACAGCGCAGGCTTAGTAATAGGGTCCCGTTGGCACGCTTTGGGTACGGAACCCTGAAAAAAGTAAGAGTAACAGAGAAATTATTCCGTTACCGTTATTTATCGACAGACATGCCGTGACGCAACGGTCGACCTTCACATTGAACTAGTAAGTGATTTTCTAACAATGGTCGGTTAATTTAATTATCATAAACTGGGTATTGTTTAACTTTGCACCGATAAGCGGAAGAATGTAGATTGCCGAGTTAATTCCTGTCAGTCACACGACCCTATCTTACGGGGACTCAGAAAATGAATAAAACCTAATCAATATCAAATCCGTGACCGATCCATTACTAATTTATGTCAACGGGAAGTACCCTGTAGGTTTCTTGACAGACCGACAGACAGACAACAAAGTGATCCTGTAAGGGTTCCGTTTTTCCTTTTGAGGTACGGAACCCTAAAAACTAATAAAGGTGCGTTTTTGAAGCATAATAGCTTCTTGTAGTGCTTCTAAACCTCTAAATTGTTAAAGAGGTAAAGGGGTCACGCTAAGTGCAGACCTACACAATGTCAAGTTGTTAGTATTTTCATGTAACCTTTATGAATGTTTCTGAACTATTAATCAAGGTATAAATTATTATCTATCGGATTTTTGTCTATCGGGCTGTTTTTTTTTTGTAAAAAGAATATTTAGCCATGTTAAATGACTAATATTCCCCTTTCCTCTCCAACTAAGCGTAAAGCTTGTGCTAGGAGTAGGTACGACAATAGTGCAACGGGCGGGGTTTGAACCGTCGACCTTTCGGTTTTCAGTCCACTCCTTTACCAGTTGAGCTATTGAGGCTCTTAGCTTGAGGTTTTGTTTGTCTGGGATCGAGATTCAAAATGTTCAAAACGCCTAAACCGATGTCGATAGTCGGTTCGCAGACTGAGAACTTTGCAAGAGTGCTTAGAGATTTTAAACCATACAGCCCGAACCAAACTTGGCTAGTAAAGTCGCTATAGAGAGCGAGACGTGTTTATAACTACTAACACGCCAAAGTCGCCTGTAAGTCTTCAGTAATTCCAAGTTATCATTGTAATCTCTTTTAATCGTTTTATATAGACTTTGGACGCGAATGATCAATATAATCAATAGTTTATTTTGGTCGTCATATTATATACAGGTACAAAGTTCAAGGTCCGACTGGATAAATGTTTCTATGACTAATAGAAAACCACTTAAGTACCTATGTACAAAATAATATATTGAAATTCGAAATTCTATAAAGGAAAGAAAGAGAGAGTAAAGATGATGTGAATTCTGATGATTATCCAAATACCTAAGTAAATTGACTTTCTGCATTCTTTATAAAATAAAATAAAATAAAAACCTTTTTTATTCAAATAAACTTTTACAAGAACTTTCGAATAGTCAGATGCATCTACCTACTAATTTATGGTATCAAAGGTCTCAAAGGCAGCAGCGTGGTCTTCTCCGTTTGACCTTGACTTTTTGACGACCTCCCTGGCGCAGTGGTGAGCGCTGTGGTCTTATTAGTGGGAGGTCCCGGGTTCGATTCCTGGCAGGGGTTTGGAATTTTATAATTTCTAAATTTCTGGTCTGGTCTGGTGGGAGGCTTAGGCCGTGGCTAGTTACCACCCTACCGGCAAAGCCGTGCCGCCAAGCGATTTAGCGTTCCGGTACGATGCCGTGTAGAAACCAAAGGGGTATGGGTTTACTAAAAACTGCCATACCCCTCCCAGGTTAGCCCGCTATCATCTTAGACTGCATCATCACTTACCACCAGGTGAGATTGCAGTCAAGGGCTAACTTGTATGTGAATTAAAAAAAAATAAAAAAAAAACCTAGGCCAAAACGAGGGTACGGGCCTAGAGGCATGGCCTCCTTGCCCGGGTGTGGCGCGGGGAAGAACGCTTCCCCGGTAACGTCCTTTAAGCCGTTGTCGGCTAAGGCCTGCCTTCTTGGCTTAGGGCCTCGAGGTCTCGATTGTGTGTTGGGTACAGGGCGCCCGTACAGTAGGCGGTGGGCTCGTCTGGGTCCCAAGGGTTCATATAACGTAGAGTAAGTTCTACTAACTCTAAAAGAAATTGGTATAGACTCATCACATCAGTCTGTTTAGAGAGTTGTTATAGTAATAAGTAGTATAATAATATTATCTAGCAAATAACATCGGCTGCTAGGCAAATTTCCAGCTTCTTCCTTCTATTACTAAAGTAGGCTTTTAGTAGGTAGGTCCTGGAATAAAAAGAATATAGCGCCTAGATTTTCGTCGATAATCTAAATATATAAAAGGAAAAGCTGACAGACTGACTGATCTATCAACGCACAGCTCAAACTACTGGACAGATCGGGCATGCAGATAGCTATTATGACATTAGACATCCGCTAAGAAAAGATTTTTGTAAATTAAGGGATTCGTGTAGTCCGCACGAAGTCACGGGCATTAGCTGGTTAGGATATTATACCTTTGTCACGTAAAATATTGATAACTTTAATCAAGATCAAACGCTACTGTTCTTATAAATGTTTCTTAACTATACATAATTCATTAAGTTGGAGCAGTCAAGTTAGCGAGATAATCTGCCCACTCCCCAGCGGAGCCCTCTCATTAGTGAAGAGTCGGAGACCTCTGCCCTCTCTGAGCCATTAATGACGCTTTCACTCTAAACGAGAGCGGAGTTCAAGCCGCGCCAAAACTAAGCTTTGTAGATGACACGATTTAAACTTCGTCGACAATAATTCTAGATAGAACTATTGATTCTGGAAGAGATCACTTTAGTGATAAGGTCGCCCTTTTATTTTTTAGTGTATCCTGTATTCTTACTCTCTGTAATTTTGTTAACAATAAAGTTGTTTATTTTTATTATTATAGAAGAACTTTTTATCCCGGAAAATCAAAGAGTTCCCACGGGATTTTTAAAAACCTAAATCCACGCGGAAGAAGTCGCGAGCATCAGCTAGCACACATATTATAAAGGGATTTGAATCTAGACACACTGTATTCGATCTCGTGACTTCTTAGGATCCGTTCAAACGGCCAGACGTTGAATCATGGCTTTGGTGTTTTTAAATATTATGTCGTGTTGTCAATGCCTAATTCATCGTTTCAACTACCTACATTACAATATTGAATAATTCATGTTTAAAAACGTTTGAATTCTTCGCGGTTGGTTATTATGATATTAGTCACGGTTATTGTCTTGCAAATCTTTTATTGAATCTCCTTGCGAGTACATGATACAAGATTATCTAATCTTACGACGATCTGACGGCGGCGATATAAAAACGCACCTTTACCACTTGACGTTTGTCGCTTGATATTGTGGCAGTAGGTACATTTTGACACAAAATCGGTTTCCAACAAGTGTGACAAACGACAAGTGGCAACAGGAGGTAAGTCGAAATGTTTCTTTCGGCAATAGAAATACAAATTCTGTGAAAATTTTATATTTCCACCTGTAACGGTTCACGCGATACAGCCTGCTGACAGACAGACGGCCGGACGGACGGACGGACAGCGAACGCTTAGTAATATAATAAGGGTCCCGTTGGCATTTTTCGGAAATGGAATCCTAAAAAGTAACTACAGTACGCGCCTGCAAGTAGTGCACCCTAAGGCCTTAGAATGACATTTCAGATTTGTAGAGCGTTGTCTCTGTCACTCATACCTATATGACGTTTTGTCGGTCTTAATGACAGGGACAACGCTCTACAAAACTGCTGCCTCCAGGTCTAAAGGTCGATGTACATTACTTTCCGCCGCGTACTGTAGGTACTTAATATTACATTATGTAAATAAAATAGACAAATCTCGTTTTAAAATTCGTAATTTTATGCAGGAAAATGCTCTGTACCTAAAGATTTCTTGAATAAAGAAATATAAAGATGAATAGAAACAAACAACGATGTTTAGTGCAAGTCTCAAAGACAATACGAGGAAGAGACCTTAAAAGTTAATTGAATCCTTCTTACTGACAGCAATTATGATTTTTGCAATTATAGACTCTCTGAAAGAATAAATGACATAGGTTTGTGATAGAAATTTATTCTAATCGTGCTGACCTTCAGGTATGATGATAAAATGCTTTATTGATTTTAATATTCTAATAACATTATTGTTCTACAATCTACAGTAACTGATAACTGAGCTGTATAAACTAATCACTACCAATCTTATTAAATACGAAAGTGTGTTTGTTTGTTCTTCAATCACAACGCAATGAAGCAACGGATCAGCGTGATTTTTTGCATGGATATAGTTAAAAACCTAGAGAGTAACATTGATCTCTTTTTATACCGAAAAAAAATTGATCAAGAGCGAGCCGGACTCGCACAAGAAGGGTTCCGTATCATCGCACAAAAAATAATAATTTTTTTGTGACGTAAGCACAAATTCACGGTTTTCGGATTTTTTCCTTTACTTGTGCTATAAGACCTACCTACCTGCCAAATTACATGATTTCAGGTCAACGGGAAGTACCCTATAGGTTTCTTGACAGACACTATAGACAGACAACGAAGTGATCCTAGAAGGGTTCCTTTTCCCTTTAGAGGTATGGAACCCTTAAAAAACAAAGAGTTCCCATGGGATCTAGGCGGACGAAGTCGCGGGCATCAGCTAGTAAGTACAAATAATAATGGATGTAATAAACAAGATACTAGAATAACTACTGTAGTATTAACGTCAGCTCTATTCTCAAGGGAGACACGCAAACTGAAACAAGTATAAGAAAGAGTATGTAATTTAATATGGGATATTTCCAGATATTCCCTTCAGACTCTCGAGAGAAAAATAAAGATTATCTCGTAATACGAAATATTCTGAACGTTTTCTTGTTATTTATTGTTTATTGTTAAAACAAAAATGGCATTAGGTATATCCAAAAATTGGCAATTCTGAGTAGGTACAAAGTAAATAATGTGAAATTCTGCGGAAAAAAGGACCTTTTTAAAGGTCCTTGGCATCCTCTATTTTGATATAAACAGACAATTCGGAACATTTTTACTTGAATAAAAATATATTCTATTCTTCTTCTTCGTGAGTGTGTCCATGTTTTCCTGTAATTAACCATGATCTGCTTCTTAACTGAAGAGTTCATGTTTTATCATTTGATCTCAGCTCAGAGTCAGATTTTATTGACCCATATTTTAAAAAGGTTTTACATCTTTAAAATATGGATATTAATAAAAAGATATTATTAGCGGTTTACAAAACCTGTTCTCATAGAGATATAAAAGTTCACATCATACTGTATTATGTATTTTCGCAAAACTAGTTTGTTACGATCTATTACAAAATATATTGCACTCATATTTATGAACTGTTTCAGGGGCTCTACACACGTTCAGTTTAACCGTCCATTCTACTTTGAAAAATTTAGGTTCAGTTTGTAGGCTTGGATGAAGGGGTTAATCTCCGGAACTAAGGATCCAATTCTGAAAATTCTTTCACTGATAGATAGCTAATTATTCCCATGGGCTAAGGCTATAAACGCCGACGAAATCACGCGATAAATCTAGTTCTATATAGATTGGAGGATCCATTATAAGACGTCCGCCCCGTATTCTGGAGATCAGAGGTTCGATCCCGGGCACGCAGCTCTAACTTTTCGGAATTATGTGAGTTTTAAGCAATTAAATATCACTTGCTTTGACGGTGAAGGAAAACATCGTGAGGAAACCTGCATGCCTGAGAACTCTCCATTATTTTCTCAAAGGTGTGTGAAATCTGCCAATACGCACTAGCGTGGTAGGAGGCCCGTGCTCAGAAATAGCCAGCGATGAGTTGATGATGATGGCATAGATTGGACGGGACAGTAGACTTGAACGTGTGTGGGGTACCTAAACGCTGTAGTAGGTACAGCCAACAGTGAAGTGAGGGGAAAGGTGTTTGTGCTGTTACAACACCGGCCACCGCGCAAAGGTAATCCGGTCACGCCTAATGCAGCGAGTTTGCCCAACTGTGACTCGGGAGGATGCAGTATCTGTATAGACACAACCTTGTGAATATGCTCTTAGATAGTAATGATACTTTCATCATCATCATGATCAACCCGTCACAGTGACAAGGGTTTTGGCCATAGTCTACCACGCTGGCCATGTGCGGATTGGTAGACTTCACACACCATTGAGAACATTGTGGAGAACTCTCAGGCATGCAGGTTTCCTCACGATGTTTTCCTTCACCGTTAAATCAAGTGATATTTAATTACTTAAAACGCACATAATTCGGAAAAGTTAGAGGTGCGTGCCCGGGATCGACTCCCCGGCCTCCGATTAGAAGGCGGACGTCCTAACCACTAGGCTCCCACAGCTTTTTTTTAAATTAATTACATAACCAATAGTAAATATGTAAAAGTATTGTGCTATTGGATAAATAAATCTCAGAGACTGTTAAAGAGGTGCAAAAACAAATTGATCGTACCTATCTTTAAATGTAGAGCAGATGCCAAAGAAAAGCATAAGACGAGAGAAAGATTACTGGTGATGTGTCTATAAAAAGACTGTAATTATCACTGGCACTGGTTTATTTTAAATATGTACAATTTACACAGGATTGACGTGTACAATGTGTTCGCCTGATGCACCGCGAATGCTTTTTCGTTCGACCTGAAGACAGATGTCGGCTGACACCCCGCGCCTCTGACCCCTCGCGCGCCCAGGTTTAGTGCAGTTGCACTAAACAATTACTTAAAACCTATCATCTTAGTTTTAAATAAATATAAGTTTTAAAAAACAACAAAGACTCATGGGGGGGAGAAACATTACGCTAAATATAGGTTTTTAAATATTTAAAACACTTGTAAAAAAATTGTATGTCTATATCTATTATTTAAGTCAAATAAAATTATGTACAGTTGTATCATAACTAAGTTAAGTTACGAAGTAGTTAAGTAAGCAGGTACTAAGGTTATAAATATTTTTTGTTTGAATTATCTTAGGAGCAATCTCTACAAAAAACTGATATATACAGTTATTAAAAACATTGTGGTACGTATGGTTTACTCATATTTGGTCTCATAGAATGCGATTTCCGCATACATGTACAAATTACGTCATATTTTATGGTCTCAATATGTCTTCTTGTTCGTTGGTCGCAGAGCGGAGATTAGCCGAGATAAGATGCCAACAATAGGTTAAAACTATTAAGACATTAACTGAGAACACCAGCTCACTAATTTGCGAAACATGTCGAAACACTTTAGATATAATCTCTTTCTCTTTATTAATAAAAATACTAAATTATAATACTTTGTGGGCATAGCAGCAGTGTAAGAGAGAGGGCCAGGTTAGAAAAAGCTATTTTACCGAAAAGAGCACGGCTATATAATTTAAGAACATGAATAATCCATACTAATATATTAAATGCGAAAGTGTGTCTGTCTGTCTGCTAGCTTTTCACGGCCTAACAGTTTAACCGATTTTGATGAAATTTGGTACAGAGTTAGCTTACATCCCGGGGAAGGACATAACTAGGCTACTTTTTCTCCCGGAAAATCAAAGAGTTCTCACGGGATTCTTAAAGGCCCATCCGTTTAACCTATTTATATGAAATTTGGTACAGAGGTAACTTGAATCCCGGAAATTGACATAAGCAACTTTTTATCTCAACTTTAAATGCACACGGACGAAGTCGCGGGCATCCTCTAGTTGAATAGTAAAAACTTTAAAGTAAGTAATCAAAGTAATTCGACCTTACGTTGAAACAGAATTCGGAATTGTAAAGTTCGATGGTTTAATGAAGTGGAATTTTAGAAGTGAGTGGGATTGGTATCAATTTGCACGAAACCTTTAATGAGAGAGGGGTAAAACTCAATATGACGGATCATTTTACTGGTACCTTTCAAAGAAACGTTCAAATAGCATAAGTACCTACCTAATTGAGCATCTATTAGTTAACTTATTCGGACTTCGCTTACAGCACACTTTTAACTGTTGAAATGCATAGAACCACTATAAATAAACCTTTCTCGTGAAATAGTGAAACCATATTTAAAATTAAAACCCGTCTATTTCGTTTCGCTAACCACTAATAGTCCAGGCGGTTATTTGTTTTGGGTTGGGTCAAAAAACCTCACCTACTTCTTCATAATATTATGTACCTATATCTGAGTACCTACCAATGCATCAGAGAATGCGTTGGCTTAGTTAGGCTCTCCTACTAAACAGATTTGAATTTTCAAACTATACTTTCAAACTGGTCTATAAGAAGTTTAGAAGTTACAAGCGGATCCACAGACGGACGCGGATTGCGCCGATGTTTTATACTATACTGTAATAGATTTTATTAATAACAACTCTGCTAGTTTAAATTACGCCAACATGTATTTCTAATATCTTTTTAATTAAAATTGAAATATCAACGTTGGAAATTGTGTATTTAATTCTTAAAGGTTCGTACGCATCTGAGCGGCGCGGCGCGGCGCTTCAGTGAGCTTCACGTCGCGGCACAGAGCTTCAAAATATCATTTCTATCATTTTGTATGGCGCATATCGCACTAGAGCGGCGCGGCGCGGCGCTTCACCGCGCGTTGCCGCGCGGCACGGCTGGAGAGAATATTTTGAAGCGCACCGAAGCGACGCGCAGTGCAGTGACGCTAGTGCGACATACCCAGCGGCGCGGCGCGGCGCTTCAGTATGCGTACGTCGCTCGAATAAGATACACGCGCATCTTGTTAGGTATTTAAAGTACAGGCAAGAATCGGCAAGATAGACCTCAAAATAAATAACGTAGGTTTAATTTTTGACACATGACGTGTTCCTCATGCTCTTAGAAGTATATCCTCAAAGGTCCCAACCCCTAGGATGTCGGCTTCCCCCCTTCCCAGTGTCTAAATGTATAAATGTCTCTCCGAGCGTTATGAGAAAACATCAATGGTAAAAATAATCCTGATTAAATAACTATAATATATTATGTACATATTATACCTACCTACTTCATCTAGGTAGAATTAATAGTTTCGGAAATATGCCTACCTATTGTTGTACTTGTGTTTATATTATACTAGCTTATGCCCGCGACGTCGTCCGCGTGGACTACACAAATCTCTAACCCCTATTTTACCCCTTAGGGGTTGAATTTTCATAAATCCCTTTTCCACGCGGACGAAGTCGCAGGCATCATCTAGTTGCATTTTTTTTTAGATTTTTAATCCCGTGTGAACTCTTTGATTTTCCGGGATAAAAAGTTGCCTACCTCTGTCAATTCCCGGAATGCAAGCTACCTCTGGTCCAAACTTCATATAAATGGGCCTTTAACAATCCCGTGGAAATTCTTTCATTTTCCAGGATAAAAAGTAGCCTGTCCTTCCCCGGGATGTAATTCAACTTTGTACCAAATTTCATCAAATTCGGTTAAGCTGTTGAGCCGTGAAAAGCTAGTAGATAGACAGACAAATACACTTTTGCGTTGATAATAATATAAGTATGGATATGCATAAATATTTTTTTATAATTTCCATAAAAACTATCATCATCATCATCATCATCAACCGATAGATATGTCCACTGCTGGACATAGGTTTCTTGTAGGATTATATTACCGACCTGTGTGGTATACCTATTGTTTCTAATGTAATTTCCACAAAAACTATTAGGCAATCGCATAAAGAATTTTGTCTTTGACATTCTGAAGTAAATGTGAAATGGTACAGAGTCATTAAGAAGGCGAGGAAACAAAATGTGATATCCTTCTTGATAGCGTGACTTTGGTATGTCAGCAATCCATTTCTTCTTCTTTTTTAGGGTTCCGTACCTCAAAAGGAAAAACGGAACTCTTATAGGATCACTTTGTTGTCTGTCTGTCTGTCTGTCTGTCTGTCTGTCTGTCTGTCTGTCTGTCTGTCTGTCTGTCTGTCTGTCCGTCTGTCTGTCAAGAAACCTACAGGGTAGGTACTTCCCGTTGACCTAGAATCATGAAATTTGGCAGGTAGGTAGATCTTATAGCTGACATTTGGGGAAAAATCTGAAAACCGTGAATTTAGGGTTAGATCACACAAAAAAAATTAAATTGTGGTCATGAACTAATATTTTAGATTAGTATTTTCAACTTTCGAAGTGAGTGACTATACCAAGTGGGGTATCATATGAAAGGTCTTCACCTGTACATTCTAAAACAGATTTTTATTTATTTTTATGCATCATAGTTTTTGAATTATCGAAATCATACGACTGTAGTACGGAACCCTCATTGCGCGAGCCTGACTCGCACTTGGCCGGTTTTTTCTCTTCGATAATTCGTTCTTCTTCTGCACAACAAAGAAATAATAATCAAATCCTCTTCACTGTCGCTCATCTTGCGACGTTGTTGCTCGTACGCGAACGGGTGTAGAAGTGACGCGCAAGTGACGCGAGCTGCCGCGTACTGAAGTTGTAGTGCGGTAGGCACCGTCGAGCGGCCTGAGGTGAAGCGTTCTGCAGTCGGACTGAAGCGCCGCGCCGCGCCGCTCAGGTGCGTACGAACCTTTAGACGTTCAAATTCATAGACTTGCCTACTAGTGATAATCTATATAAATATATATTATGTAAAAGCAAACGCTGACTGACTGACTGATCTATCTACGCACAGCTGGAAAGATCGGGCTGAACTTTGGCATGCAGATAAGAAAATATTTTCAAATTCAACCCCTAAATGGGTAAAATCGGGAAGAACGAAAATAAAAATCCTCTTTATTTCTTATCCCGTGGGAATTTCGCAAAATCCGGCCTCGTTCCTCGTATTCGTTATAAAGGGAACCTCTGTGCAAAATTTCAGCTTTCTAAGTCCAAGTGTATGGGATGGGCGTTAATGAATTAGTCAACACTTTTTTATACCTATGTATTGAATACTAGATCATGCCCGCGACTTCGTCTGCGCGGATTTAGGCTTTTTGAAAACCCGTGGGAATTCTTTGATTTCCGGAATAAGCCTATGTGCGTCCCCGGGATGTACCTAAGCTAACTCTGTACTAAATTTCATCAAAATCGGTTAAACTGTTGAGCCGTGAAAAGCTAGGGGACAGACAGACAGACACACTTACGCATTTATAATATTAATATGGATAAGTATGGATTGATGGGTAAAATAAAACAATCTAAAAAGTTTTTATGTTAATTTATAATTTTTTAAAGTCAGAGAGAGTTATATGTTATCGAGTTCATTAGAGCAGAAGATCAATGATTGATTACATGGCTCTACGATGATTTAGCGAAAATAAAGCCAAGTGAAGTGAAATTATTATAAAAGCCTTTCTAATGGGCAACGATTCAGCGAAAAAGACGTAATAGCTATTATTTTTGCTGGATCGTAAAAGTGGAAAAATTATTATTATAATAAGTATTCAGAAGAATTGGTTAATCGAGTTTGAGACAATATAAACCAGTAGGGCGATTGTCTAAAACCTGCATCAATCTTTATTACACTCTCAATTGTTCTGATTGGCTGAATTTGTGCGATTCTTGTTGCAACAATGCATTGTGGCCAATAGTGAGCGAGCATTAACCAATCAGAGATGATTGCGATCGTGACATTGTAGCTGTCAAACAACCGCGGTAGAGCCACAGTAGGGCGATTGTCTAAAACCTGCATCAATCATTATTACAATCTCAATTGTTCTGATTGGCTGAATGTGTGCGATTCTTGTTGCAACAATTTATGGTAGCCAATAGTGAGCGAGCGTTAACCAATCAGAGATGATTGCGATCGTGACTTTGTAGCTGTCATTCTCCCGCAATCGCGCAGCAGAGAGACGCGAATGCAAGCAAGTGATACTTGTTAGTCCTTGCTTTGGTTGTTTCTAAATTCTAACTACATAAAACGTTATTTTTTGGGGTATTTTAGTGTAAAAACGTGTTTTTTCCTCTAAATTTTATAATAGGCCTAGTACGCGACAGGTCGAGATGGCAATCGCGGTATGGTCACAGGTCACCCGCGCTATCCCGCACCGGGTTAGCACGGGCGCTATGCGGGTGTGCAGGACGTCCCCACCCCGACTGTGTACTATAGGTCTTAGGTACTATACCGTCTCTGCGTAGGAAGCCGGTTTGCGGTCTTACCGGTCTAAGTGGCCGCTCATTCAGATGACTGTATGCTCAGCTAATTAACTGACATCAGTAATAAGAGATAAAGATAAAAGATAAAAACTGAAATGAAAAATAACACTTTCCAGTAAAACACCAGTCTAAACAAGTAGGCACTAACGAAACTATTATCTCTAAATTTATAAGTCACATACTAAATAGCATTCTGAATATGAGGCAAAATATTCATTGAAATTCAAAAAGTTACTCTGCGCTTGCTACTTAGCTTTCAACCTTTCAACAAAGTTGTTGAAAGCACATTCATGAGAATTATGTTTCGACATTATCTTTGTTTGAAACTTTTTGCTCGATTGTAATTTAACGACTATGCTCGTAGCATTTTTGTTTTCAGATTTATCTGTGGATAATTTTAATACCTGAGCATACATTGTGAGGGTTCCGTACCTCAAAAGGAAAAACGGAACCTTTATAGGATCACTTAGAATCATGAAATTGGGCAGGTAGGTAGGTCTCATAGCAGACATAAGGGGAAAAATTTGATAACCGTGAATTTAGGGTTATATCACACAAAAAAAAATTGTGGTCATGAACTAATAATTAGTATTTTCAATTTTCGAAGTAAGATCGAAGTATCGGGTGAGGTATCAGATGAAAGGGCTTTACCTGTGCATTCTAAAACAGATTTTTTTTATGCATCATAGTTTTTGAATTATCGTGTAAAATGTCGAAAAAATACGACTGTACGGAACCCTCGGTGCGCGAGCCTGACTCGCACTTGGCCGGTTTTTAACTACTTAATGCATTAATAACATCACTGGTTCATGCATCGCTAATTACTTGCTGTCCGTTTTAGATTATTTGAAATTTATTTTTAGCAAACATAATATTTATCTTCCTATTGTTTGGCTTCTTATATTCTGAGTTTTTGAAACATCATCATTCACGACTGTCCACGTAAAATATTTACATATTATAAATTTTATAATTCCCCAAGCAGATACGCAAACAGCTCTACCGACGTGTATATTTTGGCATGCTTTAGAAAATTACAGAAAATTAATTAAGGATTGTAGGCTGTAGGGCGTAATATAAACCATACACATCAAAGGGTCTCAATCAAGGATCTACACTGTGCGGATCAGCCTCATTAGCCCACATAAGGAACTAAGGCAGCTTAAGCCATTCCCAACATCCGCTTACGGTCCACAGAAAAATTTACTCATTTTACTTATTGTAGACCTAGCGTAGAGAATAAAGATTTGCAGGACTATACATGGAGGACTTAGGTATACAAAATCGAATTTCCACATAGTTTTATTTCAATGCTAAGGACAAATTCAGCAAGAAACTGCTTGTTTATCTTTTAAACTAGCTTATGCTCGCGACTTCGTACGCGTGGACTATACAAATTTCAAACCCCTATTTTACCCCCTTACGGATTCAATTTTCAAAAATCATTTCTTAGCGGATGTCTACGTCATAATAGCTTTCTGCATGCCAAATTTCCGCCCGAGCCGTCCAGTAGTTTGAGCTGTGCGTTGATAGATCAGTCAGTCAGTCAGACAGCTTTCCCTTTTATATCTTTTAAATAAACCAAGGAAAACTAAAATATACGACTGGCCCTAAGAAAGTCGTAGTACACACTGATTTATCGTGCCCCCGATATGGTCTCAGTCTAATTATTGTTAGGTTACGTATAATTCGCTCATAAATTACGCGGTAGGCCCGTGGCCCGATTATGTGATAGCTTTCGCAACGCTTTACATGCGCCCGCGTCGCGTCGTCGTGATAGCTAGATGATAGCTGATAGAAAGTGATGTTTTAGCTATGCTATAGCACGCGATGCATATTATTGATTTCATTACCTACTAGCAGCTAGCTATCCTTTTTTACCTGCAGGGCGATTGTCTAAAACCTGCATCAATCATTATTACAATCTCAATTGTTCTGATTGGCTGAATTTGTGCGATTCTTGTTGCAACAATGCATTGTGGCCAATAGTAAGCGAGCATTAACCAATCAGAGATGATTGCGATCGTGACATTGTAGCTGTCAAACAACCGCGGTAGAGCCACTGGTGTCCTGAAATATCGTCTCATTCAATTGTTTTTTTTTTGCTCATAACATGATATTCTATTTTTTTTTGTAATCTGTAAATAGTGTAAAATTAGGAGCAGAAAAAAAAAATACAGTACAGTAAATATATATTATAGTATAATAATACAGTATTTAATATATAACGTAAAAATTTAAAAATTTGTTTTATTGATACAAATACCACGTTAAAACACTAATAAATAATAATAAAACTAATATTAGTATAAAATAATAGCGCAGATAAGCACTGCTGCTAAAAATCAAAACCCAGCAAGTAACATTTGAAAGGATTTTTCAGGAGAGTGAGGAAACATGGACACCTGGTTTCTGGTACCATATTATAGGATTTAAAATAATTGTGAATGTGAGTCATCAATCATAAATATGTTCAATAGTAAATAGATCTTAATTCCGAAGTTCAGCTTAAAATAAAATTTTACTTTGTGAATATACGTATCATTTTACAGTTAAACAGGATGTAAGAAATAACGAAAAAACTACTATAATGTCAATGTTAGGATTTAAATGATAAGTGTGATCAGGAAAATGTCGTCCAAGTAAAACATGTTGTTAGTCACGTTTCTATTTCCACAAAAACGAAATAAGTACAACAAAAGCACTAGAGTCTAGACGGCGAACAAGCTTGGACTGGTCTAGACCTTAGCCGTAACTCCGCCCCAGCGTCCACCGCATACACGTGTTCGGTTTATTGAAACCTTTAAGTGAAAGCCTTTGTGTTTTCCCCTCGGTAAACTGAGATGGGAAAACATAAAACATGAGCTTTTATTGTTATTTGAACGTAGTAGTGTGGTAATGTGATTGTTTTATATCGTAAAATCGACTTGATCTGACGACTAGGTATACTAAGTATAATAATATGACCATATTTTATTTACAATGGGGCCGATTCTCTTGTACACAATCTCTAAAAACGAAATTAACGAGAATAAATCTAGTGCTTCTTCCTAACCTAAATCCTTTTCCGCAAGCAACATTATGGAATAGGTTTAGAGGTAGCAATAGATTTGGACGTGTCATTTCAGTTTAGTTTAGCCACATTCAGTGGCGTGCACAGGATTTCAAGCCAGGGTATGCATTTAGGTATGAACTTATTTTCCGGCAGGTTTTAATGAAAAATAGACATTGATTTTTTTACAACGCGGGTAAGCAGTGCGTTTATGCCTCTATGAGCTGCACGCCACTGGCCACATTGTAATACTTAAACCGCCGAGTTTCTTGCTGGTTCTTCTTGGTAGGAATTTCATTCCGAACCAGTGGTAGATGCATCCGACGATTCGAAAGCGCTTTTGAAAGTTTACTTGAATAAAAAATATTTATTATTATTAATAATAAAAGCTTACCTTAGCTTAGAAGTCGCTGGAGGGAGATCGCACGAGCAGCAGTGAAGAATACATAGCCACGACCACTCTGTCAAGAGTGAGATTGAGAAGAAGAAGAGAAAATTGGCGTCGTATGTTGAACACAGCATGTAGCATTTAGGCTGTATTACGCCTGAGCAACAACATTCAACAATGCAGCATGGTACGAATGGAAGCATTAATTTTGCGACCTAAAGCAGCATACGAAAGACTGATAATAATTAATAATGTCAACAACATTTATAACCGTAAGTCAGACGAGCAAGGCTTCCTCGCAACAGATCGCTTGACATCGAATGAGTCAAATATATTTCTTTAAACTCAATAAATAACATGCAAACCAATTTTCTACAAATAACCTGTTCTGAAAAACTGACTGACTGACTGAATGATCTATCCACTCAAAGCTGAAACTACTGGATGGATCGGGTTGAAAGGCATGCATATAACTATTATAACGTAGACATCCGCCAAGAAAGGATTTTTGAAAATTCCACCCATACTAGGGTAAACTAGGGGTTTCTTTGTTTAGTCCACGCGGACGAAGTCGCGGGAATAAGTTGTAACAATAATTTTATTATAATCGAAATTGCTAACACATTGAGCTGTAGGATGGGAATATTACGGTACTGTTCTATTCTAGCTACATTTTAAATTACTGTACCATGCAATTGCAATCCTGTGGCATGCCGCAATGTCTTGATCTGTTGATCTAGATACGCTTATGAGGTTGGTTTTTTTTTTAAAGTAGGTTTTTTAATATTTAAGGTTGGTATTAGTACAGATTCTAATCTAATCTAATCTAAATCAGCCTGTGCTGTCCCACGTCTGGGCAAAGGCCTCCCGCCGATCCTTCCACAATTTTCTATTTCGTGCCTCTTCAGGCCACGTAACTGTAAATTTATCTAATTCATCACGCCAACGTCGCCTCGGCCGACCACGCTGGCGTTGATGATTCTGGGGCGTCCAAAAAGAAGCAGATTTTGCCCATAACTCATCTGGCATACGGCACACATGACCTGCCCAATCCCATTTGAGTAAAGCGGCTGCAAGGCCAACGTCAGCTACTCGCGTTTTGGAACGTATAGCAGAATTCCTTACGCGATCTGCTAGTTTTATACCTAGTAGATTATAGATTATATATACTAGATTATACGTCTAGACAGCAAAAATTTTGCACTTAAATATGCAGTTTTAATTTTTACTGGTGGTATTTAAAACGGATGAAACCGCAGACATGGACTAATTTAATAAATTACATTTTTACCTCCATAATATTATCACATTAGGTACAGGGATCCTATAATTTCATATAATGTATCTACAATAACCCATGTCGGGTTACACACTTGCGCCGCTGAATCCAGTTCCAGCGGCCCCCTGCGACTCGTCTGATGTCGTCCGTCCATCTAGTGGGGGGATCTCCGATGCGAGGTCGCCATTCCATCACCTTGGGACCCCAACGTCTATCGGTTTTCCGAACTATGTGCCCTGCCCATACATATAACACATAGTATTTCATCACGTATTGTTACTTTGTGAAATGTATAAGCCAAATGTCACGGACTGTGTATTTTGCCTTCACATTTAAAATTAACAATCATTTTCGTCTGATAAATATAATGATTAATTACATAAAATTTCCATCTTAATTTTTTTGAATTTTTAGTTTTTGACTTTAAATACTTGGGTGCCCACAAGCATCCTATGTTACTCTATCCTCTACCTTCTAAAGAGTATGTTAAAACTTATTTGCTTAGATAAATCTTGTTTGACTCAGAGACAATTCAAAATCAATCACTTATATTATTAAGGAAGCTTATAAGCACTAGGAGACGTTTCAAATATTGTACGTAGATATACATATTGTATCATCTAGAGCACTACCTAGCCTTCTTATATTCCAAAAAAAATCTTTGTTTGTTAAACCTATTATGCTAAACAAAGAACATTTACATTCAGCTAAGTACCCCGTTTCTGGTCACGACAACGTTGGCAGCTAAGTCTAGAACATGCTAAGTAGTCGCTGGTATTGAAGGCATGGACATTGCTTGATATAAATCACCATTGAATTCAAGGATACAAATTACAAGCTCTGGGTTGTCCTTGAGCATTTTCTAGCTTACAACTTAGTGATTACCTAAGTAGGGCACCCATGACGGAATAAAGAAGGTTCCTATATCATGCATGCCTTTTGGGTAACAGGGTGTTTTGTTTGTTACCTTTATCTTATACTAGCTTATACTCGTGAGTTCGTCCGCGTGGACTACATAAATTTCAAAACCCTATTTCACCCCCTTCGGGGTTGAATTTTTTAAAAATCCTTTCGTAGCGGATGCCTACGTCATAATAGCTATCTGCATACCAAATTTCAGCCCGACCCGTCCAGTAGTTTGAGCTGTGTGTATGATAGATCAGTCAGTCAATCAGTCACCTTTTTCCTTTTATATTTCTTAAATACTATTGGACTGATTGTGACACGATTTTCTGCTTTTATAGCTATAAAAGCAGAAAATCTCAGAGCAAGATTTTCTACGGTGCAGGGCAACCAGTGTTGTGTAATCTAGTTTCCTAAGCTGACTTCTCGACGTGTAAACGATGCGCCTTGTCCGACACTTTACTTGGTTTTCACTCGTATCACGATTTCAATGTTAGTTTGCGGTAACAACCTACGTAGTACCGTGCCATGCATACGAGTAGTGCATCTGTTACGCGTCTCAACGGGAAGCTAAGTACTTGTTTACCTTAAGTCAGGGAAAAATAGATCGGGGTACATGCCAGGTAATCTCCCAGTGTTCCTAAGTGTTGCGGGTCCCTTTCGGATATGTCCGGGGCGAAGAGCAGCGCTTGGGCCGGCGTACCCCGGTAATGTGGTTAACAATTTCTCTTCATAGGATATTGTTAGCTAATAGACCTGGCAGGAGGGGGGTGCTCGTCCGCGCATCCCTCTGAGCCCGAGCAGAGGGCGTAGTAGACGCACCCATGGGGAAGGCGAGCATAGCTCGCCGGAGACGTTGAGGATAGGGAACGTGGAGAGGAAATCGCCCTACCAGTGAGCCCTGGCCTCTATTAGAAGACCCTGTGCTGTGGATGATGGACACGGGGTGGTCCTTGTACTCTTATGTTAGCGGTCAGCGGTGGGATGGAACATCGTGAGATTTTTAGTCGATAAGATTCCGACATAAGTACTGTGCTCCCCCGTGGCCGGTGGTATCCATGATGGATTATTATCAGAAAAAAGCGAAAAATAGATTTTTCATAGATTTTAACTCACCTCTTCGTCCTCAGCGATATATTGCACTGGCGGCCTCGCCTGCGCTGTTTCCGGGCCCAGTCTCACGGCCCGCTCTCCCTGCTCCAATACTGGAACAAGTACAAAAATACCTATTAAACCTTCCATTTAAGTTCTGCTCAAATCTTTGCCAGCAAAAACGTGGTATATCCAAACATCATTTAAAAGCCGAGCACATGGGCACATGTCTATATATACCTAGGTATCACGCTGTCCAGGTGCGGATGTGCAGACTTCACACATCTCTGAGCACATTATGGAGAACTTGCAGGTATGCAGGTTTTTCCTCACGATGTTTTTCTTCATGAATAAAATAAGTGATACTTGATGTTGATGATGACTTTTATCATTCGTCCCCTTGATTATCCTATCCTGCATGAAGTGTCGCATACTTTAAGTATTGTAATATTATAAACATTGTTATCAATATGTAAACTATAGATAACCAAGCAAGCCGTCGTCGGTGCTGACTCAGTATGTTTACCGAGTACCTAGTAAAAGATTTACTGCGAATGTGTATTAAAATGCCATTGTTTGGCATGCATCCAG
Organism: Maniola hyperantus; assembly: GCF_902806685.2. Taxonomy (NCBI): domain Eukaryota; kingdom Metazoa; phylum Arthropoda; class Insecta; order Lepidoptera; family Nymphalidae; genus Maniola; species Maniola hyperantus. Next base: position 13,134,454 of record NC_048545.1, on the reverse strand, counting down.
ATTCGCGTTTGACTGCCATCTCACCTGATAATGCTTATCTGAAATTGTTGTGGAACAGACGCTTGTATACGGGCTATAGATTTTCTTGACATATCAAGCTGCGATTGTGTAGCCTACGTAAGGCATACGATTTTTATTGGTGCCATACCCGAAGGGTGCCAACGGGATACTATTACTAAGCCTCCGCTGTCTGCCCGTCCGTCCGTCTGTATGTCTGTCAGTGGGCTGTATCTCGTGGATTGTAATAGTTAGAGAGTTGAAATTTTCATAGAATGTGTATTTTTTTATTGCCGTTATAACAACACAATAAAAATTTGAAAATGGTGGCCACGAAAATTAAAAAATGGGGTTATTTCTTGGACGATTGCACGGAACCCTTCGTGTGCGAGTCTGGCTCGCACTTGACCCGTTTTTTATCAATATTGCAGATTTAAACTCGGGTCAACTTGCTCGAACAGTAAAATGCATTGCAACTGCCTCAGGTGAGGTCGTTAATATAATAAAATTGATTATTGTGACCATGTAAACAGTTTAGCATTGAGCAATACAATTCGGTCGTGTGAGGTGGAACGTGATATGATGCAAAACAACAGTCTGCGTGGAATTTGTACGATAGATGCTCATATTTCATGAGTAGAGTAACCATAAGGAAAATATCAGATAGTTATGCCGAATTTCGGATTTTAATCTCGACTAATATTTTTTACTCGCTGATGCCCGCGACTTCGTCCTTGTGGAATTAGGTTGGCTTGCCACCAGGTATGATTGCAAACCAAGCGCTAGTCTATAAATAAAAAAAATTCAGCACATTGCTAGTTTTTAAAAATGTCACTAAAAATATATTTTTGCTCTCAAAGACGTACTGCGGACCACCGTAGTTTGTCAATTGGCTCTGATTGGCTAAAGTTTCTCAACATGGGCTAGAATGCTCGGTTTCAGCAAGAATATAAAAATTTATATTACCAACGTCTAACCAAGACCGCGTGGAATTAGGTTTTTTAAAAATCCCGTGGGAACTCTTTGCTTTTCCGGGATAAAACGTAGCCTATGTCAGTCTCCATGTCTTTATCTATATCCATGCAAAAAATCACGTCAATCCGTTGCACCGTGGCGACGTGATTGAAGGACAAACCAACAAACCAACAAACAAACACACTTTCGCATTTATAATAAGGGTACTGATATAAATCTCAACAATGGACATTGTAGCAATGAAATTGTAGAAAGATTGTGGAGATAGTAGAAATAACTTTTAGTGATTAGGGCATGATTTGGGATTTGAGTGACCTTTACCTATAACATTGCGACTCCCCGTCTTACAGTTCTATAAGTTCTTAGGTATGGGTTGCCTGAAAGAGATCATTTTAGTGATAAGGTCGCCCTTTGTTTTTTAAGTGTATCCTGTATTCTTACTCTCTGTAATTCTAGTAACAAAAAAGTTGTTTTAGATTAAATTAAATTAAATCCGGAAAAGTCCGGACAGATGGAAGCCCTACTCTTGCAACACCACGACCGTCGGAAAAGTAATCCAACGTTTGCTGGTAATGCAAGTTCATGCATTGAGTAACGGGGTCGAAATATTACCTACGTATGTTTGGATTTTCGGATCAGCTTATAAAATGCGAATAATATTTGTGTTTATTTAGACGTTATTAGTAAGCATTTTGTGTTACGAAACTCGATGAATATTGCACTTCCATCATCGCATTTTCAGTTGATTTGCTTTATTAAAATAATAATAAAATAATGTAAGAGACACAATCCAATGAATTGCAATTTATAAAATTCACAGTTTCATTTTAACGTTTAAAGTACCTATCGTGAGTGATTTCCATTATAAATGATACTAAGTTACATGTAGGAGAAACTTCACGTATTTAGGCGACGCGACGTTAGCCCGATTAGTTTCGAAACCACCGAACCACCGAACTGAGTCCCTGTGAAAGAGAACCCCGGATGGGTTCGAAACTAGTCGGGCTAACATTGACTAAATACGTGAGTAAAGCCGATTTCTCCTACATGTATCATACTATCATGTTGCGCAATACCCCGATTACTGATCATTGATTTAATCAGCATCCTTATTATAAATGCGAAAGTGTGTTTGTTTGTTGGTTTGTTAGTTTATTTGTTTGTTGGTTTGTCCTTTAATAACGGTGCAACGGATTGACGTAATTTTTTGTATGGGTATAGATAAAGACCTGGAGAGTGACATAGGCATACTTGACATATTTTTCATCCCGGAAAATCAGAGTTTCACGGGATTTTTTTAAAATTTAAAGCATGCACCAATCTCTATGCATTTGATCACGGAAGTAGGAACCAGCGTATTAGTTTGATAGATCAATTAACTTATTTGCATGCTTTGCCATATTATATATATTCTATATTAAGACTACCGCCATCCGCTCATCCGTATTTAGACTAGACTAGGTACCAACATCATTTGTTCACAATAACTAAGTAGTAACTACCCGTATTATAAATTAAGAAATGCGGAAATGTGTTTGTTTGTTGGTTTGTCCTTCAATCACCTTGCAACGGAACAACGGAGAAACGGATCGACGTGATTTTTGATACTTTTTTACTGGCAATCAAAGAGTTTCCACGGGATATTAAAAAAAACTTCAATCCAAAACCAGGTACCAGTTGGTAAAATATAAATTTCTCATTTAGTACAGTCGTCAAAAGATAAAACGGAAAACCTGTCATAAAAAGTGCGACATTGCGTCGCGATTCAACGTTATTCAACGAAAAACAGAATTTATGTTCAGAGTTTAATTTTAGATCCCAACAGGATTTAAACAAAAGTTTAAAAAACAAAACGTTTGTGTTTAAAATAAGTTAGAAATAAGAAAATATGTAAAAAAAAATTTCTTTCGTCATGTTCAAGACACTTGTTTTAATTTAAAAAATTTTGTTTAAACAATGCCAATCCTGCATCCCAATATTAGGCATCCAGCCAAGGAATTAAAGTTGACAAATAAGGAAACCTGCAGGTAGAGAACCTGGTCATGGGAGCTAAGTCATTCCCACGCACCACTTAGGCATTCAATTTTTTAAGAGAAAGTAACTTAGCGGTGTGGCATACCGGGTAATGACTGTAGCTGTACGTCCTGGATTCTCAACCAAGACCTACATAATAAGTGGAAGTCATGCAGTGTTGCCAGACCTACAGATGTATCTATAAATGTACGGATTTTGGCCTATATGGATATCAAATCAAATCATTTATTTCCAAAAACATTGTACTGTTGTGGTTGGTTAAATATAACAATTTTCTAAATATACATATAAAAGGAAAAGGTGACTGACTGACTGGCGCGGCAAAAAGTAATGTACATCTACCTTTAGAAGGAGATAGCATATTTGTAGAGCGTTGTCCCTGTCGTTGAGACAAAACGTCATTTATATATGTATGAGTGACAGAGACAACGCTCTACAAAGCCGAAACTATTATATATATTCGGTGGTCGAAATGTCATTCTAAAGGCCAATGTTCATTACTTTCGGTCGCGTACTGTATATATGGTATAATGTAATTGGGAGGAACATTTACCTATTGCAAAACCATTATATAGAAGGAAAGTTTGTCATTGTTTGTGGGGATAGCCCAGAAGCAGACTGCGGTTTGAGCGCAGTTAGAAGAACCGTTAACTGTGGATTGTTAGGTTCACTTAATAAAGCGGAATTTCCTGGTTTTGCCACGGTTTATCGGTAATGGCCTTTGCCAAGTTTATTTACCTATCGTAAGCGTTATCACAATGATTTGCATAATTTAGTAGGTAGGTATAGTAATAGTAAGTAGACGCAGAAGTATTAACCTATAGCGTACATATTATAGTAGTGGGTAGTTTTCGTACGCATGGTGAAAAGTTTAGGCCTGACCTAAACTTGAGTCTGTATTGCCCAGACAATAGGCCTAACCTAACCTCTTTTTTTTTGTAAAACCGTCATATATTTTTTTATGAGTGAGTACTAAATCAAATAATTAAATATTTTTCCAATACATATATATATGTATAAATATTTGGAAGGTGCTTGTAATAATAAATAAATAAATAAAGTTTATTTCAAGTAACAAAGACTCATTGGTAGTAAATAATAATGATTATGCAAGTCGGTGAGAATTAAGTTTTTTTCTAATGAAGTATTTTCGGCTTTTGTTTCACAAGATTTTATTCAAATTCAAATGATACCGGAGTCTTTTTCGATTAGTCACGTTCGAGAGCTCGAGTAAGGCTGGGACCACATTTTGCATTTTTATCATTTTGGATTACAATATTGTGATGCGCTGATTTATCTCTAACCAAGCATTCTAGGGGGACTTGCACGGAACCCCCGAGTGTCACATTGCGATGAGCATCGTAGTGGCTGAACTTGAACCATTTGAACTATTGACAAGTTTTACCTACTGTCAAACTTCGATGCTTGGTTACCTCGCAATGGCTGACACCATGACACTGTCTAGGTATCAGCTTAGCTTATGCTGAACTCTCTCACTATTGCACAGTTAATGCACAGTTGCAGTTGCAATCGCGATTGTAGCAGTGTGATAATCACAACTTTCATGCTAAGAGACGCAGAGTGAAATCTATAGAGCGCACTCTGACTTTGCTTAGACTTAAGACAGAGTTAAAACGAGACAGATGTGTATCTCTCACATAAATCTGTCTCGTTTTAGCTCAATCTTAAGTCTAAGTAAAGTCAAAGTGCGCTCTATAGATGTCAGCCTAAATCTACGCAACGGAAAAACGATACACTAAAATCTATACTAATATTTACGAAAGTGTGTCAGTCACCTTTTCACGGCTCATCCGTTTAACCGATTTTCACGGCTACAGAGCCAGCTCGCATTTCGGAGGAGGACATAAGCTTTTCATCCCGGAATACTCTTTGATTTCCGGGATACAATCCCGCAAATGAAAGAGTTACCGCGGGATTTTAAAAAACCCAAATTCACGCGAGCTAGCGGGTCAAATCTAGTGATAAATGATAATAATAAATGTAAACTCAGCCTTTACTAAAATCCGTGAGATTAACGACAAGCATGAATTTGCAGTTCTTAATTGCGGTGCATTGACCCATATATATACGTCTTTTGGGAAGCCCATTGACTAAAAGATGGAGGTACTAGGTACCTATCCTACTGTTTACGAGGAAAATGATCGGGAGAATGGAACATTTTCCTGTTACCATTTTAAGAGCATAGGAGTGTACCTGCACCTATACCTACTGTAAATTGATTATTTACTGCTGTTACGTAATTGGTATCTACTTGCTAATCGTCTATTTGGAATGAAGTATATCCTTAATTTAAATTGTGCCAAAGATGTCAATAACTTAATAAGTAATTTAAAATACCACATAAAATACCAATTACATACTTATTTTCAAAAATGGCGGAACCGGCAGGATTCGAACCTCCGTCTCCCCTAGACGAAATTTTGACACTGAGCAGTAAGTGAACCGTGGCCCAGAGTCAAATGTGCTACGGGCGCAATACCCGTGGGAGACGCTGCAGGTTCGAATCCTAATGCCGGTTGCGGCATGTTTGATAGTATTTTAAATTGAGTACAATATATTATGTAGAAATTTCCTCGAAGTTAGGTAAAACACAATAAAAAATAAAATTTTGATTTTAATCTAAAATTATATAAAACGTAAAGGTGACTGACTGACAGATCTATTAACGCACAGCTCAAACTACTAAACGGATCGGGCTGAAAATTGGCATGCAGATAGCTATTATGACGTAGGCATCCGCTAAGAAAGGATTTTTGAAATTTCAACCCCTAAGGGGGTGAAATAGGGGTTTGAAATTTGTGTATTCCACGCGGACGAAGTCGTTTATTATAAACATTTAGCTGATAGGTACTTACACTACCTTTGCAATTTTTTTTAATTAGTTTAAATTGCAAGATACGCTTGCGCTTGACGACAATAATAACTAAGTACTTACATACGAATAGATTATTTATTTATTTATTTTATTTTACACTTTATTACACACAACACAAAGTAAACATTGAAAAAACACAATACAGGATCTTAATCTAATAGCTGTAGCATGCAAAGGCGGCCTTATCGCTAAAGCGATCTCTTCCAGGCAACCTTTGACGAAAGGAATCACGAAAGCACGGTAGATGTAGGTATATGGACAAATCTACATATTAAAATTTCGCAAAACGCTCTTAACCTACCAGGAAAACGTCAAAAATACCAGTAAAAAAAAGAGACAATAGAGTTAAATTAATTACGATAAAAACTTTCAAATTAGCACTGTAGGTAGCAGAGATCATTACGTATGCCAATGACATTGCAGTCGTGAGGCTGAGGACATGAGGCCAGTATAGCAGGCGAGGTCAACTCTCGGCAGATGGAAACCGTAACCGACTGAGGCAAACCTAACACAATGGTTATAATTCGCGATAGGTCGAGATGGCAATCGGAGTTTGGAGTGGGGGGGCACCCCGCACACCCGCACGTCACCGTGTGTGCGGGGCATTCCCTCCCCGATTGCCATCTCGACCTGTCGCGTACTGTACATAATATTGAAAGGACTAAAAATCCTATTTATAATGTGTTCTGCGGAAAAGTAGTTAAGTAGTTGTTTAATTCATCCTCCTCAGGAAAGGCTAAGGTCGTAGACCATACAGCCTGGTAGGTGATTTTTCTTGTGCTGTGTCCATTACAGTGCGACAAGGCTCTCTTGGCACTTGAATGACATTGACAGGGGGGCGCTGTTGGAGAACAAAGACTATTCAAAGAAGAACAAAGGGGACACATGACAACAACGTTAGTTCCGATTTTTGCCTCGCGCCAAGAGAGCCTTGTCGCACTGTAGTTACAAACTTGTCAACAATTTTTTTTTCAACTGTATTTACGGCTCTGGATTCTAGCCTTTTTGGGCCTTTGTCAACAATAATATTTTAGGTACCACACACATATTGTTACGTTTATATTACACTGGCGGATGTTTTGTGGGTTTGTCGTTGAATCACGCCACAAAGGAGCAACGGATTGACGTGATTTTTTACATGGATATAGTTAAAGACTTGGAGAGTGATATTTAAGCTACTATTTATACTGGGGAATCAAATAGATACGCGTACGAAGTCGCTAGCATCGTCTAGTCTAAATATATAAAAGGAAAGGTGACTGACTGACTGATCTATCAACGCACAGCTCAAACTAATGGACGGATCGGGCTGAAATTTGGCATGCAGATAGCTAATTTAGAAGATTTTATTTATTTGGAAGGATTTTTGAAAATTCAACCCCTAAGGGGGTGAAAAAGTGGTTTGAAATTTGTGTAGTCCGCGCAGACAAAGTCGCGAGTAGGTAGTTATTTATAATAGAGCTCGACCTCTAATGGATGTCCATTAACGTACCAATAACACATCATCATATCGATTATTAAGATGTGTCGCTCATTGGCAGTTGACACTTACCACCAACCATTATTGTTAAATTAAACGGCAATTGTTCTGTTCTATTTCTTTTAAACATATTTAAATGCTACCTACCTAACACGACATTGGTGATAATCTAAATATGTATAGACTATTGGTATACTAGCTGCCCCGGCGAACTTCATACCGCCTAACAGTCGATTCTTTTTCAGGATTTAAAAAAAAAAAATCCATCTGAACAGCTAACAGGTTCTGTTATCCTGTCCTCGTAGGTAAAGAGCCACGAGCAAGCACCGAACGGGCGCCGCGAGGTTGGTGGCGCCATGGGAGGTGGTGGGTTGTCCTCGTAGGTACTTCAAGGAATATTATGAAAAAAGAATTAGCGAAATCGGTTCAGCTGTTCTCGAGATTTGCGATCAGCAACACATTCAGCGATTCATTTTTATATATAGAGATATAAAAGGAAAAGGTGACGACTAACTGACTAATCTATCAACGCCCAGCTCAAACTACTGGACGGATTGGGCTGTAATTTGGCTTGCAGATAGCTATTATGACGCAGACATCCGCTAAGAAAGGATTTTGAAATATTGTGTAGTCCACGCGGGCGAAGCCGCGGGCATAAGCTAGTTGAAAATAAAATCGGGCAACAAAGCGTCAAAACTCGTATAAACCAACAATATAAAACCTATCTGCTAATTTCCGCTACGTACATAAAGTAAGCGGCAGAAAGTAATGTACATCGGCCGGTATTGTCACTAAAAGTTTATAAATGGTATTGAAATGATATTTAATATTTACACGTCGAAATGGCAGAATTATGTTTTAATTTGTAATTGATTAATTATTGTTGTCTGTTTGTTGTGTGGCTTTTAGTTGAGCCAACACAGCACAATTTACTTCCTCAATGTTGCGTAGTTATGAGAAAACATGGAGACGGTTGCTTACTGATCAATAAACAATAGGGTCTTGGACTGTAGTAATAAAATGAACTGATTTTTAGGGTTCCGTACCTCAAAAGGAGAAACGGAACCCTTATAGGATCACTTTGTTGTCTGTCTGTCTGTCTGTCAAGATACCTACAGGGTACTTCCCGTTGACCTAGAATCATGAAATTTGGCAGGTAGGTAGATCTTATAGCTGACATTTGGGGAAAAATCTGAAAACCGTGAATTTTAGGGTTAGATCACACAACAAAAATTAAATTGTGGTCATGAACTAATAATTAGTATTTCAACTTTCGAAGTGAGATAACTATATCAAGTGGGGTATCATATGAAAGGTCTTTACCTGTACGTTCAAAAGCAGATTTTTATTTATTTTTATGCATCATAGTTTTTGAATTATCGTGCAAAATGTCGAAAAAATACGACTGTACTACGGAACCCTCGGTGCGCGAGCCTGACTCGCACTTGGCCGGTTTTTGTATAGCAGCTAGAATTCATGATTGAGACTAAGTTTAAAAAATCATGATGTTTATATAGTTTTAACATGAACGTCACACTGTACGGAAGTTGAATAACGACGTCACTATCCGTAAACGACAATTTTTTCAATTTTTAACATAAAAATAGAGTAAGTTCTGCGGGAAAATATTTTATAGGTTAAAAAAATAAAAAACAAATTGCTTTTCGTACAGCAGCGTGACGTTATAATTCAATTTTTTAAAAATTAAGACCCTATTGTATATTTTTTGTAGCCGTATTCGAGTAAAAATAGAACCATTTTTATATTTTTATCTTTATAACGTGAACGAACGTAAGAAGCTAACAGTACATAGACTATGTAAAAATAGATAAAGAGCATTCAACTGTCTACAATCCAACAATCCAATAATGTACAGACAGGGCATGCATTTGTCGACATAAATCTATTATGGACATCGCCGACTGCCAAGCACTTCAAGGAAATCTTTACATGCCGGGAACATGAAATGAAACATTATTATTGGAGCTCTGGGCTTCCTATTTACTGTTATATAACTGAGTTACATAAGTGTATAGTATTATATACAATATATTGATCAGTTGTAGTACTTGTGAGTTGTGACCTAAAGAGTACTAAAGATATTTATATTACTCTTATTCTAGTATGCATAAACCTACGTAGTTTTTTTTAAAGAATATTAGCCAAGTTTATTATGCTGACTAATATTCCCCTTGCCCTTTCCCCTCCAACTAAGCGCAAAGCTTGTGCTAGGAGTAGGTACGACAATAGTGCAACGGGTGGGGTTTGAACAGGCGACTTTTCGGATTTCAGTCCGCTCCTTCTGTCCGTCTGTCGTGTCTGTCAAGAAAACCTATAGGGTACTTCCCGTTGACCTAGAATCATGAAATTGATAGGTAGGTCTTATAGCACAAGAAAAGAATCTGAAAATCGTGAATTAGTGATTACATCACACACAAAAAATTAAAATGTGTTCATGAACAAATAATTAATAGTATTTTCAATTTTCAAAGTAAGATAACCAGCCAAGCCAAGTGGCGTATCATAATATGAAAGGTCTTCACAATATGTGCATTCTAAAACAGATTTTTATTTATTTTTATGCATAATAGTTCTTGATTGATCGTGCAAAATATCGAAAATATACGACTGTAGTACGGAACCCTCGGCGAGTCTGACTAGCACTTGGCCGGTTTTTTTATAATTTTAATACCTTCTGTAGACAATTTAAAAAAGAAATTCTGAAAAAGTGTTTTTTGAGTTGAAATAGTTTTGATTTAGGATTTTTAGATCTTTTGATATGCAAACCAAGCGACTCCTATATTCTACGTTCGTATGGCCTGCCTTTGTCTATTAGTCTAGGAACTCTAAGAATAGGCCAAAGTGTATTTGCATCGAATACCGGATCCGAGGCGGAATGGGAGCGGTGCGAGCACGTGACGACCGGTTCTGCTGTCACAGATCCATTTAGTTCATAACCTGCGCCTACGCAGCTTGCACAGTACCTATTTGGCTATTATAATGATTCTCTTTGTAACTTTGTCATTTTGCTGGTTTCAAAGGGTAACCAAAATCTTCAAGATACCTACTAGACCTCACGCTAGGTCGTTGTGTCGGATTTTTCTACCTGACCAAACGCTAGGTTATTAGGTCAGGTTTATTATATTACTTATGGCATTCAAAGTCTACTTTGTCGCATTACTTTACAAATTGCGAAAAACCAAATTAAATTTGAATTTCGCGGGCAGACCGTGTCTTCCACCTTAAAGGTTGGTATCCAAGTTACAGTAGGTATGTTCAGACATACCTATTTGTGAAATTTAACCAGAGCCTACCTAGTTACTTAATATTATTCTATCTATTGTAAGTCTAATAAAGATTAATTTAATAATAACTAATTTAATAATTCAATCTAAGCTTCAATATCAATAAAATAAAACTCCAACCACGGTCAGACATATTCTGATGCCCGCCCGCCTCGACTTGGTCTTAACTGTTAGTAGATAGTACAAACTAAAAAAAATTATAGATAATACTAACCTATCTATTATTACTAAAAGTTTTGGAAGAGGTGATGTGTTAAGTGGATATTGGATAGTTGGAGTCACTTGAATAACTTCAGTTACTTACTTAACAAAATATTACTCACACTGTAAACTTTTCAGCTGTATACACACAAGCCCGAACAGCCGTTTAAAGCTATCGAGGTAGAAGAAATCGTTCATTTTACTTCACTTCCTATATCAATTGCACGAGTGAAATCATTAAAAGGCTTGCAAACAATAAACAAACACCTAATACCCCCTATTTTTTATCGACACGATAGAAACGACCTTCGCACCTAAATCACTCTTATCTTTGTTGTTTTTTTCATAATGATAATTTACTAGTACATGTCCGAATAACTGTTTGCATTAATTGTTTCCCAAATGGATGAAATTCAAAATTGCGAATCCTACTTCTGATGTTTATAAATTTTAAACCTTCGATAATTCCTGTCTACGTCTACTTTAACACTAATGATTTGTATAAAAGAAAAGTTTTGGATTTGATTGCGATCTCAACTGATGGTGCGAGTAAATGATGATGCAGTCTAAGAAGAAAATGTATTAACATGAAGGGCAGTAAAACGTGAAAGCATATATAATACTAGCTGATGCCCGCTATCAAAGTATAAAAACATAACTCCACGCTGACGAAGTCGAGGGCATCTTCTTTGGTTGAACCTATATAGGCTTTAACTTTTAATCACAGAACCCTTTTCCGAGAGACATTATTCTGCGTTCTTTCCACCAAGGGTCTAAGAGTACAATAGAAAAGAACGAGTCTCAACCAAACCATCGACTTTATGATTATAATGTGAACCGCTCTATTGTACTCTATAGACGGGGGATGTAATATGAAGTTTTTATTACGTAAAGAGCCCTTTCTGAGCCTACTCGAATCAATTGAATACTATACGGCTTTTAGTGAGTGCTATATTTAGCAGCTCCTGGAAAATATAATTATCCAATACGCAGAGGACGTTTTATTAGATATTTAAGATTGCTTACAAGTAAGTAATCTTTCCCTGGCTTTATCCATTGTGACATTCAAAGGAGATGACCCAAAATTGCCCCCAGAGTCGTTCCAAGTTTGTATAGTGAAAAATACCAAGAGACCTAACTATATAAATCTAATAAAATTACTTTACAAATAGTATTTTGAAAGACATAAATAGAAACCTAGGAACTAGAGTTAGCAGTTTCAGGAAGTGTTAGGGTACTCAATACGCAATAACCCCACTATCTAGGGTCAAAATACTATTTATCATTAATTTACACAGGAAAACCAACCCAAAGGTAAAAGTTTTATCGTGACTTTTTTTTCTGGGGCAAACAATGTATTGGGGAGTGACTATCTCCTTTGCCTAGATGATAATGTATCAACACAATATGATTCGCAAGTTCATCATCTCAACCCATCGCCGGCACACTAATGAGCACGGGTCTCCTCTTCTCTCGGAATGCGAAGGGCCGTAGTCCACCTAGTGCGGATTGGCAGACTTTACGCACCTTGAGTACATTATGGAGAACTCTTGGCCTGATGGTTTTGTCACGATGTTTCCTTTAGGTACCGTTAATGGAAGTCATATTTAAAAGCTTAAAACAAACAGTTTCGAAAATATATTAAGGTTCGTCTGCGTGCCCGGATTCGAAATAGGAGGCCGAAGTCAACCACTAGGATATCACTGCTTAACTTTACATACCGTCACAGAAAATCTCTTTTGGCTCTTTATTTTTATTTTCCAGTAAATATAATCACTGAACTGCCCCCCAATTGTGTAAGAATAACCATTTCATGGCTATCGCAATCGTCAAGAAATTCTGCCTTTTGATTGGTTGATTCGCTGTTTACATTTTTTCACAGTCAATCAAAGGGCAGAATTCTTGACGATTGCGATAGCCATGAAATGGTTATTCTTACACAATTGGGGGGCTGGACTACTTAGTATAGGAATCCGGAAAATGTTAAGAAGAATACGTCATAGGCTTGAATATTAATAGGGAGTCCATTAAAGTTGTAAATGGCAAGTAACTACCCGCTTGCACTCAAAGGGCCAAGGCCGTCTAGTCGAGTATTGATCAAGATGCACCTAAGTACTTACGTAAGGCCTACGTTATCAATTTTTACGATTAAAATAGCCCGTCCGGCTTAAAAATAAGAAGGAAGTTATTATCGATCAGAAATGCAGGTAAAATAATCTTTAATTATACCACAGTGTATAATTTTAATCATGTAGTTTTTATGAAAGATGTACATTTTCCATTTTCAGCATTGCAAAACCACACGAAAATGGATAGCTAAGTGTGGTAAAAAGAAAGTTGAACTATTACAAACCCCACGAACAAACTCAACAGAGTTTTAGGATGTCAAGCGTAAAATTGTATAATTATTATTTGGCTGAAATAAAGAATTTAAAAAAAAAAAATAATAATACTAGTATTTTTAAAAATAATGAAATGACCAAAATAAAAACTAAAAAAGTAAAAACCTTATAGAAGCATCCTTTTAGTAACATTCGTTTTTGAAAATTTCCACGTTTGTTGGCAATACTTAACTCAAAAAGTTTTTTTTCAGTTAACTAAAAAAGTTGAAGAACGGCAGATTTGCATTCATTGGTGTTCAACAACAACAACAATTATTGTAACAGGCATCTAAGCGTATATACCTGTTGTTACGATTGTTAACTCGACAATAAACAATAAACTAGTACATAATACAGTCTATTTATATTCATAGCGAACAATTTCCTTGTGATGGACACAATCCATCTCGATCTTCATATAAACAAAGCCGTGTATTTGGACATGAATGAGAATTATTTCCGCATTGAAGATTAACATAAGAGTCAACCCACATTGCGCCAATCGACGAGATGAGAGATGTCACGATTTAGAGCAGGCCCTTCAGATACATATTACATACTTCCTTATATTAAAAGATTAATTATAGACGAAACCCGCAACTTCGTCCGCTTTATTTCAATTTAAGTTTTCAAAAAATTCCGTGGGAACTCTGCTTTTTCCCCGCTATAAAAATTAGCCTGTCTGTCTCCAGGATGCAAGCTATGCTTTTCTGTATGCAATCAAAACTAAACAAGCTTTGTAGAAAAAGTCAAAATGGGTTAAGCAGATGGGCAGTGAAAAGGTAACAGACACACTTTAACGCGTTAATAAATTCATTTGGGTATCTCTGTACTTACTCTAGAGGTTTAAGTCCACGTGCGCTAAGATATCGAGACTTAGCAAAACGCACAGGCAAAACGTCTCAACGTGTTCCTTGATCAATCTGCTCCATTCAATTTTGTCAGCCTGCTCGTGCTATTTTTAAATTCTACACCGTCTTATAAGAATTTCTCATAATGTGAAGTGCCGGCTCTTAGGCGTGACATCTCATCTCTTGTGGCGTCACGTCACGTCAGGAAGTGTGAGCCGACGCTAAGATAACGAGACGAGTTAACAAAACTTACTCATCGTACCTACCCTACACGTGTTACTTCATAAACATGTTCCATTCGATTTTGTCAGCCTGCTCGTGCTATTTTTAAATCCTACACCGTCTTATAAGAAGTTCTCATAATGTGAAGTGCCGGCTCTTAGGCGTGACATCTCATCTCTTGTGGCGTCACGACACGTCAGACAGTGTGAGCCGACGCTAAGATAACGAGACGAGTTAACAAAACTTACTCATCGTACCAACACTACACGTGTTCGTCGATAAATCTGTTCCATTCAATTTTGTCGACATGCCCGAGCTATATTTAAAATCGTTTTAACTGGCTACGGAAAAACCAAGCGCTTAAAGTGAATCATTGAATGACCTATACAAGGTACTAAAACGTCGGGTATTCTTAGGGTTCCGTAACGAAATGTTAAAAAAGGGATACTTATGATGGTGCGATTTAGCTTTTCTGGCATCATCAATTTTGTAGTTTTTTTTTTTAAAGAATTTTAGCCATGTTAAATGACTAATATTCCCCTTTCCTCTCCAACTAAGCGTCAGGCTTGTGCTAGGAGTAGGTACGACAATAGTGCAACGGGCGGGGTTTGAACCGTCGACCTTTCGGTTTTCAGTCCACTCCTTGTGAGCTTTTGAGGCTCTTAATTAAGCTATTAATTACCTATTAACTACTAACCAAAAAGCTGCTATTAGAAAAGTGTTTTCAAAGAAACAGCGATATTCCTAATTCAGCGATGACATGGATTCAATTTGCAATTCATGTATTTTAAAACGAAATATTATTATTTCCTTTATAAAACAAGATAGAAATTAAATCTAGGATTCACAGCTTTATTGCATAGGAACCTACTTAGCATACTCGTATTTAAACATAATTATGAGGCAGTACTAAAATAGATACAGTACATAAGTGTAAGTTCTTAGAACAGGATATAATCGGTATATATAATCGATATAATCGGCATACTTTTCGCAAACATCGTCGGCCTTCCCTTTGCCGATAAGAGTACTAAATTCTAATATTTGACCCCGCAGCGATACGATAGCTGTATGTACATAGCTCAACGTAGTATTTGACTTGGATTCCAATTTCCAATCGATAATACTGCAGCTCTCTTGAATGTTGATTTCGATGAACTGAAGACGGCTCACTCAATATCCGAGGTATTGTCGATATTTTATAGTATTGGCCTATTTCGAAGAACATTCTATTGCATACAATACAATATTTAACGAGCAAAATATTCTTAAGCATATTATACTACGTTATATCTACTAAAGAAAGAAAGAAAGAAAGAAAGAAAGGCATAACTAAATGTTATGCCTTTTCTTCGAATCGAAACACATTGGACCTATACCTACCCTATACACATAGTAAGGATAGTAGAGTCTGGCTAACGAAAGATGAGAATGGAAAAGCGCGGCAAATTTAAAAAAATATCAGTATGGCAGCTCTGAAATTAGTATGACAGACCAGTGACCCTACCGCGGTTGTTTGACAGCTACAATGTCACGATCGCAATCATCTCTGATTGGTTAATGCTCGCTCACTATTGGCC
Organism: Maniola hyperantus; assembly: GCF_902806685.2. Classification (NCBI taxonomy): domain Eukaryota; kingdom Metazoa; phylum Arthropoda; class Insecta; order Lepidoptera; family Nymphalidae; genus Maniola; species Maniola hyperantus. The sequence goes on along the minus strand of NC_048545.1, from coordinate 13,118,532 downwards.
ACAATGCATTGTTCCAACAAGAATCGCACAAATTCAGCCAATCAGAACAATTGAGATTGTAATAATGATTGATGCAGGTTTTAGACAATCGCCCTACTGCACCTCGATTGCGGTAAACTGACAGCTACAATGTGACAATCGCAATCATCTCTGATTGGTTGATGCTCGCTCAGTATTGGCTACAATGCATTTTTGCAACAAGAATACCATAAATTCAGCCAATCACAAGAATTGCGATTGTAATGATGATTGATGCAGGTTTTGCGGAATCGACCTACTGGAATAACCTAATTTGATAGAACAGAAATAAAAATAAGTAATTCTAAAGTATGGATTTAGGTTATTCCAGGTCCGTCATACTAATTATGGAGCTGACATTTTTTAAATTTGCCGCGTTTTTACAGTGTCATCTTTCGTTAGCCAGACTCTATTTAGTAACATCTTTAAACTGTGCCTACAAACAACATTTTGCTCAAAAACTGCTGATGAATAATAATTAAATTTTATATCGATGGCTCCCTGTAAAAAATTGCTTATCAGCTTGTGCACGTTATTCACAATAATAATTATGATAATTGTTATCACACATCTTTTTAAAACAATGCAATTATGTCACCTACTTAGTTGGCATTTAATGCTAATTGCTTGTTAAGATATTATGAAATTATTCAGTTGAGTTGACATATATTTTTATAAACAACATCGATTATTTTGTTGACTTAAAAATTTCGAAATAAGCAAAAGAAAAATGTAAATGAGTTTAATTTAAATATTGATCTGAGCCTAGCGGGCTCAGATCAATATTTAAATTGTTCAGATGTTATGGGTTAAGAATTTACAATATAGTATATATATACCGTTTTGGGCATATTATTAACATATTAATTTCGATCTAACTTGCTTGCTTGGCAAGCCAGCCTTGTCCACCTCTACGATAGGGACCCAACCTAACTAAAGAGTTCTCGACATCTCCGGACCTAGTGAACAGTATTCTAGCAATATACTTTAAACTATATAATATAATACTGGCCGAATTTGTACACAGTTGAGTTCGGTGACCGTATAGTACATTCGGCGTTACTGAAGTTATACCTAATATTACCTCTACATAAACCGGCATTTGACAACTAGACAAATAACTTTTTATCAAACGTCAAAACGCGCGCTTACTATGCGAGATCTATGAAATACCGGTATATGTGCATGACGTCACAATCATTTGACGTCCTTTTTTACCCTTAATCTATAATTTAAAATGGTTATCCTTTTCAGTTATCACACATAAAACTGATAAGAAAAATAATTTATTTTTGACATATACCGTACAAATCAAATACCGTATTGTCTTTCTCTTTCAGATTACCGTTCCATCTTAAGATGGATTCATCGCTTATCATCTAGGTACCTAAGTAACGTAATTAATATTAATGGTTCAACGAGATATTTATGGTAACGAGTCAGTTATGAACTTATGATCGTAGTTATCTAATTAGACCTGCTCAGATCTAATTTACATTCTATTCTAATATTCTTAGTGCACGTGGTATTTAGGTACAAGTAGCTATATTTGTACTAAGACTCTAGATTAGGCGTTAGTCGAGTGGCAACTAGCAACACCTTATTTTTACACCTTCGAATAACTGAGTCAATGAACCCAAGCCTACGAGTACGTCTAGTTGTCCAAGATAGGTATAGATAGAGATAGAACAGCAACTGTGGGCGTATTACATAACTGCGTATCTAGACTTAAACTCAGAGATACCTATCCTAGATTTATCTCAGTTCAATGTACCTAACTTTTACACACTGATAGAAACTTTACATCTACTTCAACTGTTCAAAAACCTACTTCAGATTTCTCTACAACTCATAATTTTGTGCCTGTCCGGGTCACCTAGCTGTAATCTAATTCTTCACGGTATCATCGCCTCAGCCCTGGAACGCTGGTGTCGATAGTTTGGGGGATCCCCTAAAGTAATCTGGCATTCGGCACACATGACCTGTCCAATCTCATTTAAGTAAAGTGGCAGCAAAGCCAACGTCGGCTACTCACGTTTATAGCAGCTCCAGGAGCTCTTTGACAAACTTAATAATTTTGGACTTATGATGATAGAAACTAGGCATGCTAAAATTTTAAAATGCAGTAAATGTTATTACGAAGTATGTAGAGTTAAAGACTAGACTAATACGCTTACAATATGCACGGGAAGAGCACAAGTGGTATCGTATAGCAAGCATTTCTTAGGAATCTCGAAACATCCCAATTTACCGCTGAAGAGGTTTAAGAAATCGGAAATAACTCGATCTCTCCTCCAAAAATTCAGAAACCAACCATATTTCTACAATAACAGCTCGTTGTCTTCGAAAAGCCGACTGACTGACTCACTGACTGATTGACTAACTGGATTTATCAACGCACAGACGAACTACTGGATGGATAGGGCTGTTATAATGCTATTATGACCTAGACATCCGCTAAGAACGGATTTTTGTAACCCAACCCGGGGTAAAATAGGGAATCGAATTTTGTGTAGCCCACGCGGACGAAGTCGCGGGCATAAGCTAGTACAGGTACAATAGAAGCGGCACATTGTATAGGTAGGCAAGCCTGTCGAGTAGGTATAATACGAGTAGAAGCAGTTTATCAAATTCCTAAGTGCAATATTGCCCTTGCATCGCAAGCGGACGTGCCTAATCTATAAAACGTAGGTGTAATAATAACACACTAACCTTAAAAATAATAATGTTCTTCGTGCTCCATTACTAAGGTCTAATCTATGTATATCTACACCCGACACTGGTGTAGGTATGAAGAAATCCTGTCCGGTAGTATGGTTGCTTTACCACGACGCGCGACGTGTATGAGGATGCGTAGGAGGGTATGAAATACTCAGAAATTGAATCTAAGCAAGCAATATTAGCAAGCATTTTTATAGTTTAGATCATAGTAAGTACCTAGGATGACTTAAGCTATGAATATTCATCCCTCGCACATCACACGCAAGAAAATCATATTCGTATTCATTTTACTTGTTAGAGAGAGAGCGGAAACGCGAAAGCTGTAATAAGCAAAAGAGGGAGTGGTGAAGGAGAGAAGTAGAGAAATTCTTACAAGAAAGAAAAAAGACAGTGTCACCATAAACTATGTCCAGAAGTACTAGTACCACCTTATACTTCGATCGATGGAGACGACAATGACCAAGAGTATTTATATAGAGCGTTGCCACAACGTAAATGCTTTCGGGGTAGGTTGGTTGGTATTTTTCACTCGAACTGCGATTGCTTTGTAAGCCCACGCATCTAATGCCTCTGATGCCATTATATTCATAAAGTAGTGTCTTTTAGGTAAAGAAAACTACTTAAATATAATTTTCAGTCATACGAGGGGCTTGGCAAACGAGACAAGTTCAACGAAAAAAAGGTGTTTGAACGCCAAATTTATGTTAACACAATAACCAGAATGGGCTTAAGGAAAATACCTACACGGCCTACGTTTAGACAAGCCTCCTTTCGAATTAGATCATAGATAATATTGACGTTAACTCAACCAACAAATGAACAAACAAGGAAAATGCTTGAAGAAACACGCGTTATTTGATTTTATCCAACGTATTTGTTGTATCCGCTTTTAATGTAAACGTCTAACTAAATATTCCTTCATTTTCTTATGAATATATTAGAACCCTTATAATCTTAATAATATATAAAAGGAAAAGGTGACTGACTAACTGACTGATCTATCAACGTACAGCTCAAACTGCTGGACGGACCGGGCTGAAATTTGGTATGCAGATAGCTATTATGCTGTAGGCGACCGCTAAGAAAGGATTTTTGAAAATAAAATAGCGGTTCGAAATTTGTATAGTCCACACGGACGAAATCGCGAGCATAAGCCAGTTTTATATACGTAAGTAATTCATAATCACTTTGAAAGGTAGAGACAAGACTAGCGAAAATGCACGTTAAAAAAAGCACAGAATTTTTCTTCAGCGTGTTGTTTGCGCAGCTATAGCACTCCCCAGCATTTAAATATATCTATCTATATTATTGTAGCGTAAATCCGTGCGCAGATTTCCGCATATTCCGGGCCCCTAATCCCTAGTCTACAAATTCCTTCAGTGGCAATGCTCAGTGTGTTTGTTTGTCGAACATTTATCATCCATCTGTGTGGGGGTCCAGTGAGTTTCAAAGTAAGCATTCGCAAGCAAATTCGAATGTGTGGAAGTACACCGAGCATTACCATGCTCTATAGTTTACAATTCTCATTATTTATAGTGATAATCAGAAACAGAACTTATAATATAAGAAAGAAATTATAAAAAGAATATTCAGCAGCATTCCCAACTGTTATAGCTTTTAAAAGATTCTAATTTGAGTTTAATTAAGTTTTTTCAGTCGTCTACTAGTTTCTACCAAAGAGACTGAAGAAACTTGAGTTATAAATAAAGTGAAAATTTGCTCTTCGCCCACGCCTGCATCTTGGAATTCATTAAGGCCATTAAGAAATAGGTATAAAAGTTAACAGTTCACAGCGTTCTAAAGAGAAAATTTCTATTTGAAATCGGCGGCATTTTTTCTCTTTTTACTCAGCTGGGCGGATTTATTATGCTGCCCCAGATTTTACAGACTAACATTTGTTTGATGACAAAACGCTTTACCAAAGTGCGACGGAAATTAGTGGAAGATATCAAGAAATAAGACAGAATGTAGTTGTACACAACTATACCTAGATTTCATCAAGAGCAAAAGTTGAAACTGTAACAAATTGTTACTCAAGAGATGGGAAAAGGAACAGAATAGAATAGAATGAATAGAAGAGCGGAGCGAGACCAATAATTAATCAATGGAATAGAATATTTTTTTTTCAAGTAACTGGTTCTGAATGCCGGAAAGAGAAAAAGCAGCTGGTAGATGATCTTAAAATCACTGGATCAAATTGGAGAAGGGTGGCTAGGGCCGAATTAGAAGAGGCTGGAGGAAGACACACTGAACCCACGAGTTGTAACTGGATCTTAAATAATGCGCCAAATAAAATTTTCATTTTTAGAGTTCCGCACCCAAAGGGACCGCATTACTAAGACTCCGCTGTCCGTCTGTCTGTCTGTCACCAGGCTGTATCTCATGAACCGTGATAGTTAGACAGTTGAAATTTTTACAGATGACGTATTTCTGTTGCCCCTATAACAACAATTACTAAAAAACAGAATAAAATAAATATTTAAGGGGGCTCCCATATAACAAATGTAATTTTTTTAGCCCGTTTTTATAGATAATGGTACGGAACCCTTCGTGCGCGAGTCCGACTCGCACCTGACAGGTTATTACGATTTAACTACCACTAATGCTCTCAAGCGTTTAATATTCCCCGCGCATACATTATATTATCATATTGTGTAAAACCCCGGATGAGCTCAATAATTTATATCATAATAACTACATGTAGGTATAATTCTAAAATATTACTAAGACTTAATTCAAGAAGGTATCAATCTTTATAGGTATCTCCTACAGTCGGACAATTTAAAACATGAGCATTCCTACAATTAGCAATAATAATTTATGGATAAACCAACCAATCCAAGTACAAAATATAACTGTACTTACTTAAAAATTATTGAAGAATTGCTTTAAACTGATGCGAGGGTAATGTGTTGAGATTTATGAGAACTTTTAACTATGCAATTAGCTTAACAAGGTCTAAGAAACTAAAATAGTAGGTAAATATTTATTTATTATGTAGTTTGCTATGGGAGAGCGAGATCTCCTGATACAGATATTTTACATGTACCTACTTTAAAGGAGGTCCCAGATCCAGTTAGGTACATTATTATTGTAACTGGTATGAAAATAAATAAAATTAACTATTAGACTTAAGAAGGACCGCAATCCTAGATTAAATATTTTTTGTATGCAATTTAATGAGCAACAATAATATATGTTAATTCGGCATGTGACATGTTTTACGATTTTTATACTTTGTCATTATCACTACCCATATTATTTAATGCGAAAGTGTGTTTGTTTGTTGATTTGTTGGTTTATTGGTTTGCTGGTTTGTATTTCAATCACGTCGCAATGGAGCAACGGATTGACGTGATTTTTGCATGGGTATAGTTGAAGACCTGGAGAGTGACATAGGCTTTTTATCCCGGAAAATGAAAGAGTTCCCACGGGATTTTTGAAAACCTAATTCCACGGGCATCAGATTGTAAAGTGTAAATACAAATTCCGCTCTTAAAGTAGAGATGAGTACTTTCTTGCGTTTAATTTTGTCTTTTTTCTCTACAACATACTAGCTGGCCGGGCGAACTTCGTACCGCCTAACAGTCGATTCTTTAATTTTTTATTTTTTTAATACTTAAGTACAAATTTTTAAATTTTTCTCTCCGTAAAAACCATCCTCGTACTTTAATGAATATTATAAAAAAAGAATTAGCGAAATCGGTTCAGCTGTTCTCGAGATTTGCGATCAGCAACCCATTTAGCGATTCATTTTTATATATAGAGATTTGCAGCGCATTATTATCAGGGCTATAAAACTACTGCGTTTCATTGTTCATTGCGCACTTACTTTCAAGATCCCACCTAATGTTCTAATAGAAACACTAGAAACAGAAAATAAGATGCTGAGAAGCAAAAAAGTAGGTCATCTCGATCCCGATGTCGAGAGTCCATTGTTACGATGTAAAACTGACTGTAAATATAAAATGTGGTAGCCAAGTTAGCTAGATTTTCACTTAAGAAATAAGTTGCAATTTAGGCCAAAATAAAAAAAAAATTAGGCATTCCGAACCAGTGGTAGATGCATCCGACTATTCGAAAGTACTTGTCAAAGTTTATTCGAATAAAAAAAGATTTTATTTTTTTATTTTATTAAAAACCCGATTTCGAAAACCACTACAAAGTAATAAATAATTTTTATTTCTACACGTGTATGTATGTTGAAGTCGGGCGAGCATAATAAACGAAACTATGCCGTTGCTTGATACCTAAAATATCAATTCACCATCAGAAATTCCTGAATCCCCATGACTTAGGAGTTCAGTACCTTGCAGCATTAGGATTGAGGAGTTGGGATCCGAAGTTCAATAATGTTGTCTATGTACCTTGCTTGGTACCTTAAATAATATTTCTACATCCGCAGTTCCTGAATCACTATAGTTTAGGAGTACTGTATCCTACATCATCAGGGTTGAGAAGTTGGGACTAGGAGTCTAACTATGAAGTCGTTGCTTGGTACCTACAATATTATTTCACTATGAACACTTTCTGAAGCTTGATAACTTAGGCGGGCAGTAACCCTGCAGCATCAGGATTGAGGAGTTGGATCCAGAAATTTAACCACTACGGAAACTTCCTCTGTTGGCTAAAAAAAATTTTGCAAATCGGTCCAGAAACCTCGAAAAAATACATACAAACATACACAATTGAAACGGGCCGAATTGAGAACCACCTCCTTTTTGGAAATCGGTTAAAAAGTCATGAAAGTCAATAATCAATGTGCGTGTCAGTTTGAATTCTAATAATATAAACATTTTTTAAAGTTTCTAGGCATTCTATGATGAATGATGATATAATCATTAAGTGATACACGAGCATAACAGACTATAATGTACAGTTAATGATATAATCATCGGTCGATTTGTAGGTTTATTGCGCATTTCATTGTTACGTGTTGCCGTCTAATAATTTTCTAACGACTAACGAGCCATAGTTGCAAATGCACCAATTACCAGCTGCGCGATTGCGGGAGAATGACAGCTATAATGTCACGATCGCAATCATCTCTGATTGGTTAACGCTCGCTCACTATTGGCTACAACGCATTGTTGCAACAAGAATCGCTCAAATTCAGCCAATCAGAACAATTGTAATAATGATTGATGCTGGTTTTAGACAATCGCCCTACAGTGGCCCTACCGCGGTTGTTTGACAGCTACAATGTCACGATCGCAATCATCTCTGATTGGTTAATGCTCGCTCACTATTGGCCACAATGCATTGTTGCAACAAGAATGGCACAAATTCAGCCAATCAGAACAATTGAGATTGTAATAATGATTGATGCAGGTTTTAGACAATCGCCCTGCTGATTGAGTAACAGTGAAGTAACGAATCTAGTTACAAGATATGATGTTGATTTGAACATTGCTTGCACTGGCATAGTTATTTGCATTTTTTTTAATTTTCCGGGTTGCGTACCAAAAGGTTGCCAAGAGGGCCCCTTTTATTAAGCCTCCGTTGTCCATCCGTTTGTCTATCAGCTGGCTGTATCTCATTGAACGTAAAGGTAGAGAATTGAAATTTCTACAAAAATATAACCACCGAATTGTGACTGCAGTCGGACTTGTTAGGTTCCTAATATTTATTTTCCTGCCCTTGAGTCTAACCAGATTATCCATTTAAGTATCCATTTACTATTTCTTCCTTCAAGGGTCTAAATTTCTCAATTTATATACATAAAATCATCAGTAAACTTATATAATGATAGGTACCTACTTACTTGATTAGAAATTCTTTAAAAATAATTTATTTTTTGGAAAAGGAAGGTTGTGAAGTAAGTAAAACCGAAACATAATAATGTAGGATTGAAATAGGCTCCACAATAATATGATGAAATTTCTTACTTAATAGATTTTTAACACGCTTACGTCATTTAACTTTTGTTGGACCACTAACCGACATAATAACCTGTTGTATCAATAAGCAACATTGCGAATAAATTATCATTCAATATCTTAATAGGTATACAGTCCACGAAAGGTCGAGTTGGCAATCGGGGTATGAGGCTGGGGGACGCCCAGCACACCCCGCACGTCACCCGCGCTCGCTCGCATCGGGTTAGCGCGGGGGCTGTGCGGGTGTGCGGGGCGTTCCCTCCTCGATTGCCATCTCGACCTGTCGCGTACTATATAGTCGTTCTACCACATTTATGATAAATAAATAAATAATCTCTTATTTCAGACCAGAAGAGTCCATATTTTAAATTTAAAACAACTATATATTTATCGATGATCCATAGTTATTACTTACTTATAATAATTGTCCAACTCATTTACCTATTACAACAATTTAACTATTATTATTAAGCAACGCAAAATCATCAATACTACGTCAATTTGCAATGAGACTCAATTTTTTAAAAGAACATAATGTAAACTTGAAAGATGTTGTTGCCAAATATAACTGGCTGGCTTACGTAATTGTACGAACAAAACAAATAAAATAATGTACCTACTGTTTGTACCCAGTTAACCAGTATTTATTGCGACCTTGCACATAAGCCAACTTGAAAAAATACAATCCTGTTAAAGCCATTTGCAAGTGCCAAGATTGCACTTTATATACCCTTGACAACCTTCGAATGTCGCAACGGGCGCCAGATTTTACAAATCTAAAATTATTTAGGCTAAGGCTATAAGGCTAGGACTGACACGCAGGTAACGAATGTCAGAGCAGTGCAGGGCTTTATAGAATAGAAATACATTTATTGGTTGATCCAACACACTTTAAACACAAACATTTACAAAAAAAAAAAACAATCCTTAAAAGCTAATCCAACAAACAGTGTCTACAATATGTCGTGCCAACGAAAAGGCCCGAACTCAGCTGAATGTTGTGGATACATAATGTAACCGCTGGTATTAGTAGATCATTTTCATTTGTCACATCACGCACGCCACAGCCATTGCCTATAAGATAGTCAATAGGCGTAACATATTCGTGTCTCGAAAGTCTTGTGCGAACACTACATTCGGTTTCGTTTTTAAGCCTATCGCTGGATGCTGGTGAAAGTGACGTGTGTATCGTTGAGAAGTATTTCGCAGCCCGCTCTTATCTGGGTTACCTTAATTTGATTAAAAAAATCGGTCAAGTGCGAGTTGGGCTCGCACACGAAGCGTACCGACCATAGTACAAGAAAAACACATTTTAATTTGTTTTTTAATTTTCATGGCGGACATTTTTTTACTTTTATTATATTTTGTTGTTACTTATTACGTAGTACTATTTTTATAACGGCAATAGAAATACACATTTTGAGAAAATTTCAATTCTCTACCTACTACGATTCACGAGATACAGCCCGTTGACAGACAGACGGACAGATGGACGGATGGACGGACAGACGAACAGCGCAGGCTTACTAGTTGGCACCCTTCGGATACGGAACCCTAAAAAATAACGATCTTCCATTGTCGAGTGGTCGTTTTGTTCGCGGTTAACAGGCGGGTCTGCTTTTTAAACAGCCGTTTTTCTGAACTCTTATTGAAATCTCCTAATGAAGCATCGAATTTTTAACAAATTATGCTTGAGATTGAAGCGGTGATACTAAGTAAGACGACCGTCGCGTCGGCCTCATATCCTGGAGGTCCAGGGTTGGATCCTGAGCACGCACCTCAAACTTGAAGGTATGTATGTGCGTCTTAACCAATTAAATATATCACTTGCTTTACCTGTGACGGAAAAATCGTGACCTGCAATCTGCATGCATGAAAGTTCTCCATAATGTTCTCAAAGGTGTGTGAAGTCGGCCAATTTGGCCAGCGTGGTGGAATATGGCCAAATATTACTTATTCAGAAAGGAGACCCTTTATTCAGTAGTGAGCCGGCGATGGGTTGATGATGATGTTTTAGATTTGTTTTTGTATCTTGTCTAAAATTCTGTCTGTAATTCATCTAAATGTAATTTAATAATCAGATTCATTTTAAGTATTATCAGATCTTCACGATCATATTTTGCCAGTGGTAGAGAGTCGTTATATTGCAGAACAGTGTTTACCACTTTACATTAGTTTATCTTCCTCTGAATATTCTGAATATTGGCATGTTTTGGCAGCACCAAATCCCCAGAAGCTTTAATCCAAAACACTGGGCTCTAATTTATAATCACCAATCACTGGATGTTGACACTATTATAAAATACTACAGTTTCTAGTACACATACGAAAACAGGCAGAGTGCCAAATTGTGGCATCGACAAAAATTTTAAAGACTTCCTAGTTCCTCATTAGTTTCTATGGTTAGGTTTTCTTTAAACTTCTGGTGCATGAAAAAAGTTGTAATTCTAGTAAAGGTAAAAACACTACGTCCCGAATCCCGATACCATGGATTGTAGAACATTTTTTTCAGGTCCTTCCCAATAATTTTCATCACTGTCGATTAATCTGCTGTATCAGTTTTAAATTAACTAAACAGCAAACGCACTCCTACGCCAAAACCAAAACTTTTTCTAGAAGTATAGCGGAGCCCTATCACTAATTTTTGTAGCTAATGGGGGTAAAAACAACAAACAGACAGGTACATGAACGAACCGTGCCGTTTAGAATTTGTTGAATTACACAATTGTCACTGTAAGAGATCTAACTATTATTTTCGCTGGTTATGACTGGGCTTCACATTAATTAGGATTGTAATGCTCTGGCCACATTGCGGTTAACATCAATGTCCAAAAACGCCACAATTATTGCCGCTTCCGCCGATAATCAACGCGATAAACTGAGTGGCCACACTTGAACGGTCTAATGCCAATTGAATTGGGGTAAAAATCGTCTAAAATTGGCAATGTGAACCCCTTTGTGCTGCCTGGTGTACTATTAAATAAAAACAATTTTCTCTATGTACATCGATGCTATGTATGTCGCAATCAAGAATCGATTCTTCGTGTCGTAATGATCTGGGAAGCCAGAAGCGGAAGTTTCGCTTTCTACGTATGGAAATAAACTAGTGATATTTAAAATAACATTGACTCAAGCGCAACTCATGTTGAAAAAATAGGAAATTATTTTGCGTGGCGCAGTCCTACCTGTGAGGTCATGTTGGTTGCTGTGACACAAACACACACAGCTCTCTGTCTATCAGTCAGTCTCGGTCAGTTTTTCCTTTTATATATATAGATTTTCAGAGTCAATAAACCCTTTTCGGTCTATAGCATGATCCTAGCGAGTGTATGCTTATGCATTGTAGACTGATTCGATCGGTCTACATAAAAAGAGCAGTCACGCAATCGGTAACTTAAAGACGTGTCGCCTATTCGTAAAAACGAATATGTATGAAAACACGAGTAACTCTTACACTTTCTTTGGTTACATTACTTACAATGGACGCGCATCGAATACATAATGTAGAAGCGAGCGAATCACGAATGATTGGACAATAATTATATTTATATTAGCGACCCGCCCCGGCATAGCACAAGTAGCTCATTACAAATTTGGTAAAGATCTCTAATTTTTTTGAAAATAAAATATAGGTACCTATGTCACTCAGGAATAATGTAGCTTTCTAGTGGACAAAGTATTTTCAAAAAAATAAGTCGGTTCAGTAGTTCCAGAGAGTACCTACCCCCTACAAACAAACTCACAAACTTTACCTCTTTATGATATTAGTACCTATAGAAGTACATGTATATAGATGGTCGAGCACTATGCGACAACGCTGCGGCCACTGCCATGTGGTCGTGGCCGCATAGTGGCCACTGCCTGTGGTCGTGGCCGCATAGTGGCCACTGCCTGTGGTCGTGGCCGCATAGTGCGCGAGGTCCCTTACAAGTGTCCAAGGATAATCCAGATTCCATGAGCTTTCTTATTAAGCCGCAATATTACTCACAGGCGGACCTCAACGGATCACAAGCAGATCTTAATCTTACGGTTAACTACGACTCTATAGTACGCGACAGGTCGAGATGGCAATCGGGGTGGGTACGCCGCGCACACCGGCACAGCCACCCGCTAACCTAGTGTGGGATAGCGCGGGTGACGTGCGGGGCGTCCCTCCGCCTCATACCCCGATTGCCATCTCGACCATTCGCGAACTAAAAATTATTTGCCATTTCACTTTTCAGAGCCTTTCCACCATTAGGGCAGTTGATTAAAATATTATATTGCTTCATGATGCGTGAAGTATGATACTGATTTTGTTTAAGAACTATTACTAGGTACGTAAGTCGGTACGTAGATATATTTACCGCATTACGATATACGATAGAAAAATATTGATTTTTTCAACATCAACATTCAGTTAGGTACATATTTTGTGCCCGCACAACCGCTCTGCAAAGTTTCGAGGAAACAATTCTTATATATTATCTTAGTTTATCGTGGAACGGGTAAGTACAGTCAGCTGTTTATTTATTTATTTATTTATTTTATTTTATTTTTTCCACACAAACAGAAAAAACACAATACCTATTGGTTTCTTCGTGCTCGTAAGCGCTTGGCGGCTTGTCTGAGCACTGCACATTCCTCCTGTGTTTTCCTGTTTTCGTAAACTATAGTCAAAAGTGCAAAATGCAAAACGGTCATTTATTATGGTGTTTTTTATAAATGTGTAAAGTGGAATTTCGGGAAGTTATTTACAAAACATTATTTACATCCGAGTAATTGTAATAATAAAAGTCAATGATAATTAATAACCCATGAAAAAAACATGGGAAAAAACTCAGCAGTTTTTCACAGACTTTTTTCCAATTAAGTAATTTATTTATACACTGAGAGATATTCCCAGACATTTCTGATTTTTCCTTCCAAAAGCGTTTCCTTTAAAAAGGGGAAACTTTTCCCTCCTTGATTTCGGTAGGAATTTAGCAGTCTTCCGCTTAGGTACGTAATATTAGGTAGGTAATATTTTATATTTTTTAAAGGTTTTAATTTAAAATTATTTAGGTAAGGTAATAAGCGATAAAGGAAAAGTTCTCAAATTCTCAAAGGAAACTTTTGGAAGGAGAAAAAAGGTTTCTCTCAATGCATTTACTTATTAAATTTTGGGTTTATTTTCTTACGAGACCCATTAAAGATAAGTATAATAATCCATTCTTGCATGTGATAAAATGTTATGTATCGATTGTTATAGGGTTAAGGTCTAAACAGCTACCCAACAGCATAGTGCCTAGAATGATTTTTCGTAGAAAACCTTCAATTGATTAAAAATGAATGTCAAATGGGCTCGGTGGCTATCATTCATCGTTGAACACCGAGTTAGCACCGAATCACAAAGCAGGACGTTTTATTTGACCAACCAAATTCATTACCTTACCTATTGCTTTTTCCCAGCCCGGTCCTCTTACATCCTTTTTAGGTATACAAACTCCAAATTCCGAAGTCGTGCAAAATATTGGAGATAAAATCCGCCAAATTCAGTTTTATAGGTAGAATAGGTCATAAATAATTTAATTCTTTTCACGACTGAACTGCGTCATCGGCTGATATGTTAGTCATCAATCTCAATGCATCATTATAATAATTATATGCATGAGGTGTTTTACCTATAAATGCTTTAAAAGGGAATTGTTATTTTATTGTTACCCAATATAAATCTCTGTTCCTCTATAATTTTACCACTAATTTGAATTATCTATATTCCAGATTCAGGTGTTTTGGTGTGAACTGAAGTAGATAGGTACTAGTGCCTACTACCTATAGTCTACGACAGGTTGAGATGGCAATCGGGGTATGAGGCGGGGGAACGCTTGTGCTTGACCGATTTTATAATATACCTAAATAGCCTAGGAGCTAGGTATATACAATACATGATTACGTAATACGATAGTTTTACGAGATTTAACTTTGATTCAAAACCACAGTTAATAATTATGTAGGTAAGGTTTCTAGTTACACTTGCGGTTACTGACTATAAACAAGGATCTCTTTTGAGAGATCCTTGTACGTTGAGATAATCTCACGTTTGCGGATAAAATATAAAAGGACACGTGTAAAGTAAATAAATTATAATGATGGGTTACTTTCACACGTTATTTAGTCATTTATTTAGTAAATCTTAAGTAATATTTTCTATACTAGGTTTTGTAATATTTAATGAAAACAATGTAACAAGTGAAAAAACAGCATGCAAATCTGACAAGCTAGAATCGATATAATCGCAAGCATAGTTAAGTACTCAGACATATTTCTTTTTGTATAGGTATTATACAGGTCTATTAGAACCTCTTTTTTAAAAGTCAGTTAATCATGGAAGGTTTTTGAACGAGCACCTGTTGGCGTCTACTTATGGTGAGATCTATAGAGCGCCCTTTGACTTTGCTCAGACTTGAGTTTCAGTTAAAACGGGACAGATTTACACCAGCAATATTACACTGTCTCGTTTTAACCATGCCTTAAGTCTGGGCAAAGTCAAAGTACAACTCGTCGGCAATATCAGCGCACCTAGCTGGAATGCGCTTTCCCGCAGCTCGCCCGTTTTCGCCTATCCAGTACCGGTGCCAAGCAAGTGCAAGCGCGTTGCATGACGTCATTAAGCCAGGTTCGCAGATATTTCTGACGGGTTGTACGCTCTATACATCTTATCCTTAGCGCGTCACTCTTGCAAGTAGGAACTTACTCCGCGAGATTTTTAAAAAATCTTTATTAACACGCGGAGAAAGTGCTTAATATTTGGTCGAAATTACGGTACAATACTAATATTATAAATGCGAAAGTGTGTCTGTCTGTCTATCTGTCTGTCTGTCTGCTAGCTTTTCACGGCTCAACCGTTCAACCGATTTTGACGAAATTTGGTATACAGATAGCTTGCATCCCGGGGAAGGACATAGGCTACTTTTTATCCCGGAAAATCAAAGAGTTCCCACGGGATTTTTAAAAACCTAAATCCACGCGTACGAAGTCGCGGGCATCAGCTAGTATCCATATATTCGTAGATAATTATTGATTTACTTGACAAGCATAAGTAACTAATGTAGTATTATAGTGATGCGTAATTGCCTTCCAAAACGTCTTTCCTTCAAGAATTCTATTCAAGTTGATACAGATTATAAAATGGACTTTATAGTGGACGAAATCGATTGACTATGTAGTTACCCTTGTACAAGCTACGAAAAAAGACCATGCAAAAACCGTTTGAGAGTAACTAGTTAACTGAGCTCTGGAAGAGTGAAAAACTAGTAAAGCTTCCGCCGTCTCTACAATATCCGCTTTAAGCGGAAATTGGTTTCCACTTTGATGTTTCACTCTTAAATAAATAATTAGGTAAGTCGTAAGTACATACTTATCTTCTTTACATGTAATAAGTCATCTTTACATAATAATCGGGGAACATACCTACATTTAAAAAAAAAAGATTCCCACGAATTGAGAACCTCCTCCTTTTTTTAAATCGGTTAAAAAAGACGTCTCGACTGACTGATCGTACATGTAACGTACAGCCTAAACTACTGGAGTAGAACCTTGATACCTACTTCTTATTATTTTATATTATACTAATAAGTTTTGGTCTGGTGGGTGGCTTCGTCCGTGGCTAGTTACCACTCTACCGGCAAAGCCGTGCCGCCAAGCGATTTAGCGTTCCGGTACGATGCCGTGTAGAAACCAAAGAGTTATTGGTTTGTTGTACATTCAAACTCAGGCACGCAGGTTTCCTGACAATGTTTTCCTTCACCGTTAAAGCAAGTGATACCTATTCAATTAATTAAAACGAACATAACTCCGAAAAGTTAGAGGTGCGTGCCCGGGATCGAACCCCTGACCTCCGATTAGAAGGCGGACGTCCTAACCACTAGGCTATCACAGCTATCTGAATAAAGTGAATAAAAATGTTTTGTGATCATGTATAATTCATACAACAATTAAGCAGCATACAGGTGACACAGAGTACCTTAACCCAATTGCTTTGAGGTCGTCTGTAACAGGTTAATGAGGTGCATTACTTTCAAAATGTAATCCCGCAAGGTTGAAGATGATACTAAAAACATTAATATTGTTTGTTTGCAAGGAAATATTAAGCAATCGGTTTTTGAGTGTTAAAAACATTTAACATTTGTGTAGGATTTTAAGAGTTTGCTCAATCATAAAGAATTAAGTATATGATTGTATATAACAGTACCTACTTTACCTAATTATTCAAGTAGGTTCCTACCTACTTCAATATTTATTTTAAACTAGCTGACCCGGCGAACTTCGTACCGCCTAACAGTCGATTCTTTTTCAGTCAATTTTTTAAATTTTTATCTCCGTAGGAAAATTTTCTCTCCGTTTTCTCTCCTCGTACTTCAAGGAATATTATAAAAAAAGAATTAGCGAAATCGGTTCAGCTGTTCTCGAGATTTGCGATCAGCAACACATTTAGCGATTCATTTTTATATATAGAGATCAAGTAGGTAAGTATGTAGGTAGCTGTCGTATTTTTTACTAGGTGATGGCCGCGACTTCTTTCGCGTGGATTTAGGTTTTTAAAAATCCCGGGAGAACTCTTTGATTCTCCGGAACAAAAAGTAGCCCGCATCCCGAGGAAGGACATACCTTCCCCGGGATGCAAGCTATATCTGTACCAAATTTCATCAAAATCGGTTGAACGGATGGACCGTGAAAGGCTAGAAGACAGACAGACAGACACACTTTCGCATTTATAATATTAGAAAGGATATTGCTAGGTACGTATGATTTAAGTTTTAAAAAAATTGATAAGCCAACCAACCTAATAACTAAAATAAGGTTGGATTGGGAATAAAATAATCTTTCATTTGATGCGATTAAATAACAAATAAGGGTACTTAAACTACTATGTCAAGAAAGTAGTGGGAAACGATCAATTATACACAAAATGTTAGTTATTTATCCAAAGGAGATGGCCCAAAATTGTCCTAGAATCGTTGTATAGTAAAAAAGGGACCTAACTTTATAAATGTAATAAAAGTACTTTACAAATAGTATTTTGAAAGACAAATAGAAACCTAGCAACGAGTGGGGTTTAAAAATCATTCTAAAAAGAAGTATCTTCATTTCCTGTTATTGTTTACTGCCATTTTATTGACAGCTAGTATTTAGTAATAACCCCACTATCTAGGGTCAAAAATACTATTAAATTAATTATTAATTTACACAGAAAAACCAACCCAAAGGTAAAAGTTTCATCGTCACATATAAACTTTTTTTTTTCTGGGGCAAAAAATGTATTGGTGAGTGGCCATCTCCTTTATTTTATCATCTTCTAAGTATGCTCCTTCAGAAACGATACATTTACGCCAACGAATAATCCAATCATCAAAACAATTTTTTTAACGCTTTTTTCGGAATTGAATTCAGTTCTCTGCGCTAATTCTCCTAAGTTCTACCGGAATTGAATTCAGTTCTCGGCACGAATTCTCCTTTATATCTTCTAAGTTCTACCGAAAGAAAACGGGTGCCGTGAAGTGGTAATTTGAGTTTGGGAAAAAGAAAAAGTCGGCTGGAGCCATATCTGGTGAATATAGTTTCTCGATGTTATTAAATCAAGTTAAAACAAGCTTTTTAATTAAGTAAATGAATAGGAAAGGGCAAAGGTGGAGTGGGAGTCATGTTTAATAATAGAATGTTATAATATACTTAATTATATTATAATATAACAAATATTATTACTTCCATGTATTATAAGAATCAACAAAACCTAATCAATGTTAAGAAATTGTTTCTCATTATTGTTTCCCAAAGAACAATGGCTGATATTATGTTACTGAATAAATATAATTAATAGATGCCATTATATTATGTGTGTAACATAATATAATAATGCTCATTTGATTGAACCGAAAACTAAAGAAGATATGTCTAAAATCAAAAATTGCTTTGCCCCGGGTTCCAATATTGTTATTTAATGTGATCAACAATATTATACAAATACAAAGACCTTAACATGTGTCCATGGCATGGTGAATGATATTGAAATGCATAATTATAATTAATTAATATATTATTATGAATATGAAAAAAATATGAGCAACTAAAAGTTATGTTGTTTATTTAATGTCTTGTCAATGTAATGCATTTTCAAAATTCAGAACATATCATCACAGGGATGAATTTTAACAACCCTTCCTTAGTGTTTTGCATGAAAACAAAATCTTAAAAAGTTGGCGGGTACAGGGGAGAATGCTTTGTTGTGATTGGTGGACTCAAAAGTCACGTAATCAAGACAATGTGCGGAAATTGCATGAAACTGGCAAGGTGTCACAACCCTAGCAATAAGGAATTCAACTATAAGGAGAAAAATCTGTTAGTTTAAGAATTTTAAGTATTAAATAGATTATTGGTACTGATTCAGAGCACAATCTAATTTTAGAGTATTCGCATCCTCTTCTTACTAATGTAATATGAAAAGGACAGATGCAGTTTGACAGTTTTAAATTTAACTTTTAGATGGTAAATTGATTTTAGCGCACAGTCGTGAGCCTACTGGTTAAATTTGAAGTGTGCACTAAAATTAAGAGTCTTTAAATGTAAAGTTCATATTCTGTCCCTTTTTAGCGTTGTTAAAAAGAAAAGGATGCAGATACTCTAAATTTAGTTTAGAGAAAGACATTGGAATCGGTGCCATTGTTGCTTTAACCCTGAATTAAGTCAATCAACATCCTGTTATCTAGAAGCAACACATATATAAAACTTTCAACAAGAACAAATTATATCAAGGATTTATTTTGACGGGAAGTATTGACTAATATTGTAATAGGTCAGTATGATTCTATATTTAGATTCTTCGGTTCAGGAGTTCTACTGTATTTACAAGCTTATACAGTAGGATATAAAGACCAAATTCATTCAGAGTATATATGTTAATGGCAATGACCTATTTGATTGGAGACCTTATTGTTTCAATGTCTTACAATTGGTTATGGCTATAAAAATTTACTACAATTTACAATAACCATTTTTTTAAATATTCAGTGGCAATTTATGTCTGCCTCACTTAAGGATATAAGTGTCTGTCTGTCTGTCTGCTAGCTTTTTAAGGCCCATCCGTTCAACCAATTTTGATGCTAGACGATGGTACAATCCCAAGCTACTTTTTCTCACAGAAAATCAAAGTTCCCAGATACCACAGGATTTTTAAAAACCTAAATCCTTATGGATGTAGTCACAGGAATCATCTATTTGGTACAGAGATAACTTGCATCGGTTATTAATATAGGCTACTTTTAATCCCAGAAAAACAAAGAGTTCCCAGAAGATTTGCAAAACCTACATCCAAGCGAAGTCAAAGGCATCATCTACTATAATATACCTACATATAAAGCTGCAAGAACATTACTTCATCTTGCATGCATTTATTATACAAAAACAATTTTGGTTTTTGCAACTACATAATATTATAAGTACTAAGTATACTTACCTAATTCAAATAAGATTTTTCTGAACAGCTGGTCTAGCCTTATTAGTCATAGAATATGGGGACTTACCCCATATTTTATGACTTATAAAAGAAAATAATCTCTTAAAACTTTTTTTCTTTAGTATATTAGCTAAAGTAGTAGGTACACACTTACACAGAGGATATTGACAAAGAAACATACCTGAATGCGCCAGCCTCCGTCCCACTAAAGGGCTGTCCAAGAGCAATCGGCGTAGGGACCAACGGCCGAGGACTCCGCCGCCCCAGCCGCAGCCGCCGCGCCTCATCCCTTCGCGTTCCACCATCACGACACGAAAATATACATCACACTAACTTTGAACACAAGTTAAACTGATGTTAACACGGCAGGCGTCAGAGACAGACTACCGTTACGATTTTACAAATCATCTGAAGACTGAATCACGTCACGTACTACAGAATTTTTAGAATTCTTTTCACAAGTGTTGAGTAACAGTTCACGGTAAAACGAGACGCACCAACGAGAGAAAGTGGCAATGGTCAGACTCTGTAGATGAAATCGTGCACGTCCACAATTATTTCGGATGCAGTTTCTACCAGCATCCCGTTTTACTCCTTTGTATAGGTAAGCAGTAAGACTTTCGGAGATTTTAACACGATCGGCAGGAGTTGTATTAAATCTAACAAATGAGCGCTGAACTTCTAGGAACGAGATTTTAATGTTTAACAAAATATAAAAATATTACCTACATAAAAAGATAAAAGTAAAACAATGAACCCAAACGCAACAGTTCAACCAACCAACCAACGAGCAACGAGAGCGACTTCTCGAGTGTAGGTACTCGTTACTCGACGAATACGATAGTCGATTCAGGTATTTTGTTCTGAGACTCGATTATTTGTTGTAGATTCTTGGATAGATTGTAGTCTATGGCTCTATGCTATTCGCAGCATAATCGTAATCGCGGACGGAGGGTCCGCCCACCGCCTCTAAAGGCAAACACAAACTACAGACTTTCTCATTTAGATTTAAATTAGAAAGCCAAGGTTCTACCTAGTAGATAATCTATGGTTCTACCTATGTAGAGCTGTCAAGGCTATACATTTTTAACCGACTTCAAAAAAAGGAGGAGGTTCTCAATTCGTCGGAATCTTTTTAAAGTGACAGGTCATGTTTGATAAATGGATGATGGCATATGGATTGGTATGGTCCACGCTATTCAAATGGAGACCGCGTTTCGGCAAATGGAGTTGGGAGTACCTAACTACTACAGGGTACCCCGATAATATCTGAGGGTGATGTCATTTGAAAAGTGGCTGACACCAATTTTAATGTGAAAGGTAAAGGATAGGAAAAGTTGACGCAACTTTAAAATGATCTATGTCCTACAGTGGATACGATAATATAACATTAAATATAGTACCTACATAATTATTATATAAAAACAGTAACTTATTATTTTAAGGTAAAAAAATTCTTTTTCGCACATTATGACTAAAAATGTTCAAAAGATAGGTTTCATATTGCTATTACTTTCTGAATACTATTTTTGTTTACCTAAGTAACAAACAAAAAGCACGCATTATTATTAGTGCGGTCCACACAAGCACGGACCACGAATTAGGTGCTAAAACCACGTTCGGGACATTTAGGAACTTCTAACAAAACGTCGAAGCTACGTCACTGGCAGGCGAACAATGTTAGTACATTTGACGCAGGTAGCTCTAATGTAGTTAGCCCTATTTTTGTAGGTATGATTTCACGTCACCATAGCCTAATACCTATTTGACATAATATCCTCGATTCAGGATCAAATCGAGTTCCCTAACTCTAGTTCACTCTGCTAAAATGTTCTACGGGTTTTTCACCTTTTACCTGTATTGTAATTGTGCTCAGCCTTTTATGATAAGTCAAAGAAAGAAGATTGGCTAGCTCCTGCTCCAGTCATAGAGTAAAGTCTCCAGTGCGACAAGGATGGTATGGCGCGTGGCCAAAATCGGAACCTCAAAATAACCTGAAGGGCGATTGCCTCTGTAAGGCGATTGTCTAAAACCTGCATCAATCATTATTACAATCTCAATTGTAGCTGTCAAACAACCGCGATAGGGCCACTGAACTACAGTACGACAAGCACGACGACAAGGCTCTTTTGGCACTTGAATCACATTGACAGGGGGGCGCTGTTGGTGAACAAAGGCTTCGAAAAAGCTTCGAAATTATTCGAATATATAAACAAGAACAAGTTCCAATTTTTGCCACGCGCCAAGATAGCCTTGTCGCACTGTAAGCTTTGTCTACGCCCCTCTGTCAATGCCATTCTAATGCCAAAAATACATGTTTTTGTTTTTGGGTAGGGATGCAACATCATTTTTATAAATCGATGTTCGGAAACATCGATGTTCTCAAGATAAGCATCGATGTTAAAAAACATTGTTGTTTTCTAATATTTGAATTATAATCACTTCTATCATCCACAAATGACTTAAAATGTAGTTAAAGACATTTTAATTAACATAAAGGAACTAGATTCAAATAAATGTAATACAAATCCGCATAGGTATTTTGTTGTCATAGGTACTAACTATAGTATAGTCCGCGCCAATTAAATAGTCGTTCTTGAAGTTAACCGCAAGACGCGTCGCATTAGCATTTTCTAGGCGTCAGTGGGGCGCGCTACGCGAGGGAGTGAAACATAGGTACCAGCCCACGCGCCACGCCGCACTCCACGTTCATCTGCATTAGTGTGAGAGTTTTTATTTTTTATTTTAGTGCTAGGTACATCCGTATACAGTACACGAGCTCGTGGAACAATACCTGCGTGAGCTCGCATTCGCATCGTAGGTCAGACGCGAGTATTTAACTGCCGAAAACTATAAATATGAAGTACTTAAACAGTTTTTAACCCAATACCTTTAAGCGCCGTATTCACCATCCATCTTGCTGTACGTCCCGCCAAGGCCATGCACGATGCACGATGTAAAAAGACCGTGAATAGGCTTGAATTGAATAGGCGTGAATTGTTTGCTGGATGTGCACGATGAATTTTGCATCCAGCGAGCGCCCCCACCACCGCCCGCGTCGTGCAGATAGACATGCATGCAGTGCATGCTTGATCGTGAATAGACTTGCTGTACAGCAGATTTAACATTTAGAGGTTATTTCGTAACGTGAGTGCTCTCTCTCTCTCTCGTTTAAATACTCTCTTGCTTGATGCGTGCACGATGGTGTGTATGTACATCCAGCACCGCGGCCTTGAGCTGACGTACAGCCGGGATGGATGGTGAATACGGTGCTTTACTTTAGCTAACTTCCAATTATGAACTAGGTACCTACTAGACTACAAAACAACAAAAATGATTTTAAAAATAAAACTCATTTTAACAAGCAATTGAAATATTTATTTATTTAGTTTAGACCGTAGGTAGACGATACAATTTTGAACTGGAATTTAGGAAGAGACATTTTAATTAGTAGGAACTCAATAATTATTGTTTACATGCATCGAAATAAAATCAGTCAGTGTTTACATATCACTTAATATGGTACCTATCTACACTGTACATTACACGAATTATTCACATGATACTTGAAAACAAATGTGACGAACTATATAGTTAGTTAGGTACCTAACTATGATCACGACGTTACCACACCAAAAAAAACAAACAATATATCTAAGATCTAGTTATTTGTTTAAATGTAAGTAATAATTTTTCACATGGAGTTTAAAAAACCGGCCAATTGCAAGTTAGACTCGCTCACAAAGGGTTCTGCACTACAGTCGTATTTGTTTGACATTTTGCACGATAAATCAAAAACTGCATGCAAAAGATGCATGGACTTATTATAGTAAGAAATATCATATCACTGCAATTATGCAGAAAAATAAATAAAAATCTAATTAAGAATTTACAAGTATACCTAGCCCTTTCATATGATACCCCACTTGGTAAAGTAATTTTACTTTGAAAGTTGAAAATACTACTTAACTAATTATTTGTTCATGAATTTTTTATTTATTTTTTGTGATTTTTATCCTTATTTCCGGATTTATTCCTTTACTTGAGCTACAGGATCCACCTATACCAAATTTCATGATTCTAGGACAACAGGAAGGAGGTACTCTATTAGGTATTCGTGACAGACATACAGACAATGAAGTGATCCCATAAGGGTACATTTTTTCCTTTTGAGGTTCGGAACCCTAAAAAAGAAGTTTGAATCATATTCTATTCCCCAAAAACCTATTTCTGTCCTGACTCCTGAGTGATTGTTGATCAGCTTCAGGAACAAACGCTTACACTTGGCACAGAATATGTGGCAACGACGGGTATTTTTCATCCTTACCTTACCTTACTCTACAGAGTAAATGAACGATGTCGTTGTTTGACACTTTTCATTTCATCATTTTCGTCATTTTCGTTTTGTTCATCAAAACATCGATGCTTAGATCGATGTTTGTGAGCTATAATGTTGATGTTTAGCACACATCGATGTATCGTTGTCATGTGGTCCATGTGGTTGTCATCCCTATTTTTGAGTGGGTGGACTTGCTGAATATTTTTGTGAAATTTAAATTTTGTAAACACTTGAATTGTTTTACCAAAGTAACAAATAATGTCGTTGCACCAAATACTTCGATTTGTTATCATAACCTTCTTAATTGCTAATGTTTTAACTGAAAATAAATATAGTCGTTCAGCTAATGAAAAGAAAACCACTGAAAAGAAAAAAAGCGATGTGGATTTCAGAACCCTAGAAAAGCCTTTCAGGATGAATAAACTAAACATGGTTTGGTTGAAAGCGCAACAGGTAGGTTGTCAATGTTTTCTGGAACTATAATGATCATATTTTTCTTAGATTAGGTTTTAAAGCCAGTATTTAATTTGATAAGTACCTACATAATTATGTATTCTTGAGAATGTAGATATGCAGATATGTACATGGTAAGTACATCCTACCCTATCTGGTGTACAAACATTAGATTATTGAGGGTTAAGATACTTAACTAACATTGCTAATCCTTATGATTAAAACACAAAAATGTTTCTAATTGTCTCCATCATACACAGAAACCATCCAACCGATGTGCCTCAAACTGGTTTCAATAGAAAGACAATAATTCAGATGGTTTTAGAACTTTTAGACCACTAAAATAATGCATTAGGCATATTCTTGTTTAGAGTAGTAGCACAGGGTATCCGCTAGTTATATTTTTTGTTATGCTAGTGCACATTGACATCATGCAAGCACTGAGCGGTGAGCCCAAAGCGAGTTGACTGATTCACATAGCATGTCAGCTTACTACAATATAGTACTTGGGCAAATATAGGTACTTTAATTCTGGTAAACAGAATCTATGAACTAATTGACAGATCTAAATCAAGTGCTATCCTTTTCTGCAGGGAGAATAATTATGAAAAAGGCATTATTTTTTTGATCTGTCATTTTAGTTAAGATATTAGGTAGATTTTGCCAGATTTTGTACAACTCATAAGTCATATGTTCAGTACAGTATATAAAGTACAATCTGAAATTGGGTAGCTATGGAAAATAGACCCAACCCACACATACTTATTTTGATAAAATTAAAGTTTTAGAAACTTTGATTTGATATTTAGTTAAAATGGTTAAGTATATTCATTTTCTCTCTGTATCATAATATTCTTTCAATATAATATTGTATATTCAGTATATTGATGTGAAAATATACTGTTAATGACCATAGCTTAAAGTGATATTTTGTGAGTTCAACTCATTTTGCATAACGACATCCAATTCTGCTTAGCAGCTAACGTGTTATCTGATTTACAGAGACTAACAGAGCCAAAGTTAAAGTCACTGTACAGTGACCTGATGATTCAAGACAAGGAGGAGATTACGTACAAGAGGGTGAAGAGCGAGGGGGGAGATAAGGAGGGCCTGAGAGAAGCCGACCTGCGGCGCAAGCTAACCAATATTATGACCAACTACGGCCTGCGGGAACATTTTGAGGATGCATCTGTGGGCAGACAGAAACAGGAACCTGTAAGTTTATTTTCTGTTCATATGGAGAAGCGTGTAAGAAGGGTCCACTGAATTAAAATTTAATGAACCTGAATAATAGTACATCTTCATCATCATGATCAACCCATCGCCGGCTCACTACAGAGAACGGGTCTCCTCTCAGAGTGAGAAGGGTTTTGGCCATAAATAATAAATAAATAAATAAAAATCTTTTTTATTCGTATAAACTTTTACAAGTACTTATGAATAGTCGGATGCATCTACCACTGGTTCAGAATGCCTTTCCTACCGAGCATAGTCTACCATGCTGGCCATGTGCGGATTGGTAGACTTCACACACCTTTGAGAACATTATGGAGAACTCCGGGATCGAACCCCCGACCTCCGATTAGAAGGTTGACGTCCTAACCACTTCGCTATCACAGATTTTAAATAGTACATACATATTTGAAAATGTTGACACGAGAATGAAGTGTAACATTCATACAATAATTTGGATTAGTTGCAATGTTCATTGAAATATGAGAGACAATTATTCAGATAATGAATTGAGATAAACCTTGTACAAGTCTTTCAGTGTCATTGACATGTTTTAATTACCTGATAATGACAGTCGTAATAAGACTGTTCCATACCATTCCATATTATAAATGCGAAAAAGTGTATTTTTTTTTGGTTTGTCCTTCAATCACGTCGCAACATAGCAACGGATTAACGTGATTTTTTTAGTGATCATTTTTTGGAGCTCCATTTGGGCTGTTGGCTGGCCTATCATCTGACTGACTGACTGACTGATCTGTTGATAGATCAGTCAGTCAGTCAGTCACCTTTTGATGAACAGCTCAAACTACTGGATGGATCGGGCTAAAAATTGGCATGCAGATAGATATTATGACGTAGGTATCAGCTAAGAAAGGATTTTTGAAAATTCAACCCCTAAGGGGATGAAATAAGGGTTTGAAATTTGTGTAGTCCACGCGGACGAAGTTACGAGCATAAGCTAGTACTTAATAAATTTTTTGACAGGCCTACAATGAAGCCATGGAGGATTATATAAACAAGAGTCTGTTCAAAGACAAGAAGCTCAACATGCTATGGGCCAAGGCCGAGGCGTCAGGCTTCACCAGCGAGGAGCTGGCAGCGCTGCGCGAGGAGTTCACGCACCACCAGGACAAGATAGACCAGTACTATGACCTGCTGGTCAACATGGAGGCTGGCTCCAAGGATGGCTATAAGAGTAGGTCTTTTTAAAGCTGTAAACTTATTTTTGAAGTAAAAAACTTCTTTAGTGCAACTTGAAATATTACTTGAGAAAAGGGTGCCATCTCCACGGGCGAGCGAATCGCAACGAGTCTGACCTGCCATACTATAATATACATGCTGAAATTTTGATGGTTGTTTTCCCGAAGCGAAATGATTTTGTCGTGGTATTACAATCGATTTATAAATATAAAAAAATATTTGAGTCAAAAATGTCAAATTTACAATCGAGAAAAACAAAAATCGAATGAGACCTTGAACCAATAGTGATACCGCGTGCGTGCATGCTAGTTTATGTCGTATCACTAAGCGCGAGAGCTTATTTTGCTCTAAACTTTTTCACTTTATTGGCAGCGCGGTTCGAGTGGATGTACCTTCCTGCTATTCACGTTACTTCTAGGGCGTTACTATTGTTTCTCACAGTTTCGAGTTGTCGTTTTTTTTTTTAATTATTTCAAAACAAAAACATTTTTATTTTTTAAGTTTAACTCAAAAGTTCGATAGTACTACTGAGGGCAAATCGTTCTGCCGCGGGAAGACAACCACTAAAATTTCACCGTGTATATTGTCGACGATAGTATGGTCCGAGAGGATCAGGGATCCACTATAATATTATAAAAGACAGGCTCCATTTAAAAATCGATAAAAAAATCATAATAGAATTGTGCGCGTGTTTTAGCATCGTCAAATTGAGTCAATTGCTTTAACAGATTCAGTGGATCACGATGTTGTAATGTTTATTTTTGAAGTTGACCTATTTTTTTACTTGTACTAGCTGATGCCCGCGACTTCGTACGCGTGGATTTCGGTTTTTAAAAATCCCGTGGGAACTCTTTGATTTTCCGGGATGAAAGTAGCCTATGTCACTTTCCAGGTCTTTAACTATCACGTCGATCCGTTGCGACGTAATTGAAGGACAAACCAACATACCAACAAACAAACACACTTTCGTATTTGTAATATGGGTACTGATTATTTCCCAGATGCAGTAAACGATGAGGAATTGGATAAGTTCAATGAAATAAACCTGGAGAAGGACAATGGAGAGAACTTAGGCAAAGACTACCTGGACAAAGCCAACTTGGTGCGAGAGAAGCACAGGAGTCTGCGCGACGGGTATGATCGACTGCAGAGGATCGCTGCCAAAGGTTGGTATAGAGAACTTAGGCAAAGACTACCTGGACAAAGCCAACTTGGTGCGAGAGAAGCACAGGAGTCTGCGCGACGGGTATGATCGACTGCAGAGGATCGCTGCCAAAGGTTGGTATAGAGAACTTAGGCAAAGACTACTGGACAAAGCCAACTTGGTCCGAGAGAAGCACAGGAGTCTACGCCATGGGTATGATCGACTGCAGAGGATCGCTGCCAAAGGTTGGTATAGAGAACTTAGGCAAAGACTACCTGGACAAAGCCAACTTTGCTTCACCGTTAAAGCAAGGATATTTAATTACTTAAAACGCAAATAACTCTGAAAAGTTAGAGGTGCGTGCCAATTAGAATGCGGACGTCCTAACCACTAGGCTATCACCGCTCATATTATTTATTAAATATGATCTGATCAGATATGTTGGTAAGCTTTAGCCATGTGGGTAACATGTGATACCACCTCAAGGCTAGCATATTTTCGTCTTGGTCTTATCATTATCAGGAATATCAGCAGGGCGATTGTCTAAAACCTGCATCAATTATTATCACAATCTCAATTGCTCTGATTGGCTGAATTTGTGCGATTCTTGTTGCAACAATGCATTGTAGCCAATAGTGAGCGAGCATTAACCAATCAGAGATGATTGCGATCGTGACATTGTAGCTGTTAAACAACCGCGGTAGGGCCACAGGTCAAGCATTTAAATGTCATAGACGTCAAAAATCATTTGATGAACAGTGCGGCAAGGCTATCTTGGCGCGTGGAGAAAATTGGAACTAACGTTGCCGTCAAGTGTCCCCTTTGTTCTTGTTCGAATAGTCTAAGCCTTTGTTCTCCAATAGCGCCCCCCTGTCAATGTCAAAGTCAAAGTCAAATGATTTATTCAAAATAGGTAATAAATTACTCTTATTGATTGTCTGGTATAGTGTTAGATTTGTAAGATAATATAGTGGTGATAATTATAACGCAAACTTAAAACTAAAGCTACGAGGGTTCCAAACGCGCCCAGGTCTGAGAAGAGCCCACAACAAACTCAGCCGGGTATTCTTTTTATTATCACCACTTTACAAATTTATTGAAACTTATTAGAACTATCACAAAGTCGTTAAGCAACTCATTCCCAAGCTTGCTTATCATTTAAATAATCCTTTACATTGTAATAGGATTTTTCAATTAGTTTACGTTTTATGAAAACTTTGAACTTGTTGAGAGACATCTCCAATATGTCTTCTGGAAGCTTATTATAGAAACGTATGGAATTACGAGCAAATGAATTGCTAACTTTACTGAGCCTAGAGGCGGGAATTACAAGTTTATTTTTATTTCTAGTATTTATATTATGACAGTCACTTTTTTTTTAAATTTATTTATGTTTTTATGTACGTACAGTAAATTTTCAAAAATATATTGATTATGCACTGTCATAATTTTAACTTCCCTAAATTTAGTTCTCAGCGACTCTCGTGGCCCCATACTGTATATGGCTCGAACAGCCCTTTTCTGCAGCACAAAAATAGAATTAATATCAGCAGCATTACCCCATAATAATATACCATATGACATAATGCTGTGAAAGTAACTAAAATATACTAGTCTCGCAGTTTCTATGTCTGTCAACTGGCGAATCTTTTTTACCGCATATGCGGCAGAACTAAGTCTGTTCGATAAGTTATTTATATGAGAGCCCCATTGAAGTTTTGCATCTAACGTTATTCCAAGAAAAATAGCGGTATCCACTAAATCTAATTCCTCATTATTAAGTTGCACAGTGGTTTTCACCTGCTTAACATTTGGTAAAGTGAATTTAATACACTTTGTCTTTTTCCCGTTGAGAAGCAGGTTATTAGCTTCGAACCACTGTACTAACTTGGTGAGAGAATTGTTTACTTCATCAAAAGTTGTTAAGTATCGATTGATTTTAAATAAAAGTGATGTATCATCAGCAAACAAGACTATCCCGTAATTGTCCTTAGCGAGGTAAGGAAGGTCATTGATGTAAATAAGGAACAGAAAAGGTCCTAAGATGGAACCTTGTGGCACCCCCATTTTTACAACGGATCCGGGAGATCGCTTTCCATTCACGTCTACCCTTTGTATTCTATCATTTAGGTAAGAACTCATCAATTCCAATGCTGCACCCCTAATTCCATAATGGTGCAATTTCGCGACCAATGTTTCATGATCAACGCAGTCGAAAGCCTTGGATAAATCACATAAAACGCCAAGCGCATCACGTGATTCCTCCCAGGCTTCAAATATATTTAGTATTAACTCAACACCAGCATCGGTTGTTGAGCGACCCCGTGTAAAACCAAACTGTTTGGTGTGAAATAAATCATTAATGTTGAAAAAATTAAGCAGTTGAGTTAAAATTATTTTTTCAAAGATTTTACTAAAAGTGGGTAGTACAGATATCGGTCTGAAGTTAGTGGGGTCACTAGTACTACCTGATTTAAATAATGGAATTATTTTACTATGTTTCATTAAGTCTGGAAACTCACCACAGTCAACACAATTATTGAATATTAATGCTAACTCGGGTGCAACAATATCAATTAATGATTTCACAACGTTAACGGAAATGCCCCACAGATCATTTGTTTTCTTATTATTAATTAATTTAAAAGCTTTGATAACGTCAGAGCAACTAACGTGACTGAATTCAAACATTTTATTACATTCAGGCACGTTATCCTCCAATAGTGAGAGAGCGGCGGCTGCTGAAGAGTTCAATGATTTTGTAGTAGAAACAGGAATATCTGTAAAGAAGGTCTCGAAAACGGTTGCAACCTCGGGGTCTGACGTAATCAACTTGTCATGATATTTTAGTTCAAAATTACAAGTTTTATGTGTCACTCTTCCTGTTTCTTCGTTAACTATTTTCCAGGTAGTTTTTACTACATTGGAGCTGTTTTTAATTTTTGCCTGGATATATTTTGACTTGGCTGCAATGCAATCTCTCTTAAACTTTTTGGAAAACAGTTGAACGTACTGCTTGAATTCGTCACCAGTATCATATTGTCGCTCCGCATACAATTCATATAGTTTTTGTCTACTTTTATGTAGTTCTACTGTTGCCCATTCACTAAAAACTTTTGCATCAGTAGTCAAGACCGATTTACTGGTGAATATTGAGTTAAATATAGTATTGAATATATTAAAAAATGTATTATACATTTCATCAGGACTAAACCCATTTGACAAAAATGGAAGGTGTTTTATAAGGCTTAGTCTCATATTCTCAATTCGGTCAGACGTTACTGGTACAAAGGTTATTCTACGTTTAGAATTTTTTTTCTTCAAATTTTCAAACTGGATCAACTGTCCACAATGATCCGAATCCAATTTGCTAATTATGGTTTTAGTAATTGGATTTATATTTGTAAAAATATTGTCTATACATGTGGCGCTAGTTACAGTTATTCTTGTAGGCTCCATAAACATGTTGGATAGGTTGTAGGATTTGAAAAGATTTAATAATTTGCCATTTAAAGGGCTACTTTCCAAAATATTTACATTAAAGTCTCCGCACACAATCAGCTTTTTATTTGATTTTGAGATTTTGAATAAGACTTCATCCATTACCTTTTCAAAAAGATCAAAGTTAGACAAGGGTGGTCTATATACAGACACAACAATGAATTGCTCAAGTTCAACTGAGGATAGTTCTATTGTTCGCTCAACAGACAGGCTCTCTATGTCATTTCGATTCTTGAATTTTAATTGTTTGCTAAGCAAAATTAACGAGCCGCCATGAATCGCATTGGTTCTGGTGAACGAACTACCAACCTGGTGATTACCAAAATTGAATGTATACTCATGATTTTTTAACCAATGCTCAGTTATACATAAAATATCAATATTGAAATTATTCAAAAAAAGTTCTATTTCCAGATCTTTCCCTCTGATACATTGAATGTTTTGGTGCACCAGATTGATAACATTAGATTTTTTGCAACAACTTGCAATTTCTAATTCTTTGCCGGTGAAGCTCTGTATACTTTGATGTACATTTTTCATGTGACAGGGCTCCTCCGTTGTCTTACTGTCTAGTTTAAACAAGCAATAGGGTTCCTAATAGTACTTACACTATTGCTCGAGTCAATAATAGAAAAATTAGTACTAGAAGTACTCGAGTCAATATTATAAATATTTGTACTAGAAGTACTTGAGTCAATATTATAAATATTTGTACTAGAAGTACAGTTTGTATAAGAGTCAAAAGAGTTTGTTACAACACTTGTAACTGAATCATTTAAATTATGTGCTAATAGTGAGGCAATATGCATCTTACATCTCTTCGGCAGATACATACTGTCTCCGGTCAATTTAAACTTATTAGTCAATTTAATACTATTAATGTCAAAATAAAAAATAGCTTCACTATAATGTTTAGTGAGATTATACATTTTCAAATTTAAAGTATGTATTTTATCATTTTGTTGTTTGTTTAATGTACCAGAATAAGGAAAAGCACACAAAACAAATTTACATTTTGTTTTCTCATGTAGGAGCAATAATTTTTGAATGCATTTTACAATCTGTTGTTTTTTGACTTGTAAACTGTCCCCAAACAATAATATAACATTTGTATTACTATCCAATGATTTTTCATTTAAGTTATTAATTAAATAGTTAAAACTAGCTCCAGGAGAACATCTATTAATCACTGAATGCTTTAAACAACAGCTCATTATGGAGCCCAGACCTCTACCTAAGCTGTCAGAAATAATTATAGTTTGTTTTATTGGCTTAGCTGAGGGATTAATATTGACAGATGAAGGAACCTCTGTAACATCAATACTACACGGAACCTCTGTAACATCAATACTACACTGCTCTGGACAAGTATCTGTTTTCACAGGGAGCGGTGCAGGACTATCTTGGTGAACAATAGGTACATTTGGAGAACATTCATGCTTATTGGTTAATGACTCAAAGCGAGCCATGTTATAGTTACTTAATGCTAACAATTCATCTGCTGCCAGTATTTGCTCATCAATCTGTTTTTGTGACAGCTCGTATTGGTTTGTGACATTATGTAGCGAATAAGTCAATTTGGAAATTTCATCATTTAAGGTTTGAACATCCAAATCATACTTATCCCGGAGTTCTGTAATAGATAAGCAATAAGCATCGAGCTTATTTAATAATTGAGAACGTTCCTTTCGTAATGCAATATTTTTTGTATGAGTTTTTTGAGATTTTATCAAACTTTTGGTTTTTCTAATTACTTTACTAAGTTTTATATATTTTTTTATTTTGTTGTGGCTATTCAAAAATACCAAGTTATGTTCCGGCAATGACTTGGTATTACTAGCACACGGACTGTCACAAGTCAGATCTATGATCACTCCTGGCGCGTCTGGGGATGAAGTGAGCAGCTCGTCGTACAAATTATTTATTGCCTTTGTTTCATGGCTTTGCAATTGAGACTGAA
Organism: Maniola hyperantus; assembly: GCF_902806685.2. Classification (NCBI taxonomy): domain Eukaryota; kingdom Metazoa; phylum Arthropoda; class Insecta; order Lepidoptera; family Nymphalidae; genus Maniola; species Maniola hyperantus. The sequence continues at coordinate 13,084,611 of NC_048545.1, read as the reverse complement.
GGTCGTCAATTGTTTTCTGAGCTCTACTCAATTCATTCTCCAACATAGAAATCCTGCTAAGAGCCTCATCATATGTTTGGATGCACTGATTGAATGAGCCGACCGCCTCCTGAAGTTGGTCCCGTTCTTCCAGTACTATAGTATGAACATTGCTTAGGTCAGCCAGTTCAGCCTTCAATTGAGTGTTCTTTGTAATAATGGCTCTTAACTCAGCTTCACTGTCGTCTTGTTCCTTCAACAACTGCTCATTTAGCTGTTTCAGTGATTTTAGTTCCCGGAGGGCATTTTTTAGTTTCACTTGCTCCTCCATAGCTACTGCCCTCCTGGTTGTTGGTGCCATTGTGTATGTGTACTACTCTGAAACACACCAAATAATATATGTGGGTGAAGGAAAATAAAATTAAATAAAATAAAGTTTAAAGTAGGTATTACAGATATGAAGATGGAATGATCTTTGAAAACAGAAAAGAAAGAACAAAAGATTAAAGACTTAGTGAGATACTTATAGTTATTTGGTATATCTACACCTACACTAACTGGACCAAAATATTACAACACAATAATGTACTTAATTTGTAAAAAATTAGGTGTCAATATGAAATGCAAAGTTCATCACTTATTACTATTAAGTACTTATTAATTTATAAAGTTATTGTTTTGCATTAGACTTAGTATTTATTATGTATTGTGTAATGTTAGTATTGTCTGAGGCAATATTCGTTATTCTCCAACTATACTTCCACTATTTGTCAAGTAAGTGGAAAAAGGTTTTTGCCTAGTGTGAGGAGGGACGTGTCTCGATGTTCTCGAGAAAAGAAAGAGTAGTGAGTATAGTACCTAACCTAATTATGTAAAATAACATTGAAATACATAAAATATAAGAATAAGTTAGGTAATAGAAGCAATACTCCCCAAGTTTAAGCCGTTTATTTTCAAACACTCGGCAGCCACCCTCCGTTTAAATCCTTCTTCTGGTTATGTCGCTTATGTATAGTCGCATGTCACAGTTATTTACAGTATTTACAACCGCATAATAATAATTTCACACTGTTTTTTCACTTATTTCTAGTTAATTTTAATATATTTAAATTTAAATTTAAGGAACAGCTGATTTTGCAACATGACAGCTTGTCATTCAAGTGTCGCACTGTATGATTTTTTTTGTTTGAATACTTACAGGTCCCACTAACAAGGAGTTCATAGAGCCGAAAGTGCAGGGTCTGTGGAAAATGGCGGCTGCAGCGAACTTCACTGTCGATGAACTTGAATCTTTGAAGGTAATTAAATATTGATATTGATGATTATGATATTGTTAGTATTTGACTTTGGACAGGTTTGGACATCTCAATCCGAAAACCATGAACACAATGTTTTTGTGGTTACATCAAAAATATATTAATTAAAAAGTGTAATTTCTTGTACGATGGTACGGAACCCTTCGTGTGCGAGTACGACTAGCACTTGAGTGGTTTTTTTTTTAAATTTATTATGAAACGATTGACTGCTGAGTTTCTTGCCGCTCATTAGAATTTGCTTTCCGAACCGGTAGTGGTAGTCATAGATGTAGTGTAGCATAAGAGACACTAGTTGTCCTACATGAAATAAATTCCGAAAATTGCACAGCCCGGGATCGAACCCCTGACAGAATAGGATACGGTTGTGTTAACCACTATGCTATCACACTTTTTTGATAACTTAAGACGTTCTATTCGGCCAGGTGGAGCTGAAACACTACGAGTCTCGTCTACTGAAGCTGCGTACACTACACGCGGACCACGTAAGCAACTTTAACAAGCATCATAGTAAGGTTGTTTTCCATTTTATTTTGTTTTAACGTACGCGGCCAAAAGTGATGAACATTGATCTTTAGAAGGAGACAGCAGATTTGTAGAGCACTGTCTCGGTCGTTGAGACCGACAAAGCGTCTTATGGGTATGAGTGACCAACGCTCTACAAAGATGAAATGTCATTCTAAAGGTTGTTCATCACTTTCGGCCGCGTACTGTACTTAATATAATTTTATTTATGCTTGTTTCGATTTCGTATACTAGCTAGATCATTCGTTATATTGTTTGCCAGCTAAAATCCACTAAAAAAGGTTACGCCATTTTGAGTCGAGCCCTAAAGTGCGTGCATTGGTAATTTGTGACACACCTCAAGTTATAGTTTATTTGCATTTCAAGAAGTAGGTATGTAGAACTTAGTCCGTGTGGACTACACAAATTTTAAACCCCTATTTTACACCCTTAGGGGTTGAGTTTTCAAACATCCTTTCTTAGCGGATATCTACGTCATAACCATAGAGCAGAAACAAAGAGGAGATGTTGTATTAAGATTTCCCTATGAAATATCGAGTGACATTTTGCGGGGTGAGGGGTTGTGGAACGCCGCCCACTTCTCAATTTTCCATCTGCGGGTTAGTAGCAAAACTACTCGCTTAGCGACCTAACATCGATATATTGATGTCACTACATAGTTCAGCTATCTCACACTAGATGTCAATAATCTAGAACTATTTTAATAATTACGTATAAAATTACTTACAAATGAAATGTGATACCATTCATAGCATCAGAACGTCTGTCTGAATAACTTTGACACGATAAAACACAACACTTCATCCTTTTGTTCTTAAAAACGCGAAAACACACCGATAATACGAGTCTCAATATATGTGAACCTGACGAACGCAGACAGCATACTAACTAAGGCCCCGCCCACAGTGATGACGTCAGGACCTAGTTGAAAATCACAGTGCACAGTTGCTTAGGCCAACACCTCTTTGTTTCTGCTCTATGGTCATAACAGCCATCTACATACGCGGCAGTAAATAATGTACATTGATCTTTAGGAGATAGCGGATTTGTAGAGCATTGTCTGTCGTTGAGACCGACAAAACGTCATCTAGGTATGAGTGACAGAGACAACGCTCTACAAAGCCGAAATGTCTAAAGGCCCATGTACATTACTTTTAGTCGCGTACTGTACATCGATCTTTAGAAGGAGATAGCGGATTTGTAGAGCATTGTCGTTGAGACCGACAAAATGTCATATAGGGAGGTATGAGTGACTAAAGGCCCGATGTACATTATTTTCTCTACCGCGTACTGTACAAGTGTACATGCCTAACTCGATCCGTCCAGTAGTTTGAGAGCTCTGGTGCGTTAATAGATTAGTCAGTTACATCATGTTTTCCTTTGACATAGAATAGAATAGAATGTTTTTTTATTCATGTAAACATTTTAAAAGTGCTTATGAATAGTAATAATAATTTTATCACGTCATTTTCTTCTTCTTCTTCGCTCTGGGCTGGTTTCCGCACTTAAACGTTTCCGTCTAATCACGTCATTTCTTAATATTTGATCAATCGAAAACACGTTAAGTTCGTACAAACACACAACACGGTACAGGTGGCGGCGGCGGGGGATAAGATGGACCACTTCGCAGACCAGCAGCAGATGATCAAGAAGCACTCGCGCAAGGTGGAGAAGATGCACGCCGACCTCGAGGGACGCATCCTGGCGCGACACACAGAGTTGTAGAGCGTTGACTAGGCAGACTTTGAGCTACGGAACACTACGACACTCGGATCGTAGGTCGACATTTGTAGAGCGCTATCTCTTTTACTCTCGTATGCGTGTTGTATCTTGTCTTATCTACTCATCACCGGGCATGAGTTTATACGCCATGTAAAATGACTTCTCACGCGATATTGTAACTTTTGTCAAATTTCATGTCAAAAGTACGATTTTAGTACTTATTTTAAAAGTGAAAGGCGTACTTTTGACATGACACTTGACCCTTAGAAATAAAATGGCGCATGAAAAGTCATTTTGTATGGACTATAAACGTAACATGTCTATGGTAGTGTCAATTGTTTAGTTTTTTATTCAAATATAAGTGAGCCCTTAACCGCAATCTCACCTGGTGGTAAGTGACGATGCAGTCTAAGATGGAACGCGTGACACTTGGTTTGGTAGCAAGACAGAAAATATGTCACAGCACATTATAGATATAGGCCTGCTATAGGTAGCAGTCTATAGTCGCGTACCTTAGAGCTAGCGCGCACCACAGTGCGGTGAGTTGCGGTGCGTTTTGAAATCCGCAAATTTGAATTTTAATCTATCAGAATCCGGCGCGGAATTGATTCCGCAGTGCGCCCACTTCTATGTAGTTCTGTACTTAGTTCACAGATTTTGCGGGGGGAAAAACGTATGGAAATTTTCCGTGGTGCGCGCTAGCTCTTAGTCGTACGAACTTGAAAGCATTTATTTAGGCATAATAATTTGAATAGTTTCAACTTTCAATATCAATTTAATGGGTTGAGTTATGACTTACTGTTTTGAATAATTCAGGATATACACAGATTTCAAGTAAGTTGTAGATGGAAATTTTATCATTTTGAAGAAAAAAGAAATAAAATGACAAAATGTTTATTATAACTTGTTTCCAATAGCAGCTAAATAGGGTAACTTATCATAAAATATAAGAGAAATATATCTTTTCCCAAAGAGTCGTAAGTGGTTTTAAATGTTTAAATTAGTAACTACTAAAATATCACACAAATGATTTTTTTTAAACAAATCAAGATATTATATGCTGGCTAGACTGAGTGTGGAAAATAGCCAAAATAGCAACCCTTGTCTATAATTTATGTACTTTATTCTATAGTAATTTTTTTATTTAGTAAGTAGTATGAATAATAGAATTCCTTCACTTTTTATGTGATCACAATAAAATAAATTGTTAAATTGTAAATTATTTTGTATATTGTTTTTAAGTGATGTATGAATCTCGTTTTTATTTTCAATAAATAAATAACCAAATCTAAGAATGTTTAATTTTGGTCAAACTGCTTGTCTTAGGCTGAGATCTATAGAGCGTACTTTGACTGTGCTCAGGTATAAGACAATGTTAAAACGAGACAGCGTTATATCGCTGACATAAGTTTGACTCGTTTTAATTAAAACTTTAGTCTGACTCAAAGTGAAAGTGAAGAGCGCACTTTGACTTCTTTGCTCAGACTTGAGACACTGTTGAAACGAGTAAGAGGTGCTGGTTCTGTCTTTCCTCTACTAACTAAATTTAGAGTATCTGCATCTTTTTCTTTTTAATATTGCTAAAAAAAGGACAGAACATGAATTTTACATCTTATTTTAGTGCACGCTACAATTAATTTAAACAATAGGCTCGCGACTGGCAGCTAAAGCCACGAAGTTTAACTGTTTTAAATTAAATTCAAACTTGTCAAACTGCCTGTTCTTTTTATATTATCTTATGGTAAATAAATTAATTAGTAACAAAGAAAATGATGCGAATACTCTAAAATTAAGTTGTGGTCAGAATCAGCACCATTGTTATCTATGCAGGCATAAAGTCTCTTTCCAACTGAAACTTAAGTCTGAGCAAAGTCGAAGTACGCTTTATATATCTCAGCCCTCGTCTTCTTGAGCCGACAGTCACCAATACGGACATCCTAAAAGCCGCAACCGCGAATGCTCGATGGGTATCCTCGTGCAGCTCCTCGTTCGTGCAGATGGTAGGGAAGTCTAAGGGATAGGGCAAATCTCAGCCCTAATTCCACGAGTAGGTCATCTAAAGACTGCTCAAGGCAACACGCACGTTTCGCAGTGAAAAGTTTTGGCCCTAAAAACTTAGTCAAGGTTTAATTTAGGAGTTTTCCGTCTTCTAGAAAGGTTGCAGAACGACGCCCATTTATTTCACCAAGACATGCAGTCGAGAATCGATTTTGATGAAACTCCTACTAGGCATTTCTCTCAGCTAAAGACAGTAGACACAGTTCACGACAGTTAGGGAACTTCTAATAAAACGTCGAGGCCTCGACGTTTTGTCAGTGGCAGACGTCAAATGTTAGTATTATGCGTAAAAAATGAGTTCTCACGCGCCATTTTAACTTTGTGTCAAGTTTCATGTTAAAAGTACAGAGGTGAACCGTACTTTTGACATGACAGTTGACCCATAGTTAAAATGGCGCGTGAGAAATAATTTTGTACGGAATATACATTTGACGCAAGTAAGCCATTTCAGGTCAACATAGTCTAATATTTGACATAATATCGTCGATTTCGTATCAAACTGAGAGCTCCCTCACTCTAGTTCACTCTGCTATAAATGTAAGGAGTAAGTAGCACTGCAGTTTTAGAACTACTATAGTTTTGTCCCAATAAGGATGCGTTTCCAATGAAGATTTAGCGGAGCGGAGACGACGATGATGATGAGATGATGTGATAATTCTATCACAACATCTCAATAATTTATTTACTCTAAACGTCTCCGCTCAGCTCCGCTTCAGTGGAAACGCATACTAAACCGTCATTATTAGCATTTGAATAGGGTAATATTAATACTAATCTGTTATGTGAAGGCCCTATTCAAGAACACACTCAGAACAATTTTATTAACGGTTTATTTGCCTAGAACTTACCGCGCATGCTGCATTATCATATTCGAGACACAGCGAGTCCTCGGTAATAATTTACTTATAAATATACACATTACCCAAATAAACCTAATGAAAATAATAATAATAATCATTGAAAAAAAAGAATCAGGCGGTATTAATAATAACACCAAAGGTTACAGTGCATCAATATATGATATTTAATCTTTACAAGCGGATTTTCAATACACCATACTCTGCGCATCACGCGTCAAAATCAATATCGTATTATGCGGTAATATAATATGTGTAAAATATGAACTGCGCGACGCAACATAGGCTCCGGAATCACATTCCCCAAGCGCTACTCGCACGAAGGTCTCCATAGGACATTTCTCTATTATGTATATAATCTGTATAATATATCTTTCTCACTAGTATCTACACCATTTCCAAGGGTTACAATTATATATAATCCTCGTGGCAGCGGCGCCGCGCTCTAGTGGCTCCACTTGCTCCAGGCTTGCTGCCGAAACAAAAACATCCACTCAGTACAAAATTACTTCTCACGCGCCATTTTAACTCTACGGGTCAACTGTCATGTCAAAAGTACGGTTCACACTTTGACATGACACAATGTAAAATGGCGCGTGAGAAGTAACTTTTTACGCGTTATATCGATTTACATTCAATCAAAGAAATAATGTGGTCACATAGGACTTAAAATATACTCAAACTAGATGATGCCCGCAACTTCGTCTGCGTGGATTTAGGTTTTAGAAATCCCATGGGAACTCAAAGAAGTACTGATAAAAGTAGCCTATGTCCTTCCTCGCATGCAAGCTATCGCTGTACTAAATTTCATCAAAATTGGTTGAACGGATGGGCCGTGAAAGGCTGGCAGACAGACAGACAGACAGACAGACGGACAGACAGACGGACAGACGGACGGACGGACGGACGGACGGACGGACACACTTTCGCATTTATAATATTAGTATGGATAACTAGTTGTCAGTTTCTTGCGGTTCGCAATCTGCAGCCATTTACAGTACGCGGCCGAAAGTAATGTAAATCGGCCTCTATAAATACATTTCGGCTTTGAAGAGCGTTGTCTCTGTCACTCATACCTATATGACGATTTGTCGTTGTTTGAAAGTTAGTTTCCTAGGGATTAAAAAAAAATTGATGATTGATTGATAGATGCCCGCTACTACTTCTACTATGTCTACTATATTCGTACTATAACTACTATTCGTATTTTTTTTTTTTTTTTTTTTATTCAGATACAAGTTAGCCCTTGACTGCATTCTCACCTGGTGGTAAGTGATGATGCAGTCTAAGATGATAGCGGGCTAACCTGGAAGGGGTATGGCAGTTCTACACGGCATCGTACCGGAACGCTAAATCGCTTGGCGGCACGGCTTTGCTGGTAGGGTGAAGAAGGGTTCGTATGAAGAAGTGATCAAGGTATTGCTGGTACCTGTTTGTCAGCGGCGTGGTGCGGCGCGTGCGGCTGCTCCCAGTGGTGCTGTTCGGTGGGCGGCAGGTAGTGCAGCGGCAGCGCGTGGATCATGGACAGCGCCGCCGCCGCGCCGCCGCCCGCCGCGCCGTACGCGCCCTCGCCCATGCCCGGCCCCGGCTGTTGCTGCAACACACGCCCCACGACACGTCAGCACCCGTTCCCAATAGCGAGCAAACGAGCAGGCGAGCCCATGATAACCGCCGCCCATGAACATTTGCAACATGTCAATCCACCCCTTCAAATAACTCCATGTTCTAAATCTAATGATAATACCGCTGAAGAGTTGGTTTCAGTTTGCGTTGCGTGCGTGGAAAAAGATTAGTCCGGTGTCAGTGGAAACGCGGAACAGCTTGGCACCACGATCGCGGACCAGTAAGTGATGAGAGGATCTGGCGAGGCGCACGAGCGTCATAGTGAAAACTGCCCCCAGAAAGGGGAGAAAGCATAAGGGATAAGGCAGAGAGAAAGAATTTGTAGGAAGTCACTAAGATGAGAAACACGTCAAAGTGCCACCCTCCCGCGATTTAGCGCATATAACCGAAAGGTAGGGGGGCCATGGGAGGTGAAAGGTTGTAGTTATCCGTTGTCTGCCGGCTCTCGTCTACCATTGGTAGTCACATCGCAGTAGCTTGCGCGCTCCTCCTCCTCGCCCCAGCCGCCCACAGCGTTCACGTCGGACTGTACCTGGTATCTGTCGTGGTCGGTGCGGTGGTGGTGGTGCGCGTGGTGCCAGTCGTCGGGCGCGGTGAGCTTCCACGCGCGCTCCGTGCCGATGGGCCGCGGCTTGCGCTCCTCCTCCTCGCCCCAGCCGCCCACAGCGCCCACGTTGCCCACACCGCCCATGTTCACGTTCATACCCACGCCGCGCTCCAGCAGCGATTGCAACTCGATACCCTGTAATCATTTAGTACAGAATACTTTAAATAGGAATAGAGATGTAACTTTACAATAGATCAACAAGTATGCTGTTGATTACTTTCAAATAAACAAAAAAAATAAAAAAAATAACGGAGCACATAAGGACGTGCAGTTTTCGCAGCTCTACAAATAAATGAAAGTCAAAATGATTATTTATGAGAGCAGCATTAGTGCATTACCTGATAAGGCATATGTGGTGGCGGCATCTTGGGTGCACTCTGTTGGTAGGACACGAGGAGCGAGCTGAGGTTGGCGGCGGTGTTGCTGCCTCCGAACATTTGCTGTGGAATTATGATACATCACTAAAAATGCGAAAGTGTATTTGTTTGTTAGTTTGTCCTTCAATCACGCCGCAATGGAGCAACGGATCGACGTGATTTTTTGCATGGATAATGGATATCGTTGAAGACCGAGAGTGACAACAGTATAACCCTGTGGTTATACTGTTGTTTACAAATGCATGACGTCAGAGCACAGATAATCTATCGGCCAAACATGGCCGACAGTGTTTTCACCTGTCTAAGAAAAATATTTTTTTAAATTAAAGTTTTACGGTTTTTAGGGCGCAAAAAAATATAGTGTTAATTTTTTTGATATAATAGGACAAATATTAACCATTTAAGACCAACTTAAAAAAATTGTCAAGTAGCCTATTGGGAATATGCATAATTACTTCTTTATCTACTTAATATACCTCATATCTTAAAATCCTAATTAAGAAATCAAAATGTGTAACATATTGGCCTACTTTATTCACTTATATCTATGATATTAAAAAAATTCATTATAACACTGTTTTGATAGGTAATATCTTGCAAAATAATGAATTGAAATTTTTTTTTTTGTGGATTAAAACCGTGCAATGCCTGTGTATAAGCCGCCATTTTAGTGACGTCAGCACTAAACTGAAGTTTCGAGCTGATGGTATATTTTATTTTGGCTGACGTCAAAATGACGTCATTTCGATGTTAATGAGACATGGTTCCAGCGCATAGCAATTTGCGGGACTTATATCGCACATCAGATCATCCGCAACCATCGGGAGATGAAATGGAATATGTTGAAGGTTACGAGTGGAAGCTCACCTGTGCGGCGTGCTTGTGCTGCGGCTGCTGCTGCTGCTGCTGCTGCATCATGGGGTGGCGCTGCGCGAAGTCAGGCGCGCGCGGGTTGAGGCGCGACACGCCCTCCGCCCCCACGTAGCCCAGCCCCATCGCCACGCCCGACACGCCGCCCGCGTGCCCAGCCATGCCCACTTGTTGCTACAAACACAATATTAAGGGGCTTGAATTTTTTTTTTTTAAATCTGATACAAGTTAGCCCTTGACTGTAATCTCACCTGATGGTAAGTGATGATGCAGTCTAAGATGATAGCGGGCTAACCTGGAAGGGGTATGACAGTTTTTATTAAACCCATACCCCTTTGGTTTCTACACGGCATCGTACCGGAACGCTTAATCGCTTGGCGGCACGGCTTTGCCGGTAGGGTGGTAACTAGCCACGGCCGAAGCCTCCCACCAGACCAGACCAGAAATTTAGAAATTATAAAATTCCAAACCCCTGCCAGGAATCGAACCCGGGACCTCCCACTAATAAGACCACAGCGCTCACCACTGCGCCAGGGAGGTCGTAATTTATATGAAGTTCGAGCTGTCTTAGCACGACCCGTGCAATTGGGTTGAAATATCGACAAATAAAAACATTAAATAAATCGTTTTATGTATCCATTATCTACATTAAAATACCAGACATACCATCATGTGTCCGTTTCTGGAGTTGTCTTGGTACATAGGTCCATTCCGAGACAGTCCGCTCATGTCCATTGTGTTTACATTGTTGCCTGAAAAACATTTTATATACTCTTCAATTTCCTGAATATACTATGTTATTGTGTACAGATTAAAAAATATATATGTTTTAACTATGTGAAAGCATAACGAGATTTTTTCCGTATGATTTTGTTATGATAAGTACATAGAGGATATTGGTGCGTTTCTACTAAAAACATAATATATCTCACACATTATTACAGAAATCCTGAAAACCACAGACGCAGACATTTTGCTTACTAATTAAATGCGTACCAAACTTCTGCGCACTTCGAATAAATCCTTTTTAGGCTATGTCCAGCAGTGGAGGTGGGATACTCACCTATAGGCATCGGGTGGTGGTAGGGCGGGGGAGGAGGTGGAGGAGGCGTGGAGCCGTGCGAGGACGTCCGCGAGCACGGCGAGCAGCCGCCACCGCCGCGGTAGCCCGGCGCTTTGCTGGCGTCCACCTGATACATAAAAAACACTTATTGTACTAAGGCCATTACGGACGCGCGAACTGGGTCATAAATCATTACGATCAAGGGTTGCCGTTCAGCCACAGGTAGTAGATGGAGGTAAAAAGTATGGGCACTTTTTATAACCTGTTATAGACTATCGACAAATCCTTTTGTTGCTGTTACACACCACACCAGAGCATCGAGTACCAGTTCCATAAGGCCTATAAGTGCGAGCGAGAGATCCGATAAAAATGATTTAGGACCCAGTTCGCACGTTCGTAATGGCCCTACTATAATATCGTAAGCTACCTTTTAGGTAGGGGGTTTATTACTGCGTATTAAACAATGTAAAGGCAATTATTCCGACTGGAATTAATTTGTATCATCCCACTTCTGAACTGACTTGACACATGATTACTTTTGGAGTTATGATGATGATCTAAATTAGTATTTCTGTGATGATGATAAGCTCAACCATGACGGGTAAAGGCGGAGACACACCTGCGGCGGGAGCGGGTCGACGTTGTGCTCGGCGGAGCCCCACACGGCGGCGGCGCCGACGGTCAGGTCGTTGAACAGCGAGTACTCCTGCGCACCGCCTCCACCGCCGCCGCTGCTGTTGCCGCCCGAGCAGGCGCTCGTGTTCACCTGCTGGTGATAAAACTGGTAAATAAAATGCTAAAAATTGGTAAATAAAAGTCTGTCTGTCTGTCTACTAGCTTTTCACGGCCCAACCGTTCAACCGATTTTGATGAAATTTGGTACAGAGTTAGCTTATATCCCGGGGAAGGACTTATGCTACTTTTCATCCGGGAAAATTGATGAGTCCCCACGGGATTTTTAAAACACCTAAATCCACGCGTACGAACTCGCGCGCATCAGTTATTGTATTTTGTTATAGCGGCGGCGTTAAATCAGTTAAACGGATGGGCATGATGTAACGTGAATCCAAACACTAGACGTACCTGTGGCGCAGTGTTAATGTGGAGGGCTGAAGAGGTATTCACTGGGATGTCTTCATTACTCCATGAGCTTGAGTTATCTGGGCTTAGCTGAAAACAAAAACAGTTTATGAAAGCTTTACAAAATAACAGAACAATAACAGACGTAGTTTCGATTTTGGAAAAGCTCTCATATTACTACATAATTACATATTTGGTCAAGTATAACTTGTGCCAATTAGAATCGAAAATGGTGGTGTCAATAATAATTCCTTCTCACTTACATATTATACCTGTGCCTGTGTAATGTGTATCAACATTATTAATCGATAGACGTCCACTGCTGGACTAACAGCCGCACTCAGAGTCGCTTTTTTCCCAGATACAAGTTAGCCCTTGACTGCAATCTCACCTGGTGGTAAGTGGTGGTGGTGGCTTAATCGTTACTTAAGGCATTAATTAGTTTGGGTAAGGAATGCCTTACGATTAAACGACTCTGAGTGCGGCTGTAAGTCTCTTGTTGGGGCTTCCACACGCCACGGCCAAATTCAGCGGCTCCCTGTCACTTGTGATGTCTGTCCACCTAGTGAGGGGCTTTCCAATGTTGCGCTTTCCAGAGCGAGATCGCCATTCTGGCAGCTTGGGACCCCAACGCTTACCGTTTTTTCCACTTCAGCTTCGCAACCCGTTTAGCTATGTCGGTTACTCAGGTGTTTCTACGGATTTTCTTATTTCCTGTGTAAAGTCCATACTTCCATACTAATATTATAAATGCGAAAGTGTGTCTGTCTGTATGTCTGCTAGCTTTTCACGGCCCAACCGTTGAACCGATTTTCATGAAATTTGATATAGAGTTAGCTTACATCCCGGGGACGGACATAAGCTACTTTTTATCCCAGAAAATGAAAGATTAAAAAATTTAAATCCACGCGGACGAAGTCTCGAGCATCATCTAGTATAATATACCTGCAGCGCGTCAGGGTGCGGGCGCGGCACTCGGGGCTCGTCGTCGAGTTTGTGTAGCGCGTGCGCGGGCGGCGACTCGCGCGCCTTGAGCGGCGACGCGCCGCCGCCGCTCGACGCGTTGCTGCCGCTCGGCACCACCTGTATCACATTATACGCCTGTCAGTCTATCATGCTGATATGCGAGTTTTGAGGATGCGCGCCACTATGGCACCCGTGTACGACAGGGACGCCGCAGGGCTCTGCAAGTGGCAGTGCTCAGTACTACCACAGAGTAAGGGTATATTTGTATTACACACAGAGGTTCGACAAAGGCGTCTAGCAGAGCAATCGTGGTGTAAGTGTACTGCTCATCTTACTTGCAAAGAAGCGACCGGAACTGGCCGGCTGGCTATGTAGTTGTGGTGGGCCTTATGTGTGGGTTATCGCGGTTGACATTTACCGGACTACTGTATCCGTCTTTATACTGTGTGGTACTGCATACCTGCGGCACGGGTCTGGGCTTGGTGTCGACGGATGGGGTGGCGGTGAGCTTGGCGGCGAAGGTGTGGCTGCGCGCGCCGCCCACTATGGCGCCCGTGTACGACAGCGACGCTGCGGAGCTCTTCAGCGCGCCGCTGCTGGACGTGGCAGTGCTCGGTACTCGTTTTTCGGGTAGGATTATAGCTGAAAGGTAGTATTGGTAAAGGTAGGTATTTGTATTTGTTTTTTCGATTTAGACTTATACAAGCGCTTACAAAAGTTAAATCGGCATAATAAAATACAATAATAAAGTGTATGAGCATAGAATCTAGATAATACTAGTTATCATGCTTATTTTTAATTTACAATAACATTTCAATTAGTTGGTGCAAAGTCCAGGAGTTGTTGCGTGTCGGTGAGGTAGTTTGGTACTCACGGTGCGCGTGCAGACGCGGCGCGGGCGGCCGCGGCTGCGGGTGCGGCTTGGCGACCGCTCGCGCGGGCGGCGTCGCGCGACTGGGTGTCACGCTGCTGCTCACCACCACGCTCACGCTGCTCGTCTGCAATATTGTAACATCACTATTAATGTTATTCCTCTAAACGGGCTATCAAAATGTTTCTACGAATCTTACAGCAAGAACCAGCTGAGAGCAAAAATGTGTACCTAGATAGTAATTCAAATCTTGTTTTCGAAAGAAGCGTAGCAAAACTTATGCCGACCGTTCCAGCTAAAGTTTTGTCACGCGTGTTTGGCTTAATATACAATTTCGCGGTAGAGCGCGCTGCAACTTAACTAGCCGTGTTCTTCGTGGCGTGTGCGGAGTGGAGTGATTGTGGTGAGTTGTTCGTGTGCCGCTGCATGCAGCGCAGCGGGTAATGGTGTCAGTGCCGCCACCTGCTTATACATGAGCAAAATAACCACGGCTCCTGAGGTGGGCTACCTTGGCGGTGGGCTGCTTGGGTTTGGGCGCGTGCTGCGGCGGCGCCTGCGCGGGCGGCAGCTTGGCGCGCGGCAGCAGCTGCGCGATGTCGGCCTCGGGATCCCGGATCATCGCCGCGATCAGGTTCGCTGCTTGCTTCGTCGCTTCCGATCCGCCCCTGTGCGACAACAAAACGGTAGTGTAAACGGTGACCGATCAATTGACAAAAAACAAATGACAAAGTTTCATTTCCCAAACAAATTTTGCCAAAATTATGAATCGTTTTATGATCGTTATAAAACTTATGTTTCTACAAATAATTCACTTGATAAAACAAATTACCAGACAAATTTTTATTTTATAAAATATCATTTGACAAACAATTGATTCCTTTAATCGTGTTAATTAGTAAAACAATATATCGCACTTTTTTTTAAGAGAGACCGCTTACTATAATGGGGGGTCTCTTTCCACCCAGAAAAAAGGAGCCCCGCGAAGCGGGGCTCCGTCGACGGGCCCCGGTCGACGAGAAGAGACCACCACTATGGTGGGGGTCTCTTTCCTCCCTCCCGCTCCCACCATCAAGAGCGAGCGAAGCGAGCTCGGGACTTGGGGCACTCCGACTCGGAACGGTTAGGTTAGAAGGGAATGGCGGTGTCTGTAAGACCCCGCCATCTCCTTCGTGGGTTTTTTTTTTTCACATCCAGAAAAAAGGAGCCCCATGATATTATTGCTGCGTTGCATAGGGGTTTGCATATGTATGCAAAACAGACTTTTTGTGTATTTTTTGCTAATTAGTTATTTTATCAAATAATAAATTTATCATCTATTATTTTGTAAAACCGCGAATTTGAAATAATAAATTTTTAAATGATATTTTAACATTCAGCAAATTTGCAAAGTAAAACATTTGTGAATAAAATATTTGTCAAATGATCTTTTGTAAAATGATATGTTTGCGGTATACGACGTTTGTGATTTGATTAGTTTTTCAAAAGTTTTTGGTGAACTGATAATTTGTCATACGTTTTTTGTCATTCATTAGTGAACCAGTGTAAACATTTGTGAATTTTTTTAACATTTGTTTATAACAAGTATTTTAAACATGTTTTTAATAAACAAAAGTTGATTTAAAACTGTCTTATAAACCATCTTCCAAAAAGGTGGGGGTTCTCAATTCAGTGGGTTTTTTCCTATGAATGTACACAGATTTCTCCGAGGTTTCTGCAGCGCTTTGCAATTTTTCATATTGCTACATTCGTTGTGAGCGTCAGCCAATCAATCAGAAGTGAGTGCAATCAACTATGGTGGTAGGCCTAGGCTTTAGTAGTGATACTATGGAAGAGGTGACTCACTTGATGGTGATGATGCGCTCGCCTTGACCCTTGACCTGCTTGTCGACCTCGATGTGCGCGCCGGTGGCGGAGCGGATAGCGTTGATGTTGCTGCCCGCGCGCCCGATCACGCGCGATATGGCGTGCGCCGCTACGGACACTTTCTTGCAACTGTTGGGACAAATATTTACTTACTTAACCAGTGTTTAAGTTTTTGTGGTATAACCAGTTATAAATGCGAAAGTGTGTTTGTTTGTTGGTTCATCGGTTTGTTGGTTTGTCCTTCAATCAAGTCGCATCGGTGCAACAGATTGACGTGATTTTTTGCATGGATTTTTTGCATAAAGACCTGGAGAGTGACATAGGCTACTTTTTATCCCAGAAAATCAAAGGGTTCTCACGGGATTTTAAAAACCCGATAAAAATTACCACCCATATTATAAAACGCAAAAACGCCGAAGTGTTTGTCTGTTGGCTTGTCCTTCAATCACGTCGCAACGGGGCAACGCAATCGAAGTGATTTTTGTATTGATATAGTTAAAGACCTAGAGAGTGACTTAGGATACTTTTCATCCCGGGAAATCAATGGATTCTTTTTCTACGGGATTTTGGATAACTAAAATCCACGCGAACGACGACAAAATGAATAAAAATAATGACAAGTTCATTTTCAAACTATGCAAAATATTATGTATATTAAGTATTAAGTGTACTGTAGTTATCGTGAAAACGCTCTAATTTCTTACATCAAACAGGCATTTTATCTAGTTTTTTAGTTTGTGATTTAAGACGCCTTACCCTGGTTCAAGTGTAGAGATGGCCTGCACGCTGGACTTGCGTACAACCTCCTTCCACCCCTCTTCGCGTCTCGAGCCTCCTCCGCCGCCGCCGCTTTTCGGTGACGTGCTCTTCGTGTCGCCCTCCCATCTGCACATACGTTACAATTGGGTATTTGACTCCAATTAATTTATTACTTTTTATAAACTAGGACAAAAATAATGACGTAAACTGAAAAAACTAATTAAATCGATCAAATAACAAAAAAGTTATACGCATTTAAATATTTCTGATTAGACAGAGATAGCGATATAGCATTATGACGTCACACCTTACTAATGCCATAGTAGCTTCGTGCGGTTTCATACAAATTTTCGTTTTGCGAGAAAGGGATAGAAGACCCTTCCACTCCAAAATGCCTGTAACTTTGTAAATCTTTGTTGGATTTTAATATTTTTTTCAGCGTACGTCATTATTTTTATCCTAGTTTATAATAAAGTAATATTTATCAAATTAAAAAATTGGAAAATACCCAATTACATAATTATAGCAACAGGTCGAGATGGCAATCGGGCGGGGGGACACCCCGCACACCGGCTGTCCCGCACCGGATTAGCACGGGGGCTGCACGGGTGTGCGAGGCGTCCCCACCCCGATTGCCATCTCGACATTTCGCGAACCATATAATTAACAACTTTGCCTATCTGGAGTTTTATATCTGTTTGTTAACTAATCATAAATTATTAAGTTTTAAAGTCTACATGTAATAAACAACTAACTAAACTAAACTATCAGCTGGTTAAGTCTTGAAAATAATATAATATAAGACACATTTTTATTTATGCCCAAAACCTAATTTCATATGAAAACTAAATTGTCTGTCTACATGTCTATTGTAACAATAATATTAAGTATATACATTTCCAAATATTATGTATCAAATTAATGCATTTGATAAAATCTTATTCTAAGCATTTGTAAACGCAAACTATAGTTAATTAGAAACATGCATTAAAGTAAAAATATATATATCTATTTTAGAACATGCTCCGTCATTACAATATTAGTAAATTGTTCTTTAACAGAATAAAACCCATTGCTGTATGAATCTAAAACCCAGTGCATTGGAATATTTTTAAAAATAAACACGCTTTTTCTTTCATTATTTTAAAAATCATGTCTATTTTGAGAAAATCAATATGTACAGAATAGTAAAACAACCAATTTCTATTCTATTCTATTCAATTGAAACATTTTTTATGAAAGAAGCGACATAAATTAATTAATAAATTAAGGGATTTAAGACCTAAATATTAAGTCTTCATAGTTCAGTCCCTCTTATTTTAATTTTTTCAATTATTTCATACGTAATTAATTATTTTTTGATTGATCATGTGGTTTTCTGACACATTTAGATCTTTTCATAAAGAGAAGTGAAACTTTTAGATCTTTTCACAAAGGTGGGATACTTTATCATCTGTAAATGAAAAGAACTTGAATGAAACTTATTGTGCGTGTTCTCTGTCAGATTTAGATCTTTTCACAAAGATGGGATACTTTTTGATTTTGCATGTGTTGGTGGACTTATTTATTTATATATTATCATAATAGCAATAACTTACTGATGGGCGATGTGAATTTTTTTATTTTTGTCAGTGGGGTCCACAGTGTCGCAGTCCATATTGTGCCTACTGGACTCGAACACCTGGCTCTTACGCGAGCTGGTGCCGTGTTTGCTAACATTCGGTACACTGGGGGTGCCCTTGGCATCCTCCTCGGGTTTTCTGCAACAACGGTCACTGCTTTAGAGCGGTTGCAGGCTAGCGTTTTCTCTGTACAATTTACACTCGTTTTGGCATACGCGCTGCCACGCGCGCCATACTTCGTCGGTTAGCAAACATGGATGCAGTTTTTACTCGTGCTTCGATCTACCTATCAGATTTAAGCATTTCAACCAATTAGCAGTCGTTATTCAGAAAAGTGTAACACAGCATTTAGTTTTATTGTACAAACACCGCACAAGTCATCGTCATTCCGCCATACTGTTTTTGGCTAATGGTAATAATAAAAAGTAGCGTTACTAGTGTGGTATTGTTTGCTAACCGACGATTTAGCTCTTTAATACATCGACCGCGCGTGTAGCAATATTGATCTCGACGAGCTTACAAACGCATCTACGCTCGTACGAGATGCGCGTGTGACAAAACACACGCGCGCGTTCGTGCACTTAAACGTGCGTATACTCGCAAAAAAAACGCAGATCTGAAACTGCTCTTAGCCCCCACCACTTATCGTACACCGTTACTACTACAGGAAATGCAAATAAAAAATAGAATCAAGCGTTACGTTATAAAAAAAATACAAATTCATGCAAACAATGGACTGGACCGTGCCCCGGGCCAAGACGAACCAAAGCACGAGGCACCCTTCCTTTTCTGGAAGCGTTTCGTCGTATTTTTGAACCGTCGTAGCTTCGGTCAGGATGACGCTAGAAAGCTGAAATGTTCCGGATAATACGTCCTGGCAGACTCAAACAAGCCAAGTATCAATTATCCAGCTTTTATGGTGTCAGATTTATTGACATCGCTAATTTCGGATTCCGCTATGGGCCTCGGCGCTTAGTTGTCTTGCAGGGCGAGGGGTTATGCTGTACAGGTACGTTTCGTCGGTCTCAACGACAGAGACAGCGCTCTACGAAACCGTCGTCTCATTCTAAAGTTCGATGTGCAATATTTTTTGCCGGGAACTCTAGCAGTAAGTATGAACTCACTTGTCCTTCTTCTCGTTGGTTCGCCTCTCGGGCGCGAGCGGCTTGGCGGGCGTGGCGGGCGGTGAGCTGGGGGCTACGTTTTCCTTCTCTTGTTTCTTGTCAGGTTTGCTCGTGCTCTCTGGTTTAGTTTCTATTTTGGGTTTGGCCTGTTAACAAAATTAAAAATAATAATTTATTCACATCAACAAATACAAAGAGACTACGATTGAGAGCTATATTTAAAGAATACTTCGGCTTGGCCGGCTTCGGCCGGGGGATACGTAAAAGCATTTCCCAGGGATAAAAAAAGAGGGAACTGCAATACTCAATGACTTACTTTGTCGGGCTGCTTCTTGGGCGGCGGCGGGGGCGGCGCGGCCTTCTCCTCTTTCTTCTTTTTCTTGCACTTGGCACTCAGCGCGGGCGGCGCCTTCACGTCCGACGACGAACAGGATCCCTGCAGATACAACCGAACTATATTACTGACGAAACAACCACAAGGGGAAAAACCAACCAACGAAAACCTTGCCCGAAAAGAGAAGCGTTGGCACACTCCCCTCCCACTAGGTGCATAGACGACACCAAACGAGTCGCAGGGGGCTGTTAGATCCAGGCGGTGTAAGACCGCGACCGCGTTAACCCTTCTGTTTAAAAAAATACCAGTAGTCTTAAGAGCACAACAGCTTATAATCCTGCCTAAAATGGCTCCTCCCTTGTCTAGAAGATGTCTATCCGCTCTCGACTTGATGTACTTACCTATATTAAAAGTGGAGGGTAAAACTGATGTCGGAAGCGCGTTCGAATTGAAAACGAGGAAGCAAATCGCTTCGTACGTGTCTGTAAATTTTCGAATATGTACGGGTGCAGACCTTTACGATGCTTTGCGGTATGATAGTAGAAAGATGGAGCAGGAACCAGTTGAAAAAGTTCTTCAACACTCCGAAATGTACCCTGTAGAATACTGTAGTGGAGTGTAACATACCTGGCGACAGGCTCGTCATCTCCCTTGCCGCCCTCGGAGCACTCCTGGAGCCTTAGCACATTACGTGGAGTTTTTCATTTAGGGCCTTAACACCATGCAGTAACCCTCCGTAGTGTAGTGGAATGTACCTGCGAGTTGGCGTCGATGCCAGAGTCGCCCTCCTCCCTGGCGACGGGCTCGTCGTCCCCCTCGCCGCCCTCGGAGCACTCCCCCAGAGCCTTATCGCAGTACAGGGAGTTTTTTTCATTCTCAGCCTGGAGTTTACGCCTTTCCTCCTGTAGGGATGATACGACATTACACTATCCATATGAATCAATACTTATGCTTATCTAGAAACTTATATAATAAAGAAAGTGCGAATTTTATGATGATAAGTTAAAACTGTGCATTTTTCGGCGACACGTTACTTTTGTTGAAGGATCGTGGCGTTTTAGAAAGAATAAAAATTTCAGAAAGCACCCTGCAATATCTTTCTTCCAGGCGTCCAATTATTTGTCCTTTGCGTTTTAATAAAAAAATATATATGTATGGAATGCAAAGTCATTCACTTTCTATTCCATGTTCTTCTTCATTTTCTTCCATTTTTTATGTAAAATCTTTTCAGTTCTAGTAATCCTACTAATATTATAAATGTGAAAGTGTGGATGTTTGTGAGTAACAAACATCACGCAAAATTTGGAATGGAGATAGATTATACCCTGGATTAACACATAGACTACTTTTTATCCCAGAAAATCAAAGAGTTCCCGCGGGATTTTGAAAAATGTAAATCCACGCGGACGAAGTCGCGGGTAACATCTAGTAGAAATATATTTAGGAGGAACATACTTCACTGACCTTCATGATCTTCTCTTTGTGGTCGCGGCGCGGCGGCCTGGCACCTGGCACCAAACCTCTTCAGGCAGGATTTTAGAGTTTAAACAAATTATAACATTTAGAGATAGCGACGTAGGTACTTCAGTTACCAGTTTCTTTATTCTCTGGCGGCGTTTGCTCTTCTCGACAGTGTTCGACGTCTAATTCTTCAATAAATATTTTAGCGTTTAATAATAATAGTAATAAATTTGGAATGCAACATACTTCACTCACCTTCTTCTCTATCTTCTTCTTCTTCTTGCGCTCGCGGCGGCGCGCGGCGGCCAGGCGGCGGCTCTCCTCGCGACAGCGCTCGGCGTCCAGCTCCTCGAGAAGGATGGTGGCGTTCTGGTTGGCGCGCGCGGCCTGCGTCTCCTTGGCCGCGCGGATCACGCGCACGCACTCCTGGCACTTGTCGGACAGTTCCTTATCTGATATGGTGCATATATACCTGCCAATCGACATTTTAATACAAACACTGATATTGCAAAGTAGCCGAGGAAGTGTGCTTTAAATCTTCTGCAGCCAAATTTTTAATCAGACGAAGTAAACTGACATTTCCTGTGTTGCCAGTTTCAGGGAAATAGTGTTGAAATTCTCGAGAATCTGCTGTCTCCTAAAGATCAATGTGCATCACTTTTGGCTGCGTACTGTATATGCGTACTCTTGAGGTTGAATTCTCTGTGCCTATAATAAAGATAAATTACTAACCTATTCATTTCCTGATCGGAGGGGAACTGCTGTACGACGCCGACCATCCACTTGACTACTTTGGTGTGGCCCTTCCGAAAAGCGGCCATGAGGCAAGATACCTGCAAACAAATTCCATAAATTTTCTGACTATGCCAATCACCGAATGTGTAGTCAATTAAACAATCTGTTTAGGCAGTTAAAAAAAAAAAAAACAGTCATCGTTTCATTTTTTCCTATATGAAGTCATTTTTGTAGTTTCTTGGTCATTACGAAAATGACATCCATTTTCAGATCTGAGATGGCTAAAATGGCTTTTTATATTAGAATAATAAAAGTGGCTTCGCTTTTGGATTAATTTAATTCGTTCTAAGTTTTGTTGTGGTAATCAAATAAAAATTATTATAAATGCGAAAGTGTGTTTGTTTGTTGGTTTATTGGTTTGTCCTTCAATCACGTCGCAACGGATTGACGTGATTTTTTGCATGGGTATAGATAAAGACCTGGAGAATGACATAGGCTACTTTTTATCCCGGAAAATCAAAGAGTTTCCACGGGATTTATGAAAAACTAATTCCACGCGGACGACGTCGCGGGCATCAGCTAGTCAAATAAAAAAGTTTTCTTTCTTTCTAACCACCTATTTATTCAGGTGGAATAACTATACAATGAAATCTAGACTTCAGTTTCTATGCATCATGTATGGTATTTTTGAACTTATAACAAGTAAATCGAAACGAAGCGGCGCTTATCATTCCATCTCATTAACGCACTTTGCACAGATCTACTGTGTGAGCGAGATCGAATGATTAGCGCTTCCCTTTTCGATATATTTCTTGGCACGCATCATACTACTAAAACCACTGGTTTGTTACCTTTCTATTGTCTTGGGAGTCGATGTCTGCGCCGGCGGCGTAAAGCATCTCGACCACCGCGAGGTGCCCACCGTTCGCCGCCAGCCACAGGGGGGAGTTGCCTTTTTTATTCTTCACCTCTACTGCTGCTCGCCTGGTATAACAATAAAATGTTAAATAAGTAATGTGTCAGAATAACTTTTGATGGTCTCAAAAGTTATTCGGACTCATTACTTACGTGCTTCCACCTAGACAAAACATTAATTTTCAAGTCTTTATCGTGTGAAATACCTGACAACAGGCGAGAGTATTTAGGAATGTGACTTGAATTGAGGAATGTTCAGGAATGTAAGAATGAGTTGAGAAATCTTTAGTAATATGAAGATGAGATGAGGAATCTTAGGATGCCAGTAAGGATAACTTGAAGAACCTTCAGGAATGTGAGGATGAGTCGAGGAATGTTCAGGTATGCGAGAATGGTCCACGAATCTTCAGGAATGTGTCGATAAATCGAATCTTCAACAATGTGAGGATGAGTTGAGGAATCTTCCGGAACTTCACGATGAGTTGAGAAATCTTTAAGATGTGTAGAAAGAAATAATATGTTTTTATGGTTATTGATAAAGCAACATTAAAATTTTAAACAGGATGCGTTAACGTTGGACGTGGTGCTTCCCAGGGGGATACTTTCACGAATGAAGACAGTCACTCACCTCTGCAGCAGTAGCTCGACGAACTTGGTGTGTCCCTTGTCGGCGGCTATGGTGAGGGCAGTGTCTCGCGAGGAAGGCACGGGCGGCGCGTTGACGTCGGCGCCCTTGTCCAGCAGCACGCGGCCCACTTCCACGTAGCCCCCGCTGGCCGCTTCCATGAGGGGGGTGAGGCCGGTCTTCGCTCGGTGCTCCACGTTCGCTTTGCGGTCGAGGAGCAGGCTCACTACTTCGTGTCGACCTGAGGGGGAACGTACACATTGAGAAGGCAAAGATGGGGCAGGTCTTTTCAATTGGAAAAAAATCAACCTTATTATGCTATCAACTGGATAAGTTTGAACATGCTTTTTATAAATTCTGATACAAGTTTTTTAAGGTTGAAAATGCTTATTTTTATTCTGATACAAGTTAGCCTGGATGGAGCAGCCTATGATGGAAGCGGGTTTACTTGGAAGCAGGCGACTTGCTAGTGGTAGTTGGCCTACCTTGGAAGCAGGCGAGCGTGAGGGCGGTGTTGCGGTTGGTCTCTATCTGCGCGTTGATGTCGGAGCCGCAGTCCAGCAGCA
Organism: Maniola hyperantus; assembly: GCF_902806685.2. Classification (NCBI taxonomy): domain Eukaryota; kingdom Metazoa; phylum Arthropoda; class Insecta; order Lepidoptera; family Nymphalidae; genus Maniola; species Maniola hyperantus. The sequence goes on along the minus strand of NC_048545.1, from coordinate 13,060,696 downwards.
GCCGCACGGCCGCCGTGTGACCGTTCATGGCCGCCAACATCAGGGGGGATATGCCTAGTTTGGAACCAGTGCGGGAGTTGATTTCCGCCTGGAACAAAATAAAACATTTTCATTTTACTACTATTATGGTTATAAGGACGTACGTTGTCACGTACGAACGGACTCATGCTCACACAACTTATTTTGGCAATGAGGCATTTTGCAATGCTCGTGGATGCGACCATACAAGCCGTAGTCAGAGTAAAGATAATGAGATAGCAAATTTGTAGAGCACTGTCTCTGTCGTTGAGACCGACAAAACGTCATATAGGTATGAGTGACAGAGACAACGCTCTACAAAGACGAAATGTCATTCTAAAGGCCGATGTACATTACTTTCGGCCGCGTACTGTACGTACAGAGGTTCTACGAAGCTGTCTAGAGTCTAGACAGAGCAATCGTGCTGTACGTGTGGAACGAAAGAGCGACGTGAACTCGCCTACGTAGTTGAGGACCTATCTTGAAGGGTCGCGTCTTCGTGTTCGTCTACCACGAGATCAAAGGCGTCCGGACTACCGTACCGTGTGTAATACTGTTCCGTGGTGTGACAGCGACGAGTCGAGCCAAGGATATAATATCTCGCAACATGAGAGCCTACGTCCTCACCTGATGGTGCAGCAGCAGGCGGATGATGTTGACGTAGCCGCCGGACGCGGCCAGCGACAGCGGCGTGTAGTCGGACACGTTGCGGTGCTCCTTGTTGGCGCCGCGGTTCAGGATCAGCTCCACCACCTCGAAGCGGCCGCCGCTGCACGCCAGCGACAGCGGAGTGTCCTTGGTGCGCTCCGACTGCGCCTCGATGTCCGCGCCGTGGTTGAGCAGGATCTCCACGATCTTCTCGTGGCCCGCCGTCGCCGCTAGGATTAGGGGGGTGAAGCCCTGCCGATCAAAAACACAAATTGTAGGTATCAAGGTCCGCGATCGATTACTATCGATTTTTCGGTATTTCAGATTATGGCAAAATTCAAGCGGACGAGACAGAACGCAAAGATGACCAACTGGGATAGAAATTATGAAGACGCTGCATTTGCCGAAGCAGCATGCCACGCATGAGCCGGGTTTACTTTTTAAAGCCCGAATCAATCAACAAGATAAATACGTTAGATGGGCAAGCATACACTATTCTTCCAGCGGTCAGAGCTGCTGACACTAGCCAGAACCCGCTTGCACGTACTATTTTATTTGTGCATCATAGATGTATGACACGTCGCGCTAGCGTGGTCCTGTAGTATATTGATCGCTTGACCACCAAGTGAACTAGTTATAGGCATCGGTTTTTCACTGGCTCACTTCTACACGCAGCTGCACATACGCACACCGCGAGACGATGCACTGTATATATTGAAGGTAGTCACCTTCTTGTCGCGGTGCTCGATGTCGGCGCCGCGCGACAGCAGCAGCTCGACGAGGTCCTCGTGGCCGCCGGTGCAGGCGAGCGTGAGCGCCGTGTCGTGGTTGGAGTCGGTCTCGCCGTCCACGTCCATGGCGGAGTAGGCGGCGGGCGCGGGCTGCGGCGGCGTGGCGTGCGCGCCGTACGCCTCCGCGCGCGTGCCGCGAGCGCCGCCGCCGAACCGACCCTGCGGCACACAAACCTTACTTCAACATTCATCCAAAAGTATTAGTGGCAAAGTTAACCCTTGACTGCAATCTTACCTAAGTCTGCAGTCTAAGGCAATTGCGGGCTAACTTGGAATATATGAAGGAAACATACAGTTGGTGTGGCTCATTTCACCAAAATATCAATCATCAATCAATAAATCACCCACTGCATTTAAGATCAGAACCGTTTTTTGTGATGCTATGGTATAATAAGTTACCTTTTTCTTGAGGTTGGCGTTGTTGGCATGGTGGTGTTGGTCCCTCTTGGCGTGCGGCTGCGCGGGCGGCGCGACGGGCGCGGGGGCAGGCGCGCCACCCGCGCCCGCCGCCGCTCCCGCACTCGCCGCCGCACCCGCACCCCCTGCCGCACCCGCACCCGCCGCCACGCCTCCCGCCGCCGGACCGAACGTTGACGATCTGAGGATAATTTTTTATGATGCATAAATTTTGAAAAAGGACTTTCCACATTTGTTCTATGTGTCAACTGGCATGTGGCAGTAGTTATAAAATAAAAATTAAAAATTAAAAAGAGGTTGCTCTTTTTAATTTTTTGCTGGTTCTTCTCGGTAGGAACGGCATTCGGAACCAGTGGTAAATTAAAACTACCGGACTATTCATAAGCACTTGTAAAAAGTTTACATGAATAAATACATTCTATTCTATTCTATTCTATAGACATAAAAAAGAACGATGTGATGTGATGATGTGCATCGGAGTCTCGACAGATAAATAGTCACGTAAACCAACAGTTTGCCATACCTGTAGTCATCATAAGGTAAGGTAGGCGGTGGCAGCGCAAAGTGCGGCTGCGGGTCGAGCGGCGCGGGCGCAGGCGCTGGCGCGGGGGTGAGCGTGGCGTCCACCCGCGCGTCTAGTAGCCCCGACGGCGATGGCGGCCGCGCCCGGTACTGGCATCCCGCACCGCCCTGCTAACAGTAGAAACAGTCTCACTATAATGGTCCTTCGAACCGGATATGTGGCTTGAAATAACTTAGTATGATACTTTGACTGTGGTATATTAATTGGACTGCAATCACCAGTCTTGAGTTTTTTATCTAGTGATTTGGTCTATACAAAAGTGTGGTGAAAATAACAAATAAAAATTGAAAAAATACAAGACAAAAATAATTTCACCAAATTAAAATTATTTAAGAGTAGCAATAATACCCATCTGTAGGGCTCACCGGTAGGTCGTGGTCGCGCGGCCAGTCAGCGGACAGCGCCTCTTCGGCGGCGGCGAGCAGGCGGCGCGCGTGCGCGTCGTCGTCCGCGTCGCCGCACAGCGCGTCGTCCACGCCCAGCCCCGCGTCATCCACCTCCGCACCTTCCGCCCCGTCCGCGCCCTCCGAGCACTTGCCCGACAGAATTTCGTGAGACTTTTGTTGCATAACCTGCACGTTATTCGTTATGTCCATAACCTGCACGTTACTCCATTCAAAAAAGAAACAAAGCTTCCTGTGGTTTACCTTTTTCAAAGATACGTAAGACTTTTGCCCGATAACCTACACATTATGCGTTTGTTTCCATAAACCTGCATGTCACTTCATTAAAAAAAAACGGTTTTTTTTTTCAGCTTATCCAGCAAGAAGGATCACAATCAAGTTTGGTTAAGGTCTTCACAGTTCAGACCCAGAATGTAGAATTCTTATAATGTAAAATTTGCAAAATATAGAAATAGCTACATAGTGATTGCTTTCTTTAGCTTTCTCTATGGCAATACGTGGACATTGCGCTGATCTGTATAAAGATAATGGTACTAACTTCTTTAGCATTTAAACTGCGGCGCGTGCGCAAACGGACTCCCTTGAAAAAGGACCCCGTATGGGTTCGAAACTAGTCGGGCTAACGTCGACTACACACGTGAGTACAGCCGGGACAGATATTATTTAGAATGGTACTAACTTCGTTGGAGTTCAATTAACGATGAGGCCCGCATAATTCAAAGTCACCTATAAAAGCCTCATTAAAACATGAGATTTAAGAAAAAAAAAAGGTTCTTAAGAATATTTTCAGTAAATTATTTTGTAATATTTTTAGTAAGTTTAGATAGATACACGTTGAATTTAGTTATTGTGACAAGAGAGTGGAATGGCGCATCGACTTGTACGTACCTGCAGCACTAGCGAGCGCAACTCGTTGGGCGGCAGAGCCACGAGCGAAGGCACTTCCCTCTGCAAGTACGCCAGCACCGCACCCAGCTCGCGCGCCTCCACCGACCCGCTCTCCTCTGCGCCGCCGCTCGCTGCCGTCTACAACATTATGGTACTGATGAATTCCGTGAATGTAACGCGGCGGGGCAGTCAAGGGGTCGTTGGCTACCTCACCACATACATGGAAGGGGAATTGTCCTAAATAGCGTACTAACTTGGGTTAGTATTGGAGTGAGTTATATAAATATACTAGCTTATGCTCGCGACTTCGTCCGCGTGGAGTACACAAATTTCAACCCCCTATTTCACCCCCTTAGAGATTGAATTTTCAAAAATCCTTTCTTAGCGGATGCCTACGTCATAATAGCTATCTGCATGCCAAATTTCAGCCCGATCCGTCCAGTAGTTTGAGCTGTGCGTTGATAGATCAGTCAGTCAGTCAGTCAGTCAGTCAGTCAGTCAGTCACCTTTTCCTTTTATATATTTAGATAAAAGGGTGACGGACTGTTTGACTGATCTATCAACGCAAAGCTCAAACTACTGAACGGATCGGGCTGATATCTGGCATGCAGATAGATATTATGACATAGGCATCCGCTAAGAAAGGATTTTTAAAAATTCAACCCCTAAGGGGGTGAAATAGGGGTTTGTTGTCGAAAAAGGAGGATGGAATGAGGTCAAAAAGCTCTTCAAAGTACTCCCCCATTACAAAGGCGATAGAACACGCATAGAGAGCTTACATCTCTGCGGTGCTCCAGGCTTTCCAATAAGCCGGTTAGTTTGGGATCGTCCACAAGTCGAATATCCCGCCTTTGGATTCGATCAAATGGAAGAAGCACTTATGAAATGCAATCTTAATTCCTGGATACATCCAAATCCATACTAATCCATACTAATATTATAAATGCGAAAGTGTGTCTGTATGTCTGTCTGTCTGCTAGCCTTACACGACCCATCCGTTCAACCGATTTTGACGAAATTTGATACAGAGATAGCTTGCATCCCGAGGAAGGACATAGGCTACTTTTTATCCCGGGAAATCAATAAGTGCCCACGGGATTCTTACGAAGTCGCGGGCATTATCTAGTCTAAAATCAGAGACTAACTACGTCGGTGTCTAAAATCTTACCTGCGGTATATAAGCTTCGGGCCTCTGCAGCACATCTGGCACATATTGCTGTGGTAGCTGCGGCTGTTGTAGTTGTGGCGGCTGTTGCAGCTGCTGCTGCAGTTTCTTCTGCAGTAGCTGTTGTTGCTGCTGCTGCACAGCTTGCTGTTGCTGTTGTAACTGCTGCAACTTCTGTTGCTGTTGCTGCACCGCTTGCTGGTGCTGTTGCTGCACGGCAAGCTGCTGCAGTTGCTGCTGCTGGAGTTCTTGAAGCTGTTGCTGGTAAAAATTACGTGCTATTGTAACATACTTAATGATATTAATGTATGGTAAGGTTAAAAATTTGACCTATACAACAGATTACAAGAAAAAAAATTGGCAGTCAGACTGGCGACAAAAGTGATCACTAAAAACTATAAAATAAGTATTTTTTTTTGGATTTCAAATTAATTGGTACTAAACTTGGTATGAAAAAACGAAAATTTCATGATTTGTAAATGAAAACCATTGGCATTAGTACAGTTTTTGTACTCCAAACAATATTAACATACATTAGCATGTCTGTGACGCCACCTTGAAGTTTTCTATCCATCCCAGTATCACCCAACGTGCCTAAATAACTTTTCTCTTCAATGATATGCAATTTGCCTTTAAATTATTCTAGGTTAATTGTTAATTACACTAATCTAATATTTTTAGAACGCTCATTACATTAAATATATGTTTAATACAATAATGCTTTTATTTTAAAAACTAACAGTAATGATTTTAAAACTAATGAACTATCATTACGAATTAAACGATTACGATTTACGATTAGCAATTAAAGGTTCAGCTAATTATATTTTTCTAACTATACGGTTAACTAAGTATTGTGGCAATTCCGTTGTACACAATTTCTTAAACGTAACTAAAATGACACGTCTAAATCTATTGCTTTCCCTTTCATAATGTTGCTTGCGGAAAAAGATAGCACTAGATTTAGACCTGTTAATTTAGTTTACTTTAGGGTTTGCGTACAAGAGAATCTTCTTGCAGGTACATCGGCGTCACTTATAAAAGTGGTAGTACTGTACATGAATGAATTCCTATACAAATTACCGCGACTTCACTTATGTGCCCTCCGAGCCTCTGTAACGCTTCAACAAGGAGGAACTTGCAGGCGAACTTGCGAGTTGCCTTTATCCGCGGACGGTCTTGTATCGAGGTGCACTAGATCGTAGATATACTATGTTTATTTTGAAGTTATTGGCATAATCCATACTAATATTATAAATGCGAAAGTGTTTCTGTCTGTCTGCTGGCTTTTCACGGCCCAACAGTTTAACCGATTTCGATGAAATTTGGTACAGAGTTAGCTTACATCCCGGGGAAGGACATTGGCATACTTTTTATCCCGGAAAATTAAAGAGTTCCTACGGGATTTTTAAAAACCTAAATCGACGCGGACGAAGTTGTAATTTAAAAAAATCAAATCTACTGCTGTTTTTTCCTCTTGAGTCTGTTATTATAATTTATGAATTTTGTAAATATTATATACCTGAGTGAATTATCTAATAATTATAATGTATATTTTGCTATACCCTTACAGGGGCTCACATGAAGTCCGGCAAATTGCTAATGCACGTGGCCGCCGTTTTAGTGATGTCAGCACTAGACTGAAGTTTCGAGCTGATGGTATATTTTTACTTACATAAATATACGTCAAATGACGTCATTTCGATGATAATGAGACATGGTTTCAGCTCAATAGCAATTTGCGGGACTTATACCGCATGTTATTCTTGTAATAAAGAAAGAATAAGAATAAAGAAGTCTCTTCAAGAGACATATGTCTGGCAGTGGACGTCCGTCGCTTGGTAATGATGATGATATGTAGTAAGCATACCTGGTTGAGGTTGGTGGGCAGCTGCTGCAGCGGGAACAGCGTCTGCGGCGGCGGGTAGGGCGGCGTGCTGGGCGCGTGCAGCGTCACGCCTGCAACAACCAACATATTACATCCTGGCCCAATGATACAAGTGCAGCTTGACAACTCCTGCCAACTTCACTCACAACTTCAATGTTCAAATGTCGTCCATTAAAATAGATGGGTTCCCAACGAGTCACACCCAATGGTGTAACAATGTGACTCGTTTGGAATCCATCGAAAAAAAAATTCCCATCGAGTCACACCCAAGCTACAGTATGACTCGTTGGAAATTACAATAAACGTTACTGTCTAAAGCCGATATTGAATTTTTATTGTTGATAGAGAACTGACAAAAATATATGCCCAAAAAGACTGGAACCAAACCATTAGCTTTTTTTAAATTTATAGACAAGTGCTTGGCTTGGCAAGTAATCAGACCTGCTGACAAGTGGCGATGCAGCTTAAGATGGAGTCATTGGAAACTCACAATAAATTGTCTTAAACTACTTTAGTGCAATAAAAATAAAACTACAGTGTATGTATTAATGAGCTAGATGAATCTTCATTTTTTGTAGTAAATAGTGTCAAATAAATTTTTAGCTAACAAAAAGCCTTGCAGCCATTTATTGATTTACTGGAAAGAGCCTTTCATTACGCCAAGCATACTTATTATATACAAAAAATAAATATTAGACGGCACGATTGCACAAGGTTTTAAAGACTGTACAATGAACGTAACATAGCAGCATACAAAACGAAATAAGCAATTTGGAGTGTTACGATGGATAACATTTTCGTTACAATATGCCTATGAAACATATTATTAATTAGTTCATTAAAGACAATACAGAACATATAAAATTAAATTAATAAGGATCTGAAGCTTTAGTATCAGATTTTAATTCTCACAAACTTTATATAATTCGAGCGGCGAAACACTTTAGCTTCAAAATAAAATAAACCTTAATTGCGTTGTTTTAAAGCTCAAACTCATCCAGCCAGCGCTACAGCGAAATTAAAATCTATGGTATTGAATTTTTGGTTTGAAATCAAATCATTTATTCAAAGTAGGTACCATTCTACAATTTTTTGATTGTCAACTGTTCAATTTGTAAGATAATGATGGTGATAAACTAAAGCTAAGAGTGTTCCAAAGGCGCCCAGGTCTGAGAAGAGCTTTAGGTCCATTTTACTTATGACGCTCGAATTGTATCGACGTTGGTGAGATGTAAAATCTCTTATTACGCACAACACACAATGCAACATGTAATGTTGAAGCGTTTAGCAGCCTGTTACAGATTAGAAATGAGACACAACCAAGTTAGCAATTTATAGTCCGCGACAGGTAAAGAGATGGCAATCGGGGTATGAGCGAGGGGATAGGTGATTACGTATCTCGCGATCTTTGCTGTCAAAACAGCGGCTAGAGAGAGAGCAATAGCCACAAAGTGAAATAAGAAAAAGAAGAAGGGAGATATCAAATGAACTGTCGCATTGCTACTGCTGTCGCTACTGCAACGTTTTACGTAATCACCCCGCCACACGCCCGCACATCACCCACGCTCGCCAGAATCGGGTTAGCACGGGGGCTGTTAGGGTGTGCGGGGCGTTTCCTCCCCAATTGGCATCACGACCTGTCGCGTGCTATAGAATGTATGTGACGACTTGCCTTGCGCGCAGAACTGTAGGTCGAGGGCGTGAAGGGCCGACGTGGCGAGCGTCGGCGGACCTTTGTACAAGAGTACTACTTTACCACCCACAAGCCATACTAATATTAAACATGCGAAAGTGTGTCTGTCTGTATGTCTGCTAGCCTTTCAAGGTCCATTCGTTCAACCGATTTCGACGAAATTTGGTACAGAGATAGTTTGCATCCCGAGGAAGGACATAGGCTACTTTTCATCCCGGAAAATTAAAGAGTTCCCACGGGATTATTAAACCTAAATCCACGCGGACGAAGTCGCGGGCACCATCTAGTTATTAATATTGTAGATGCAATTTGTTCTAACTCATCCCAACGCAACCAAAATGACGGTTGACTTATGGTCGGCTGCTTATTATTAAGAATCGTCTGTCAGAAAACTCTTTGTCCCATTCACTCTGCGAACATCCGAAGCGTACGTCCGATTCGACAAGATTCAGAGTCTGCAGGGTCTAGTACAAAATGTACAGTGGGACAAGGCTCTCTTGGCACTTCAATGACAATAACAGGGGGGGGGCGCTGTTGGAGAACAAAGGCTTAGAATATTCAAACAAGAACGAAGGGGACACTTGACGGCACCCTTAGTTCCGATTTTCGCCACGCGCCAAGATAGCTTTCTCGCACTGTATGAGCAGAGAGCAAGAATCCGGCGCGCTTTCGAATTTTTCTTACAGATATTTGTGATAATGTGGTTGTAGCTATTTTGACATTCTATTTTCACCTATAACTTAATATATTCAAAATAGCGTGGATTGACAATCTGTACTACATATTTTTTGTGATTTTAAAAGTAAATTGTCTTACCGGAGGCGTCAGCTAAATCGAGCATAGTCCTCTCAGTCTCTGGCAGTGATTCGTTTCTTGGTTGACTTGCTAGCAGGTCGACTCTCTGCGAAAAACAATTATACATTCACTCACGAATCACTTAACTAATACACAGATAAACTAATACCTACAATTTAATTACATAATAATATATTAAATAAATAAAATATTTATAAATATATGTATGTTTGCTATCCATGGACCAGGACCCCAAAATATACACTAACTAGCTGATGCCCGCGACTTCGTACGCGTGAATTTAGGTTTTTAAAAATCCTGTGGGAACTCTTAAATTTTCCGGGATAAAAAGTATCCTATGTCCTTCCCCGGGTTGCAATAGCTTGCAGAGTTAGAGTTTACAGAGGTAGCCCTCTGTACTAAATTTGGTCAAAATCGGTTGAACGGTTGAGGCGTGAAAAGCTAGCAGACAGACAGACAGACAGACACACTTCCGCATTTATAATATGAGTATGTATAAAATCGGAAAAATTGAACTTTTAACATGAGTATAAAATGAACGGCAGTACGCGGTAGAAAATAATGTACATCGGCCTTCAGAATGACATTTAGACTTTGTAGAGCGTTGTCTCTGTCACTCATACCTATATGCCCTATATACGGTCTCAACGACAGAGACAATGCTCTACAAATCCGCTATCTTCTTCTAAAGGTCGATGTTCATTATTTTCTGACGCGTACTGTAAGTAATTAGTGAACAAAAGTTAACTCTATGTGTGAACGGGCATGTCAAAAGAGCTTCCCTTAAAGACTGCTTGTCAGACCTAATGCATCCAAGGAACAGCGAAAGCTCGACTTTTGACTATAACAAATCATTACAAATAATATCTGTCCCGGCTGTACTCACGTGTTTAGTCGACGTTAGCCCGACTAGTTTCGAACCCATCCGGGGTCCTTTTTCAAGGGAGTCAGTTCGCGCACGCGCCGCGGTTTTGACTGCGGGCCGCGCGTGCCGCTGCCGTACTACGTCGACTAAACACGTGAGTACAGCCGGGACAGATATTATTTATAATGGAAATCACTCACGGTAGTTTAAACGCTAATATAACAAACCAATAATAAATATCATAAAGGAAAAACTGAAATTGGCCACAACTCTACGTAACATGGTATCAGAGATGACAAACTCACATTGGACTGTTTTTCTAGTTTGTTTTTAGTTTTACATTTCTTGTTAGCATCCTTCCAAGTAAAGCCGGGCGGGAGGGTTAGCTTATGCTTATGCGTCACGTGCTGGCACATCTACGCCGTGGGAAGCAAGCACAAAATGATGGATTAAATGCATACACTAATATGATTAAATGATAGATTTTAGATCAAGCCAAGAGTCACTACGGGCGAAAATTAATTTGTATGAGAATCAAAAACTTATTCTCTTTGAGCAGCTGTTTATCTTATTTATTGCATTCTCTGTATGTAAGTAATCAGGGGGCTTGTCTACTTATTACGAATTTAAAAGACGGTACCTTTATTATGGTATATAGTGGCAATATGGTGGCAAAGAAATCCAGGATATTTGTATGAAATTGGTCTTTTATAAGTTTTTATAAATGAGGTTCTACATAATATGGTACTCAGTAACTCTTCTACATAATACGGAATCAGTAACTTTTATCAAACTTCAAAACGCGCGCTTAATATGCGAGATTCTATGAAATACTGGAATGTGACGTCACAATATTTTAATGATGGCGTACTTTTTTTAGTCTAATCGATAATTTAAAATGATTATTACACTTGAAACAAACAAAGGACGTGGATTTTACGTATTTTGGAAGACCTTCTATATTGATAATTTATTTTGATTTAGTCAAATACCCAATTATTGTAAGTTAACAATGTGGCAATTGGGCGTTTCGATGCGTATTGACGATTATCGCCTTATGTGCAGGTAGTACTTTACTATGGAAAAGAAAGGATGATATTATGCAAATTATATTAACCGATTACTTATTACTATTTTAGTGTTTTAAACGGAGAGGAAAAAATGATTTATTAATGTTTATAAATCATGGAAGAAAATATGTACATAATAGAATAATATACAAATTAACCATCACCCATAGAATGATATAATAAGTTCTATTTGTATCATAGAAAAGCAAGGAATTTTTATTAGTTTGAAATTCCAATGGGGCACCAATGTTGCAGAGGATGATCTTCACTTACAGGTCCAAAGGTATTAGCCCCAGACCCCAGAGGGTGGCAAACAATGGAGAGGTACTTGATTAAAGTTGAAAGCATGTAAAATAGCGTCTCTACATTGTCTATAGCAATCCACAAGACTATAGTACAGTACGCATCAGAAAGTAATGTACAATACATTAGAATGACATTTCGGCTTTGTAGAGCGTTGTCTCTGCCACTCATACCTATATGACGTATTGTCGGTCTCGACGACAGAGACAATGCTTTACAAATCTGCTATTTTAAGGTCGATGTACATTACTTTCTGCCGCGTACTGTAGAGGTAGACGACAAGTTGGTATGGCAATCTGAGAGGGAACGCCCGCACAGTTCCAAGTTCCAGCGCTAACCCGGTGCGGACGAGCGCGGATGACGTGCGGGAGTGTGGGGCGTCCCCCCCTCATACTATAGTTATAGCGTTTCAGAGACGGCTCGTGGGCCACGACGCTGGTTGCGAGAGTGACAGTTAATGTAATTTATTGCTATTCCTTTCATAATGCTCTCTGCACTGGATTTAGACCTATCAATTTAGGTTATACTAGCTTATGCTCGCGACTTCGATTTTTCAAAAATCCTTTTTAGTATATCCTTTTTGTAGCGGATGCCTACGTTATATTAGCTATCTGCATGCCAAATTTCATTCAGACCCGGCCAGTAGTTTGAGTGTGCATTGATAGATCAGTTAGTCACCTTTTCCTTTTAAATATTTAGATAATGTGTACAACAGATTAGCCACATTATCTATAACCAGAATCACATTAAAAACCGGGCGCGATGTGGGTGGTGCGAATTTTAAATATGTTTCCATCATAATGCTAAGCTCCTGCTACATTGATTTCTTGAAATCTCACCCTACAGATTTAGGTATCATAGAGTAGCCTTGTCACACACTTTCAACATTTATAAAGTACCTGCTCATAATATTCCTAGCTGTGTTGAATACTGCTATAATGCAATGAAGAGCGAATGCGTACGGCATGCGTGCGATTGTGCAGTCAAATCAAACCAAGCAAGCGACAATCGACATATTATGCAAAATATTACTTATTACTAATTGTAATTAATTTGGGAACTGCTTTTGTGATTCCTATGACATGTGAGTAACAATAATGTTTTATTAGCAAATTTTCAGCTTAAAATCTCTTTGGCAATGATTTGTAACATAACTTTAAAGCCAGATTATACATTCGGTAGGATAGTAACTCACAAAAAAAACATAGCTTATAGATCGCCGAGAAATAATTAAGGAAAATATTAAATTATCTATACATAGCAGACACATTCAAACAAGACAGATTCAACTATTTAATTTTCAATAATAACTCTTGTACATAATCTTTAAAAAACCGGCCAAGTGCGAATCAGGCTCGCGCAATGAGGGTTCCGTACTACAGTCGTATTTTTTCGACATTTTGCAGGATAATTCAAAAACTATGATATATAAAAATAAATAAAAATCTGTTTTAGAATGTACAAGTGAAGACCTTTCATATGATACCCCACTTGATATAGTTATCTTACTTCGAAATATGAAAATACTAATTATTAATTCATGACCACAATTTAATTTTTTTTGTGTGATATAACCACAAATTTACGGTTTTCAGATTTTTCCCCTAATACCAGCTATAAGACCCACCTACCTACCAAATTTCATGATTCTAGGTCAACGGGAAGTACCCTGTAGGTTTCTTGACAGACAGACAGACAGACAACAAAGTGATCCTATAAGGGTTCCGTTTTTCCTTTTGAGGTACGGAACCCTAAAAATCAACATAGAGATGACGTCAAAAGATGCACAGTTCCATCTAACTTGTGCCAGTAAAGAAACTAATCGAAAACGACGAATCAGCTGAGCCAATAAACTGCTGTGCAGTTAGGTGACATACATCGACCTTTAGAACAAGATTTTGGCTTTATGGAGCATTGTCTCTGTCACTCCTGTGTGACATTTTCTCAACGACAGAGACAACACTCTACAAAACCGTTATCTTATTCTAAAGGTCGATGTACAATATTGCTTGCAGGCTACTGTACAAATTATAACCATACTTGGTTGTGCATATAATAAATAACCTCTCACTCGTAAGTACACTGCGCAAGTGAGAGAAAATAATTAGCGCCGCCATTTTCGTACAGTTTAACTTGAAAGTTACACTGGGCTGACGTCAGACAGTCAATGTTTTCCTCGCCGCAGAGGACATGGGCAGAGCGCGTTCCCCCAATGACTCTATCATTTGAGAAGTCGGATAGTGACGCTGCCTGCTATGAGCAATTTAGGGGTAGTAAGAAATTTAATTGTGGACACTGCTATATATGTAGTTTTACTGAGACGACTCATGAGGGAGTGTGGGTTGCGGGAGGACAGTTGAGGTAAAAATCAAGAAATTCAACGTCGCTATCAGCCTCCGTAACTCTACTTCGCGAGCTGTCTCAGGCAAACGGTAGACCTAGATTACGCTAATTACAAAATAGTTGTGTATACTCACATGGTCGTCCAAGATGTCGGGCGGCGGTGGCAGGTGGTGGTCGGAGTGCGGCGCGGCGGGGCGTTGCTTGCGCCCACACTTGTGCTTCGCGCCCGCAACGCCCACGCCTGCAGGGGGCGCGGGCACGCCCACCGTGGCGCCCGCACTGCCCACGCTGCCCGCACTCGCGGGCACCGTGGCGGGGTTCACAGGCGGCGCTGCTTGCGCCGTACCGTTGCCGCCGCCCTGCTTCTTCCGACCTATTTATTGGACCGATGGCTTTAGATCATGTTGAGTTGCACGTTGCCCCGATCCCACATAGTGTGGATTGAGGGCAAGAAGAACAAAAAGTACTTATACATCATGGTACATCGATATGCAACTACTCACCATCCAAATAGACTTTGGCGAAGTTAGGCGGCATCTCGGTGGGCGCGGCGAGCGGAGCGGGTGGATGCGCAGGTGGATGTGCAGGTGGATGCGCAGGTGGGTGCGCGGGTGTATGCGCAGGTGGGTGCGCGGGCGGGTGCGCAGGCGGCGCGTGGGAGTGCACGTGCACGTGGGGATGGGGGTGCGCGTGCACGTGCGGGTGCGGCGCGTGCGCGGGCAGGAGCGCACGCTGCGTGGGCGCGCCGGGCGCGGGCGCGTGGCTCAGACCTAGCGCCGCCGCCTGCGCAGAGCTGAGACCGCCGCTCTCCTCCGTGCCGGTGTTACCTGGTACAAAATCCATTGCACATTTAATACTTTATACTTAGCAAATTATAGTGAGGTTTATCTAAATGGTTCAAAAAACTTTGTTTAATCAATTATTACGCACTAAGCTCATATTCATTTCTATAATGTAACGAAGCCTCAGTCAGGGTACTCGAGCTGCGGAGGATGTGCTGAGTACGCACCTCTGGGCAACATGACGGAGTGCGGGTAGTCGAGCAGCAGCTGCACCACGGCGGTGTGGCCCCCCTTGGCGGCCTCGATGAGGGTGCTGGAGTTGTCCTTGAGCTTGCGGAAGGGGTCGGCGTCGCAGGCCAGCAGGAACTTGACGACGTCCGCGTGGCCGCCCGCGCACGCCAGCGACAGCGGCGTGTGGTCGCCGTTCGCCGTCATGCGGTTCACGTCGGCGCCCTGCACGACAATTCACGGTTCAAATCTTCAATTGATCGGAGTGCTGTTTGAAAACGCAGTTTTATCACGCATCTTCAGACCCTATACTTCCATTACAATGATATTTTGCTCTTCAACATTGTACAGTAATCGGCAATCTTTACGGCTGCTCTGAACCTTGCAACAAGTTCACCCACCAACAAACGAACTCGAACTTGTTAAAATAAAATAATTTATTTCAAAATTTGATACTCATACTTGAGTGTACTTTTGAAAGTCAAATAGATGGAGTGAACGCCAACTAAAAATTAAAGCAACAAGGGTTTCAAAACCACCCTGCCTAAGATCTATCGTAACCATAGTAATCAATTTTCCATCTGCTTTGGATGTAAATTATTACCCCATTCAGTTCTGCAGCTCCTAAAAATTTTATACTATGCTATTTTTTTTTGCATAAACGCCATAGAATGTAACAAGAGAGGTTTTTGCTCCTTTGGTTTTTCCCCCACATACCTTGCCAACGAGGAACTGCACGGTGCACAGATGGCCGGCGCGGCACGCCTTCATGAGGGGCGTGCGGCCCCCCTCGCTCTCGTGCTCCAGCACGGCGCCCGTGCGCAGCAGCACGTCCGCTACGTCCGTGTGTCCGTTCTCACACGCGTACGTGAGCGCGGTGTCGCCCGTCTGCGTCTGCGCGTGCACGTCCGCGCCCGACTCGATCAAGTAACTGTAAATGAACAAAATGGCACATTTAAGGCCGTGCTCACTTTGCATGCTTTTACGTAAGAAATTCACACACGTACGAAAACGCACGAAAGATTCCTATCCTTTAAGTACCACGAGAACACTCACACTATAAACAAGTTAATCATACGTACGACTAAAACGCATTCAGTATGAAATAAATCTGGAATCAATATTATAATTTTAACAGAAGTGAATTTGTAACCTCAATATTTGAATGACAATGGTCAGGATAGCTTCTTCTGTTTTATTCTTCGCTGGTTATAGGGCAACTCACGGAGCTCAGCTCGAGAGTCCTTGGTGCGAAGCCTTCATCAGAGTGGCACAGAGCTCCACATTAGCCTCAGCCTTGAGGAAGAAGTCTCGCCACAGCAAGCCAGGCGTCAGTTATCTCTTGTATTTCGTATTTACATAATTTATTATAGAGCAACTCACCGGACCAGCTCGAGGTGTCCCTCCTGCGAGGCTTCCATCAGAGGAGTGGAGGCGCCGAGCTCCACATCAGCGCCAGCCTTGAGGAGGAAGTCTGCCACTTCGAGGAAGCCGCCGCAGCAGGCCAGCGTCAGGGCTGTCTCTTGCGTCTCGTCGGTCTGCGCATTGATTGACGCCCCTTGGCCCAGAAGTAGTGCTACCATTTCCTCGTGACCTGGAATATGGGGACACAGTAAACAAAATTATCCAGCCATTTCTAAAAATAAACAGCTATTCGTGTAACTAAAAATAATGGGTTCAATTTCAATAGTGTGGGTGCAAATGTGGGTGTATGTGTGTTCGCTGCGTATATGTATGGGTTATGGGTGCGTTTATGGTTCTGTGTGGATCTTGTACTCGTTCACACCTTTTCTGGCGGCCTCCATGAGAGGCGTATACACCTCGTCATTCACCTCCTCGATGTTGGCTCCCCGCTTCAATAAAAGTATGACTAATTCAACATGGCCGCCGCGTGCCGCCAGTGTTAGCGACGACTCGAAGCTGTGCGTGGATGTATATATCAGTGGGTGCGTGTACGTGTCGTGGGCGCGTATGTGGGTGTATATTTGTTGGGTGCGTATATGTATGGGTGCATTTATGGGGTGTGTGGGTCTTGTACAATGTACATGTTCTCACCTTCTCTGGCGGCCTCCATGAGCGGCGTATACCCCTCGTCATTCACCTCCTCGATGTTGGCTCCCCGCTCCAGTAAAAGCAAGGCTAATTCAACATGGCCGCCGCATGCCGCCAGCGTCAGCGGCGACTCGAAGCTGTCCGTGGGCATGTTCACCTGCACCAATAGTTACAATGGCATATGAGTATCCGGGGGTACACTGATAGCCTATATATATTATAGGTATGGGATAAACCCTAGGTATCACTAACATCTTATAATAATCGCCAAAATAAGACTCGAAATTGTACGCTTAGTTGAGTCGTATGCGGATCTATTAGTCCCGCAAATTGCTATTGCGCTGGAACCATGTCTCGTTAAAATCGAAATGACGTCATTTTGACGTCAGCCGAAATAAAAATATACCATCAGCTTGAAACTTCAGTCTAGTGCTGACGTCACTAAAATGGCGGCCACGCGCATTAACAATTTGCGGGACTTATTGCAAGCAATACTATTATCTCAAGAAAACCCATATTATTAGTGAATAGTGAAAAGAGGTCACGACAGCAATGAGGAATACGACATACAGACTAGAGGTGTCAAAAAATAATGTACCTAATAAATTTATTAAATATATAAATGTATTCAAGATATTCGTTTTTAGATTAAAACAAAATTGAATACAATATATAATAAGTAGTGAAAATTTGAGAAAATCTTCCTAAAAAATAACTCAGGCGTTCGATCTTTGATACGCCGCGCGCGGCGCGACCGAGCGACGATATTAGAATAAAATATATTAGGTAGGTACAGCTGAATACAAATATCGTCGCGATTCGACGGTGAATAATTATTACATCGAATTTTCGTATTGGCCTGTTACATGTTGACTGTGATGATACGAGTATGCGGCTAGTATTTTTATCATTTTGTTTGTTTCGTAATAAATTTTGAATGCAGTTTTATTTATTTGTGAACTTGAGTGTCGATACATATTTAATGCGAATAATTGTAATGTAGATTAGGCAAAATAATGTAGATTAGGTACATTTTTGTGTTGTGATAGATTTGTGTCGCGCGTTAATAATACCTATTATAGTAGATTTGTTCTTTTTGGAAATACTTGCGTCATTTTATAAATCGTATGAGAAAATGTTTTTCAAAGTGTAGGGTAGGTATTATCATACATTTAAGTATTATAGGT
This sequence comes from Maniola hyperantus, assembly GCF_902806685.2. NCBI lineage: Eukaryota > Metazoa > Arthropoda > Insecta > Lepidoptera > Nymphalidae > Maniola > Maniola hyperantus. Next base: position 13,042,555 of record NC_048545.1, on the reverse strand, counting down.
AATAGGTTAGGTACGTGAAGTGGTATTGTTCTTTTTAGAAATCATCATCATCATTTTATAATTCGTATGATAATAAATATGTAGAAATGTATGATAATAAATATAGTAGTTACCTACTAAAAAGATTTTTTATAGGTAACTAGGTAAACTTACCTACCTATTGTATTGTAGGTAGGTATCTACTTGACATTGCTTTATCGTTCTACTTGTTTTTATTTTTACATACATAGGTAGGTACTAGGTACTGTATTCCGCGACAGGTTGAGATGGCAATCGGGGTATGAGGCGGGGGTGACACCCCGCACACCCGCACGTCACCCTCGCTCGCCCGCACTGGGTTAGCACAGGGGCCGTGCGGGTGTGCGGGGCATTCCCTCCCCGATTGCGATTTCGACCTGTCGCGAAGGTATGGATTGGGTACCTATTAAGAGTAAAATTTAAAATTTAAATCAATCGAGTTAAATACAAGCTATACCCTAGTTCTCGACCTTATTGACGGTTATGAGAAAGTTGTTTTTTGTCATATTCTTGTTCAGTAGGTATCATTCATAGATTGTTAAAATGTTGTTCCCTATGTCAATAAGGTCGGAAATCGCTTGCACCCATTTATCTGCTTGCGCCTCATGGTGAAATCGGTGCAAGCAAATCTCGACCTTATTGACGGTTATGAGAAAGTTGTTTTTTGTCATATTCTTGCTCAGTATAATTCATAGATTGCTAAAATGCTGTTTTCTGACGTATGTCAATAAGGTCGAAAATCGATTGCCCCCATTTTTCTGCTTGCGCCTCACGGTTCAAGCAATTTTTTTTTTGTAACAAAATAATGTAACGTTAATAATTATTAAATATTTGTCTGTAACACGTGATAATATTGTGATACACACATGAACCTGTATTTGACACCTCTAATACAGACCGTTCACTGTAACTTTTACCTTGCCGCCATGTTGGCATCATTGCACTTCACAAGGTAAAAACCTGAGAAAGCAATTGTGCCAACATGACGGCAGGGGATAGGATGTTATAGTGAACGGTCTTTAGAGATATAGTTCAATACAAGGTACCACCTAGGACGATGGAAGGTTTTTTTAAAATTTATAGACCAGCCCTTAGCTGCAATGAGACCTGGTGGCAAGTAATGATGCAGCCTAAGATAGAGCGCTTTCTAAAAATGGGTTGAACTGATGTATGGCAAAACAAAATCAGTACAAATTAATGTGGCAATTAGAATAAATGCCGTACGGATTATGGTAACGACACAATAGTCTATCTTCTGTATCAGTATTACAAAAAAAAATATCTAAGGATCCCTTGAGTTTGATCTCTTTGAAATGTTCGGCTCCCTTTGGCTGTATTCCCACTAGATTACAACAAGAGGTTATTCAAGGGGCGGACCAACAAATTCCTGAAAGGCCGGCAACGCATTGGCGGTCCCTCTGGTACTGCAAATGTTCACACCTAGCTATTTTTATTAAAAAAAAAAATGGAGGTTGAGCAACAATAGATACCTGTGCGCCCGAGTCGAGCAACAGTCGCGCGACCTCCACGTGTCCGTCCATACTGGCCTCCATGAGCGCGGTGTGCATCTCGTCGGTCTTGTGCTCGCGGTCGGCGCCCGCGGCGAGCAGGAACCGCACCATGTCGAGGTGGCCCTTGTAGCACGCGAGGGTCAGCGCTGACTCCTTGAACTCGTTGGAGTGGGTGTTGATGCCCGCGCCATGCTCGAGGAGGATCTTGGCGACGCCCACGTGGCCTGCAGACGCCGCCTGGTGACACAATATTGAATTGCTCCTCAAAATGTTTCATAGGAGCTTCTAAAAAGAGCTGTGCTTCGAGAAACTTAAAATTCATTACGTACAAGATTCATAAAAAATCGAAGCAGATATAACCTGACAACCCCTTTTACTATAAGTAAAATTGGAACTGACGAGTTTTGACGGATGGTAAGAAGTGTGACTGCATGCATTAAGTGAGCGTCAGTCGGCTCATAAAGTAATCAGCCTATTTCTGACTTCTTAACAAAGCAGCTTCCGCTGTAGTCTTACACCTATGGTTCCTGCTTCATAAGAGCTCTGCTAACCTCCATAAGCGGCGTGTGGCCGTTCTCGTTGTGGTCCTCGACGTTGGCGCCGTTCTCGAGCAGCGCGCGCACGCACTCCTCGTGCCCGCCCGCGCACGCGTACATGAGCGGCGTGTTGCCCGACCCCGACACGGCGTTGACGTCCGCGCCGTGCGCCACCAGCAGCCGGACGATGTCCACGTGGCCCGCGCTCGCTGCTTCCATCAGAGGGGTGCAGTCGCCCTGGGCACACGGAAACAACGTGTTAGGTTAGTTAATCTTCTCGGAATAACGACTTTATAAGCCTACTAACAATGCGCTTATCACTGTGACCGTTTTCATCCAAGTGTAACCGCCATTCAGGTCTCGTCTAACTGGGCTGCCAAGATGTTTCTATAGCAGCAGCAACTTCCTGATAGATGTTTTAGAACCAATAAAACCATAAAACTTATTTTTTTCAGAAAGTTATCAGCCTATCAGCAAAATATGTACCCGAAAAGCATTATCGAATTTCTTGGGTCATACGTTATAATTTCAAATGATCGATAAATCCACCAGGATTTTTCTGCTATTTCAGAACTAGATTCCGCCTCAATCACAGTTTTAGAGACCTCTCACCTTGATACCGCGGTCTTCCACGCTCGCGTGCATGGCTAGCAACACCTGCGCCAGTTCGTAGTACCCCGCGGAGCACGCGAGGGATAGCAACGACTCGCCCTCCTCCGTGGTCTCGTGCACGGAGCGGCCTTCCGTGAGGAGCTTCCGAACCGTGCCTACGTCGCCGTCCGAACAGGCCTCCGCTAAAGACGGCGCTCCGTCCGCACCGACGGAGGACGCGATTGCAGGCGTCGTGCCCGTCGCAGTTGACCCGCACTGCGTGCTGAAAACGATACATTCCTTCAATAAATAACCCAAAAACAAACATGTTGGATACTAAAGTGATTAATTAGGTCAGATAAGATCAAAGCTTCACGAATCATAGTCAGCGCTGCGCCTCAATCGAATCGAAACGAGAATCGATGACTCTATCGTAATCGATCCGAGAGGTATTCAGTGCTCTCGGGTGACTCAATCTCGGATTGTCATCATAATTATTGTTGTCTCACTAGATTACAGCGAGGTTATTCAAGGAGCGGATCAACAAATTCCTGAAAGGCTGGCAATGCATTGGCAAATCTTCTGGTGCTGCAAGTTTTCATGGGCGACAGTACCTAATCACTTTACATCAGGTGACAAGCTCAGGCCTGCTTTTGTCACGGTCCATCCGTTTAACCGATTTTGAGCGTACAGAGATAGCTTACATCCCAGGGAATGTCATGAGCTACTTTTAGTCCCGGAAAATCAAAGAGTTCCCACGGGACTTTTAAAAAACCTTAATTCACATTGACATAGTTGCGGGCATCACTTACTCGGTACAGAGATGGTTTGCAACGTAGAGACGCATATAGACTATTTTTTGTGCTAGAAATTCAAAAAGTTTTAAATACCTAAATCCTCGCTGACGAAGACGCGGGTATCATCTAGTCAACTACTCGTATATGAAGAAAGCACATATAACTAGAAACGATATTACCAAATGATCCGAAGACTTCGGCTGCAGGGGTGATTGAGATACCAGATAGTAAGGTCAGGCCTTTACCGTGCCTCAACCTAATATCGATTCAAGAATCGATTGAATCGTGTTCGATACGAAACGCTGCTTTCTTGTATGATTCTTCTCAAATCATCATCAACACGTCAACTTTCTACACATACAAGGAAGTATGAATTAAGATCGTATCTATCGTTACCGTATTTCTTTGATTAAAAACAAATTAGGTATAGCGGTTTGGTATGAGCTTGATATCAAAAAGGCGGACGTTGCCCAAAAAGCCTTGATATAATGTAATTTAAAACTACATTTTACGTCAGCGTGTCGTCCCGCCCGTATATGGTCAAAGCTGGTTTATAATGCTTAACATCCCAATGTTTACAAAACAGATTCTCGCAATCGAAAAGCTCTCATTGTTCAAGATAAAATATGATCTATTCAAAGTTTTAGGGAATGTTATATGTACTTGAAAAGCAAACCTTCTTTCCCATCGCGACGTGCAAAACTAGTCGATATTTACAACAAGTCGATATGTTTCGGATATTGTTAGAAATGAAATTGCATATCATTGAATTTATTGCCCTTCTTTTGAAAAACTTGATATAAGGCTGAGAGCTCCTGAAACTGATTGCACATTTGAGTAGTAGTTAAGTAACTGTGCGCACATCATTTAACATAGGGACAAAAACCATCGTGAATTGACTTCTCATTGGAACCCAGTTGCATTTTAGGTATCAGTACCAGTGCAATTCAACGAAAATGTAATAACGAACGGTTATTACATTGTGGTTGGGCAAGATAATATGCAAGAAATTTATGAGGACTGCAGCCAATTTATAGATGTACTGCTGGACTGAGACGAAAATTCGGTACAGATATAGCTTGCATCCCGGGGAAGGACATAGGCTACCTTTTACCCCGGAAAATCAAAGAGTTCCCACGGGATTTTTAAAAACCTAAATCCACGCGGACGAAGTCGCAGGCATCAGCTAGTAACTAATAAGACTAGCTACAGTAGGTCTGGTGGTGGTGTTATGACGGTGGGTGGTGGTGGTACTCACGGCTTGTCCTGGTGGTGGTGTCGGTGGAGCGCGGGCGGCTGGTCGCTGCGCATGCGCGTGAGGGCGGCGGCCGCCTCGTCCAGCGCGCACGACACGGAGGACGTCAGCCGCCTCAGCACCTCCGGGTCTGCGAGGTGCTTGCCTTCGCCCGATAGCTTGCCGATGCCTGTGCCAAGGAAACAAAACATCGTAAAGATATATTATTTTCATACTAATCTAGACTTCTATTGACTGGTATAGAATCACTACCCCTTTTATAAATGCGAAAGTGTGTTTGTTTGTCCTTCAATCACGTCGCAACGGATTGACTTGATTTTTTGCATGGGCATAGTTTAAGACCTGGAGAGTTATATACGCTAATGCTTTACAAATACGTCGTTTTTACAACAATCTCAGTCTCCTTTGACACTTCTATGCCTATTCTAAATTCTGTGGTCTTGTCCAACCCTATCTTCGCTCGCTGGTCGTATTCCGCGGTTCACATGACGTAAGCTGCTTTAATAATTAAATGTCAATTAAAATTGTAGAGTGAGAATGACATTTGAAAAAATAAACCTCCGTATTAAAGCTCGCTACATTGCAGTAACGACCTTCGAGGGGATTTTGAATGTGCATAGTACTGCTAGTTGGCATTTTAATATAGATCCTAAATTAATGCCCATAAGGATTAAAATATAATAAACCTCACTTTGTGACTCTATGATTTAATATCTCGGTTTGGAGCTAACCGTGTCCAATGTAAATGTTAGTAGTAACTTTTTAATTGATAAATGGATTAATTAATTATTTCTATTTGTACTTTAATCAACATAATTCATCAATTTTCAATCTAAATATATAAAAGGAAAAGCTGACTGACTGATCTGTCAACGCTCAAACTGCATGCCTGAGAGTTGTCTACAATATTCTCAAATTTGTGTTAAGTCTGCCAATCCTCATTTGGTCAGCGTGATGGACCACGGCTTAAACCCTTCTCATTCTGACTCGTTCCCAGCAGCAAGCCGGCTGGGTTAAGATGATGATGATACGATCAGCTATCAATGCACAGCTCAAACTACTGGACGTATCGGGCTGAAATTTGGCATGCAGATTGCTATTATGACGTTTGTTGAAAATTCAACTCCTAAGAAGGCAAAATAGGGTTTGAAATTTGTGTAATCCACGCGAACGGAGTTCTAGGAATAAGCTAGTTATCAATAAGTTCGGCCGTTAGTCGAGTTGTATGCGGGAGGATCTGTCTGATAATCTGATCTGATGCCGTTTTATCAGAGTCCTATGACGGAGTGGAGTGTCGAGCTATGATCAGTTACCACATGTTGATGTTATTCAAAGGTTGTTTAGTTTTCTTGCGTAGTGACTGGAGATAAGATAACCGTTTATCAGATGAGGAGACAAATTCAATTAAGGCTTTCCCTCAGACACAAGGAAGCAAACAATATGCACTGGCGCTTTCTTCGGAGATTATTGTAAAGTAATTAAGTATGTTACTCGAGTTTTACTTATAAACCATGTTACGCTTAAAATAAACCGTAGGTAATTTGCGAGCTATATAATCGTCTTCGCATCGTATAACCTGAGAATCCCTAACTATATAATGAATGCAAAAGTGACTTGGTCTTCAATCAACGTGATTTAAAAAAATACTAATTATTAGTTCAAGACCACAATTGAATTTTTATTTGTGTGATGTAACCCTAAATTCACGGTTTTCAGTATTTTCCTTTTATGTCAGCTATAAGACCTACCTACGTGCCAAATTTCATGATTCTAGGTCAACGGGAAGTACCCTGTAGGTTTCTTGACAGACCGACAGACAGACTACAAAGTGATCCTATAAAGGTCCCGTTTTTCCTTTTGAGGTACGGAACCTTAAAAACTATTAAAATTGATACTTCTTTGGACGGGCCGGAGTGCATTTTAATGGAAATATTAATATTATGTTAAATGTAAAATAATTATTCCGAGTATTTATACGGTCGCTTGTTTGGATTCATCGTCATCATCATCATCAACCGATAGACGCCCACTGCTGGACATAGGCCCCTTGTAGGGACTTCCACACGCCAAAGTCTTGCGCCGCTCGAATCCAGCGGCTCCCTGCGACTCGTCTGATGGCGTCCGTTCACCTTGTGGGGGTCTTCCAACACCTTGAGACTTGAGAGATTATGTGTATAATTGTATGGGAACTCTAAGATTCATATAAAAGAAAGGATAAATAAAATCAAGGAAATGTCCTCTAAAGTTCGCGCATACAGCAATCGCCGTCAAAGCTAAACTAGTAGTGGAATAACGAAAAGTAATTACTAATTGCAGATACAAGGGCAAACGCAAAGTTACTAGTTCGGACCACTACCATCATTACCCATATTATAAGTGCGAAAGTGTGTTTGTTCGTTGGTTTGTCATTTGATCACGTCGCAACGGAGCAACGGATCAACGTGATTTTGATTTTGTGAACGTGACATAGGCTACTTTTTAGCCCGGAAAATCAAAGAGTTTCCACGGGATTTTTAAAAACCAAAATTCACGCCAACAAAGTCGCGGGCATCATCTATTGATATAATAATACTAGATGATGCCCGCGACTTCGTCCACGTAGATTTAGGTTTTAACAATCGAAACCTAAATCCACGCAGACGAAGTATGGTGTACTAAAGAATGGAATAGGTTATAAAATGCATTCTAGTTAGAAACATTGCTACTAAACGCGGGTAGGTATAAGTTCGGTGAATGATTATAATATAAAGGTTGGGCCAGATGACCCAAACTATTATTCTTGAATTATTTTTTTAGATTATCCAATGTAACCTGAACAACGTAGCATAAGCTATAAAATTGATTTCGAATCTCGAAACCATGTTCATAAATTCAACTTTTTTTTGTCGTTTTTCTATTTCACCTTGAACTATGTGAGATTTTCTTTTCATATTATTCAAGCCCCTAGATCGAACTCTAAACTCTGCTTCGTTAGTATTCATTAATGCAGTCGACCATGCATTGAATGCTGTTGAGAAAAACTTCTCTTTCAAACAATAACGTGGATTTTTCCATTTTGATACTATATTTTTGTTTGAATAAGAAAATTGGCATGTAATGCCTAAGTATGAACTATGAAAGGTGTGTAAGTTACGTATCACACGTTACGAAAATACTGCTTGCTTTGTTCGCAAAACACAGGTCAGACAAACCATAGATGGATACTGAGACGTAATATCCATACTAATATTATAAATGCGAAAGTGTGTCTGTCTGTCTGTCTGTCGGTCTGCTAGCCTTTCACAGCCCACCCGTTCAACCGATTTTGACGAAATTTGGTACAGATATAGCTTACATCTCGGGGAAGGACATAGGCATAGACTTTTTATCCCGGAAAATCAAAGAGTTCCCACAGGTTTTTTAAAAACCTAAATCCACGCGAACATCAGAAGTCGCGGGCATCATCTAGTAATAAATAATGTATGAATTAAATAAGTTGTTACTAATAACCGACCGATGTGGACCTACCTTTATGACGAGCGCACTAGTTGATTTCAACCGCGTTGTAAAAAGTAAACGAAATTTGCGAAATATGATATTATTTGTCAATATATTGATTGAGATAGTTGGAAAATGATAAATGATCTCACTAGTATTATCGAAATTATATCGAGTTTATGAAAAATAACGATGCGATTCCGGTCGGTATGTAGGTAGTTTTGTCACATGTGGACAAGGGATTTTCACGGTAAATATAATGAATACTTAAGCGTTTAAACCCATCCGGGGTCCTTTTTCAAGGAGTCAGTTCGTCTAACTATTCGGTCTAACATAGACTAAACACGTGAGTACAGCTGGGTGTAAGATATGTATAATAATGAATACTAGCACAAATACTTAAATTAAGTGGTGATTTATTAATAATCCAGTTAGAATTTGTTTTTTACATATAGTTTAGGCCAGGATACTTACCGGTGCAGGGTGCTCGAGACATCCAAAATGGTGTGTTTTCGATATCCGTGGGGTAGCCCATACAGGTCTGGGCAGAATTTAAGTACTAGGTTGTTATTGCCATTATACGGATAACGAGACAAAATTGATGAGTTCACACTTATAACTTTAATTTTATGTGCGTTGCAGGGAGATTCACCAAGTACTTTGCAAATGAAAGACGTCTGACAACTCGACTGATTTTGCTTTGAACATAGTTGGCGCTATAGGCGCACGTTCGGAAATTGTGACATTATAATAGGTAACTGAAGTGTATAAATTTTGAGGAAGCGAAGCGAATTTTATTCGCTCTTTGTGTCAACTGACATGTCAAAGGATTGTCAAAGGTACGAAATAGTAGTGATTGGCCGACACTCGTTCACTATTGGCTACAGTGCATTGTTGCAACAAGAATACTATAAATTCAGCCAATCACGACTTATTGCGATTGTAATAATGGTTGATGCAAGTTTTCCGGAATCGATCTACAGATCATTACCGCAGTAGGTATAAGGAGAGACTAAAGGAGAGTACTACGACGTGTTTGATCTCGTAAATGATGACTACAACGATTTTGCCATGACTCTGTGGCCCTACCGCGGTTGTTTGACAGCTACAATGTCACGATCGCAATCATCTCTGATTGGTTAATGCTCGCTCACTATTGGCCACAATGCATTGTTGCAACAAGAATCGCACAAATTCAGCCAATCAGAACAATTGAGATTGTAATAATGATTGATGCAGGTTTTAGACAATCGCCCTACTGGTCCCGGAATGCTGGGGCCGTCTCGGGTCGGTTCCTTGCCGCACGAATGTCTGTCTATAGTCCGCGAAAGGTTGAGATAGCAATCGGAGTATGAGGCAGGGGGACGCCCCGCACACCCGCACATCGGCCTCATTAGCGCAGGGGCTGTGCAGGTGTGCGGCGCGTTACCTCCCCGATTTGCCATCTTGACCTGTCGCGTACTATAGATGGCTTCTTCGAACCTCTGGTAGGCACTAACATACAATCCACTCTGTGTTATAACAATATACCTACGACTAGTTTCATTAAAAACTATTTAAAAAAACCATCACAAATAGGTAGGTACTTAGTATTTACCCTGTCGCGCTAGGTCACGTATAGACGACACGATCTAAGGGATGCGTTTGGCTATATAACGTGATTTATTAATTAACTAGATGATTCCCGCGACTTCGTTCGTGTGGATTTAGGTTTTGAAAATCCCGTGGGAATTTTTGATTTTCCGGGATAGAAAGTAGCCTATGTCCTTCCCCGGGATGCAAGCTATCTCTGTACCAAATTTCGTCAAAATCGGTTGAACGGTTAGGCCGTGAAAGGCTAGCAGACAGACACACTTTCCCATTTATAATATTAGTAGGTATGGATTATTTATTCTAATAAGTACATAACTTTAAAGTTATACACCTACATAATTTTCAGGAGTTCAATTCCCTGACATAGGTCGGCCTTTACATCAAATATAGTTTATATGAGTTGGTATGGAGCAAGGCACCGTTGCCGCGTCGCGCAGGACAGTGTGTGTTTGGACCTTTAGCAGCATTATGCAATAGTCATGAAGCATTATTATTTCTTCCTAAGCTTTTTATTATATTGCTGTTCGTATTTTGTTATTTCGATTGACTGGGTATGGTGGGATGGGTGGTGGATCGATTGATTGGGTAGACACGCGTGGTTTGCACGACCAAGTTGGAAAACGTTGGTTGCTCATTTCAAGTCGACTATAGTTGCGGTCGTGCGCGGGTTAGGTGAGGTTTCTTTGCTTTACTACGGAACCGGAAATATATATAATTCAGTGACATGCAGAAAAATACGTAAAAGTTAACGCAGAATAGTCAGTGATAAACAAGTTTTTAGCCTAGACCCAACGTTTTGAAGTGTAAAAGTTATGTGAGAAGAAAATTGTAATGTACACGTTTGAACTAATTGCTTTGACTAGAAACTGGTTGCATAATAAGTAATGTTTATTTTATACAGATTTGTTGGGACCATTGCTTCATGGCCTATTGATCTGCTGGACAATTGCGAAAATGCTGCATCAAACATCAAACATTCCTACGATCTAAATTATTGCGATTTGTTGAATTTATGGTTATCTTACAATGCGTTTCAGCCAATAGTAAAAGAGTGTCGGCCAATCTGAGGCGATTGCAATCGTTAGGTTACGTCACTGTCGCTGTCAACAAAGGGCGGAAAAGCTGCTGGAACAGTAGAGAAAATTCTTGAAAAGGATGCACGTAAAAACTGAAGAAAATACGAACGTGTTTAGTATACGTATACATACCTATAGTATTTTTCTCATAATAAAAATGTTGTACCTAATCGCAGACATATTTTAAAGCTGTGAGAGCCTAGTGGTTAAGATGTAGGCCTTCTATTCGGGAGGTCGGGGTTCACATCACAACTTTTCGGAGTTAGGTATGTGCTTTTTAAGCAATTAAAATATTATCATTTGCTTGAACAGTGAGGAAACCGGCATGCTATATGTTCTCAAAGGTGTGTGAAGTCTGCACATCCGCACTAGGCCAGCGTGGCAGACTATGGCCTTACACCCTTCTTATTCTGAGAGATCTGTTATTAATAGTGAGCCGGCGATGGGCTGATCATTATGATGATGATTATGAGACATCTTTAGCTACGAAGTACGAATGCTATGGTTCTATTAATTAGTCCGATATAATCGCTGACATATTAAATAGGTACCAAGTTAGGATCTGATTTCTCTCGTATCATTGTGTACACCAGCGTCTTTGGGCACGAATGCTGAATTAGGAATGGAAAACTATTAACTAATGCATATCGAATATCACACACCGCACACATTGCATGCATGTAGGGTTACCAGGAGTCCGGATAAAGCCGGACATAGGTAGGCTTTTTGATTGCGTGTCCGGCCAAAATAAACGGTGTCCGGCTTGTCCGGCTTTTGTTAGGCTTTTTACATTTCGAAAACGAGCGTGGCTGAGCGCAGGCGAGTCGACTGCTGGTCGCTCCCGCAGGCGGCAGTGCAACCCGACAACAAGATTTATGACAATAATAAAAAAAGGTTGATTTTACATACAATTTTTTTGTCGTTTAGTTTACTCGTTTTTTACTAAAGAGTAAAAACCGCGATATGGATCATCATCATCATCATGATCAACCCATCGCCGGCTCACTACAGAGCACGGGTTCAGAGTGAGAAGGGTTTTGGCCAGAGTCTACCACGCTGGCCAAATGCGGATTGGCAGATCCATAGATACTAATGTTTAAAGAGGTAAAATTTGATACTTTTTGAGTTTTATGTAGGGGATAATCTCCGGAACTTAACTTATCTGATTCTGAATATTCTTTCATTGATAGATTTAGGCATTCCGAGAGCTATATACTATTTTTGGCGCGAAAAATTGTAGTAGGTCACGCGGTCAAAGTCGAGGCCCAAACCAGTAAATTATAAAGGCTCTATTTAGACGATGTAGCTTTAGCGTGCTAACCCGGTGCGGGCGACCGTGGGTAATGTGCGGGTGTGCGGGGAGTCCCCCCGCCTTATACCCCGATTGCCATTGATCTCGACTGTACTGTCTCGGACTATCTATATAAAATTCAAAGTCCTGACTGACTGACTGACATATATATCAACGCACAGCCTAAACCGCTGGTCCTAAAGACATGAAATTTGGAGTGTCTATTCTTTGTAAAGCGTAGGTATCCACTAAGAAAGGATTTTTGGAAATTCCAACCCTAAGTGGGTGAAATGAGGGATGGAAGTTCGTATGAAAGTCCGTCATTTTTCAAGTTATTTGCATGAAAATTGGTATTTGGGATTTCTGTCACAAATGAAGAAATACGTGTTTCAGGATTTTTGGAAAATTGGCCCATAAGGGTGGTAAAATAAGAGATGAAAGTTTGTATGGGACAGTTTTAATTATTGATATTAATTACTTGAAATTTGGAAAGTAGGTTTTTTCTTGAGGTTAGGTGTCAGCTAAGAAACGACTATGAGAAAATGCCCCCCTTAAGGGATGAAATGGGGGTTGGAAGGTTATATGTGTTATTCGGTGCTAGTGCAGGGTGCGCGTCCTGATGTTATAATGTTTGTTTCTGAATAAAAAAAAATGCCATTTGTTTCCTGTAGGCCACGCGAGCGAAGCCGCGAGCAGAAGCTCGTACTAGTATACAACCGTTAAGAGTAGGTTGTATTTTTAACCGACTTCAAAAAAAGGAGGAGGTTCTCAATTCTTCTTTTCTTTTTTTTTCTTTTTTTAATGTATGTTCCCCGATTACTCGAAAACGCCTGGACCGATTTTGAAAATTTTTTTTTGTTTGAAAGGGTATACTTCAAAGTTGGTCCCATTTCAATTTGGTGAAGATCTGATGAACATCTTCGAAGATAGATACTGGAACTCCTCAACGGATAAGAGTAAATTGCTCGCGATCAGTGTAATAGCTTAGTAAACAGTAGATTTTTAACCAGTCATAGCATAATTCTATGGGGCCACTAAAAATTGTGAAATAAAATTTTGTTACAAAACAAATAAAAACCGACTTCGTTACACAAACACTAAAAATTGAAAAATAATTTAATTTATTACCGAATATATTATGTATACAAGAGTTAATATAGTTCCATAATAATATTTTTTGGGGTCGGTGCCAATGAGGTGCCATTGTGGAGTCCCATAAAAATATGAAGTCTAGACGATTCGCGCAGCTAAAGCTAATTGGCACAGGCACCAAAAAGTATTATTGTGGAACTATATTAACTCTTGTATACATAATATATTCGGTAATAAATTAAATTATTTTTCAATTTTTAGTGTTTGTGTAACGAAGTCGGTTTTTATTTTTTTTGTAATTTAAAATAGGGCTAAACGTTATCACACTTTGCTTTCATTGTGAACACAATGGCCAGCACTGAACTGAAGGACACTCGTGTTGATATGACCCTAATGAATAATTTATAAAAATATTTATATCTAATAAGCACCTATATAGCTAAATCGCCAGGCTATACCGTCGGGTAAAATTTCGAAAAACCGTTAACAGCAGGCCGATTCAGAACACTTCGATAACATAATTATCGATCGATTCGGTAAGTTGTCGTACGATAAGATGTATTTTCAATTCAGAATAACCGTATCGACAGTAAAGTTGTCGAAACCGAAACCGAATCGAACTTACGTAGATATCGTACGATTACGACTATCAAACGCTATTCACAACCGCCTGGACCGATTTTGAAAATTTTTTTTTGTTTGAAAGGGTATACTTCAAAGTTGGTCCCATTTCAATTTGGTGAAGATCTGATGAACATCTTCGAAGATAGATACTGGAACTCCTCAACGGATAAGAGTAAATTGCTCGCGATCAGTGTAATAGCTTAGTAAACAGTAGATTTTTAACTTAATTTATTATTACTTTGTAACTACAATTTTGGTACATGAAAAATAAAAATAAATAAAATAAATAAATAAAAAGAAAAATAAGTAAGGTAGGTATATTATTAGCGCCACAGAATATGGAGTTCTTGGAATGTTGTACAGTTCCGGTGAAATATTATATAGATACCTACCTTTAATAAAACCTTTCAAGGATGTATCCGAGAGAATATTAATTTTGTTCTATGAAACTATTCAAGCAGTAAGGAGATAATATTACCCGTAAAATTATCTCTTAACAACTTCACCGTATTCCATATAGCAAAAAAAAAAAAATGCATATCGTGTGTAGAAATCGAATTTCAACCTTGTTTACTACAGTGAACAATGTTTTAAAAACATTTTTTTCCTAACATATCTAGTACTAGCTTATGCCCGCGACTTCGTCCGCGTGGACTACACTTTCAAACCCCTATTTCACCGCCTTAGAGGTTAAATTTTCAAAAATCCTTTATTTGTGGATGCCTACGTCATAATAGCTATCTGCATGCCAAATCAGCCTGATCCATCCAGTAATTTGAGCTGGGCGTTGATAGGTCAGTCAGTTTATTTGGAATATGTATAGTTCACGAGGACGAAGTCATGGGGATATTCAATAAAATAATAGGTCAGTAGGTCTAGATAGGTACATTCTTTACAAAGACAATATTGTCGTAGCACTTAGTTATAATAAGACTCCTGAACGTTTGGATTAGCGATCGATTTCAGCGAGGTGGCGAGCGTGTTTGCAACGAACTGCACAAAAAGGTCAAGGCGGGGAGGTTCGCTATCATTGTTCAAGCGATGACTTTACACTTTACAAATTGGCTTCATAGTCATACTAAACAGTTTATTTACCGTTATTTCTTTTAGACCTTATCGAAATCACTTAAACTTGGACGTCGATTCCACTAAGGTTGAGACTTTGCTCAGACTTAGGACACTGTAAAAATAAAACGAGACAACGTTAATGAGCTGGCATATTTCTGAGCAAAGCCAAAGTGAGCAAAGTCAAAGTACACTCTATAGATCTCAACCTAAGTTCTAATCCTCTAAGTTCAGAGTTTCCGCTACGTTTTAATGTCAAACCTGGCCGATCTAAGGCCTCATTATGAGTCGTATCCACTAGAGGAATTGCGAGTCGAAGCAGCAGCACAAGTATAGAGAAGCTGCCTCTAATCTGTAGGTCGATTCCGCAAAACCTGCATCAATCGTCATTAAAATCGCAATTCTTATGATTGGCTGAATTTATGGTATTCTTGTTGCAACAATGCATTGTATTATACCTACCTGTTTTATCGTTTTGAATTTTGTGTCTCTTTGTGTTTGTAATTAAATTTATCATTGATCATCTAGTTAGTGTAAGTGGCACTGCCGTTCCAATTAGATGTAAAATAAATTATTAATAATAATAATAATTGTGGCCAATACTGAGCGAGCACCAACCAATCAGAGGTGATTGCGATCATGACATTGTAGCTGTCATTCTACCGCAATCGATCCGTTGAGGGACCTGAACGTCGGGCTTTATGTTGACACGCATTACAAAATAGCTTTCAGGCTAAGTATTTTTATATTACCGTTTTCTGTTAAGACTTTTCTGAAACCACTATAATTCAAAACTGACTGCTGAACTTAGGCTCGATAAAATGATCTAGATTCTAGACTTCCAGGTTGAACAGTTTCCACCGTAGTAAATCGATTTATGACGTAATCGAGGATATAAGAGCGCGACAAAGCGGTGTTAAAATTCCAATTGATTTATAAAATTATAATACTTATTAAAAACTACACCAGCTGTTTAGCTGTACACTGTATTTTATGACGTATTTTTTTTCGTAAAAATAACACCTGTTTTGTAAGTCAACTTCGCAATAATTTGAATTAGTGATGTAACGAATGTCATATTTTGGACATTCGCTGATGCGAATATCTGCTGCCAACATTCGCGTATGCGAATGCGAATATTCAGTTTTTGATTAAATTTGGAGCCATTTGTCTATGGCTAGGTGACCTTGGCGGCAGTCCCGTTACCAAATGATAAAGAGAAGACTGATAATGTGATTACGAGAGTAAGTTACTTTTTATTACATTAAAAACAAAAGAAATTATTGGTTTTTTTATTAACCAACTATTACATTAAAAAAATATTTTTAATATTCGCAAAACATTCGCAGTTGACAGTAGACAATTTCGCGAATGCCGAATACGCAAAAATATTCGAATACCCGCGAATGCGAATAGTCGTTACATCACTAATTTGAATGTAAAATGTTATATACATAAGGGCCATAGCAGGCACGATTCTTTAAAAGCAACATGTCTGCAATGGCCCTTAAAGGATGCACTAGCGATGGTCACATGGCGATGGATTGATAGTGATAATGATGACAACTAAGGATGACAATTAAACTTGCCAGTTCAGTTTACCGAATTAGCCCCGTTTTGTGGAACCGTACGGGTCATTCCAAAGTAGGTTAAAGGAAATTAGTTAAATAAGAATACAGGTATAAGCGGTATATACAGGTAAGCGGTGATAGCCTAGTGGTTAGGGCGTCCGTCTTCTATTCGGGAAGTCGGGAGTTCGATACCAGGCCATCACACACACACACACAGACCACAAATTTTTCGGAGTTATGTGCGTTTTTAAAAGTAATTAAATATCACTTGCTTTAAAGGTAAAGGAAAACATCGTGAGGAAACCTGCATGCCTGAGAGTTATCCATGTTCTCAAAGGTGTGTGAAGTCTGCAGATCCGCATTGGGCTAGCGTGGCAGACTATAGCCTAAACCCTTCTCACTCTGAGAGGAGACCCGACTTAGTAGTGGGTCGGTAATAGGTTGATCATGATGATGACAGGTATAAAACTAGGTATGCAAACTTTTCTGATTCTGAAACATTAATCCAAGTTATGACGCATACCAATCATTAAACTTTAGTTAATTGAGAAACAAAAAACTTTATTTTAAGGGTTTCTCACTCAGGTTTCTGAAAGAAGCCTTTCTAAAAGAAGTTTCTATAAGTACGAGGAAGATAATTTAAAAAGGGTAAATTTTATGAGAAAGTAGCTACTTCGTCGCTAATAAATCCGTTTTTGTTCAACGCGAGCTATGCAGACTTTTATCAGGTTCCATAGCCGACTTAGAAAAATACCTAAGCCCCTGTATATGAGATACAATATAATTCACATGTTTAATATCCATCCATCTTTGTCTGTGGCTTTTTTGCAGTGCCAAATCAGCACAATGCACTTCGCCAGTGTCAAGTAGCATCCATCTTTGTAATTGCCAATTTCGACAAAAGTCATCACTACCCAATACCCATATTATAAATGCGAAAGTGTTTGTTTGTTGGTTTATTGGTTTATCCTTCAATCACGTCGCAATGGAGCAACGGAGCGACGGATCGACGTGATATTTTGCATGGGTATAGTTTAAGACCTGGAAAGTGACATAGGCTACTTTTACGAAAAATTAAAGAGTTCCCACGGAATTTCTGAAACCTAAATCGACGCGTACGATATCGCGGGTATCAGCTAGTTTAACGATATTTGTCAATTTATGACCCATATTTTTATGCTCCATACGCGCATGGATGCACTTATTTCATCATGGATTTATGAATCAGTTTAGATTATAATTTTATAGACATACGGCCAAATACTGAAACTTATTTTAATAGAACAGCATTAATATTGAGTCAGATTTTTGAAATTTTGTCCATATTAGGTACAGTAGTCGAAAAACACGTCCAATCTGCAAAGCAAGTTGCAACATAGCGCGGTTTACACTGCTAATAGACTAAGAGCTAGCGCGCACCAAGGTGCGGTGAGTTGCGGTGCGGTTAACAATCCGTAAATTTGAATTTAAATCTATCAAAATCAAGTGCGGAATTAATTCTGTGGTTCTATAGTTCACAGATTTTGCAGGGAAAAAACGTACGGAAATTTAGCATGGTGCACGCTAGCTCTAAGGACACAAGCTCAGTTCAGATCTGTTTCCACCATTTGCCTCGTGTTCAAATTGGACTACTTATTTTGCGCGCACTATACAAATGTCAAAGATCAGTCACTCAGAGTTTGGAACGCTTTTAAGTGTCAAATCCGTTACAGTATTCGTTATAGATAGTTCAATCCACGAAGACGCGCCCCACTATTTTTCGTAGGGGGAATGATTTTCTTCTTGTGCGTGTGCCCACATGCGTTACGACTTACGATAGAACTCACACTCTAACAGTACACAGCACATTTGCATTGTAACCGATTGAGACAAAAAGCGGGACGCGTCATCATGGATTGAACTATCTATAGTAAAATATTGTCTAGAGTCTAGATATATCTAAAAACATAAAATAGTGAATAATCTGTTTGCGCAACGAACATCTGGCTGGCGGACGGGCCGAGCTGCGACTTGCCTAAAGGCAAAGCTAAAGTCGAACGTATGCGGCACCGCTCGACGCGACTCGTCAATTGGTGTGGGGAAGCCGCACGAACAAAACATAAGCGCTAGCGATTACATTTCATCAATTTCTCTGTCCGGTATTCCTATTTCTAATAGTGAAAAATAGATCAAGTGCGAGTCAGACTAGCACACGAAGAATTCCGTACCATCGTACCAGAAGTAACACTTATTTTTTTAAATTTTCATGTCGGCCATTTTGAAATTATTATTATTTATTGTTATAGTAATAGGGTCCCGTTGGCACCCTTCGGGTACGGAATCCTAAGAATCGCGTTATTTGCGTTATTTGCGCAGCGAACGTCTGGCTGGCGGACGGGCTCAGCTGCGACTTGCCTAAAGTCGAACGATGCAGCATCGCTTGACTTGACTCGTCAATTGGTATGGGGTAACCCGCACGAACAAAACAAAAGCATTAGAATAGAATATGATAGAATATGTTTTTATTCAAGTAAACTTTTACAAGAGCTTCTTCGTCAACTAGTTTAGTCCAAAAAAAAAAATCGAACTTTGATTGTCACACTTTAAATATAATATGTACTTGCAAATATCAATAATCTGGGAATTTTTTGTAGTGTCCAACAAAATAACAGCCACTGACAAACCGAATGGGCCTTCGGAAGGGATTTATTGGGCGCCTAATATCGTCTAATGTTTAACACTTTAAAAAGTCAAAGTCAAAAGCCACTTATTCAAAATATTTATATATATTTGTAATATTAATTGATGTAATAGTGATTATTGATTACTCTCACTCAGTGGAGCAGCAATGTAGAACCACCCAATGTCAGATGAGGTCGGTGGCAATCATTCATCGTTGGACACAGTGTTAGCGAATCAGCATGCTAGTCTGAGAAGAAACCCACAATAAACTCAGTGGGGTATTTTATAGAGATGAGAGCTCGAAATTCGAAAAACTGGAAATTTGGAATTGCGAAGCAGTGGTGCTGATGCATCTAATGATTCAAAAATACTTGTAAAAGTTTAATTGAATAAAAAATATTTTATTTATTTATTTATTTAAAATATCTTATGACTTGGACCACCAGTCTGAACTGTTTGCCCTCACTCATACTTAGTTGCTGCTTAGCTTAGCAGTGACGTTGCGCGGCGCACGCACATTCCAGAACTAATACAACTGATGATGTATGGGTTAAATTTTTAAATACAAACATACTACGCATCCACTTTTTTACGTTTATGTTTACAACATTAAAAAGGATAAACCTTCTAGAACAGCTATGTTTGCGTATAGGGTCTATTTGCGCTTTAAGTGAGCAATTAGGTGCTTGCATAAATCAGCTAACTGAATGACAGGTCTAAAAGTAGAGCTATCCTTTTCACAGTGCTCCCAGTAGAAAAGGATGGCATATGACTTGTTATTTCAGTTAAATTTAAAGATTTATGGCCAAACTAGCTTACGCCCGCGACTTCGTCCGCGTGGACTATACAAATTTCAAACCCCTGTTTTACCCCTTTAGGGATTGAATTTTCAAAAATCACGTCGCAATGGTGCAACGGATTGACGTGATTTTTCGCATGGGTACAGATAAAGACCTGGAGAGTGACATAGGCTACTTTTTATCCCGGAAAATCAAAGAGTTCCCACGGGATTTTTAAAAACCTAATTCCACGCGGACGTAGTCGCGGGCATCAACTAGGTTATATCATGAATGCGAAAGTGTGTCTATTTGTCCTTTCTTCACGCCCAACTAAGCAACTGATCGACTTGATTTTTGGCATGTCAGAGATAGTTGAAAGGACGGAGAGTAGCGTAGGCTACATTTTATCCCAGAATATCAGTTCCCACGGGATTTTAAAGCCTAAAAG
The DNA here is from genome assembly GCF_902806685.2 of Maniola hyperantus. Classification (NCBI taxonomy): domain Eukaryota; kingdom Metazoa; phylum Arthropoda; class Insecta; order Lepidoptera; family Nymphalidae; genus Maniola; species Maniola hyperantus. Next base: position 13,022,170 of record NC_048545.1, on the reverse strand, counting down.
GTATCATCTAATATAAGTATAGATAAATATCACTCTCACTACAGTTTTAAACACCATCTATTGTGAACTTGCAAATAGAAAGTTAGGATCAAAGAACTTTCAATATTTTCATTGTAGCTACAGAATCACATGATCTCACCACGAAAAGCAAATACTACAAAAAATCTGGCATCTGTAATAGTTTTTTTGTATTACAAAATTTCTTTGAATAGAGACTTCCTTTATTCTACCCGACCAAAGGCACATCTATGGATGGATAATATAAGTATAGTATATAAGAATTCAATTGAGAAGATTCAGTCAGAGTCAACTTTACTCTAGAGCTGAGTGCCTCTCAATGGTAACATGGGAATTGCAAGATAACGACAGAATTAGTGAAGAATACCTAACAAAATGTGTAACTGCCTAGTGGTTAGAATGTCCGCCTTCTAATCGGGGGTCGGGGGTTCGATCCCGGGCATGCACCTCTAACTTTTTGGAGTTATGTGTGTTTTAAGTAATTAAATATCACTTGCTTTAACAGTGAAGGACAACATCGTGAGGAAACCTGAATGCCTGAGAGTTCTCCATAATGTGATCAAAGGGGTGTGAAGCCTACCAATCCGCACATGGCCAGCGTGCGGTGCGTGAGACGACCCGTGCTCTGTAGCCGGCGATGGGTGGATCATGATGATGATAATGACCTAACAAATCTCTCTATAATTGACATTGTATAGTTTACAAAATCTATAAGTAGGTTTGATGGGGACGACTTCAGTGGGACCTTCCAAACTGATCATTGATCATTCTCCAGGCACCAGCGGGCTTTTCCTCTATAAGGACATACTTACAATTCTGCAGTAGACTCCATAATACATATTATAATACAACTAGTTGCCCGCACTTTCGTTCACATGAATTAAGATTTTTAAAAATTTCAAAGTAGTTTTCAAAATTTCATTTTTATAGAGAAAACCTGCTTTTTATTTCTAGACCCAGCCGCATGAGCGTGGAGTCAGTCACTTTTCTCTTTTATACATAAATTAATTACAGATTTTTGGACTAGAATTAAGGCAAACAAAAATAACACATGAATATGTAGCTTAAAAAATTGCAAGTAACCACGCAAGTTTTAGTAAGTACTAATAAACGCAACAACAATATCAAAATTAAATATTACATATTATGTGCTTTGTCACAGGTCACTGAATTAATTAATATGAAAGGTCTTAGCGCAGTTATGGTAAAAGGTTTGTGGCGCCGGATAGTGATTGTCTACAATTATAAGTATGTTAGTTGCTTATCTGATAAGATAGGAGCTGTGATGGTCAAGTAGTCAACAGTCTGTGGATCTTTATCACAGGGCATGGGTTTGACCTGGGATTTTCAATGAAATCTAAGAATTCACAAATAACACATATTCATCTGGGACACAAGTAATATGCATTTTTGATCAGATACTGGTACTGATTCTGATCACACCTAAGTATTCGAGTCCCCTTCTTACTAATATGAAAAGGACAGACACAGTTAGACAGTTTTAAATTTAATTTAGAGCTGTCAAACCGTGTGACTTTAGCTGCCAGTCACTAGCCTAATGTGTAGAGTGCTCTAAAATTTAGAGGCTTTAAAATATAAAATTCATATTGGGGCCGATTCTCTCATACACAATCTCTAAACTAAACTAAATTAACAGGTCTAAATCTTGTGCTATCTTATTCCGCAAGCAACATTATGAAAGGGATAGAAGTAGTATTTTTTTTTTTTTTGATATTTCAAAGCTATCTGCAATCAGTCATTGGATGGACTTTTATCAGATTTTTATGAGTGCATTCAAGGTTGAGAGAAGGTCACTCCATCAAGAAACTCTTCTCATAATGCTTTCGCTGGCTTTAGTGTGTACTTGACAGTTCTTCTACTGTGACTCTTTTCAGCCTACTAACTCTGCTGCATGTGGTAAGTGACACTGCCAGACTATTTGCATGGACTTCAAGCCTGGCCTTGTGTTTCTTTGCATTAATATTTATTTCTTCTTTAATTGTGGGCATTGCAAGATATTCGTGTATTTCTGTTGTTTTGGTAAACCACGGGGCATTGAGTATTGTGCGAAAGACTGAATTTTGATATCGCTGTAGTATTTCTATGTTAGAGTTGCTGGCTGTGCCCCACAACTCCAAACCATATGTCCATACAGGTTTTAGGAAGCTCTTGTATATGAGTACTTTGTTATTGAGTGATAGTCTAGAGTGTCTGCCAAGTAACCACATTAGCGATCTAGTGCGAATACGCAGCTCTTCTCTCTTTTTTTTAATATGTGTTTGCCATGTTTGCCTTCTATCAAGATGCATACCAAGGTACTTGGCAACGAAGAAATAGATTAAGATGTGCTATTTTAGTTTAGTTTAGAGATTGTGTACAACGGAATTAGCCTAATTGTCCTTTTTTAGAAAAAGATGCAGATACTCTAAATTTAGTTTAGATAAAGGCAACAGAATCGGCACCATTGCTAACTTAAGGACAGATTAACAGATTGATTATATTAATTTGAGCCTAATGATAGATCAATTTAGTAAGAACTAAAAGTTGCATAGAACTATATTAGTAATATTATTAACTTCTTTTATTTAGTTACTGAGGACTTACCAGCTACTTCAAGGAGGGTTTCGAGACGGGCCTGCATGTCAGGATCAACAGCCCGCTCGGGGTCATCGTGGGAGAGTAGAAAATCGGATGGCACGGCAGCACAACCTTCTTCTTCCATCTCCGCCTGTATTTATATTACAAAATGTAAAATACCGATGCATAACATTATAAAAAACTAGTCAAGTGCGAGTCTGACTCACACACGAAGGGTTCTGTACAATCGTACAAGATATATACCTAACACTTATGTAGAACACTGTAAGTGAATGACATACAGAGCCATCTATATGTGATTTAGTAAACTGATTTTTCTAATGTAACCACAAATTTACAGTTTTCAAATTTTTTCCTTTACTTGTGGTATAAGATCTACCTACCTTGCCTTTCATGATTCTAAGTCAACATGAAGTAGACTATAGATTTTTTTTGACGGACACAACAGACAGATAAACAACAAAGTGGTCCAATAAAGGTTCCTTTTTCCTTTTGAGGTATGGAACCTTAATAAAAGTCTAATCAACCTAAGGAATATTGAAATAGAGATAAAAGGAGTTGATTCCCTTTTCTATATAATGCATATTTCATACATATATTTCACATTCATATTAATACAATGTCAACATTATACTTAACAGGACATGGACATCCAGTTAGTGTGTAGAAATATCTAATTGAGTATTAATCTCTAATTAAGTATGAGTTTTAAATTGTGTTTATTTCACAGGAAATCAAAATTTGCAGCAGCAAATCAGTTAGTAACATAAACAACAAACACATACAAGCTAAATTTTGTTATAATTGTATTATCGTTTATCAACAAATGTGACCTATGCAAATGTTTTCTCTGTTAGTACAGTCACTAATATCATTCTTTGTTCACTTTTAGGGATAACGTAACGGGCTATACTTATACTTTATAGGTTAGTCCCAATTCAGTTTGTCAGCTAGCAAAACAGCTGACAGAGAAATTTAGTACACAAAGAGGTTAGAAAACATAAAGGGCACAGAAAACACTACGCAAACTGCAAAAACAAACCCAATTACATAAAAAATGTTAGAATCACAAGGACCATTCAAAGTTAAAACAAAACATTATTTGACTTCGGAATTTGTCCATCTTGCACACACTATGCAGGTTAACAGTAAGGACCACTCAGACTGCGACAGCAATTAGTGTTTCTGAAGCTTAGTCTCCGCACCCGGCATCTTCCACTTACCAACAGGTCTGGCCTGCTAAGGCACAAACAAGCCAGCAAGATCTACAACACCAATGAGAAATATGTGAGACATACTGCCAGAGTGGTGCTCGAGGGCGACCTTACGGCTAATCGTTACTGAAAATGGTCCTTGTAATTCATCAGTAACCAACATTTTTGCGCGAATCGCGACCGACTCGTGTACGCGTGACGACACTAAACACAACATCGTATACGACATTTGCAACTATTCCACACATTAATTATATAATTCACACGATCGTATCGCGTAAACGGAATGAAAACACTACTCAACACTTTGGATCGTCCGAGTGCATGTGATTTAGGAAACATGGCCACCATGATCGAGCCCCATCCAAAACACAAATAGACAATGAAAAGTGTCTTACGGCGACTTCGCCCGTATCGTGGAATTACAAAGAATCAATTGAATACTGTCTAGGAGCGGCTGGCATAAATAATTTCATGCATTACTCAGTAGGACGTAGGTACCTATGACTTTCTGACGTTTTACGGAATATTTGGCAAGCAACTTGTACCGTAACGACAAAGTAAAAAAAAATCTTTGCAGCGCGCTACGAACATTTATAGGCAATTATGATTGATGCAAAGGTAATTTCGTAAAGAAAAGAAATTGAATGCTCAGTCGTCTACAAGATGTCCCTTGCAGCATTTAGCGGTACAAAATCACAACCCCTTACGACTGCCACCGCCTCTACCGAAAACAAAACACGTTTTTACCTCGGATACAGAGTCATCCTCGCTTTCCGAAGAGTCTGTCATGTATTTGGCAGGCGCTCCTGAATACGTTTCGGTTTCAGATTTGGCCGGACTCGAAGCCGAACTCTGAGGAGTGGACGATTTTACCACATCAAGTTGCACATTCACCTTATCGATATTTCGGTTTTCAGACTGTCCGACATTCTGCATTTTTGTCCTAATACAATTTAACTTAATTAGTCTTTCAGTATAAACACTTTTTCTATCAAATTAACACGTTCTTATAATATCAAACAAATTTATTTCGTCATTTAGTCAGGCTGATACCCGCCATGTCTACTACTATGGCGAGGTTCCCGGATGCTTCAAGTAGGCTAACCAATTATCTCCCTCTGGCGATTCGATTCTGAACTTTTTTGTGCTGCTGTGCTGCACTCTGCACTGCTGCCATCTGCACCAAAAAATGCCTATTTTCCACTTTCCTCCTATAGACAAAATCTTAACTTTTTTTCGACTTTGGAATCTATTTCAAAAGCATTTTTTAGTAATTTTAGGAAAGCAACGTCAGCCAGTTTTTTCATCCAGTCCAGTGCGGCCATAGTGCGGCTACCAGAAGGCATTAGAACCATTTGTTTGAACATTACCTACAATAAAAATTTAACGTCCGATCCGGTAGCCTATAGGTAGATAGTGGCACCGATTCCTTTGTCTTACTCTAAACTAAATTTAGAGTATCTGCATCCTTTTCTTTTTATTAATGCTAAAAAAGGAACGGAACATGACTTTCACATTTAAAGACTCCAAATTTTAGTGCACAACTACAAATTTAAACAGTAGGTTCGCGAGTGCGTGCTAAAATCACGGGTTTTACCATCTAAAAATTAAATTTAGAAATGTCAAACTGCTTCTGTCCTTTTCTTATTACTATAGTAAGAAGAGGGTGCGAATACTCTAAAATTAGATTGTGCTTAGAATCGGTGCCAGTGAAGAATCAAAAAACTAGAATCCAAAGCTTTTAAATACAAGCGAGTCTGTCTATGTTTATGACATAGTCTGTATGGTTTATTTTTTAAATTACTCGGTGGCTGTGGATTCTAGCATATGCGCGTTATGTTGGCCAGCCTGAACTAGTTTGTATTCTTTAGTAGTAGTCTGTGTGATTCAGGTGTGATTTTATCTGTGCCATAGAGATCTGTGCTGTGTCTGTGGGTCACAGTGCTGCCAGATTCCCATCTACCGAAAACGCCCAAATTGTTGCATTTTTCGGTGATGTGTATGTGTGTAACTAACTTGAACTACGTACACAACATCAAGCATCAATTAAGATTTATAAGATACTTATATAGAAATATTACACTAACTAAAATGTCCTTTTTGACTTTTTAAATTAAAAATAACAAAAATGACATTTTTGCTGCAAAAAATATAACTTTTTTGGAAACGAAATGTAACAGAGTAACTTGATAGTCAAGTAGACTTAGTGATCTGTGAGTCAAATGTCCTGGCAATACTGCTGGGTCGGGAAAACAAGAAAAAGAAGAAAATGGTCGGAAAATATTTGTATTTTTCATGTTTTTCACGCTCATTTGAGTGGAGAAGTTTCTTCTACACGAATTTATTAAATTAAACTATGTGCTGATAAGTGTTCTGTGTTACTAAAATAAATACGAAATGTGGTTCAGATATAAAAATCGTCAGGTTCATACGCATAGAAGTTTACAGCGCGACCAGCTGTATCTAAATTGAATTTAGTGTTTAATGTTTCCACGTATTTTATACGATGAAGAGCTGGTGATAAAGATGTATACATAGCTGTTGTTGATAAATATGGCTAGGGATGGCGACGTGCCTACTATTTTTAATCCGAAGAGAGTTCGTACACCTTCTGTTATAATAACTACGGACGAGGTGGCGAGCGACCAGGGGGATGTGGAGAGGGAGCGTCCCAATGGGCCTCCGACGCCCTTGAGTCCTCGCGCACCGCTCACGCCCCAATCTTCTGTATCTTCAGCCCCTCCCTTGACAACTCAGCCTTCCCTCCAGCAAGCCTACAGCGAGTCTGCGGGCAGTAGTCAGGATGAGGAGCGCCAATTACGTGATAAAAGATGCCCGCGATCCTGTTGTTCGAAAGTGGCCAAGAAGGTAGGTTTATTCCATGTGTAAAGAAAAGAGAGAAAAATCAGAAAATAATATTATAAACTTTAATTTGCTATTTTCTTGAATTAAACTGAAGTTTAAAAGCGGCCTCAAACATCTGGAATTCCAATCTGAATAGGTAATTCAGAATCCAAACAGCATACAGTTTGGTATTACCTCACACACATTCTGAAAAGTACCTACAATGGAACACAAACCTCATCCTCACATTCCTCTCTAGCACTGCATACATGACAATGGCCCTCTTTAGAAGTTCTGTCTTTTCATTTTTTCCATGCATCACATAATTATATCACTATCTGATAATAAGCATTTAAACTTTAGGCGAGATGGGTTAACAAACACAAGAGAGCTCCTACCATAATATATGATTAATGGAAACGGGTCACATCACAACCCTCAGCAATGAGAAATATGATGCACAGGGAGAGTACAATGCTAGTGGGAGGTGTCAATCTGTCCCTTATAGGATTTGATCTTTTTGAATTACTAAATGGGCTTGCGCTTGACTGGAATCACACGAAGCAGGAGACTTTTTTTTAAAAATAGATATAGCGAGCAAACGAGCGGGCGGGTCACCTGATGTTACGTGATTACTGCCGCCCATGAACAATTGCAGCATCAGAGGAACCGCCGATGCGTTGCCGGCCTTTTAGGAATTTGATTTGTTGGTCCGCCCCTTGAATAACCACATGTTGTAATCCAGTGGGAACACCGCCGATGGATGCAGCCTAAGGTGAAGTGCACCTCTGCCTAGCATGTGCCTGTTCACTCTTCTTTTAAAAGGACTAAGCCTTTTGAGCTAGTGTAGTTATAGTGAAAGTGCTCATGCAATGCAAAGAACACAAACAAAGTGATTGCATAGTGCTAGTGCAATTTAAAGAACACCAGAACAAAGTGTCTTCCAATAAAGTCTCTTTACTATAAACTAAGATAAGTCAATGGACCGTTTCTTAGGTATAATTTTAGGTTAATATGATATTACTTATTAGCCTCTCTTATGGCTAGATTGTAATGATAGTAAAGTACTGTTGTCAGCACTTTATTATTAAAAAAAACTCTTCTTTTGAAGGTACCAATATTATAGCTAGCGGGAAAAATGGAAGCCTGAAGGGCACAGTAATATGACATAGTCACCCATAAATTTTGATTTTGCAGATATATTATGGCCTCTGCGTCACCACCACGGTAGTGGCCGCCTGGGTCACAGTGACGCACTGCATCAAATACATGTACCTCCAGAACTACTCTCCCGCCGACAGCTTAATGACTACAGAGTCTACTGTAAATAATAATTTTACGTCTAGGGTTCGCACACATGTGAGTATGGTTTATCATCATCATCATCATCATCATCATCATCATCATCATCATCATCATCATCATCATCATCATGATCAACCCATCACCGGCTCACTACAAGAGCACGGGTCTCCGCTCAGAGTGAGAAGGGTTTTGGCCATAGTCTATCACACTGGCCATGTGCGGATTGGTAGACTTCACACACCTTTGAGAACATTATGCAGAACTCTCAGGCATGCAGGTTTCCTCACGATGTTTTCCTTCACCGCTAAAGCAAGGGATATTTAATTACTTAAAACGCACATAACTCAGAAAAGTTAGAGGTGCGTACCCTGGATTGAACGGATCCGATTCTGAAAATTCTTTCACTGGTGGATAGCTACATTACCCCCGAGTGTCACCTGAGACCTATCATATTATAAACGCGAAAGTTTGTTTGTTTGTTGATTTGGTTTGTCCGTCAATCACGCCACAATTTTTTGCTTGAATATAGATAAGGAGAGTGACATAAACTACTTTTAATTTTTTTAGTTATTACAGGATTTTAAAAACCTGTGAGAACGCCACGCGGACAAAGTCGCGGGCATCAGCTAGAAGGCTACAAATTATATCGCGCGGACGAAGTCACGGGCTAAAGCCAGTATTCTAATATAAACGTTTGTTGCAGCACCACTTCAACGCGCCTTTCTTCACGGCGTGGTTCTGCACGAACTGGCTGATCCTCTTCTACCCGCTCTACATCATAGTCATGCTCATCCACAAGAAGTGCAAGTCGGCCAACACCATCGTTTCCGACGCCTTCACCGACTTCAAAGATAAGGGATTTACATTTGGTAAGCAATAACAGCTAATGAATGAATTAATTGCACATTACTTACTACTAAAGTTACTTATTGTTGTAAACCATGGAACAAAAAAATGACACTAAATAAACGGTTTTATCGCTTAAAAAGTAAACTCTACAATGATATTATTATATCATGTAAAAGGAAGTACATCGTATATATATTATAGTACATATACCTATATTGAAATACAGTGCCGTGTATTTTTTGAGACGCTGATGTTTCACTAGACAGCTGCACTGTGATATCTCACGGCAATCTATACCTATTCTGAATTCTGTGGCTATAACTGACTAACCATACTAACAATCATATTATCATTGTCACAGCCCGCTTTCTAAGCCGCTGTGGCTTGTTCTGCCTGCTATGGGTGGTGACGATCTACATGTACACATATTCTCTGAGGATCCTTCTTTCTACGGACGTGGTGGCGCTCTTCGCCACCAACGTATCCTGCGTATACTTGCTCTCTTGGGTCATCCTGCATGAGCAGTTTGTTGGTGTTAGGGTAAGTATTGATGCTAATGTATACATGCTCTCTGCGGCCGTGGTAGCGCTCTTCGCCACCAACGTATCCTGCGTATACTTGCTCTCTTGGGTCATCCTGCATGAGCAGTTTGTTGGTGTTAGGGTAAGTATTGATGCTAATGTATACATGCTTTCTGCGGACGTGGTAGCGCTCTTCGCCACCTATGTATCCTGTGTATACTTGCTCTTTTGGGTCATCCTGCATGAGCAGTTTGTTGGCGTTAGGGTAAGTATTGATGCTAATGTATACATGCTCTCTGCGGCCGTGGTACTCTTCGCCACCAACGTATCCTCTGTATACTTGCTCTCTTGAGTCATACTGCATGAGCAGTTTGTTGGTGTTAAGGTAAGTATTGATGCTAATGTATACATGCTCTCTGCGGCCGTGGTAGCGCTCTTCGCCACCAACTTATCCTGCGTATACTTGCTCTCTTGGGTCATCCAGAGCAGTTTGTTGGAGTTGGGAACTATACCACCCATATTATATTGTTGCATTAAGAAAATGTTTGTCCGATTTCCGCATAACCTTGCGACCAATTTAACTGGTACTACCACAGTGATCCAACGCCTTTGATCTCGTAGTAACGACAGTCAGTAATACTATCCTGCTGTGGCAGCTATTTATTTACCCAGCTATTTGACTGTGGCACACGTCCACAGATAGTGGCGGCGATCCTGTGCGACACGGGCATAGCGCTGCTGGCGTACATGGACGGCATCACCGGCAACTCCACGCTCGGCGGCGTCGTGCTGTCGGCTTGCGCCGCCGCCGGCTTCGCTATATTTAAGGTAAGCTATGGTAGTGCCCAGCTATTTGACTGTGGCACATGTCGACAGATAGTGGCGGCGATCCTGTGCGGCACGGGCATAGCGCTGCTGGCGTACATGGACGGCATCACCGGCAACTCCACGCTCGGCGGCGTCGTGCTGTCGGCTTGCGCCGCCGCCGGCTTCGCTATATTTAAGGTAAGCTATGGTAGTGCCCAGCTATTTGACTGTGGCACATGTCGACAGATAGTGGCGGCGATCCTGTGCGACACGGGCATAGCGCTGCTGGCGTACATGGACGGCATCACCGGCAACTCCACGCTCGATACCTTTCTTCTACTTCGTGGCCGTGCACTATAACCGCAGAAAAAAATACACATCGAACTTTAGAAAGGAAATCGACAGCTTTCGTTTGCATTCGTCTCTGTCACTCATACCTGACACACTCGCAACGCACGACAGAGACAATGCTCTACGAAACTAAAGCTCAATTATCATTCAAATTGACAGATTTACGTTAACTCCTAGCTAAGACTAGTTTTTTACAAACACCATAGGCACAGGTTAAGATTAGCTGATGATGTAATCTACTTAGTAGCTCTTGGCGCTTGTTTTTTTAAATAACGTTTCATAATACGCCTTAATCAGTGAACTTTTTACTGAAGCTTAGTAAAGTTTGTGTAATGATTACAAAAGAACACGCGATATAGCCACGCGACACGAGTGCGTGAGAGATATGCATTCAAGGGCGTTGAAATCGTGGGGGTTAATAGAAAGAGTCCTTTAGAGACTTTCATAAAGTTATTCGTTGTTTATCAATTGTCAAGTGTTTTTAAAAATTGAATCCAGCGGCTAGCGTGACTATTCAAGCTATAAATATACTCTAGGTATATTATGATTTATGACATAATTATGCATACTCATAACATAGTTATGGCTCATAGTTCGAAAAACCGAAAGACGTTGGTGTCCCAAGGTGTTGGAATGGCAACCTCGCACCGGAAAGCGCAGCGTTGGAAGACCCTCTATTAAGGTAGACGGACGACATCAAGCGAATCGCAGGGATAATTATTTTTATTTGAATAAAATGAAACACGAGTTAGTGATCGTTAACATTGCGTGTTAAACTGTATCTGGGGCACGAGTGTCACGCGGGCTCAATATAAACACGTTCGAAATCACTGATAACGTCGCGGTGAAAAACGATAGCTTCTTATTCGGTGATTCAAATTGCTGCATTAAATAAAAATAGAATATCTAAAAGTAAAACGTGACTGACTGATCTATCAACGCACAGCTACTGGGCAGATTAGGCTAATATTTGCCATTCCGCTAGACCGCTAAGAAAGGAATTTTTGAAAATTCAACCCCCAAAAGGGGTAAAATAGGGGGCTTGAAATAATTAGTCTAGTCAACGCGGGCGTAATCGCGGGCATAAGCTAGTTATTCCACAAGTACCTTAGCGAACAAATTCTAAGCCTATGAACCTACCTACTGTTGTACAAAAAACAAGGGTACGGTTCAGGAATCTTTTCTCCCAGGTAGGTATGAGGTTAACTTGATTTTTGCTTGGAATAAAATAAAACACGAGTTTGTGACCGTTAACATCGCGTGTTAAAGTCTATCAGGGGCACGAGTGTCACGCGGGTCCAATATAAACACGTTCGAAATCACTGATAACGTCGCGGTGAAAAACGATAGCTTCTTATTCGGTGATTCAAATTGCTGCATTAAATAAAAATAGAATATCTAAAAGTAAAACGTGACTGACTGATCTATCAACGCACAGCTACTGGGCAGATTAGGCTAATATTTGCCATTCCGCTAGACCGCTAAGAAAGGAATTTTTGAAAATTCAACCCCCAAAAGGGGTAAAATAGGGGGCTTGAAATAATTAGTCTAGTCAACGCGGGCGTAATCGCGGGCATAAGCTAGTTATTCCACAAGTACCTTAGCGAACAAATTCTAAGCCTATGAACCTACCTACTGTTGTACAAAAAACAAGGGTACGGTTCAGGAATCTTTTCTCCCAGGTAGGTATGAGGTTAACTTGATTTTTGCTTGGAATAAAATAAAACACGAGTTTGTGACCGTTAACATCGCGTGTTAAAGTCTATCAGGGGCACGAGTGTCACGCGGGTCCAATATAAACACGTTCGAAATCACTGATAACGTCGCGGTGAAAAACGATAGCTTCTTATTCGGTGATTCAAATTGCTGCATTAAATAAAAATAGAATATCTAAAAGTAAAACGTGACTGACTGATCTATCAACGCACAGCTACTGGGCAGATTAGGCTAATATTTGCCATTCCGCTAGACCGCTAAGAAAGGAATTTTTGAAAATTCAACCCCCAAAAGGGGTAAAATAGGGGGCTTGAAATAATTAGTCTAGTCAACGCGGGCGTAATCGCGGGCATAAGCTAGTTATTCCACAAGTACCTTAGCGAAAAAATTCTAAGCCTATGAACCTACCTACTGTTGTACAAAAAACAAGGGTACGGTTCAGGAATCTTTTCTCCCAGGTAGGTATGAGGTTAACTTGATTTTTGCTTGGAATAAAATAAAACACGAGTTTGTGACCGTTAACATCGCGTGTTAAAGTCTATCAGGGGCACGAGTGTCACGCGGGTCCAATATAAACACGTTCGAAATCACTGATAACGTCGCGGTGAAAAACGATAGCTTCTTATTCGGTGATTCAAATTGCTGCATTAAATAAAAATAGAATATCTAAAAGTAAAACGTGACTGACTGATCTATCAACGCACAGCTACTGGGCAGATTAGGCTAATATTTGCCATTCCGCTAGACCGCTAAGAAAGGAATTTTTGAAAATTCAACCCCCAAAAGGGGTAAAATAGGGGGCTTGAAATAATTAGTCTAGTCAACGCGGGCGTAATCGCGGGCATAAGCTAGTTATTCCACAAGTACCTTAGCGAACAAATTCTAAGCCTATGAACCTACCTACTGTTGTACAAAAAACAAGGGTACGGTTCAGGAATCTTTTCTCCCAGGTAGGTATGAGGTTAACTTGATTTTTGCTTGGAATAAAATAAAACACGAGTTTGTGACCGTTAACATCGCGTGTTAAAGTCTATCAGGGGCACGAGTGTCACGCGGGTCCAATATAAACACGTTCGAAATCACTGATAACGTCGCGGTGAAAAACGATAGCTTCTTATTCGGTGATTCAAATTGCTGCATTAAATAAAAATAGAATATCTAAAAGTAAAACGTGACTGACTGATCTATCAACGCACAGCTACTGGGCAGATTAGGCTAATATTTGCCATTCCGCTAGACCGCTAAGAAAGGAATTTTTGAAAATTCAACCCCCAAAAGGGGTAAAATAGGGGGCTTGAAATAATTAGTCTAGTCAACGCGGGCGTAATCGCGGGCATAAGCTAGTTATTCCACAAGTACCTTAGCGAAAAAATTCTAAGCCTATGAACTACCTACTGTTGTACAAAAAACAAGGGTACGGTTCAGGAATCTTTTCTCCCAGGTAGGTATGAGGTTAACTTGATTTTTGCTTGGAATAAAATAAAACACGAGTTTGTGACCGTTAACATCGCGTGTTAAAGTCTATCAGGGGCACGAGTGTCACGCGGGTCCAATATAAACACGTTCGAAATCACTGATAACGTCGCGGTGAAAAACGACAGCTTTTTATTCGGCGATTCGAATAGAGGCATTGAAAAAAAATAATCCCTAACCTTATAAATGTTATAAAAAAATTCATGATCAGCCAACCAGCTCACTACTTAGCACGGGTCTCTCCTCAGAGTGAGAAGTGTTTAAGCTATAGTCTACCAGTACGGATTAACAGACTTCGCATACCTTTTTGAGAACAATATGAAGATGGTGTAAAAACAATATTGTTAATTTTCTTTAATTTTCAAACGAAGTTTTCTTCTGGCCTACTACCCTAGCGCAATTACACAGATGACAGAGTTAAGCGACTTGACACCGACAACAACGGCAGAACCGACTTTACAATAATTGTAGCACCTAATCTACAATCTAAATGCAACGACTGATCTACTACTAAGTTGGCAGAGCAAACTTTAAAATAATTAAACTTTTTTTCTGCTGCCTTACGAAGAATTCAACTTCGCTTCGTCCTTCCAATATTACTCGACCGGCAATTGCTTTATTTCTGGCCTAGACAATGATGTACTATTAAAAGAGTAGAAGCTCAAAAATGATCTTTAGTCCTATTCATTCCCAGCAAAATTCTTACATTAGATATTTTAGCACCTATTCTTTTGTCCCCATTTCCTTTTACGTTTTTTCTCCTATCTAGTTTCTTCATCGCAAGCTGCAGCAATCACTAAGTGGGTCTACAAAATAGCATAAATATCTATAATACATAATAAGCTCTTTCTTTTTGTCTAGTTTTAAGTTTATTATTTGTAACCTGGATTGTCCTTTTAAAAAAAATATATGTTAAAGAAACTTATCCGCACAGGTGCTATTCAGAAAAGTGATGGGCGAGGTGAACACGGGCCAGCGCGCGTTGTTCTTCTCGATCCTGGGCATCGTAAACGCGACGCTGCTGTGGCCCGTGTGCCTGGCGCTTTACCTCACGGGCTCAGAGCAGGTCCCCGAGCATCAGATGCCGTGGATTCCTTTGCTGCTGGCCAGTGTTGCACTGCTTGGTAAGTAACCTTTCTCATCCAGCCACTTCCCGTCACCGTAGGGGTTAATCAAGTATTACGTGAGTAGAATTCTAGTAATTTTTAGCTCCCCCCCCCCCCCCCCCCCCATCCCTAATTTAAAAATCTGTTCAGCTGTCTTTACTGTTTATTCAGCTGAAAAGTCACAAAAAGTGGGTAAATAAACGAATGATGCCGTTTAGAAACCAAAGGGGCATGGTTTTATTAAAAACTGCCATACCCCTTAGACTGCACTTCTTAGAGCAGAGCCCACTTCCATCTTAGACTGCATCCTCACTTACCACGAGGTGAGATTGCAGTCAAGCGCAGTCCACTTGTATCTAAAAAAAATTGGGCTTTGTACAACAATAATATTGCTATCGCTATCACACTTCAGAATGGGTTGAAACTGCACTCTCATTTTAGCGGATACCTCGTCATAATATGTAGCTATCTGCATGCCAAATTTCAGCCAGTCAGACCTTTTCCTTTTATATATTTAGAGTTATTTTAATGTTTCATTCAATGTGGCTAATTCCGTTGTACACAATCTCTAAACTAAACTAAAATGGCACGTCTAAATCTATTGCTATCCCTTTCATAATTTTGCCTGCAGAAAAGGATAGCAGGATTTAGACCTGTTAATTTAGTTTAGTTTAGAGATTGTGTACAAGGGAATCAGCCCCAATGTATGCGAATGTCTACTTTATTTTACATTCAAGAAGACAAAATTGAATAAATCATGTACAACATGTGCATTGTTCAAAGTATGCCAAGGTCTCGCACGTTCAAAATAAATGCGTCAGTTTTTTAGTTTGAAAGCCGTGAGATGTTATGGGGATATAGGTCAAGATGTTATGAACTCGAGAGCGAGACTAATCCCGAGCGCTCTCAGATTCAGTTAGAAGTGTCACACTTGTAGTACTTAATAGACACTTTTTGAGTATCACATGGAAAATTGAGATGCAGTGTAGCGAAATACCTTCACGCTTATACACGTGTTTTTTTTACGCATTGCCCATTGGGTACATTTATTTTTAACAGCTTATGCTCGCGACTTCGTCCGCGTAGACAACAAATTTCAAACCCCTATTTTACCTACTTAGGGGTTGATAATTTTCAAAAATCCTTTCTTAACGGATGTCTACGTCATAACAGCTATCTGCATGCCAAATTTCAGCCCGATCCGTCCAGCAGTTTGTGCTGTGCGTTGATAAATCAGTCAGTCAGTCAGTCACCTTTTCCTTTTATATATTTAGATAATAATTTGTTGTTGCAGTTTTCCACTTGGTGTACCAGTTCGGCAATCTCATGACATATGATATATTTGTGTCTCTCGGCCTCATTACTGCTGTTCCTGTATCTGGTAGTAAGTAGTCACGTCACATACTTTGAAATATTTAAACATTTTTGGAAGGCTTTGTGCCAGAAGGGTGCCTACGCTGCCCATCCGTCCGTCCGGGCTGTATCTCATGAACCGAAGTTTTTAAAATTTTGAAATTTTAAACAGTGCGCATTTTTATTGCCGCTGTAACAACAAGTTAATAAAAATTTCAAAATGACTGCTATACATAATGTTATATCTTGTACGATGGTACAGAACCCTTCGTGTGCGAGTCCGATACGCACTTGACTAATTTTTAAATTGTTTGCTAGCTTTGGATGTGATCTTGTACGGCGTGGAGTTCGAGGGGATGAAGCTGTCGGGCATCATATTGATCACCGTCGGCTTCCTGCTCGTCATGTTCCCCGACAACTGGCCCGACTACATCATGAGACTGCTCAGGTGAGACCTGCTGTGACAGTTATCTGTATCCATATCACTGAAATCAACATATAGATACAAGTATGCTGGAAGAGGTGTGCCATACAAAACGACAATTGACAGACAGACGATTCGAAGCGCCCCACCACCGAGTGTACGGAGAAAGTTGACAGATGTCTATTGTCTCATCACTAACATTTAGTTATTAAAAATTAGTGGTACTCAATTTTTGACTTTAAATCAAGAGGTTTTAGCTCTATTTTACTCTGACATGTTTCGGCGCTCGAATTCTATCAACGGGTGAAATCCCCTATGACATCTAGCTTTATTTTGTCTACCCGATTTTCTGTATTGCAATCGTGAAGTTTCTATCTTAGATTCTATTCTGTCAGATGGAGCCGGCGGCGACAGCGCGGCTCAGAAAATGGCGGCCGCAGCAGAGACACCGTGGACTACCGCACCGGCTACATCCGCTCGCACCTGCGCTCGCCCTCCGGCCGCGTGCGGTGACCGCCCGGCGCGCTGCCCAGCCACGCGCCATACAGGCGCTACCGATCTGCAGGGGACTTGCTGATGCCAGTAACTTTTACATAGATTTTCTTCTTCATCGGCTCACTTTACTAATATTTTCTAAACTAGATACTTTTGGCCGTGGCCACCGATGTAGGAAACCAGCTACATTAGCTTACAAGCATTTTTGTCTAGTCTAGTCCGGTGACTGCCCTGCGCGCTGCCCAGCCATGTGCCGCGTCCCACAGGCGCGACTGATCTTCAGGCCTCATAATTCTATATTATTTAATGACTTCGGACTAAAGACGGATTCTTGTCGTACTGTAGGTACTTTCTAAACTAAATACTTAATACTGTCAAAACTAATACTTTCGTTTTTAATCTTCTTTCACACCAGCTACATTAGCTTGTCTATATTTGGCTTCTGGCTTGCGCGCTGTTCAGCCACGCGCGACATCCCACAGGCACAACCGATTTGCTAATGCCAATAACTTTGACTTAATTGGGCGCGCGAAATATAATAAAATAAAGAGGTATTATAAGTAATAATTATGCCTTTGTTCTTTTGGATGAGCGATTTGACGTCTGCCATTGACGTCAATGCCTCGACGTTTTGTTACAAGTTCCGTAACTGTCGCGAACTGTGACTATGACAAAACAAGATATTTTTCGCGTTGCGATTTCAATGCCATAGGAGAAACAGGACCTTTAAATTCGCTTGACAATACTATGAATCTCCAGAAAATATTCTGAATATCGACCTAAAACATAATTAATAAATACTTAGATACTCAAAAACGATTTAATGTTATTAATGTTTGTATGGAAGCCAGAAACGGTTAGTTGATTTAAAAAAAATATGGCCACAAGTGACGTTGTTATCTACATTAAAAATGGAACCTTAATAGTTTGCGTTAAGGAACAAAGTTTAAAAAGCTAATAAAAACTTGTGGTCGGATAAAAGTTTGTTCCTTATTGCAAACTGATAAAGTTACATTTTTAACGGAATGAAAGTTTATTTATACAATATTTTAAAATAGTATGCAACCTCACGCACCTAATAGGCAATATTGTTGAATTGATTAAAATCGTACATTTTATAAAAATCGAATTCGAAAATATTTAAAAAAAATGTAGTTAAATTATTAAAAATGAATTAGGTATGATAACAATGAAAGCAATAAATAAAATATATATTTATATTAAACACAAAATAAACATAAATTTTACTGTAAGTACATAATATAATGTAGGGTCGTAAAAAAATTTCTTTACACTTTTTGACTGACAAAATAAGTATATTATCTGAATGTCCATATATTTTTACTCTACAATATTTTTAAACAATTTCCTATGACTAGTCAGTTTTGTAGTATCCAATCTATTTCTAAAAACTTTTATCGGATGCATGCGATTTCCTAAATAGCCTAGCGTAGGTAATAAGTCTTTCTGGCGTTCTGCCATCTTTTAGAATTACATTTTACTGGGTAGGTTGTCGAATTTAAATTGGTGGAATACAATCGATATTAAGAAATAAGAATTATCTACTGAACGTTAAGGATGCCAGTTTTAGTATAAAATTTTACATCTATCAACGATAGAGTTCGACAGTCGAAACACCGTAACGTCAAAACAAAATGGACCTAAATACCTTTGAGTTAAAGTTAAAAATGCATTACTGCTTATCGATTTTAATTTTGCAATTTTTCCGCTTGGTTGTAGACGTTTGGACAAAACTTGTGCTTTAAAACAAGGAGGTTAAGGGCCATTTTACTTTAACGCTAATAAATATATAAATGTGTCAGTATTCGGCCGTGAGTTATACTCGTAGTTTTGGTAAAAAGCACAATGTTAGGCGGATATGAAGCTTGTATTTTCGTTGGATAGTCTAGAGTCTATACGATTGGTACATTTTTCTAGGCTGTTAGTACTTGACTGTAAAAAGCCTTAAACGATTAGCAGTCAGGTATCAAAGAATTTGCTTATTTTTTTGTACTGTAGTATATATAATAAGTAATGCTACATTTCAAAAGATTATTCAAAGATAAAGACACTTTAAGCATTGTTGAATCAAAAGTTACAAATCACTATTACAAAGCGTATAGCGATATTCAGAAGATGGAAAATATGTATAAAATTATAAAACATGGATAGTTACATATTAATCATAATATTATCTTATTCGATGTTGTGATACGTAGTAGTTAGCGTAGGCATTAAATCTGTTAAAAGTATGAATATTATTATGTTAATGTTTTTAACTGTCGTGACTGATAGTCATTGTATAAACAAACTATAAACGGCTAAACTCGTCGTGATTTGGCCGACCAGTTTTGAACCCGTACTGAGTTCGTAGGCCTAGAACACACGACGAAACTTAAATGTCACGACTAGTTTGAGACGCGTTTGAAACGCATAACGAATTGCGATTTAGTCAACTAGAGTGAGGGAACCTTCGGTTTGATCCTGAGTCGACGATATGTCAACTATGGTGTGGCTATGGTGACATCGAATCAAAGAAAAATTGGGCTACTTACGTCAAAGCATTTGACGGCTGCCAGTGATGTCAAAGCTTCGACGTTTTGTAAGAATGTCCCATACTGACGTGAGCTGTGATTGTGTGGTTACTTAAAAGACAATATAGACATAAAACTGAAAAGTAACTCGAGTTTCAGTTTCATCACTTTTATGTTGCGTCGTGTGTTCTAGGCCTAAGGACGGATTCGAAACTAGTTGGGCATATTCCGACGATAGTTATCTTGAGATTAGCCGTTACGTATATGATACATTGTTTATATTAGTATGGATTATACTTTTAAAAGATTTAACGGTTGGCTTCCAACTTTTGATACACTAATCTAGTCAAAACGTAGACAAAAATAACTAATATAATATTTATATGAAACGAAAATTTAATTCCTTTTTATTAAAGTATTAATATGCGTTTTGAATATTAAAACACGCCCCAATATATTGATATGATTATTGTTGTTACACTTTTGTATCAATATTCCCGTTTATTAATTATATAAAATAATTATAATAATGCAGTTATATAGGTACATATATGTATACGGGGTATGAGGTACCCGCATGACACCCGCGCTCGCCCGCACCGCGTTAGCGCGGGGTCTGTGCGGGGCGTTCCCTCCCCGAATTCCATCTCGACCTGTCGCGTACTTATAGCTACACTCTACAGTAAGTCAAATAATTCACTTCTAAATCTTAGACGTAAAAATAACTTTACACAGCGAGATTGGATCAATCTGATATTTAATCCCACTTTTAATGGTCTATAGACTTTGGGTTCACCAAAAATACATACATTTAAGAAATGAAATTCGTCATGAATTCATGAAGTAGGAATAAATTAAGGTACATTTTTTAGTCTTGGAATATGGTGATGAACAATTCCATGCTTATAGTTGCAATTTTAACAAATATATTATCTTGAAGCTGTATAAAATTGAAATATCGGATGTTATCCGCATAAAAATTTTTGGGGACTTAATATTATATTAAACAATAAAAACAAGGGTAAAAACAGGTAGGTATAACGTAAAGTGTAAATTGTATCTAATCATTGTTTAAGAATAACAAGATTATTCGTATTTAAATTATTAATAACCATTATTTTTTATTGGTTTTTAAATTGATAGTTATAAATGGTTTAAAAAGTTGAAAATGTTTATACTTAATATTTTTACCAGTAATTATTGTCATTTTAATATTGTACCTAATATTTTTTACGATTATTTTATAATTTGTTTAAAAACAAATACCTAGGTGCATACTCTAATTTTTTTTGCCATAATAATATCATCTTTATCAAAAGCCAACGACCTCTGACTACTACACACTAGATGGGTCATAATATTACTCATTATGAACAAAAGCGGTGTCCTGTGAAGCTGTCAAAATAAGTATACTGCCACTGGCCATTAAGTTATAAACAAAAGCGAGTTGCAGGCTGCAGCCCGCAAAATATTTGTTCTGAATTACCCGTCGCAAGCGTAGTCCATACAGATCGTTAAAAGCAGATTTTTTAAAATTTAGATAGGAACAAGTAGTAGCCCTTAACTGCAATCTCACCTGGTAGAAAGTTCAACTTTGAAAAGTTTTCCTACTGTGTGAATAGCGAGGGTCCTAAGCTTACCTTTTGCTTTGGAGGTTTTATTCTAGTTTCTCCATACTAATATTGTAAATGCGAAAGTGTGTCTGTCTGTCTGTCTGCTAGTTTTTCACGACCCAACAGTTCAACCGATTTTGATGAAATATGGTACAGGGTTAGCTTACATCCCAGGGAAGGACATAGGCAACTTTTTATCCCGGAAAATTAAAGAGATCCCACGGGGTTTTTAAAAACTTAAATGCACGCAGATGAAGTCGCGGGCATCATCTGGTTTTAAATAAAACTAAACTAAACTAAAAACGACTACCTGTTTGACTGATTTTTCCAGGGAGGAAAATTAACTTCTAACGTGTGTTCGATAAACTTAGCTGAAGTGAGATTAATAAATCTAAAACCATAACTGAATACATTCCAGGTAGTACCCCTTTTTTTTAGGTAATACAAGCTGATACTTGCGATTTCGTCCCGTGCGTAATTAAGGTGTAAAAATCCCGTGGGAACGCTTTGATTTTCCGGGCTAAAAAGTGGCTTAATATATCGTTCTCCAGAACTTTAATTACTCGTGACAAACCAACAACTGTTTCGCATTTATTAGTAGGTTGAATTTCGCCTGTCAGGTTTTTAGGAAAAATATAATTAATTTCATTATTTATTTAAAAAAAATATTGAACATCGTCCACGAAATTATGTATTATTACTGATAGTGAAAAGGTATTTTTGAAATGTTACAAAAACTGTAAATATTCCTCTGTCCTTCAGTTTAGAGAGCCACTGTTCCTCCATTATTGTGTACAGACGTTCTATTTCACGAAGACTGTTTGACTGTTTGTTGTAGCGCATGCACATGTACACATTGTGTAAGTTTGCGTAAACTCTGGAGTCTCGACTGATCTCGACCGTGACGCGATCCGGGTTACGCATACAAATACGTTGCGCTTATCGGTATAGTCCATACAAAATGAGTTTTCACGCGCCATTTTAACTCTATGGGTCAACTGTCATGTCAAAAGTACGGTTCACCTTTAAAATAAGGACCTAAATCGTACTTTAGACATAACCGTTGACACATAAAGTTAAAATTGCATGTGAGAACTCATTTTGTAAGCATCATACACGTCACTACTACGTCCAACACTAGATGGATCTCATGAAATGAACAACTGTAGGAGTATTATAGTTCTAGACTCCGCTCCTTACCATCCCAAATCTTAAGACACTGGTTTCAAAAACTACCCTCAATGCATTGAATTAATAGCTTCGTATAGGTAACATATTTGTGTTTGTTTTAAATAATAATAACCTTTGCCTTCAGGCCGAGAAATATTATTCACATAATATTTCGTCGTGTATGTCCCACGCTTCCATGCTAGCGATGTTATTACTTTTACATGAAACAGTGGCTATTTTACACCCGCCGGTATGCTTGAGTTACTTTAGTAGTCGGAGATATGATACAAAGAGATATTTTATTTTTAAAACAGTTTAAACTACTGTTAATATCCGTTTATCATAATTGGATACATTTATTATTTCCGGTATTGTTGGAATGCGACAACAATAGCAAACGAGAGAATAATGAAATTGTATCCAAGACTGAGATTTAATGGATTGAGCCGTACAAATGTAGAAGTAAATAAATATAGGCATGATGAATATCTAGAACACCCGACTACAAAAATGGCGGACCAGTGCCCTCGAATATTAAACTTATTACATAAAAAAAAATGTCAAGCTAGAGAACCTTTTCTCTGCTAAATTTCCCATGCAATAAATTAGTACTTAATTTAAAAAAATAGGAATTATTCCACACTCAAAAAAGAATTCCTCGTTAGGACTACATAATACAGGATGTGTCGTCTCGTATCATATCGTAATACAAGATTTTGCGTAAACATAGTTTCAAAACTGCAGTTCATAACTAAAGGTATTAATGCGTAAAAAAATACTTTCACGCGCTATTTGAACTTTAAGTGTCAAATTTCATGTCAAAAGTAAGAGTTTGGTTCTTATTTTAAAGGAGAACTGTACTTTTGACATGACAGTTGACGCTTAGAGTTAAAATGGCGCGTGCGAAGTCATTTGTTACGGACTATAGGTAACATTTAATCTTTGACAAGTTGATAAAATATTAGCTTTGAAATCATTATTTGAGCAAACTCAATATTATTTTTGTGTCCTCCTTATGAGGCTACGGCATCTTAGCGAATATTTTGAAATACACCTCTAATATCACACAGTATGAAAGCTTTTATTGAATGAATTAATGAAATTTGAATAATATGTTACGAGGAATCGTTATAAAGACCGTGAATAATTTTTAATAGTTGTTGATTGTTTACTTGATGCGATTGAATTTTTCAAGAAAAAGTATATTTCTAAACAACAAAACTGACGAATCAAGAACAAATAAGTCAAATATTAATTACTTTGATTGATTAGTTTTGACATGGGAACGAATAACTGAAATGTAGATCTCCGACTGTAAAATTAACAATCAGAAATATCTTCCAAAGAATATGTTTATGAAAGATATGCCTAAATGTATTAAGCTCACATTTTCAACACTCTCCAAAGTGTCTTTACAACTGTGCTCAAGGATATAATAAATATACGTTTCTAAAGTATATCGCTGAATTTACCATGCTAAGGCCTCTTTCAGGGAGACAGGTCTTGCGCGCCGCGTTGTGCGTAGCGGCGCGACCAAATGACACTTATGCTGATATATGAGAGCGTTCATACAGAAGCGGTTCCATGCGCGCTTTGCTTAGACTTGTATATTATGTACTAGCTGATACCTGCGACTTCGTCCGCGTGGATTAAGTTTTTTAAAAATCCCGTGGGAACTCTTTGATTTTCCGGGATAAAAAGTAGCCTATATCACTCTCCAGGTCTTAAACTATACCCATGCAAAAGATCATGTCGATCCGTTGCTCATTTGCGACGTGATTGAAGGACAAACTAACAAACAAACACTTTCGCATTTATAATAGGGGTACCTAGTGATTAAGCCAGCGTGCCCTGCGGCGTGACAGGGGAAAATGCGGGGTGGGGTGGTTGTGCTGTGGGCGTCGCCATCCGCTTCTCCATGAACGGAAAATCAAGACGCGCCGCGATACGCCCAACACTCTCTGAAGGAGCTTCAAGGCGAAGTTCTATAGAGCACTTCTTTGACATTGAATTAAAACGAGACAGATTTATGTCTGACATATATGCATCTCGTTTTACCTCAGTTTTAAGTCTGAATACATTCAAAGTACGCTATAGACTATAGATCTCACTCGTGTAGCGGCTGACTACACTAAATCGTCTACTGTACAGGCAAAATATATTCTGTTACTTGTGTCTGTATTTGACAGTGGTCCAAGTAAAATGCACGCGATACATCAATAGCACGACTTAGAAATCGCATACATTTTACTTAGCTCCCAAGTTTATTTTTTATTGTAATTCCCAGCAGGCGGCAATAACCTATATGCCAAATGGTATTATAACAATATAGTCTATACAAAATGACTTTTCACCCGCCATTTTAACTCTATGGGTCAAGTGTCATGTCTAAAGTGCGGTTCACCTTCACCTATAAAATAAGGACTAAAATCGTACTTTTGACATGATAAATTGACACATGAAGTTATAATGGCGCGTGAGAAGTCATTTTGTACGCATAATACTTTCGTGTAAACATGACTGGCTAGCTAACAGAAAAGTTTGGATTTTTTCGTCCAAAAGCGATGTGTTCGAGAAGTGTTAATTTTCGATATGTTCGATAATAAATTGTAGTTTTATGTACCATATTTGTTTTGTTTTATATAAATGTTGTAGTAATTTAATTTGTATTATATGTACAAAACATTTTACTTTGTATAATTTAAATCTAGTCACTAGATGTATCATTTGTGTTATGAACACGTTAAACTTAGTTTTATTATACTTAATTTAAATAATTTGTTAATTAAGTTTTACTGTTAAATAAGTATTCAAACACATTCTATAAAAAAATGCGAATTTGTTAATATGAAACTTAAAATATTGTTTATTGGTTGTTATTATGTACTGCTCGTTTAATTAGAAAATTTAAAGACTGAATTTAATTAAAAATTGACTAAATTCAATTACGCTGTCATTTAAATTTAAGTGTATTATTGGTTGTTAGGTTTATGTATGTCTTATGTAGATAACAATTGTAGGGACGTGTATCGGTGTTTAGATAATAGAAATACTTATGTAATTTACTGTAGATACGTAAGTATATAATGTCCGTCGTTTAATACCTCAGTTGCGTTTTGTAAATGGATATTTAAAGGGAGTTTTGCTGTTGTAATAATAATACTCTTTTATATTAGAGTTGGGCACACTATAATACTTTTCATATTATGCAGTAGTGGTGTCAAATACTGTTAAATGTTCATAATATGCTAAAAACAATTGTTAAAAAAAAATATCGATAAATAAATACGTTATAAATATAACGGTTGAAAAAAAATGAAATTCCCTTCATACTTAAACAGGCTTAGGACTGTCTAGCTACCCATCAGTGCCTACTGCCTAGGCGTATTTAGAAGTTCATTGATTTTATCTTACATTACTTACGTTTTATTTTTTATTTTTTATTTTTTTTAACTTGTTTTTTATTTGTTTTAGGTTTTTTTAATTTAATAGATTTTATTGACATTTAGAATTTTTTTCTACTTTTTTTTGGATTTTTTTTAGCATTTACTTAATAGATTTTATTTACATTTAGAAACATGATTTGGGCCACCTTTGATGTACTGAGGCGAGTCCTTCTATCATTAATGATATAGCCCGCCTTCGAAAATGCCCTCTCACACGGCACCGAACTAACCATTATGTTACACTTGGTTTTGAAAATTTTGTATAGCACTGGATATATTAATTGGTGGGTTTTCCACCACGTCAAAGGGCAAACTTTTCTATTTACTACAGTCTCCTTCAAAAACATGTCTAGCTCCTCTTGAGCTTTGGTTTCCGCCGTCTTTGGAGCAATTGATGATATTATTACTGAATCAATTTGTTTCCATATTCTGTTATTATCGACACCACCATCATTTACTCTATTCACCACCCCGGGATGTAAACCGTTGGGTCATGAAAAGATAGCAGACAGACAGACACACTTTCGCATTTATAATATTATATGTATAATAATATAATATTAGTATAGACTAGATGATGCCCGCGACTTCATCCGCGTGGATTTAGGTTTATAAAAATCCCGTGGGAACTCTTATGATTTTCCGGGACAAAAAGTAGCCTGTCTTTCCCTGGAATGCAAGCTATCTTATGAACGACAAGAATCTTGTCGTTCTGTGTTGTTTATCTCTGTCAGAAATTTCGTCAAAATCGGTTGAACGGATGAGCTGTGAAAGACTAGCAGACAGACAGACAGACACACTTTTGCATTTATAATACTAAATATGGACAAGTATGGATTACCTACTTAAATAAGTATATAAAATCAATTTAAGTTATCTAGGTAGGTACCTACCTAACTTACTAGGTACATAAATTCTCACTTGAATTTTGAATTTTAATTCGAACCTCGATAAATTATATAAAAGTTAAAACCTGCCATATATCATGTTATACCTGCTAAAGAAGTAGGTACCTACTTAAACACGAAAAACATTGCGAAAAACGAATGCTAACTAATACTCAATACCTACCTACCAACTTTATTTCATAACGAGAGAAGGAATGCCAAAAATCCTTTTTTTTAATAAAGTCATCATCATCAAATTACCGAAATAAAATAAACTAGTAAAAAGTCTACCAACGCGCACTATCGTTAATAATCAAAACATCAACAAATAACAACAAAGTTATTTAACTTATGTATTATTTGTGTATCAAATCAAAACATCAACAAAATTAACAACAAAATTATTTAACTTATTTGATAACACTTTGTATGTATTCGATGGGAACAACAAATCATTTGCTAACTGATATGCTAAATTTATTATCATATCGATGAGGTGGTATTAAACATTAGTTGACTTGCTATTTTTAACCATATTCAATACATCGGTATTTTTAACCGACTACTTGTTGCGGACTCGCGGATATCGCGTGACGTAATCGGTTTCGGTCGCCTTCGGTATGTCTCGGCGCGCGCGCGTTTTGCAACTGTGCTGTTCATTCCCCACCCCACTGCACCGCGCGCCCGCTTCGAATTTTAATTTCCTGGAATCTTCGCGCTACCTACCTACCTACTGCAGCTACTTAGAACGTAGGTATGGGACATAATTAGGTATAATATTATGTATTTTTTGATTTATTAATATTTTTTTATTTAAAATTGTTAACTTTTAGTATCGAATGTAATCAACAAACTTTAATATGTGTTAAATTAACAGGTTAATGAATAAATGAATCACCTCTATTATGCAGTAGTATGTAATGTAGTTTCAAAGCGGAGTTGGACTCAGCTTAGAAATTACATCATAAAAAATATTATTTTTAGTCCTAAAAGTTTTGTGTACAATACAACCAAATACGCACCAATATTAACTAAACGCTAGCCATACCTCGAGCTAAAATGGCTAAGATTAGACTGCTGATATTCGGCATATTTTCATACTTCACAAGAAGATTATTTTTAACCGACTTTTTCCATGTTGTAAGTAAATGGTTAAATTCTGTACTGAACTTACTATAGGGTAAAAAAAGACCTGTGATACCTACGAGTACCATTGTACTGGTGATCCTATTTTTTCTTACATTGAAAAACCTTTTATGGAACTCGTGCATATTGAAAATAAAACTTTCTGATATAAAATCCTCGACTGCGATTCGAGTCGAGTAATCTATTAAAATTTGCGCTAAGACTATAATTTTTCTGATTTGCGCACTTGCAATATAAAGCTACGGCCACGCATGCGTATCATGAACGCGGGCGGGATACGGGACGCGTTGCGGAAGCGTCAATGACGCGAATCTATGCGTGCACACTTACACAACTGAATATAGTCGCGGAGGGTTGTATGGCGCTATTGAATACCGTGGAAGGCGACCGCCGCCGCGCGGCTCGCGTTCCCGCTTCGCAGTCGCTTTGGTCGCGCAGGTTTGGCTGATGCTTAAATAAGCTCAATTTTATGAAACTATGTGTGGTTATGCGCATCTGAGGTTTTAAAGCGTATAAATGCAGTAGAACACGTGAAATAGCTGATATTTATGTATCGCGAGTAGTACACGAGATAACACCTTGGCCCCTGTGATTCATTTTGTTGATACGTAGTCGTAATTTGTTGGTCAATAAAAACAAGATTTGTCATATAACATTTGTATTTTTTATGCCTTTTCCTCTTTAGAAGTTAAAGCTGCGAACATATTACTGTGTTAATTCGAAGCAACGGAACGCGTCCGATAATAATGCCAGGAGATTATTCGATACTATTTTAGATGGCAAACGAGGGCCTTATGTCCGCGAAGGACAGAAATCCGCGAAGCGTAGATAAATGTCCGCCGAGAACTTGTCGTGAACTCAAACGCACACGGCGTGCGATCATTTGGTCGCCACCATACAAATAGTTCTATGACTACTTTCGAACGTATTTTCAGGGATTCGGACCGTAATCGCCCCAAGGTCCAATTGCGTAACAGGCGGTCAAACTGACCACTGACAAAATTTGTTGTACAAGTTAGTACCTGCCTATTCATGACTACCTCTAGGCTAAAGGTGAAATTTTGGTTTAAAGTTAACAAAACAAATTTTGTTAAAATATTGCTTCTATTGACGTTAACCGTTAACGCGACTTTAACCGCCTGTTAAGCCCTAAATGAAAAATATTTTACTAAGAAATAAAACACCGTAATAATTTGACTAAAGGCAGTCTTATTATTGTGATCCTTATTAATTTAACATAGCATTGTTCCTAAATTATTATAACCTAAATCAAATTAAGGTCTTTACAAATAAATAGACCGTTTAAAAGAAAACTGCTTTTCGCAGATTTGGAGCTAATTCTGTTGTGAACTAACAGCCGTACTCAGAGTCACTAATCGTTACTTAAGATTGAGTTAAAAAGAGGCAGATTTATGTGATGTGAGATATAGCTCTGTCTCGTTTTAACTAAACTTAAGTAACGATTAAGCGACTCTGACTACGGCTGTTAGAGCCCGTGAGGGCCATACCTTCGTTAATTTATAAAAGCTGAAAGTTTCTATGCGCATTATTTCCAATAGAGGGAGGAACGATCAGCGACTATGAAGTTTGGATCATCATGGCTTTAGCAGATAACAGATTGTAAAAAAATCTTACGTCAAAGTATAAAGTCAATTTTTTTTTTAATATTTTCATCGGGATATTATTAGAAATCACATCATGCATTTCCAGGCAGTATAGTGGCAAACCCCTGTAATAAAAGTTTGAATAAATGAATTGACTTTGAAGAGCCGATCTGTATCGCCCTTTCTCTTCACAAATGTATGCATTGCAAGATATTTATTGAACCGTAATAGAATCTGTTAATCTACCTGGGACATGAATGATCATGTAAAGTAAGTTAAATTCTGACAAAAACTTCAAACGGAAAATCACACTCCGATTTTCATTGTCTCAATATAAAAACCTCAGTTTTTCTTTAAATTTCTCCTAGATCATTTTGACACCTCTAACTAAAATTGACGGGCAGACCCATTGTATAAATAGTACATTAGTATATTGTCCCACTAAGCTCCAAACTATGGCTAGGTGTTGCCGTTGACGCGGTCCCAGCGCCAGATCGTGCCGTCGTCGCAGCACGTCAACAGCACTTTGCCGCTACGGGACAGCGTTACCTGTCGGATGAGTATTTTCAGTATTACCGTCGACGTATTGCTAAAACTTCTGTTTAA
This sequence comes from Maniola hyperantus, assembly GCF_902806685.2. Lineage (NCBI taxonomy): Eukaryota > Metazoa > Arthropoda > Insecta > Lepidoptera > Nymphalidae > Maniola > Maniola hyperantus. The sequence continues at coordinate 12,992,087 of NC_048545.1, read as the reverse complement.
GGAAGGGTTCTTCTTCTGAAAGGGGGACTTTTTTCGGACGGAAGTAACATACGTATTTGAAATTACTTGCCGCCAAATAGAACGGTTGTTTTGAGTCCACCATCTTAATCGATAAAATATTACACGGCTACACAACCGCGAATTATTATCTGATTTTATTTTTTGTACATACGCGGTATTCAACAATGAGGCCGATTCTCTTGTACACAATCTCTAAACTAAACAAAATTAACAGGTCTAAACCTGCTTCTATCCTTTTCCGCAAGCAACATTATATCATCATCATCATCAACCAACAGACATCCACTGCTGGACATAGGTCTCTTGTAGGGACTTCAACACGCCACGGTATTGCGCCGCCTGGATCCAGCGGCTCCCTGCGACTCGTCTGATGTCGACGCTGCGTCTTCCGGTGCACATTTTATAAGGGATATCAATAGATTTAGACGTGTCATTTTAGTTTAGTTTAGAGATTGTGTACAAGAGAATCGGCCCCACTGTTAGCTACGCGGCATAGGATGACCCACTATGCCATTAGTTTGAAAGATAAGATCACCTGTCGAACAGCGGCTACACATCGCGGGTGCACTAGTTGGGACACCTTGGATCCTCCCGCCACGTTGCCCAGCTCCCACACCATTGTCTTGCCGCATTGGTTTCCTAGCGCTATGACCTGCAGGAAACAATAAAATCAGACCTCCGCTACTCCCGCAGCCGACCTTACGAGACTTCGTTAAAATATTAATTTTCCAACATTTCTGCAATCATTGAATTTTTCCTAAAAGTTTTAAAGGCAGTTAAAAAAGTGTTAAAGTGTAACACTAGATAATGCCTGGGACTTCGTCCGCGTGGATTAAAGTTTTTAAAAATCCCGTGGGGAACTCTTTGATTTTCTAGGATAAAAAGTAGTCTATGTCCAAGCTAACTCTGTGCCAAATTTCATCAAAATCGGTGGAACGGTTGGGCCGTGAAAAGCTAGCAGACAGATAGACACACTTTCGTATTTATATCATTCGTGGGTCGCGTCATTCATCCGAGTTGAAACTTTACAGTACGCGGCAGAAAGTAATGTACATCGGCCTTTAGAATGACATTTCGCCTTTGTAGAGCATTGTACTCTGTCACTCACACCTATATGCAGTTTTGTCGGTCTCAACGACAGCGACAATGCTCTACAAATCCGCTAAAGGTCGATGTACTCTCTGTCGCGTACTGTACTTGCATGAAGGTTGCTGACATAGTTTTTTTTTAAATAGAGATAGCGAGCAAACGAGCAGGCGGGTCACCTGATGTTAAGTGATTACCGCCGCCCATGAACATTTGCAGCACCAGAGGAACCGCCGATGCGTTGCCGGCCTTATAGGAATTTGTTGGTCCGCCCCTTGAATAACCCCGAGTATCATAAAGTAACTCACTCTTTGGCTGTAGTCCACGGCGAATCGTATGAACCAAATCTCGCACTCCTTGTAGTCGAAGCGGTGCACGATGGTGACTGCGTTGTCGCCCGGCCGCAGCTCCGCCTCCTCCAGCCGCCCCGGCTTCCAGCAGATTATTGCGTTCTCACACGACTGGAACCCAAACATATAGCCAAAGTTCACGACGCTTCATGAAACTTGTAGCAAAACCTCGAGGCTTTACCTACACTTGGCAAGCGTCATATTTAGTTAGGCTTTGAAACGACTAGGTATGTGACATGAGCCGTCATGGCAGCGGCAGCGTGGCAAAGAGTTTTAAATATTAAAATTTAAAATATTTTTAAATCTTTCATGTCGATTCAGGATCCGAACCGACTCACTCATGCTCACTCACTCTATAGTACGCTGCAGATAATAATGTACATCTACCTTTAGAAGGAGATAGCGGATTTGTAGAGCAATTGTCTCTGTCGTTGAGACCGACAAAACGTCATCTAGGTATGAGTGACAGAGACAACGCTCTACAAAGCCGAAATGTCATTCTAAAGGCCTATGTACATTATTTTCTGCCGCGTAATGTACAAAGTTTCAACTCGGATGAACGACGCGACCCACGAACGAATAAGGAACACCCAGACAAACATTAACTTTTATTCATACTATGCTAATATTATAAATGCGGAAGTGTGTCTGTCTGTCTGCTAGCTTTTCAAGTCCCAAACATTTTACCGATTTCGATCAAAGACACACAGTTAGCTTACATCCCGGGATTGGACATAGACTACTTTTTATCCTGGAAAATGAAAAAGTTCCCACGGGACTTTTAAAAACATCAGATTTCATTCAGATATCGTCATCATGATCATCTCATCGCCGGCTCACTACAGAGAACGGGTCCATTCAGATATAGCCACAGTGAATTGCCAACCGATACAGTAATACCACTTTTATAAGATACATCGACAAAATTCGTTTGGGCAGAAAAGTGCAACTTAACCCAGACTAAAACTGACTTAATTGTATACTAATGCAATACAGATCTTATTACTTGACGTTAAGATTTTAAAATCAAGGACAAAAGACTCATGTTATCTCACTCTTAATTCGCGCGTAAAACATGGCGCGGAGGCAATAACCAATAGCGGAAGGATGCGCGCTATGATTGGCTGAGATTTTTCTGGCGCGATAAAATAACATTTCTGCGCAAGATACATCGGCGTATTGCTAATGCGCGTGACCGCCATTTTAGTGACGTCAGCACTAGAGTGAAGTTTCGAGCTGGTGGTATATTCTTATTTCGGCTGACGTCAAAATGACGTCATTTCGATGTTAATGAGACATGGTTCCAGCGCAATAGCAATTTGCGGGACTTATACGCCGATGTATCTTGCGCAGAAATGTTAAATACCGCTCGAGTGTTAGTAAAGCGCCCCCAACATCCATAGCAAAATGAAGGTCGAGTAGATAAAGCTGAATGAAGGAATGACGATTGAGATTCAAAATATTCTAAGTATGTAGACTTTAAATACATACCTTCGACAGTATCAAATCGCCCATCCATCTCACACAATCCACATAATTCCTATGTATATCCCTGGTGGAGAAATCCGGGAAGTGTTCCTTCAGTGAGTTGAAAGGTCTCAGAGCTCTGTGCGGGTTGAAGTTGTAGCTTTGTTTGATAGCCTCGTTCATTGACGGTTTGTCCAGCCGCCACAGTTTGAGCGAATGGTCCATCCCACACGACATTATCCTTTCGCCTTTCAAGTCGAAATCTGCGCTCAGTACTTCGTCTCTGTGGCCTTGAATGGAATTAATGAGACTTTATTGTACACAAAGAAACATTATTATCATTAAATCATCACTTTCACTACCCATATTATAAATGCGTAAGTGTGTTTGTTTGTTGGTTTATTGGTTTGTCCATCAATCACGTCGCAACAGAGCAACGGATTGACGTGATTTTTTCCATGGGTATAGTTTAAGACCTGCAGAGTGACATTGGCTACTTTTTATCCTGGAAAATCAAAGAGATTCCACGGAATTTTTTAAAATCTTAATCCACGCGTACGAAGTCGCGGGCATCAGCTAGTATAAAATATTTATTTTTCAAAATATGGTAGGTATCATTGACTTATAATAGAAGGTATAAGGGCTCACAAACGAATTGACGTCGCTTAAGTGGCCCGGTTTGCACACATACACATCTTTGTTACTTATTACGAAATGTAGAAAAATATCTTATAATATAAACAACTTCAGTTTATTATAAACCTTAATACACTTGAACATAAAGTTTAATAACAATTGCAAAATATTCATATTGAAGGCCTCTTGTTATGGACAATAAATTTAAATTACAACAAAAACATTTATTCTAAAATAAAACTTAACACCTAAGCAATAAGTCTAAAAATTTGGTGGCCTATGTAGTATTTGATGCTGGTCTAAATGGAGGGCTGGAAGACTTGGGTGACTGGACTTGACGGCATGGCATATTCATGATTATGTAGTGTATCATAGATGCATACCTTCTACTCCTCCAAATATGGCAATGCAAACATCGGTCATGATATTCCAGAGACGTAAGGCATGGTCCTTACTAGCGGACAGTAGCAGGTTAGGGTCTCTTGGGTGAAACTTGACCTCATTGATAGCGTGTCCGTGGCCTATGTAGTGTTTGATGCAGGTTTGGGTGGAGGGCTGGAACACCCGCACGATCCCGCGGGAACCTGCCACCGCTAATAGGGGTAAGTGGGTTTCCTCTTCATACGACCATGCGCATGTGTAAAATGTTTCGTCTACCTGGGAATATATGTTTAGTTTGAGCAATGATGAGCAAAGACCACAAGCATTATGTATAAGTCCCGCAAATTATTATTGCGCTGGAACCATGTCTCATTAACATCGAAATGACGTCATTTTGACGTCAGCCGAAATAAAAATATACCATCAGCTCGAAATTTCAGTCTAGTGCTGACGTCACTAAAATGGCGGCCACGCGCATTAAGAGTTTTCGGGACTTATATTAACTTTATTTTTTTCTTTCCCAACAAATTTCATTATACAGCAGCTAAGTTCAAATTCAGCATGAAAATGGTAGTTTGGTTTTAAAAAAATGAAAATACTAATGACTTAAAAAAAGTACCATAACACCATTTTTGCGCTGGATTTGAACTTAGCTACTATATAATGAAATGAAATATATGCCAAGACCATCCATATGACATGGGTCTTATCATTATTGGACAATGTTGAAAAATTGGGCCCAAAATGAGGCATGCATGGGCTTTTGTATGAAACCATGTTGCAATGCCTCTTTGTAGCTCACGCACCTCCTATTATAGGTAGTGTAGATCGTACTATGTCAGGAACGTTCCCGCAAGTTCCAACAACAACTATACAAAGTTTCATTGAATGAGATGAATGGCATAGGAATGAGTAAGAGATAAACAAGATATTCAAGCGGCGGACCAACAAATTCCTAAAAGGCCGGCAACGCATCGGCGGTTCCTCTGGTGCTGCAAATGTTCATGGGCGGCGGTAATCACTTAACATCAGGTGACTCGCCTGCTCGTTTGCTCGCTATCACTATTAAAAAAAACAAATAGCCTCAATAGCTCTAAAGGTAAAGGTGTGGATTGAAAACCGAAAGGTCGACGGTTCAAACCCCGCCCGTTGCACTATTGTCATACCTACTCCTAGCACAAGCCTGACGCTTAGTTGGAGAGAAAAAGGGAATATTTGTCATTTAACATGGCTAATATTCTTTTTAAAAAATCATGAAGATGAGGTGTTGCTTACATCAGGATCAGCATAGCACTGTAAGAACTTGAAGCCGCCAGCCTCAGGGCACTCATATATGGAGACGCGGTTGCTCCCCACCACAGCAAATATCTGTGGCTCTCCTTCGCCCAGGTGGTGGTTGAATTGACACCCAAATAGAGGCTGCCCGTGGTCCTCTTTTGCACTACAGCTGAGAACAATTCTGGCTAAATAAGCTGCTGCATAACGCTATTTATAATGCACAACAGACGGAAACATTCAATTGCAGAAACCAGCCCAGAGAGATAAAAGAAACACTATTTATTTGGGCTGTAAGAAAGCGCAGTCATTGAGGGACATCTATTGGTTGACGATGATGACATTTGGTAATTTGGGCGATATCATTGGTGTTTTATACATTAACGGGTTAAACCATGATAAAAATACCCTTACAAGTCATTTTGGTCTTGATATAAACCAGAATAATTACCTTATAGAATGTGGTAATATTATCAATGAAAAAGCTTCTTTACTGATTACAATAAGTACAAAAAGTTTTGTAAATGCTATTTCATACACTAATGTCTAGCCTAGTCTTTAAGTTATTGGTGCTTGTTTTATAAATATACACTTAACAGAAACTTACTTGAATTTGTATGGAGGTTTCACTTGTTTTGTGATCTTCTTCTTTCCGCGTCTTCTCTTCTTTACTCGTGTATTCGTTGGAGTTTCACTACGCGATGTATTGTCAGTGTTTGAAGTACTATCCACGCTTGAAGTATCATCCTAAGACAATAATTTTCATAAAACAAACTTTAAGCATGTGATATCCAAAGTTTGTAGCTTAGCAGAAATGTTTTACTGATTTTTTAGTAAAACACCGTGTAAAGCAAGTTTATCTACTACTTATAATACAAATCCATGGTTTTTAGAATGATAAACATGCCCAATGTGAAAACAAAGTCACATTGCTGAGTCATAATAAAATTCAGTATTAACTTCGTACTCACACCCTCATTTTCCGAAAAGTTCATTTTATACAATTTTATAACAAATTTTAACAACACTAAAACGAATAAAGCACTATGTTTAATACAATTAGAATTAAATTTATCACTTTTTCTCAGTCAAGCGACATTATCAGCTGGCAGTGGCGTCCTAAACCGTAAACGTCAAAATCAAATGTCGAATTTTCGCGGGAAAATTTAGTTTGTTAGTCTATAATCTATGGTATGACAGCCAAGAAGCCGTCAATACCATAGATATTTTATAGGTACCTGAAGATATGCAACTAGCGTGGCCCTCGTGCGTGGCCCCTATAATAGTCCCTCTCACTCAAGTAGAGGTAGTTATTTACTTGTGAAATGTTATTCCTTTTATTTTACGTTCACTTCGGCAGCGGCTATTGTAGTAATAACTATTGTATGGTGCCCGTCCTCCCACTGCTAAACATGCAGGGAAAGCCAGCCACCACGCAAGCAATACGCACCACCACAGTGACCACACAGATCTATAATACCCCAAAATCCACATGACGCACGTTACGCATCCTCAGGATATGTAGGTACCTACCTATCTAGGTAGACCTGTAACGCACAATAAAACGGCAGAGTCAAAGCTTTTTGCTGAATTGCAATTAATTTGCTTGTATTATATTTATTGAAGGAGGAATTGGAAAAAAAGAACAGAACATAATGATTGCCGTTTATTAGGTACCTACACAATAAAAAATACATTAACAACAATAATTTGTTTTTGAAGGAACAACACAGTAATGGTAACAAAATAATATATGGTAATAAATGGTGAATACAGGTTCAAATAAATAAAGTAAACAATAATACTATTCTAATTTACAAAATAACTATGTATTAACTCTAAGTCACAGCCATATTTTTAACAGTAAAATGAAATTAAACATACAGTGCGACGAGGCTCTCTTGGCACTTGAATGACATTAACAGGGGGGCGCTGTTGGAGAACAAAGGCTTAGAATATTCAAACAAGAACAAAGGGGACACTTGACGGCAACGCTAGTTCCAATTTTCGCCACGCGCCAAAATAGCCTTGTCGCACTGTAAACGAAAAGTACTCTATCCTAATACTGTTATGTACACATATTATAAAACTACACAATCCTCCAATCCAAATGCTTTGGTTATAATGGCAATATTACTTCAAATTCGAAAACAACAGCCGTTTCACCAAGACGGCTCGTGAGGTAGCGCGCGTTCGCCAGAGGGTAGTTGACGTAAAAATAATTAAGGCATTCAACGCCGCTTTCACTCTTCTACAACCAGCAGCTTACCCCACGAGCCGTCTCAGTTAAGCGATATGTCTATAGTTACCTATAAAAAGTTTTAACAAAATGTGCTAGCATTTCATGGAACAAAAGGCGAATAACTTACAAAAACTTGGGTTACTTATGTACCTATGTTTTTGTAAGTAGGTAAGTAGTTAGTATTTAATACAGGAATAGAAAATAATAAGTAATATTGGTTTTGTATATAGTACCTATATCTACTGGTTCTATTAAAGCTGATGTTGTACTAAACACTGGAAATCATAGTCAAGATGGGTCTTCTTTAGAGGACGATTCAAACGACATATTTGTGTCATATTCAACCTTTATGCAATGCATTAAGGTTATGTGACATGCCGTCTGAATTGTTCTCTAATTAAGCCCATATCTTGACTATGAATTCCGGAGGTGTTACCTGCTATAGTCTCTATGTGCTATCTTTATACCTACAATTTACAAATTTAGATCCTGTATTCTTCAGTACGCGGCCGAAAGTAATGTACATCGACCTTTAGAATGAGAAAGCAAATTTGTAGAGCACTGTCTCTGTCGTTGAGACCGACAAAACGTCAAATAGGTAACGTAAAAGCACCAGTCATGGACAGTATAAGAAAGAATAATTATATTTTAATTTGTAGTTACTTACCTACCTACATGACCAGTTATTTTACAAGGTCAATCGATAAGGGTCTTCTAACTCAAGAGGGAGTCATGTGGGTAGGTACTCAATAATATTAAAAACAACTTTTAAGTTCTGGTGCCTACTAAGGTATCAAACTAAGTACAAAAAATTTTTCAAAACAACACAAATTACAAAAAAGAATTGGATCCATAGACCTATAATAATTAATACCTACTCATTGGAATTTGGATCCAAACACTTTGTCGAGTAATAATACTGTCCTTTATTAGTCTGGAAGACTAGGACATTAAAGGTGATTTTTTTTTCACAACTTAAGAGTGCCTTACGACGACTACAGTGACTCCCTTTTTATTAAAAAAAAGCACTGGGAAAAGGGGTCATTGACGCGTTTCTCCGAGAAGGTATCTGCGATTTGTTTACCTTAAGTTGGTTAAGGAAACTAGATAGTAGATGTATTCTATTGTAGCCTCTACATTAGCCTCTATTATGGTTAGTACGCTGAAGGTGGGAGGCAGGTGCAAGCGTGTCGAAGCGCCACTTTGAGCCACGGCATGAACCGGGCGACGCGCGCGTATACGCCCGGGTAACCTTGTCTAGCGCAGCCCCGGCCCCAGGACACGATTCCTGTAGAAAAAATACAAATTAGTCCCTTTAGAGTTTAAGGATCAACTGTTAACTCCTGGCAAGTAGGTACCGATCGCGGTTAGTTGAAATACCAACACCAGATTAATCAGTGACGAAGTGTTTCACTTTTCCTTTCACTCTGTTGCTGAGTGTATTATGTTGAATAGAAGTTGCAGATTGATGAGTTCCTATCATCTACAGCAGTGGATAATTAGACTGGGTCATCAGCAACGGCCTCCGAAGTCTCCCGTCCAAGAATCTCGCCCCAGAACATTTGCGCATATCATACGCAGCGACCCCTTCCTGCGCCCATAACCTGCATCAGTATACACCTGGTCACAAGAAGTGAACCAGTGTACGTACTCTTCGTGTGACCAGGACATTTATACTCACCGCCATTAGTGAAATGAGGCTGGGCCATCAGCAACGGGCGTCCATAGTCACCCTTGCTGGAGTCTCGCTCCGGAGTATTTGCGCAGATCATACCCGGCGTCACCATCCTGATTCCTGCGCCCATAACCTGCGCCAGTGCACTCTTTGTATGGCTAGGTTTATACTATTTATACTTACCGACAATAGTGAAATGAGGTTGGGCCATCAGCAACGGGCCTCCAGAGTCACCCGTGCAGGAGTCTCGCTCCGGAGCGTTCGCGCAGATCATACGCGGCGTCACCTTCCTGCGCCCATAACCTGCACCGGTGCACTCTTCTTGCGACCAGATTTGTACTTGTGCCTGTAACAGCGCCATTTTCTTAATAAGTACTTATGTTATTGGGAGAAGAGAAGAGAATAAAGTGAATTACAGGATTACGGCGAATTCCCACTACGGCCTAGTCTATTTGAGCTCGGACATAGGATCTAATGGGTATGTTTAAACAATCCGAGCCGTTTTTGTATTGCCACAAACTTTTTGGAGAATTTTAGACGTTTATGGTACTATCCCCGGTACGGTTTAGTGGAAATTCGCTTTGTTTTGTTTGACAATAATTAATTTAATTAATATTAACAAGTGGATGAATGTAAATTAAATTTGGAAGACTTTAGAAAAACTGTAGCATCAATTCCTAGTTCAACATTAGCTTTTACATCTTACTCACCGCGACAGGTCGAGATGGCCATCGGGGTATGAGGCGGGGGGACGCCCTACATACCCGCACGTGACCCGCGCTCACCCACACCGGGTTATCGTGGGGGATGTGCCGGTGTGCGGGGCGTCCCCACCCCGATAGCCATCTCGACCTGTCGCGTACTATAAGTACGTCAAAGTTATACTTATCCACTTACCAACTTGTTTGAACTCAACAGACTTCATTATTTAGGTTCTACGAAATTCCGAACTATCTGCTCTCGCTTAATATGTCCTGATACGTAATGAGTACAATCGTAGGTAGACTTACTTTCATTGGAACATCGGAAGGGGGTCCCTTTTCAATGGTACTGCCCCACCCAGAGACAATAGCATCAGCACCTGCTAGTTTATCGTCATCGTCTAGAAATAAAAGCATTGATGTACCTAACCAAAGTTTTATATATGGCATAATTTTTTTATCGAATTTTTGAAAAGAGCAACTACCGAGTTTCTTGCTGGTTCTTCTGAAAAGACATTCCGAAGCAGTAGTGGATGCATTTTGACGACTCAAAGTAGGTATAGTCCGCAGGTAAATTCACATCACAGCCATTAAAAAAAATTAGGTACCTATTTGTTGTTGTAGCAGTAATAGAAATACACATTCTGTGAACATTTCAACTCTTTACGTATTACGGTTCATAAAAGACAGCCCGCTGTCAGACAGACAGACGGACGAACAACGGGGGCTTAGTAATAGGGTCCCGTTGGCACCCTTCGGGTACGGAACCCTGCAAATTAATTATTATTATTATTACACTTTTATTGGTACCACCACAAGAAGGATTGCAATAAAAGAACAAAAAAAAACACAGACAGAAGGAAGATAGAAAAGGCGGCTACTTAATAATTAGCGATCTCTACCAGGCAACCTTAATCTCACTGACCTGGTAAGCAAGCTGGTCTGAACAGATTATCAGGTAAAGGCTCAGCTAATCTTAGTACAGCGATGTCGTTGTCATACGTATAGCGGTTGAAGTCCGGGTGTTGGAATACGTGGGACACTGGGAATCCTTCTGATCTCGATTTGTTTACGTCAAATTCTCCCACTAGCACCGTTAGACGAGATGCCTCCACTCTGCGAAAATGATACAAAATAGCATAACACACACCTAAACACGCGCGCTTTCATAGAATGTGTACTCTAAAGTAAAAATAAATATAAAATAATTATCATTGTCATTGCACTTCTGGGAAGACACTGGCCCCCATGACACGGGTTAACCTAGTTTGGGGGTCTAGGGTTATTTTAAGCAAAATTGTATTTTACTCTTTTTATGAAACAAAAAATAAAGATTTATTATAACAAGCATGAAAACAATTTCGAGGACTATAGTAGATTAGCCTCAAAGCTAACAATTTTGTAGCGACCTGAAATCTGAAACGGTCGTACTTATAGATAAATTCTAATAAGTAGCAGCATCATCATCATGATCAACCCATCGCCGGCTCACTACAAAGCACGGGTCTCCTCTCAGAGACTTTCGTCTGATCTTAAAAAAGATTCCGAATCTATTTCCGCTGCCAGCGGCTTTCGGTGAAAAAAGCTACATCTGACTTAGTGGTTCTAAGAACTTAACTTTCTTAGTTTCTAAATTGCAATATCTAAGTATCAGTCTAATTTTGTTTTAATTTTGTAGAAAAAATATCTTTCTTTGCGATTTCTTATAATCCCGAGTGCACCAAGCTTAACTTTCGCTTTTCTAAATTTTCTAAAAAAAACACGGTCAGTTTACTACGCGTTAAAGATTCGTTGACTTTGTTTTAATTAAGTACCGGTGCTTTTAAGAGGCAATAACGCGTGACGTATCCGTGATTAATGACCGAATTTTGACTAAAATGGAGATACGATGTCAAGCAAATATTTATCTTAATAGACCATTACAGCTCTCTGTTACACAATTAAGATAATAATCTATATATATATAAAAGGAAAAGGTGACTGACTGACTGACTGACTGACTGAATGACTGACTGACTGACTGACTGATCTATCAACGCACAGCTCAAACTACTGGACGGATCGGGCTGAAATTTGGCATGCAGATAGCTATTATGACGTAGGCATCCGCTAAGAAAGGATTTTTAAAAATTCAACTCCTAAGGGGGTGAAATAGGGTTTTGAAATTTTGTAGTCCACGCGGACGAAGTCGCGAGCATAAACTAGTAATTAATAAAGTGAAAGCAAAATGTAATGAGGAAAACTATCTACCTACTGAATATTCTGCCTTGGGAGAGACCATAACATCTAAGAAACAACACTAATCTTAGACTAATCTTACTGATATGACAGTTTGTCGTGTTTCCCATCTACACCAGATTCATTGAAGTTATAAAATAATAAATTAATAGGTATAGTTTTCTAATCGTGTATGATCGATCGAACGTGAAATCAAAAACAATATTGAGATGAGAGTCAATACAAAACGAGTTTTTCATCCATGGAGAGAATTCTTTATAGACGAAGCTTTTTAATTTAAAGACAAAGACTCCAGATTAACAAACTAATCTTTGATTAGGTTTACTTTGTATTTCAAATACAAAGGTATAGGTAGTGTGACTATATTTTTAGCATAAATTAGCAAGATAAATAAATAAGTACCTACGTGTTTCTTCATGCATATCACATTTTAACTCCTCTGAGTTTAAACTTTAAAGTCAGTTAAAAGATAAATTATGAAGTCAAAGCACGCTACAGCAGAGCGAGACAAATTGTGATGCCGTGACGAAACGGCGAAAAGGTGCGTCGGCACATCCAACTCGACCGACCTAGACCTAATTCGGTAGGTGTGACCATGGCACTACATACTTACTCCAACGTTAGACAAGGCAAAACAGCAAAATAAATTCAAAATAAGTAACTAATTTAGTAAGTTTCTTACCCGCGAATAAGATTTAAGTTAGTTTTCGTGTGCGTATAGGATCTTGAAAAAGTTGTTTAAGACATTTAGACATTTGAATCAAGGACGATTTTCGTCTCATCTAATTAGATATGCCTATTTGTTTAAGTACAGTCAATATTAAATTCCGTAACATTTTAAGCAAATTGTCTTTCGTGGTTGTTGCACAACACGCTTTTAAGAGTTATGCTTATGACAGGTTTCAGATTTCAGACAATACATCTTCACACAAAATGAGACAACAATGTAAGACAAATGTTTTGTATGCACACGTCCTCGAGGTCAGCACTCAGTTTCACAACTGGAAAGAGCCCTTCGGTCCCAGAGGTCACGTCTTCAACAAGTAGGCCAAAGGTCTGTTTTGAAAGTCCATTTATTACGTAAAATGTGCGATTTTTTTCATCGTCATTTTATTTCTTAAAATTGCAATTATCACAAATATAAAACTCAGAGAAAGCTTTTTATTATTAGGTTATTTATTAAGTAGGTAGGTATACCTACCTGCTTTTGTGTTCAATAGTTGCAGTCTAAAAGTGCTTAATCTATAGTCACAATCTAGATAGACGCTATTATGTACCTACCTATTTATTTTCCTAACAAACTAGATATTATGTTGCCGTAGCAAAACTGCCTAGCATTTTGAAGACATAATCTATCTAATTATATATACGACAATAAATAAACTGATGGGATTTGAATCTAAGATCTAGCTAACCTATCAGATTTCTGGCCGCTAACCATTGAGTTATTAAGGATACAATCTATCTCTATCCCCTTAACGTTCATTAATTTATCTTAGATATAACAGTAGATAATCCCGTTTAATACTTATTAAGTACTTTCCTAGTGTGGATTGAAAGGAGATCGCCCGTGAACGGGCCCTCTTTTGTGGCGTCGTGTCAAGACTTAAATTAATTTTTAAAAATGTGTTATTTTTTACGATTATATATTTTATTACGACTTTTATTTCACTTTATTATTGAAAATATCCACAATTACAGTTAGAATCGTAAACATCAATTTATTTTGAAGAAGAATTAATTAAAAATAACCTCAATATTAGCAGCATAAAAAAAAGATTTCTTTATAACCAGGGTGAATAAATGGAAATCGTTCGCAGAATATAAAAAGGTAATTATTTGTCTACAAAATAAAATTAAAACCATGGTGACATAACAATTATACTAGGGGGGGCCCAAAGCTCCTAAGAAAATGGGCAATCTCCTTTAAACAAAACTTTACAATTGCCGTCATGAAATACTTGACCGAATCACCTATTCTTTTCATTGACTCAGCATAACCTTTATTCTTGAACTTTAATGAGAAATTAATACTAAATTATACTCATTAATGTACCGTAGGTAGCAGTTGTTCCGACGCATTCAATTACGAACACCCTAATTACAACCTTATACATCTCTTTATGAGTATCAATATCGACTCCTCAATACTTCCTCTTATGTAGGTTACGACACCCTACAGCGAATTCGCAAAAATAATACGGCACAAATGATACCTATCTAAAAGGCATTGGTTTGTATATTTTATTCGGCAACGGCAAATATAATTAAGTTATACCATTAATGTTAAGTTATGCCTCACACCCTTTATCTTTATAGGCGAGATAACTATAATATAAAATTATTTTTTACTTGTCAATAAAATAATACAATATTTGGATTCAGATATCCCGTTGCGCTACAGTTTACTTAAGTACTTATTATTAAAATTATTTTGTTCGAGTTAGGAAAAACCAAAGATAAAGAACTTTATCGAAAAAATTGAAAAAGTGGCCGATTAGTGCGCTTGTTTTGCCCCCGGGTAGGTTAATCCCTTTGTCCACCCTATACACGTGTGTCCGTCTATCCAGACTGGGCTAAAAAAATATATGTATACACTAGCTAGCTAGCTTATGCCCGAGACTTCGTCGACGCGGACTACACAAATTCCAAACCCCTATGTTACCCCTTTAGGGGTTGGATTTTCAATCCACGCGATTTCTGTGAAAACTTATAAGTAAATTAACTACCTACCTATACTTTTGTTTTGTACTTATTTTTTCACTTCTTTAAGTTTGCCTTTTAAATAAAATAAAAATAAATTAAATACTCAGTTTACTTACAACTTAAATTTTATCGGTGAACCGAAAAAGTAGAGTTGAAGGCGGATAAGAAAGTGTGTAAAAATATATGTATTTTGGAATTTATTTTCCAGTCTCTAGAGATTATTATGATGGTATTATTATATTGCACTTTTTTAAAGATTATGCCGGTCAGTGGGGCAAATGCGTTTCCATGTTTAGTAAACGCGTGGGGTTTTATATTTCCGAAGAAGCGTTAAATAAATTAACTCGCGTTTAGGCCATTGCCGACATTTATGGCAAAAACAAAGGAATTTTATAGCCATAGGTGTGCTTAATATTGAATTTAGGAGGTGTTTTAAAGTGTTTGTACATTATCACCGGCCTACTACTGGGAACGGAACTCTTCTCTAAATGAGAATAGGGTTTAGGGCCTAAACTTTAGGCTATAATCTACCACGCAGGCCTAGTGCGGATTGGCAGACTTCACACACCTTTGAGAATGTTATGGAAAACTCCCAGGTATGCAGGTTTCTTCACGATGTTTTCCTTCACCGTTAAAGCAAGTGATATATTTTAATTGCGTAAAACATAACTCCGAAAAACTAAAGGCGCGTGCCGGGGATCGAATCCCCGAGCCCTCAAATATGAGGCGGACGTCTTAACCAATAAATAGCTTACTTACTTATAGCACGCTACTTGACCACTAGGCTAGGTTATTTGTACAGTCAACAGCAATTATTCACTTTCGTCTAGATAACGGTGTCAAGTTGGCGGTCCACCCAAATATGCCGTTGTCTTTGTTTGCTAATCTCTTAAATGCTGTAACGTCAATATTTCTTTAAAGTAATCGAGCGTATATAACGCGTAAAATTTAACTCCTCACGCGCCACTTATTGTGTCAAATTTCATGTCAAAAGTACGATTTTAGTCCTTATATTTTTAAAGGTGAATCGTAGGTACTTTTGACATGACAGTTGACCCATAGTGTTAAAATGGCGCGTGAGGAGTCATTTTGTACGGACTATAATGAGATTTAATGTGTAAAGAAAAACAAAAAATACCTGCGTTTTATACACTAACTCTGGTAGAAAGTGTGGGCACAGTCTAAAAGATTAGGTATTTATTTATTTTATTTACATGACTGCCCAAGAAAAGGAGTGCAATTACGTCAAGTATAGGTACGGGACAGGTTGAAATGGAAATCGCCCGCACACCCAGCCCCCGCGCTAACCCGGTGCGGGTGTGCGGGGCATCCCCCCGCCTTATTGTCATCTCGACCTCTCTCGGACTATATGTATGTGAGTTTCTTTACTCCGCCATAACTTCTAAATGCCTGAACAGTATTTAGTAGCGCATGTCGTGCCTTTAATTTTTTTAATTAGGTACAGATAGGCGCGGCGCACACAGTCTCAACCGCGACGCGTTCTCGAACTGAGTCCCTCTGAAAAAGGATCCCGGATGGGTTCGAAACTAGTCGGGCTACCGTCGACTAAATACGTGAGTAAAGCCGGTTTGTCATACATGTATAATGAAAATCACTCACGCAAAATAGGTAAGTACTACTTGTTGTATAAGTCCCGCAAATTGCTATTGCGCTGGAACCATGTCGCATCGCATCGCATGACCATCGAAATGACGTCATTTTGACGTCATTTGACGTAAGTATATTTAAGTAAAAATATATAAATACCATCAGGTCGAAACTTCAGTCTAGTGCTGACGTCACTAAAATGGCGGCCAAGCGCATTAGCAATTTTATTTTATTTTATTTTATTTTATTGGTTTGCCAACAGATAGTACACATATTATAAAATAACAATTACAGTTCACAGAGAAAAAATTTAGAGTGTACACCCAATTACTGGCAAACCGGCATGCATTTTAAAAGTTTGCAAGTGCGGGATTACCAGTTAACTTAAAGCTAAAAATACAAATATGAAAAAATAAAAAATAAAAACACTGCAATTTGCGGGACTTATATCTTGTAGATGGTTATAAAGCAAGTGACGTAGTGAACAAAGTGCTGTTGGTTGAAAAAGTACTTTCTCAAGAGAAAATCATTATATTGTTAAAATGCAACATTAATTTAAATTTAAACCATAAAATAACATCTTTATTGAAATCTCGCATAATGTTTAATGATGACGATTTAAGCGAATACATTGATAAACCACTCGTGTCAAATTATTTAAATTATTGTGCGTTGTGCCGTTAAAATGCAGCTGCGGATAAGGCTGCGTTTCCATCACGGATCGTGCGTCTTCAACCCAATTTCTTACTTTTAGCATATTTTCATAACAAAAGTCTTATATCTATGGACATAAGCAGCGAATGGGGTGATAAGTATGGTGGACACATATATTATACTCGTCATAATCACTATCCATAGGTTCCACTATCCTCGTAGGTTTGATGACTTCCAGCCTCCCAAACAAGCTGGATTCCGAAAAGGCTTCAATACCATAGAATAGAATAGATTACAATAAGTTTTTTATTCAAGTATACTTTTTACAAGCGGTTTCGAATCGTCGAGTAGTTTTAATTTACCACTGGTTCGGTCTAGGTCACAAGAACATAGTGAACTGTAAGTACGTGTTAGAATAAACTAAGGACAGTTACTGGACTGTAAATTAGATTTAAAAATTAATCATAAGTAGAAGTTTAAGCTAGAATAATATTACTTATTAGCCCATAGGCTAGATGGTAGTAGCAATAAAGCTACCATTTTATAATGGTGCTTTATGGTAGAAAAAAAAAAAAAAAAAAAAAAAAAAACACTGGTTCGGAATGCCGTTCCTACCGAGAAGAACCAGCAAGAAACTCGGCGGTTGCTCTTTTTAATTTTAATATTACAATGTTATTATACCATTTGATAGATCACATCCACACGCTGCGGCAGGATAAATACAGAAGACTGAAGAGTAGGTATAATCGGCAACTTTGCTTGGCGTTTGTAGACTATGAGAAGGCCTTCGATTCGGTGGAAACTTGTACTGTGTTGAGGTCTTTACAGAGATTCCGGATCGACCACCGGCATTTCCAAGCGCTGAAGTGCTAAGACGAAAACGCCACCATGTCAGTCCGTATACAGGACCAGACTACGAGACCAATCCAATTGCAGCGGGGAGTTCGACAGGGAGACGTAATCTCCCCGAAGCTCTTTACCGCAGCTTTGGAGGACTTCTGGATTGGAACGGACTTGGCATTAACATCAATAGCGAAATCACTCACCTTCGATTTGCCGATGACATAGTCGTTGCAGAGATTTTTCCTTTTGAGGTACGGAACCTTAAAAATCAAGCAGGTACCTACTTATTTCCTGTAGGACTACTTTTTCTTATGCTACATATGAATCTAACTTCAGCGAGGGTTAACTAAATAGGTTTGTTGGATTTTAGCCAGTAATAAGTTTTTTCAGCTCGCAACCCATCCTGTGAAAAATCAGCCTTATACCTACGTCGTCGCTACAAAAGTGAGGTAATGGCCGCGTTATTTTCTCCCAGGAATAAAAAGTTCCTCTTTGAAACTTTAATGGTCTTTATATTGGCAATTTGATTTTGACCGCGAAAGGAATTTGGGTTAGAATCCAACGTGTTCACCCAATTTTTTTTTTAAAGATTGTTCATGTTGAATTTTTATTATGTACTTTTCATAGTACCACTAGGTTTCGAGATATATGTATAGGTAGCCTAGATATAGTGCGCGACAGGTCGAGATAGCAATCGGGGAGGGAACGCCCCGCACAGCCCCCGCGCTAACGCGGAGCGGGAGAGGTGTGCGGGGCGTCCCCCGTCTTATACCCCGATTGCCATGTCGAACTGTCGCGGACTATAAGTATTTTATGCTTTTGATTACAAGATAGCTTATTAGGGTTTTACAGATTAGTGGAGAATTGCTGAAAACTCATTTTGTAATTTTCAGATGGACACATAAATAAAATCTGTAGTAGGTACTCGTAGGTATATATTGTTTTCATAAAAAAATATTTGTATTCTATAGACGACTCGCTAGTTGCTTAATCACAACAATTGAGACTGCAGCAATGATTGATCGCAGCTTTTGCAGCAGATTCTGACCTCTTGACTCGTTAGAGAATAGAACTTAAGACTTACTCGTAAACACAATGCGTAGCGGTGATGAGGTGGTCGCGGGCGACGACGGTGGCGCCACAGATGAGCTTGCCGTCCCGCTTCAGCGCCGCGAGCCAGGGAAACTCTCCCGGGGAGACCGCGCCTCCGCCCACCACGCGCGCGCCTCGTGCTACCCCGCACGCTGGAAACAGGGAAAACCTTATTTCACGCTTACATAATCCAAATATATAAAAGGAACAGGTGACTGACTGACTGATCTATCAACGCACAGCTCAAACTACTGGACGTATCGGGCTGAAATTTGGCATGCAGATAGCTATTATGACGTGGGCATCCGCTAAGAAAGGATTCTTGAAAATTCGACCCCCAAGGGGGTGAAATAGGGGTTTGAAATTTGTGTGGCTTGAAATGTTTTGTTAAATTTATTACAAATACAATTTATTGACAATCAAAAAGTACAGTGTTACCTACTTTGAGTAAATTATTTGACTTTGTCTTTGTATAAAAAGAAGATGGCAATCGGGGCAAGAGGCAGAGGGACACCCCACACACCTGCGCGTCACTCGCACACGCCTGCACCGGGTTAGCTCAGGGGCTGTGCGGGGCATTATCTCCCCGACTGCCATCCCGACCTGTCGCATATTATGTGTACCCAGTTACCAATATTATATACAGTTATAATTTTTACGCCAATAAAATAATTTCATTTAAAAAACCGGCCAAATGCGTGTCAGACTTGCGCACCGAGGGTTCCGTCTACAGTGTTTTTTAGACATTTTGCACGATAAATCAAAAACTATTATGCATAAAAATAAACAAAAATGTGTTTAAGAATTTACTGGTAAAGCCCTTTCATATGATACCCTAATTAGTATAGTACTTACCTACTCTTATTTTGAAAGTTGAAAATACTAATTATTTGTTCATGAACACAATTTGATATTTTTTTGTGATGTAACCACAAATTCACGGTTTTCGGATATTTCCTTTTATGTGTTTAAGGCCTATACCTACCTGCCAAATTTTATTTGTAGGTCAACGGCAAGTACCCTATAGATTTCTTGACATACAGACAGACAGACAGACAGACAAACAGACAGACAGACAACAAAGTGGTTCTATAAGGGTTCCTTTTTTCCTTTTGGGATACGGAACCCTAAAAATATGGAGAATGTGGCGAGTCCTTTTTTAAAATTTATGCATTATAATATTTTATCTTATTTGCGAGGCATAAAATTTGACCCCACAGTTTGACCCGCTCGATAAAAAACCATAAACGGAAGCTGACAATGACACAGTTTTCCATAAAGTCGTTTGTTAAAACGAAGATGCATCTCCCTTGACATTGTTTGGATTTTGCAACGAACAACATTCAAATTAGTATTATCCGAGTAAATTATTACCGTCATTGAATCAGCAATGGACGATGGCCCATAATATCAATTAAAAACCGGCCAAGTGCGTGGCGGGCTACGCGCAGTGTAGGGTTCCGTAGTCACAACTTAGCCATGATAGTTTTCCTTTAATTTCTAATTTTTTCACGTTCCTATATACTACCAATTGGCTAATAAAGGGGGGGAGGGACACTTGCCTCTAATAAAAATTAGCATTTTAAAACATCATATTTTACAAACGGATCTAGAAATCGAAAAATGATGTTCCCACACCTACAGTATTTTTAAAAGACCTATTCAACGATACCACACACTAATTTTTCAGTAGGGGAGCTACCCTAAAAAATAACATATTTATCACAATTTTATTTCACCACTTTGTCGGCGTGATTAAAATTTATACCTATGCCAAATTACAGATTTCTAGTACTAATAGTCTCTGAGACGGACGGACGGACAGACGGACGGACATGGCGAAACTATAAGGGTTCCTTGTTTACTACGGAACCCTAAAAATAACATTTTAAATTATACATGAGTATTTAGGACGAAAAGACGCGTCGTACAAGAATAATTACAACTTGTTAATGCTTACGGTGTTACGGTATCTGGTGAATGTCGATTAATGTATGTAAGAACCAGTAACGTGAGAAGATATTGAATTCAATTCCAATAAGCAAAGTAGGACAAGACTTGTAGGGCCAGAACCTTGGACTGAAAAATTGATCAATGATTATCGTTTTAAAGTTTATGTCCTTTAATGAACCCACTATACCGCTAAAAGTTACAACTTACGAATATAATTCAAATGTAACTTTTTTTGCAAATATTACAATAAAAGCTAAAGCTAGCCTTAGCTTAGCTAATCATAGCCAAGCTTATCTAAGCCAAGCCGCGCTAGACGGACAGGCTGATCCGTTGCGAAAAAAATGAGCCAGCCCTTCTGTCACCAGATGAGGCTATTATCGCGGTGAAATATGTGACTGACTTGTATATTATTAATTAATAAAAACATTATTTAAGTAAACTTTAAAAAGTGCTTTTGAATTAGTCAAATCAATAATGTAAAACTATAGGAAAATAAGTCAAGATTAATTTACTCCTTTGATAGTTTGACTGCCTGCTGCTGACTTGTAAAAATAGAGATCCTGGGTTTTTTTTTTAGTTCAGGAATGCTATTAGGATTAGGTACAAATCGGTTCTACTTAGGTCAATAGCTGTATATGGAAAAATATCATACCTGTGA
The DNA here is from genome assembly GCF_902806685.2 of Maniola hyperantus. NCBI lineage: Eukaryota > Metazoa > Arthropoda > Insecta > Lepidoptera > Nymphalidae > Maniola > Maniola hyperantus. The sequence continues at coordinate 12,970,501 of NC_048545.1, read as the reverse complement.
AACTTGATTAGCTTGCATTATCTTGTTTTTTACCTATACGAACTCAGTACGAATATAAATAATATCTGTCCCGGCTGTACTCACGTGTTTAATCGACGTTAGCCCGACTAGTTATTTATAATGGAAATCACTCACGGTAGTTTAAACACTAAAATAAGTACGAATACTTTGGGGCAATATTATGTGGTATTTTGTAGATAATAAAAAGTAAATGTTTGTTCCACTGTGATACATATTAGTGCAAATATTTGAGTAAATATTTTAGTACAGCACAGTACTTACTAACGATTTTACTAGACAAAAATAACGAAGTTGCTGTTTACTGCACAAAACTGGGTTAGTGAAAAAGAAAATGGAGACGTTTTAAAGTATAGGTACTTAGAGAACATACAAGGACATTTGGAATTATTGCTTCTAGTACCTACGTCTTTCTCAGTACGAAGCTTGTTACTCTTTTAAAACTAATGAGTGGATTAATGTTGATAAAAGATATTAAACAACGTACAAGAAGCTTTTTGTGTTGAATGATTATGCTGAAAGATGTAAGCAGCTTGTGCGAAATTAAGTATACACGCGCAATTTTAATCGTAGGGTATATTACTTGTCTACCGTAAATGTTAGATGCCAACGTTGCCCTAATTTCTTAAACATTTACCTATCCTTTAAAACTCATCAGAATCAGAATTAAATATTTTATTCAAAGTACATTTTTAATATTTACATTTGTAAGAAGAAGCATGTAAAGATGCATCAAATCATATAATAAAAAGCAAACTAAGAGCCCCTTTCTTTACCCTGCCCTGAACCTCTTAAAAGGAGAAAGTATTTTAGAGGATCTTGTTTTAGAAATTGGCAAACAAATACCAATCTTTCCTACTTGACTCTTATTTTTATGCAGAATACAATATAACCACTACAGTGAACATATATTTGGGACACAATATGCGAAAAAATTTTTTTATGCGAAATTTTTTTTTTATACTACCAATGTTCTTCGATGGCAATATGGTTTTAAAGTCACATTGAAGCCAGATGACCGGAAGAAAAATGTTTGTGTATGGCATAAATTTGCCATTTATGAATTTTTAAAATTGCTCATATTTTGTGCAAATACGTCAAAAATATTGCTAAAATTTGCAAATTCAAAGCGGATAAAGCAATATTTTAGATTTTTTTGGATTTCTTTTTCTTTGACAGTTTTTATCGCGATGAGAAGTGAGGATGCGGGTTGGGACTGAACATAAGAAAGTAACATCACGTAAAACTGTAGTAGGTAGGTATAATATTACTACTTATCCCTGCGACTTTGTCCCGCGTGAACTACACTTTTAAACTCCAAATTCAACCCCTAAGGTAAAATATTACACCCTTAGGGGTTGAATTTTCAAAAATCCTTTCTTAGCGGACGTCTACGTTATAATAACTATCTGTACGCAAAATTTCAGCCCGATCCGTTCAGTAGTTTGAGCTTGCGTTGATAGAAAAGTCAGTCAGTCAGTCAGTCAGTCAGTCAGTCAGTCAGCCAGTCAGTCAGCTTTTCCTTATAGATGACTCTGATTTATTGACTGTAAGCCAATAAGTCAGAGCAAAGTGCCATAGTTATTATTTTAAAAGTAATAAGTAGATATTAGATATATTATGTACTTATTTAAATTAATCGGATTTTCCTCTTGGTGTTTGTATTGGTTTAAAAATTTCAATCACCTTGAAATATTTAAACTACCTATTTAGCCCGCATGGAAAAAATATATTTTGGAATCAAACATTTTCTTCCAAAACAGTTTTAGCGGTTATTCATGCAAATATAAACACTTGAAAATGTTGACGATCTAGGGTTCCGTATTTTCTTTCTTATTAGTCTTTGATAATTTCTGGTAAGTGAAAATTTTTTTTTCTAAAAGGAAACTATGGCCCACGATCAAAATTTTGTTTTGGATACAATAAAAAAATGCATCGAAAAATAAAAAGGTCATTCGTCAACAGCAATCTAGACTCATCATCATCATCACCTCAATCCATCGCCGCCCCGGCCCACTTCTAACCACATAACACACACCTTTGAGAATTATTATTATGGATAACTCTCAGGCATGTTTCCTTACGATGTTTTGATTTAATTGTTTAAAACGCACATACCTATCTCCGAAAACTTAGAGATGATCGAACTCGAGACCCTCTGAATAGGAGACCAACTTCTTAACTACAGGCTATCACTGCCGCCAGAAAGCCTAGGCAGTTAAAAACCGGAAAATATTAAATTTGGATGAATCATCCACGAATCATTCATAGTTGCTTCATGGTTGTAAATTATAGCTTAATTTCATTTTCGCCGAGAGCTCGTGGTTAATTTTAAGTAAGCGCTTTATAAAAGCTGAAAGTTTCTAAGGTAAATTCTATAGCATGAGCTACTACGCATGAAGCCGTGATAGACTAGTAGTTAAGATGCCCCGCTCCTATTCGGGAGGTTGGGGGTTCGATCTCGGGCACGCACCTCTAACATTTCGATGTTATGTGAATTATACGCAATTAAAATAATATCACTTGCTTGAAACCCACAGTATCAAAATCGTTTGTGAAACGCCTCAAATTTTACATCTGGCTCTTCGGCTATTTCGCTTGCTCGTTCCACTACACTCGATAATGTTTCGGAGTTTGGGACGAACAACTGTTATCCTTATCCAATAACCCACTAAAGAAAGTAATCAAACGTAATTTATTTGCTATAATTACATTTACGGCTATTAGGAACGTTTTAATGTTATTTTTTTGTTGTTTTCAATATTTTATATACTAGCTGATGCCCATGACTTCGTTTGAGTGGAATTAAGTTTTATGAATTCCCCTGAGCAATCTTTGATTTTCCGGGATAAAAAGTAGGTAGCCTGTGTCCTTCCCCGTGATATATAAGCTACCTCTGTACCAAATTTCATCAAAATCGGTTAAACCGTTGGGCCGTAAAAAGCTAGCAGACAGACAAACAGACACACTTTCGCATTTATAATATTAGTATGGAAGTATGGACTAAGTGGATGTTGCCCGTGATTAAAAAAAATAAACTAAATCCACGCGGACGAAGTCGCGGGCATCATCTAGTTCTAAATAAACAGTTTGGAATCAGTAATGTAATCAGATAGTAAGTACGTACCTACGTTCCCCAGTTTATTTACGAAACTGAGTTACGAAAAGAGGTATAAGAGTGCACTATCAAGTGTTAGGAAATAGATAAGTGGTATGTAAGACGAATATCTACGTCCAAAATGGGTCAACTCACCTACTACTTAGTACTTAGGTACCTTCGCTGTCGATTATGTAAAACCTTTACTTACATAGTTGTTAATCTAAAACGTAAACAGTCCTTTGTGGCACAATCACATCAGGTCATTTATCGTCGGATTACGATTTTTTTAATATCCAGAAAGATTTTTATTAAAATAAATTTTTACAAGTGTTTTCGAATCGTCAAGTGAATCTACCATTGACCTGAATTTTTGGTTTCGGGTCATGTCTGTCAGTACGGGGGTCATAATATAGTCACTTTAACTAAACCCCAAAAAAAAAAACAAAAAAAGTCTGTCAGTGTAAAGAACGTGTTGGGTGTCCAACGTCTTTGGTACCCCTAAACACAGGCTAACGACCACGTATAAGGGTGCGTTTCGACTGACGCGGAACTGGGCGGAATGGAGCGGAGCGGATCGTGAATTGACCAATCACACAGTTTCCACTGATGCAGAGTAGGGATTTCGAGCCACTGTGATTGGCCAATTCATGGTCCGCTCCGCTCCACTCCGTCCAGCCCTGCGTCAGTCAAAACGCACCCTAATCGCTCCATTATGATATCAAGTCTGTAGTAATAAGCTATGGGATTTATTGCTTACTTTACGATGTATTGTTTGTACAACGACAGTACTTATGTAAATTAAGCTCTCTAAAATCACTGCGAGGTTTACTTTACTGCTATTACCATGACATAACTCTAGAAAATCAAGAGTTTTAGTGAATAAAAATTAATAACTGGGTAACTATTAAGTATACATGCGAGGCATTTCGAAAACTTCTTCAGATCTTAGCTTACACTTGAAAAATTTACGCGATGTCACTAAACCGAATGGACTTTATATTATGGTAGGTTGGTTTAAGTCGAGTGGAAATCTTGATGTTTCAAGGGGTAGCAGCAACATTAACATTTATTTAAATGTTAAGTAAATAGGTAATTGTATATTTATTATAGGTATATTATCATTACATTGTCGGTAAGAATTTTTCGAATGATTTTTGTAAGATTAAGCAATATTAGCTCGTTATGGGAAAACTTTAAAAATAAAGTAAGCGTAGAAAAACCTATACAAGATTGAAAAATTTTAACGACTTACCTAATAACGGAACAACACAATGTAAACAAACACAATTTTTTACACAACCTGCTCTACATCAAGTTGCATCAACCATCAAACACTCCCGTGCACATACGAGGAAGCGATCACCGAGTATCGCGAGATACTCCAACTCTTAATATAATGGGGTAGATGAAGAACTCACTGCAGGGCTTGCAGGCGCTGGCCGATGCGAGCACAGCTACTAGGAGGCACAAGGCGCGAAACATGTCTGTCGGAGTCACAGTCCAATCTGGAGGCAAAGGGAGACGCCGGCCCAGCTATTATAGGCCGCGGGCGGCGCCTCTGATAAGGCCTCGGGGCCAGGGTGATCGGACCAGGCCAAGTTCACGGATACGCGGCGACTGAGCGAGTGACACTGCAGACGCCGCGTCACCCCACTGCTTACGAGTTATACCTTGGACCACGCCGCGCCGCACCCGCACGGAGGGTCGGTGGAAGGATTAGATAGTGACCTTCATGTCTATACAATAGTTCAGTTACGGCCCGAGTCATTAGGTCAGCCGAAATTTGGTCGATATTGGAAAGTTTCGTTATGACTAAGCGTTAATTCTCCGTGCGATAACTGGTGCATGTTCACGGATTGCGATCTCCGTTTATTGCTGTGTTAATCCTTTTGTTGTACGATTGATTTATTCGAGATTCTTTTATGACGAATGGGGGCAGCAAATCGGGCATCCATGAAGTTGCCGTTACTTGAATCGGCTCTATGGTGCTGTATAAAAATAAAAATTGCAATGAGATGGCCATGTAATAAGCGTGTATTAAGTATATATACCGAACTCCGAAGTAACGGAATCGAGACATTTTGCGACGAGTTTTGCTCGATTCCTTACGATACCTCTTATTTGGCATAATTAAGTAGTTGACACATTCACCTTATTCGGTTACGGCGAAAAGGAAATTGGGTGTTGTGGAGACCGTGGTAGCGTGGCGAGGCGAAATAACTCTGCCTTTTCTAAATGATCGACCATTATCACGGGATGAGATCGATAAGATTGCATCACTTCTAATTAATTATTTCGCATAATTACGACCGTTATTTGTATCTACGTTTCGTCGTGGCTGCGGCGCAATAGTAAAATTACGTAAAATTCGGTGAGTGTTAATGCGTCGTATTGTGACCTGGATCAATTCTAGGACCTCTGACCGTACTCTATCATATGTAAATTGCGCGCTCGTTCGATTTCGTGGGTCCGGGATATATTGAAATAATATCTTAAATAATATCATCATCTCAAATTCTTAACCCTAGCTGGCACACTGGTACGGGTCTCCTCACAGAATGATAAGGATTTAGGCTTTAGTCAACCACATTGGCCAAGTGCTAATTGACAGACATCTGAACTCACCTTTGAGAAAATTACGAAGTCTCAGATATGCTAGCTAGCGCAGCTCGATTACGGTAAAATGACAGCTACAGCACGTGTGACGATCGCAATCACCTCTGATTGCGATCACATTAATCTCTGAAAGGCCTCTCTCATTTTTGGCTACAATACATTGTTGCAACAAGTATACCATAAATTTAGCCAATCAAAACTATTGCGATTGTAATAATAATTGATGCAGGTTTTCCGGAATCGACGCACAGGTTTCCTCACGATGTTTTCCTTCACCGCTAAAGCAAAAAATAAAGATATTTGAAAACGCACATAGCTCCGAAAAATTAAAGGTAGGTATACATACCGTGACAGGTCGAGATGCCATTTGGGGTATGAGTCAGAGGGGCGCCCCGCACACCCGCGCGTCACCCGCGCTCGCCCGCACCGGATTAGCGCGGAGGCTGTGCGGATGTGCGGGACGTTTCGTCCCCGATTGCCATCTGAACCTGTCGCGTACTATACGCTCGAGCTCCCCGAGGTTAAAGTCTGTAACCACTAGGTTATCGCCGCTTCATGAATACATTGTCCTTATTAAACTGGTTTAACTTAAAAAAACCAAAGCAAAGAATCTACCATAAACTGTACCTACTCAGATGAAGGAGGAGCCCACCTACTTCTTCATTTAAGTAGTTATTAATTTAAGGTAGGTTCTTTGCATTGGTTGATGACGGAAAATTTTCACATCGATTATGCCATCATAAGATCGAAAAGACATGTACCTTATGCGTGTAGTGCTACTTGCTTAACCGTGGAATATTTTGCAAATTAACAAACAAATAATTTCCTCACAACTTTTAATACTGTTTAAACTTTAAAGACGCAATTTGGTGAAAGTACCTATACGTATGTTTTGAGGCGTGTTCTTGAATGATAAACCTAATTATGAAACATACACTTTGAAATTGTAGGGTAGGTACTATTGTTAGTCTTAATTGTAGTTTTTATTGTTAGTTGTAAGAATCATCGTAGTTTTAACTTATTTAGTAATTAATTTAATTGTTATAGATTTTAGGTACGCAAAGAATGTCTTAGTTTAAGTTTTACTATTTAGAAGTCCTAGTTAAGCATGTTGAGTTAGCCTGTAAGTGAGTATACATTGATAGTCCTAAGTTTATATAAGTCGTCATAGTTAGTCTTCTTTGTATACCGTTGGCTTCCTATTAAATAAAATAAAATAAAATAAAAATAAACATACAAATTCAGATTCAAGATGACGTCTCTTTTTTAAACAAATTAAGTAGTACGAGCAACTAATGTCGAGGTTATTAGGGCTAGATTTGGTTGTAGTTGATGTTTCGTATTCATCCTTAAATTAGAGACTTTCGAATTTCTTCTCTTCTACCTTGGCAATATTTTTTGTATCAACACGCTATGTTCTGAAGTCTGAATCAAGATTTTTAGGGTTCCGTACACCTCAAAAGGAAAAACGGAATCCTTATAGGATCACTTTGTTGTCTGTCTGTCTGTCCGGCTGTCTGTCTATCAAGAAACCTACAGGATATTTTAGCGTTTAAACTACCGTGAGTGATTTCCATTATAAATACTATCTGTCCCGGCTTACTCACGTGTGTAGTCGACGTTAGCCCGACTAGTTTCGAACCCATACGGGGTCCTTTTTCAAGGGAGTCCGTCCGCGCCCGCTACACACGTGGACTACACACGTGAGTAAGCCGGGACAGATAGTACCTACAGGATACTTCCCGTTGACCTAGAATCATGAAATTTGGCAGGTAGGTAAGTCTTATAGCAGACATTATGGGAAAAATCTGAAAACTGTGAATTTGTGGTTACATCACACAAAAAAAATTCAATTGTGGTCATGAACTAAATAATAATTAGTATTTTCAATTATCAAAGTAAGATCCTACTATATCAAGTGGGGTATCATATGAAAGGGCTTCACCTGTGGATTCTAAAACAGATTTTAATGAATCATAGTTTTTGATTTATCGTGCAAAATTTTGAAAAATACGACTGTACTACGGAACCCTCGGTGCGCGAGCCTAATGACTTGCACGTTTATGTTGAAAAACGTAGGAAAACTTTTGGTGGTATTATGAACATCATCAACCAATAGACGTCCACTGCTGGACATAGGACGTCTCTTGTAGGGATTTCTACACGCCACGGTCTTGCGCCGCCTGAAGTTAGTGGCTCCTATGGTGTTGCAACTTCCAACGAGGTGCGAAGTCCCTATTCCAGCATCTTAGAACCCAACGTTTATCGATATTTGGTGGTGTACCTATGTAATAAATAGTTAAATATTTTTCTACTAAATAGGGTGACGAGTGCAACAGCTTCTTTGGTGGGATTTGCCAGTCCTCATCCCGTGAAAATCTTCCGCGAGTTGCGTAACGCGCAAAATTTGCCGATGCCGGATGGACGAGCGGTTTGCTTTAATTCTTTTATATTTGTACAAATCTTGCCCAACGTCGTTACGTAATTCCAGGACTACAGTGAGCCCTCAGTTTTGCTGTTTTGCAATTTTTGATATTCGGTTACGCTGTCTTTTGCGCAGTTGTTTTGACTGACCTACCATAAAACTTAAGTGCGGCCGACTATCCGATATTACGTGAAAACGTGTGAACGATTTTTAAAACAAAGTATTTTGTCAAGGTGAGAGCTGCTGTTAATAAATTATTATATTATACTTATTAGGTTCCTATGTGTTTCGTAATGATACTTTAGTCTGCTTTTTGTTTATATCAACAATTTTTATTTATTTATTTGTTCTGAAACTTATATAGAACTTATATATTAGATCAATAAATGAGTATAAATAGCACCTAATTATTAATTTCATTTTTTTAACGATCCAGTAACGAAACAAGGTAAGTACATAGTTCTAATGCTACGTACATTAGTAGATTCTTTAGTTTATAACTTATCTTTCATCTAAGGATGCTATAAGTCTGTTTGAATTCATAAGCCTTATTTTTTGAAGACAGTAAAACTTTTATTTTGTTTTTTCTTTAACTTTTTTTTTGTATTGGTGTTATGTCGTTAGGTTAAGATTTTCTTGTTTTGATTGTATGTATTAGATTATAATGGGGCTGACATGTGTATAAATATAAAAGCCCCTAAATAAATAAAGAAAAAAAAACTTAGGTATCTTTAGTGAACAAATTATACATTGTTATGATGACATAACAATATTTTAAGATTTGTGATTACCTAATTTTTAAGACCCCATGTAAATAATATACATGTATCTACCATGTCTGAGCAAAATAAATAAATGATTATGATTATGATTATCACGGTGGAATCTTTTTAAGTTCAAGGTTAATATTAAGTAGGTGCTCTTAGGTAGATATCCAGCCCGTATAAAACACTAATAAATAATCATAAACAAACTGTCCCACAAACCTAGTTACGATAAAAAATAAATTATTGGGCCAAGGGTTCGTCAAGGGTGTATTTTATGCATTTGTTTGAACTAAGATGTGTAGACAAACAACATTGGCCTTGGTGCGATGACTTGGTGGGTGTGCGCGGTGGAAAGAGCCGCAAACGTGGGCCAGCAATGAATCAGTGGTGATATGTGTGCCAAGGCGACGGGGCACCCGTATGGCGATAACGATGCAGCCTTCTGTATGCGATAATAGTTAATACTTAAATGTACTAATAAAATAACAGTCTCCTAAGCTAGTTAAGTACTAATACAATAACAACAATAAGCGGTGATAGCGTAGTGGTTAGACTTTGCCTCCAATTCGGGGGTCGGGGGTTCGATGCTAGACCTCTAACTTTTCCGAGTTAGGTACCTATGGGCGTTTTAAGAAACTAAATATCACTGGCTATAACGGTGAAGGAAAATATCGTGAGGAAACCTGCATACCTGAGTTCTCCATAATGTTCTCAAGGGTGTGTGAAGTCCGCACTTGGCCAGCGTGTTAGACTATGGCCAATATGGCCATTCTCATTCGCGCGTGCTCCAGTGGTGAGCCGGCTTTGGGCGGCGATTACGAATAGCTTTCAAAGAATAAGATCAAAGTCTAGCATAAAATTGTCATCGAATAAATTCTAGCAAATCGAATTGTTTTTAGGGTGTCGTACCCGAAGGGTTGCCAACAGGACTCTAACCTCCGCTGTCCATCCGTCTGTCTGTCTGTCAGCGGACTGTATCTCATGAAACGTAATTAAGAGAGAGATAGAGTTATTTATATTGCCGCTTTAACAACAAACTTAATAAAAATATCAATTCCCAATTATTGGCTTTTAGGTGTGCCAACTGGGTAAAAATTGTTTATCCAGTGTCAAGGCTAAAAATATCAAAATAGCTGGCTCTAAAAAAATAAAAAAAATAAAAAGTGTTTTTGTGTGGAACGAAACCCTTCGTGTCGTCGTCGTGTCGCGACTCGCGAGTCCAACTCGCACTTGACCGATTTTTTATAAAGAGGAGAGATTCATCAGCTCAAGTAGCCCGTGGTTGCACACAGCGTTTGGCAACTTTCGACACACCTGAGGACATTATGCAAATGACTGTGCCTATTAAATCTTATTTATTTGTGTGTCTGTGCAAATCGAGAATGCAACTCTGACACCGTTGCCCCTGATCCGATAACGTGTTGCCTGCATTCGTTTGACCATGTGCTGTGTCCTAGATTAATCAGCTTACCTTCTAGCTCTAGGATGATGAAAGTGTGGAGTTGGCTCATTTTTTCGTACTAATTTAAAGTCTTTCCTAACACCACCCACTAAAGGATCACTGCATTTTCTTAGCTCGTTGAAACGAGAATCGAGATCAATTGAGCTAAGATACACCTATTTCTGCTGTGATAGCCTAGTGGTTAGGACGTCCGCCTTCTAATCGGAGGTCAGCGGTACGATCCCGGGTACGCACCTCTAACTTTTCGGAGTTATGTGTGTTTTAAGTAATATATCACTTATAAATAATATCTATCCCGGCTGTACTCACGTAAAAAAAGAAACCCCAGATGGGTTCGAAACTAGTCGGGCTATCGTCGACTAGACACGTGAGTACAGCCGGGATAGATATTATTTATAATGAAAATCACTCACGGTAGTTTAACACTACGCAAAAATATATCACTTGCTTTAACGGTGAAGGAAAACATCGTGAGGAAACCTGCATGTCTAAGAGTTCTCCATAATGTTCTCAAAGGTGTGTGAAGTCTACTAATCGGAACATGGCCAGCGTGGTAGACTATGGCCAAAACCCTTCTCTCTGAGAGAAGACCGTGCTCTGTAGTGAGCCGGCGATGGGTTGATCATGATGATGATACCTATTTCAAGCAAAGATACTCCGTGAATCATTCTTTGTGGAAAGTCCTAGATTAAATCAGTCCACCTACTAGCTCTAGGGCCTCTAGGATTACTTATGTATTTATTAAACATACAATTTATATTATATCTTAATAGATGTTCTGAGTCTGACAATCAATTCGATCAAAGCTTTATGTGTTTGTAAGTATATGAAACTCTCTCATTCACAATAGAGATTGTAGAGTCGCTGCATCGAATTAACGTTTTAAAAGAAACTTACAAAATATGTAGGTACCTATACTAAATTATTATCGTTATTAAATTATTCATATTTAATCGTCATTTCGGATGTAAAATAATAACTCACATAACTAATGATTTCAATTTTCTTATTTATGACAGTAGGTACATTTTTAATTTTTAATATTTATGGAAAACAACTGACCATGGTCGTAACTTTTATTTTTTATTTGTTTATTAAAAACTGGTAACTGTTAAACACAATCAATATGGACGGTTGAAAAGGCTATAAAATTCAAATTGATAAGTCTGCTTTTAACGCGATTCCAGTTTGCTGAGTTAAGAGGTCAAATAAATTGTTTCAGTAAAGATATTTACTTATTACATTAAAAAATAATATTTGGCGTTTTTAATGCTTCCTTATTACTTAGATATAGATATCTTGGATTTTTAAATATAAAAGTATAACATTATTTGTCTCATCCGTATAGTACCTAATAATGTAATGTTTATACTATAGAGGAATGTGCAGCGCCCAGACAAGTCCTATATTTGTTATGGAAATAAAATATAAATATAAAATAAAACTGACTGCTACTACAGTGCGTGTTTTTTGAGTCATTCTATTTTATCTGCTTCATCATGATCATCATGATCAACCCATCGCCAGCTCCACATCCACATACAAAATCACAAGTTTTTAAACCGAGATTGGAAGTGTAGGTTAATACAAATCATGTTCTGAACAGAGCCGAATGTCAGCAGGGACAGACGTGTTCAAGAGTGACCTAATAAAGCGTTAGGTACGACCTCCAGCCTGCTGGAAAAGGTGACGAAGAAGCTGGAAAAAGGCGAAGCATCTTATCTATTAGGTACTAGATTTATTTACGTGAGGCAAAGTTCGGAGCGAAACACTAGTGTAATATAATTTCAGCGCCTGCATATTTTTTTGTAGAAAATGTGTTTCAAAACAGAAATAAACTTTTGTACGTAATTTATGTAGGAGTTTTTTAAATACAAATCTTTTTTATATTAAAATATTATGGCGTTTAGTCATTTATGCTAAATAACCACATAAAATATTCTTATAATATTGGTGGTAACCAATTAACTAAAAGTAACTGAATAATACTGCAGCAAGAAATACGGCAAACTCCTGTTTTATTTTTATTAGCTTTCCTATCTACGAAAGTATTCACTAATTAAAAAGTCTAATAAGTATGTAGTCGAGTTATACCTGGTTTTACTTAGTTGTTGAAAAGAACAACAAATACTTCAACTTTTCATCAAAGGATTGAAAACTTAAGGCTGATAATGACACTATTTCAGCACAGACTCTGGTCACTCAGTGAGCGATAGAGAGAGCTATGCTTGAAGTATTCCTATGGGCTTTAACCAGAAATGAGAAGCTCCGAAGGAGAATAAGAATAACCGATATAGCTGAAACAGTGATGAAACTGAAGTGCCGATAGGTGGGGCACAATACATATAGCTCGAAAAACTGATAGACATAGGAATCCCAAGGTTGACACAATAAAAAGCAGTGTAGGAAGACCACCACTAGATGGACGGGCAAGCTCAAGCAAGTAGCTGGGAGCCGCTGGCTGCTGTACACAAGAGGCACAAGATCCGGTTTTGTGGAGAAATTCAGCTCAACATCAGTTTAGATGGCGACGAATGTTTTTACTATCTATAGTAGATCTTAAGAAAATTTTACTCTTACAAAAAACTCCGTTAAGTAAGTAGGTATTAACTTGTCAATAAAATGAATATACTTAATACTTAAGTACAAATTGATTCATAATCATTTTCTATTCGAGTAACACACAAATATTTGTAGGTAGGTAATGACTGTTCATTTAAAAGGTTTATTCATGATTTGCAATAATAACTAGGTGACCGGAATAACTCTTTTATGCTTTGACGAACAAACAATAATATTCTAATATTTAGAGTTCCGTAGCATAACTTTACCAAAAAGTTCAGTCTGTACTTATCTTTTCTTATGATACTTTTAACCTGTCTTTTAATTTAAGTCCCTATCAACTGGTGGACCATAGATTAATAATTATTGATCTCGCTTGTGGTGGACAAATCGTGGCCGAGTCCTCGTAAATGGTTAAGAAGAACCGTTTTTTAAATATTACATGAACTAGTGTTTGATTGCTAATTGCGATGATGAGAAGATGTAAAAATGCAGATTTGCATAAGTCTTTACCGCATATTTTATCTTTTGACTTTTACAGTTACCTACGTAAACCAAGACAGTAGACCAATTTGATCAAGAAAGCAAGTAGAGATCCTAAGTATTCTGTAGCTAGCTACCTAATTTTGCATGTAGTTAAGTCTACGTAGTTGAAGATCTACATTCTACGCTCGCAGTTCATGCCTTGCAATTGCCATCCAATCGGTTCTATCACTTTTGACTTCATAATATAGATTAGTCACCAAAATTAAAACTTAAATCAAATCAAACTTGTTTTGCCTAGTTAATTGTGGGTATAACCTATTAACAGCTGTTAATGATCAGACCCGTTCAAAATTTACTGCCTAAATTACATGTCTACTAAGAAATAGAATAGGCCTGCAGAACTGAACAGCTCGATACATACTACAGTAAGGTTCCAATCTATGGTTCCAATCAATCGCTAACGGTTAAGTCATTTATCATAATTCATACTCTTGCGTGCCACGAGATTAGAGCCCCACATGACAAGGGAAAAATGGTAATAATTACAGCATTAACTGATAATGATTCAGCTGAAATTACCTTGTAACTGTTATGGAATTTATACGAGTATGGCATATGGAATAAAACTGGATGTGCTGAGGCTACGTCCACATTTGAGCCGATTTGCCAGGACGAGGCGCGAGTGAAAGTAGAGATAGTTCTTTCTCTTTCACCAAGTTGCGCACATATCCGTTGGCTGCTCACTTGCCTTCTTGTCAACACGGAATCGACAAAGCCGTGAGTCCTTTAATACTGTTTTGGTGGTGTCAATGTTTCGTGGTGTGATAGTTTTAATTAGGACTTAGGGTAATTATTTTGCAATTCGCATTTGCCTTACTCACTTTCGGGAGCCTCCCTCAACACTCAAGTAGTTTATTTATTTGCGTGTATAGGAATGCTACAGGTTTGGTAGTGATTTACATTTATTAACAATATTTTTATTTTTGTTTTAATACATTATTATTACCTTTTTAATTACTTAATTGAAATTCGTTGTGATTTAAATTTATTTTTCTTTACAAAAAAATTACTGCCGGCAAATGCAAATTTCACATGTCAAAGCATGATTAAATTCTAACTTATTCATTAATATAAGTAATTAATATAATATATTAATATTTAGAGCCTCAATAGCTCAATGGTTAACAAGCGGACTGAATTCCGAAAGGTTGTCGGTTCAAATCCCACCCTACCGTAGGAACCTACTCCTAGCACAAACTTACGCTTAGTTGGAGGAGCAAGGGGAATATTAGTCATGATTAACATGGCTAATATTCTTTAAAAAAAAATATAACAAGTAGGTACGTATATATATAAAAGGAAAGAGAAGAGGACAAAGTGGCGAGTCTGTCTGTCTGCTAGCTATTAACGGCCCATCTGTTTAACCAATTTTGCTGAAATCTGGTATAGAGATAGCTTGCATCCCGGAAACGGACATAGACATATTACAATCGCACGAATAAGTTAATAGGTACGTACTCGTGTAAAAGAAGAAACTGAATGAATGACATATCAACGTATCTATAGCTCAAACCACTGGGTCTAGAGACTTGAAATTTTACATGTACCTAAGTAGGTGTTTATTTATGTTAATTTTGAGAAATTGTAGCGTGGTCTTTGAAAATCTAAATTCATACGAAGTCCTGGGAAAAAGCTAGTTTATAATAAGGTATTCGAGATAATAATAAATTCAATACACTTTCTATTGTACATGATATAATTGATAGGGGTACAGGAAAACGGGCAGCTCTCTACTAGAACGAGTTGCGGGAATCGATGCAAACTGCATACCAAGCGACTGTTGTTACGTTAAGCTACTTATACACGAGCCACAAAAAAGCCTATTTTAAACCTCAATAAAAAAATTGGTTCCCTAGCTGTAATCTATTTTGCCATAACTGACTTAAAATTTAAACAAATCACTTGAAAATTTTTGGAGAAACGCGTAAACGGAGCGTTTTATTCGGCGCTTTAGGTACTCTAAAGATTAGTTTTCACTTATGTGATACAAGTGAAAAAAAATGTTATTTGATAATACCTACTGTAGCTATTTACCCTTTTTCTGATTTGAAAAGATTAACTGCTGTTTCTTGCCGGCTCTTCCCACTAGGATCTACTTTCCGGGCCGGTGGTTAGACTCCCAGACGTAGCATAAGAAACGCTAGTCCTGATATAATTTTGCATTGGACTCTGCTTTTTGAAGTAAGAACACGATTCACGACATATTTTTCTAACTTATTTTATTGATGAAATACAATCTTATTAATCCGGTTATACTAATCGCAGATTTGAAATATTTTTTAGAACAAGTTCTATTCTACTATTCGTACTGCCATGATCAAAAACCCTTATCTTACCAGAAAGAAAGAGACGGCCCATGTATAAGGAGCTTTATACTTTTCATGACGATCACGCAATAGAATAATAGGTATCAAATCAGGGATTTTACTGCCATCTATCAGGGCCAGTTTTATGCCAAATAGTGAAAGGTTAGATACTGTAAACTCATTTAAATAGTATAGGTAGGCAATCCCTAACAGAATAAAAATTAAAGAAATTGAAATAAAAAATATACTTTTATGAGACATGGTAGCGCGTTGAAGTCTTTTGTTCGTGCTAATATTCAAAACTGCATCGACTTTATTTTTAACAATTCTAACGTACACAGTTGCGTTTAACCAAATATTATTTTGCAATTGTACTCGCGCGCCACCTTTAACCACCACGTACATTGATGGTATGTTACGAGCTTTCACGCAAGTGCCAACAACAACTGTACAAAGTTTCAAATCGATCGGATCTTGGTGGAGTGGTCATGGTCATCACCAAGTGATGTCTTTAAGGACATGTTATGCGCCTCACGGACTTCTCCCTGTCCCCTATTTCCTCCATTGACCTAGAATCATGTTTGCCTCGGTGCGCGAGTCCGCCTTGCACTTGATTGGTTTTTTCGGTAAATTCTGTAGGTAAATGGTGTTAATCGAAGAAAAAAGTCACTATCATCAAGACGCCACGTAAATCATTAGTGTGTACAATAAAAACATGTTTAATAAAGGAAATGATAAGATAAATGATCCGTGTAACGGTACTCGGATGATGTAGGTATCGGACAAGTCTACCGGTTTTAGTAGCGAGTGTCCTTGATTCGTAAAGATACCATAGTGGTAAAGTTAAATTCACATGGCACGTACGTACCATCGTGATCAATCGGTAACATGCTGGTAAAGTTAAATTCACATGGCACGTACGTACCATCGTGATCAATCGATACCATGCTGGTAAAGTCAAATTCACATGGCACGTACGTACCATCGTGATCAATCAGGGTCTCCTCTCGAAATGAGAAAGCCATTGTCTGACCACAAGTGCGGATTTGCAGACTTCACACACCCTTGAGAACATTATGGAGAATTCTCAGGCCCTGCGCCTGAATTAACTCCGGTCCTGTCAAACTGCCGTCCTATATATATAAAGGAAAAAGTGACTGACTGACTGATCTATCAACGCACAGCTTAAACCACTGGACGGGTCGGGCTGAAATTTGGCATGCAGATAGCTATTATAACGTAGGCATCCGCTACGAAAGGATTTTTGAAAATTCAACCCCTAAGGGGGCAAAATAGGGGTTTGAAATTATGAGTCCACGCGGACTAGCTTATTCCCGCGAAGTCGCGGGAATAAGCTAGTCGGACTGTATTGGAATAAAGTGCAGCTGTGTTTGTGCACACACTTGTGCACTATAATGTCTCTCGAGTAGATGGCTAGTCCCGTTGAGATTGGCCGCCCGTGGCCGAAATTCGGTCACGAGGACATTATTACCATAAATCTTTGAGTGTGTATTTTTAAATCTACCAAAAACATTTTTTATTTTTTCGCATGTAAAGAATTTACTAACAGCAATTGATTGTTACTTTGGAACCTTTAAAATACGCAGTAAAAGGTTATTTTCCCGCTGGTGACTGGTCCCATAACTGTCATCATGGTAAATAACTGCAGTCAGGTATAGTGGGTCACCAGACATTCCTTATTATGGTGAATAACGGTTTGGTATGATTGCCCATGGGATAAGATCCGAAATGAGGAGAGTCGCAGGAGAACCAAGGTCACTGACATAGCCCAAACTATTAGCAAGCCAAAGTGGCAGCGGGCAGGTCATGCCTTGAGTGGAGCCGAAAAGTCCTTGAGTGGAGACCGCGTGTAAGCAAGCGTAGAGTGGGGATAAATCGACGATATAAAGAGGCTGGCGGGAAGTGGCTGGATGCGGAAGGCTTAGGACCGACTGTGATGGCGTTCTTTAGTGAAGGCCTATGTCCAACAGTTGACTTCCACAGTCTAGTGATGATGATGATTGCCCAAGGGTACCACTTCAATAGAATAACTTCCCAGAGAGATACGAGTATTTAACCTACCTTTGAATTCTCTTTTGTTGTCTTCCAGGTAACCATGCGCTGGGTGTTGCTCGTCTGCCTGGTGGGCGTGGTAAGCTGCCACACCACAGACGTCAAAGCGGAAGGGGGGCAGGAGAAGGGCATCGTGGAGTGGATCAACAGCTGGCTGAGCTCCACCACCAGCACCACCGAGACACCTGCCAGCGCACCGATGGTGGAGTGCCCTGCTTGCCGTTAGTACCTACCTGCTTTAATCTATGGTACGCGACAGGTTGAAATGGCAATCGGAGAGGGAACGCCCCGCACACCCACACAGCCCCCGCGCTAACCCGGTACGGGCGATCGGGGGTGTGCGGGGGGTGCCCCGCTCCATAGCCATCTCGACCTGTCGCGGACTATACCTTCTTTAACGATGAAGGAAAACATCATGAGGAAACCTGCATGCTTGAGAGTTCTTCATAATGTTCTCGAAGGTGAGTGAAGTCTGCTTTCACCCGCCCCGCACACCCACATAACCCCCGCGCTAACTCAGTACGGGATACCGCGAGTGATGTGCGGGTGTGCGCAGCGTCCCCCAGGCTCATACCCCGATTGTCATCTCGACTTGTCGCGTACTGTAGTGCCAACGATGCAACAATGCAAATGCCTCGCCTGGAAGTCTTCAGTAAAAAGAATTTAGTTAGTTTTTGTAGAATACTTTAGCCGCGGCTAAAGTAGGTATCCTTACAAGCACAAGTCACAAGTGTACAAAAAGAACACATGCAGGTGACTGAAGGAGAGGAATAGACGGTTAGTCAAGCGTGCCACTGCACTGCAGAATATCTAATCTGTGATCACAGTGATGACCATGACCGAGAGGTAGAGAAGTACAAACCATCAGTCTCACGAGTCAGTAACTTTCAATTTGTCATTTCTCAGAGTGTGGATTCACCAGAACGCGCAGGCGCATCGTCGGCGGATACGAGACCAAGAAGAAGGAAATACCATGGATCGCGGTGTTGATGTACAACGGCAGGTTCTACTGCGGCGGGTCGCTGATCAACGACTTGTACGTGCTCACTGCCGCGCATTGCACATCTGGGTAAATATGCTTGATCAACTGATCATTTGAATCATGAAAAATAAGTTTGTGAACGATATCCGTAATCTACAGGCTAGACCGAACTACCAACGGCAAATCCTACGATTTAGCAGTGAAATAAGATTCACCGCAAAATCTTTTATTTATCAAAAAAGGTCTTGATTGTAAAATTCCGAACCGTTCTGTGATATTCGATAATTTCTGACTTTTACCAGCTTTACCACCTACCCAAATACTAGATCGGTTTATGAATTTCGTAATTCAACCGACTTTCAAATTCATTCAATGTTGATCATTCCCTAGTAAAAGTTGATTTGATTAAAAATATTTCTATTTCTCTTCGGTACTAGCCGATGGCTGCGTCTTCGTCCGCGTGGATATAGGTTTTTAAAATTCCGTGGGAGAAATTTTGATTTTCCCGTATAAAAAGTAGCCTATGTCACTCTCCAGGTCTTTAACTATACCTCGTCCTACATATGCAAAAATTCACGTCGATCCGTTGCGACGTGATTGAAGGACAACCAACTAAAAAACAAACACTTTCATATGGCTACGTACGGGAGCGGTGCGCAGGCTCGACCTTACCAAAGGGAGATCTCCCACCGCGCGTTTGGAGCGCCAGCTGGGCCGACGGTTGTATCTTGAAACTTATCTATATATAGTCCAGATTTCAGAACACTCCGTTAGTGCGAGTACTGTCGGCGGTGCATTTGTTCGGGACTACGTCATGAAATGTTATCGACTGAACAGCGCCATCTATTTTCTACTGTGGCAACCGCCACAGCTACTGGGTAGTGATTCTAAAATACCAAATTCATGCGTTTCAGATTCCGCAAAGAGAAAATGTCAGTGCGATTCTTGGAGCATGATCGCTCTATGCACAACGAGACCAAGACGATCGACAGGAGAGTGTCCCAGATCATCCGACACTTGCGGTACAACCCCGGCACCTACGACAATGACATTGCTATACTGAAATTAAGTGAAAGGGTATGTTGTGTAACCGACTAATTTTCTGTAGTACATACCTACTGGTAGAATCTCTAAATTTAACTGAAATGACAGGTCTAAATGTCCTTTTTCGCCCTTGTCTTGGTGGGAACGGCATTGTAAGTCTAGCCGGCCAGTGGTAAATTATTCTGACGGTTCAAAGTGGTTCAAAAGCACTTGTAAAAGTTTTAATAAAAACTTATATTATTCTTTTTAAATTAGTAAGAAAAATATGCTAATACTCCTAAGTTGCGATCAGAATCAGTATAATTATCTGAAGGACAGAACCTACTATATTTACATGTATAGTACCTATATACTTACGTATAGTTAGTATACGCCATGTTTACACTTATACATTATAGTTTTATTTTCAGATAAATTGACCTTTTCCCGAATCAACGGTGAATACTCCAACCACATCTGAATTCATATGGCTATTGATAAAAAAAATCTAAAATTGCAGGTGGATCTCAGTACAGCCTTAAAGCGTGTCCGAGTCGACGAGGTAGACGAAGACAACGATATAGGACTTCGCCCCGTGTGTCTGCCAAAACCCGGCCTTAACTATGCCAATGAAACTGCTGTTGTTGCGGGCTGGGGGACAACTGAGGAGGGCGGCAGTGTTTCTAACACTTTACAAGAGGTAAATGGACGTGTTATTTATTTACATTTTTATGGGTTAGATAAGAAAGCTCAGAGTCGCTTAGCGAACGCCAAGCTCGGAATATTCCTGTGATCGACGGTGAAACAGCAATGGACGGGGAGTTGGAGTCCGGTGCTAGGATAACGACTCTGCACGGAAGACGCAGCGTTGGAAGACCTTCTATTAGATTCCTCCCATTCCCAATAGACGGAAGATCTCAGACTACACGCCTCAAGGTCTTGATCTGTGCAAATCCTTGCAAAATATCTATTTCAGAAGTAGATCACGCTTAATCACGCCTAGTGGAAACTAAAAATTTACTTAGCCTAAGAAGGAGCGCACTTAAGCCATTTACTTTTGCTTTAATGATAGAAAAAATCAACTAAACTACAGTACGCGGCAGATAGTAATGTAAGTCGGTCATTAGAATGACATTTCGGCTTTGTGGAGCGTTGTCTCTGTCTCAACGACGGAGACAATGCTCTACAAATCTGCTATCTCCTTCTAAAGATCGATGTACATTACTTTCTGCCGCGTACTGTAAGAGCAATCCTTAACGAAACCATGTGATTCAATGGCAAAACAGTGAAGGAGAAAGAAGTCAGGTAGCTATTCTTTTTTAAGGTTCCGTATCTCCACTAAAAAACAGCAACCCTTATAGGATCACTTCGTGTACGTCGTGTCTATCAAAACCCGCCAAGGAAGTCAAAACCTATAGGGTTCTTCCCGTTGACCTAGAAAGCAATGTCCTATAGTAAAAGCAAAAAGAAAATTCCGAAAACCGTGAATTTGTGGTAACATCACAGAAAAAGTGTTTTTGTACGATGGTACGGTACGACTCGCACTTGACCGTTTATTTTTATTTTTCAGGTTCAAGTGCCCATCATGACC
Organism: Maniola hyperantus; assembly: GCF_902806685.2. NCBI lineage: Eukaryota > Metazoa > Arthropoda > Insecta > Lepidoptera > Nymphalidae > Maniola > Maniola hyperantus. The sequence continues at coordinate 12,949,030 of NC_048545.1, read as the reverse complement.
AACATGGAATGCCGTCAAACCTCGTACAAGAACCGCATAACGGAAAACATGTTGTGCGCGGGGGAGAAGCAAGGAGGCCACGACGCGTGCCAGGGCGACTCGGGCGGGCCGCTGCATGTTCGCGATGCCAACACTGAGAAGCATCACATCGTTGGTGAGACCAGACATTTCAGATCCTAAAAATAAGGCTACGAAAGTGGCAAGTTACTTCGGCGGGGAGGGGCGATGCACGCACAATAGACGGAAACGTTTAAGTGCGGAAACCAGCCCAGAATGAAGAAAAAGAAGAAAGTGGCGAGGCGAGGGCGGACCAACCCTGGCCTCGAGTTTAGGGGATCTCTAAACCTGAAATAATTGTAATTCACGAATTTCAACAAAAAAATTATACAGAGCTTTTTATTCAATGACAAGGCAGATAATATCACATTTAAAGAGCCTCAATAGCTCAACGGTTAAAGGAGTGGACTGAAATCCGAATGGTCGCCGGTTCAAACCCCACCCGTTGCACTATTGTCGTACCTACTTCTAGCACAAGCTTAACGCTTAATTTGAGGGGAAGTGGAATATTAGTCATCATTGACTAATATTCTTTTTAAAAAACAAAAAAAAACCGTTAATCTTGTACCTACTTCTAGCACAAGCTTAACGCTTAATTTGAGGGGAAGTGGAATATTAGTCATCATTGACTAATATTCTTTTTAAAAAACAAAAAAAAACCGTTAATCTTGTACCTGCTAAGTGCGAAGGCTATGGAAAACATCGTGGGAAACTTGCATACTTAAGAGTTCTTCACAATGTTGTCAAAGGTGTGTGAAGTGACTTGGTCAGTGTGTTGGATAACCTTAAGAATTCTTATTCTCAGAGGAGATTCGTATTCAATAAACTCGTTCGTACTCGTAGTGGCCGGCGATGGGTTAAGATGATTGGTTGACTCACCCGTTATTGTTCTAGGTGTGGTCTCGTGGGGCGAAGGTTGCGCGAGGCCGGACAAGCCCGGCGTGTACAGCAGAGTCAACCGATACTTGACCTGGATCAAGAGTAACACCAGAGACGCCTGCTATTGCGACTAACTGCTGTTTGAGTTTTGACTAACTTATCTAAACACAACAACTGCGGTGTATTCGCTAACTCAGTGATCAACATTGAAGGATAGAATATAATATAATAGAATATATTTTTATTCAAATAAACTTTTACAAGTGCTTTTGAATCATCAACTAGTTTAATTTATAGATAGCCACCAAGCTCATTTGAAATTGGTTAGTTCTACTACTGCTTCACTGAGCGTATTAATTTTTTGTAGAAAACTTTCAATGAATTAAAAATAAATGTCACATGAGTTATTAGGTGGCTATCATTCAGTGTTGGTCACTTAGTTAGAGAATCATCCCGCTGGACAAAACGTAACTTTGATGCGATCATAGAAAAATTAGACTACATTTTTTATTTCAGATTAGATTTTTTTCAGAACTACAAGTCTAGTACATATACTAGACTTGTAGTTCTGAAAAAAATTGCCTATAAACATGTAACATAGAAAACCTAATTATGCATTGTATTGTGTAATAGTTTTAGTGTAATTGACCATAAATCCGCGAGATCACCCAATAAGATACTGTGGTGCACACAACTGTTGTTCTGCTGTTCAACTGTGTTTCTTTTGTTTAATAAATTATAATTGACATGTCTAAAAGTAGTGCTATTCTTTCCTACAAGGAAAGATGTGAAAGTAATAGAACTTAAGATTTGTCAATTTAGTTTTAATTGTGGATAACCAAATTTTCACCAACATAATATTATTGTTAAGAACAAATTAATGTATTTATTCTAGCATTTAATAATTTAGTTAAGCATATTTATTTTATTAAAGTTTTTAAACTAATATTTGTCAAGATTACTCACCTTGATCAATATTTTAATAAAATATTTTTTAAGAAGAAAATTCTTTTTTCCTATTTTCTTTCCATATGTTTTAAGGTTATTAATTAGTTTATTAAATCATATTAAGGAGGTATTTAAATAAAAATAGTGTCTGCAATGAGTGTTTTATTAAGTAAAATTAAAATAGTTATCTAATATTACAATTTCTAATTAGACTCAGTAACTAAGATAGAAAATTATTTAATCCATTGATTATAATTACAGCTAATTTATTATTTTTCTATTAATAAATGTTGATATTTAATTTAATTTTGATCATAGTATAATAATTAATTTATGATAAGATGGAATTTATCTCTCTTAAATCTCTGTAAAATGGAATATAAAATTATGAAAAGAATCAAATCACTTGCAATAGTCTTAAAATAACTGTATGAAAAAATGTTGAGGACTGTAACAAAACAAAATAAAAAACAACCAACAATAGTTATCATTACATCTTAATCACTACTTTAAGAATATCTATGTTAATTAGAAAACAATTAGGAAAAAATTTAGTACCTGATTGTGATATGTTTTCAAAAATATCCAAAAATATTACAAGAAATTTAGGCGCAAAAATACTAGGTACTATTGCTACATAGGGAAAAAAATGTTTAGTTTACTTTAAAACTAACTATCACATCAAAAATAAATTATTAAACAGTCTTAGAAACCCAATATTTATGTCTGATTAATGAGCACAGATTGAAGAAAAGAGATTGTAAATTAAACTAAACTGCTGTACATTTGACAACAAAATAATGCTATATCATGCAAGCACATCAGCTTTGTCAATGCAATTTTTGGTTTTATATCTTTTTTTAAATACCTATATAGACTAAGTGCTTGGCCCTATATAGACTAAGTGCTTGGCTGCAATCAGACCTGGTGGCAAGTGATGATGCAGCCTAAGATGGAGCACGCTTGCCTAGAAGTTGCCTATTCACTCTCAACTCGAAGGTATCCATATTATAATTGGAAAGGAAAACTGATGCTGGAAGGGTTTTTCAAATCATAGCGGTTCAGATTAAAAATGAGGAGGCAAATAGCTTTGTACGTATCCATGGGATTTCGACTATGTAAAGGTGTAGACCTTTCAGCTGTACCAACTTCTTTTTAACTGTATAGGCATGCAGTTTAGTGCAATCACACCAATAATAGTGTGGCTGATGATGCCACTTAAGTTGGACCAAGACGCCTAGATAGTGCCAATTCACTCTTCTTGGTACAAGTCACTATGCAAATGACACTAATTGAGATGGAAGAGACACACTCCAGTCCAGAGATAATTAAAAATTCAAGATTAAAATTTTCTGGATAGTGTTCAAATAGCAGAAATTGTTTTGGGTAATCTATTTACCTCTTTACTTTAATCTGGTTTACTAAGTAAAGGTTTAATAAAAATTCCTAAGAAGAGATGATAACTGGGATAACATCATATTAGTAGTTGCAATAGGATTCAAACCAGGATGGTTTGGGTTCCTTGAATCAGGTTCCATTGTGGTTGTCTCCTCGATCACTTCATTCCCATTTTTTATGATCCTGCGAGTTTCAATTGTGCCGTCAGGTTTTGTTATGCTTGTTGTGATAATTGTCTTACAGAATGACCTTCCAGGAACTAAGTTGCTGTCAAACGGTTTCTGAGGGACTAGATGTCCATCCTTCTGTTGCAGTAAGCCAGAAATTTCATTCGAAGAGATCTTACCGTCTAAATCAATGTCCTCCCTCTGGTGTTCATACTTATGTTCATGATAGCCAGGCTTTAAATAGTAATCTCTAATACTGTTGCTATCAAAATCATCCGGTTCTTGTTCTGTGGTTGGGAAGTCTGTTATGGTACCCATGTCACTATGTCCAATAAACGCTTTCATGTCACCAAACATACTACCAAAGGTCTTGAACATGTCCTGTAGTTAAAGAAATTTGTGATAAGTAAATAATGTATCATCATTGTCACTATCGTCACAGCCCTGCCACTACTGAGCACAGATCTCCTCTCATAATGAAGAGTTTAAGCTACAGTCCACCACACTGACCAAGTGCTTATGGCAGAATCCACACACCTTTGAGAACAATATGCTGAACTCTCAGGCATGCAAGTTTCGACACAATGTTTTCCTTTACTGTTAAAGTCAGCGATATTGACTTAATTGCTTAAAGTGCACATATACTTAACTGAAAATATAGGGGTGCATGCTGAAATCTTAACCACTATACTATTACAGCAACATTATGTTTATATAGTACTAGATGATGCCTGCGACTTCGTCCGCGTGAGTTTCGGTTTTTAAAATCCTGTAGGAATTTTTGATTTTCCGGGATAAAACGTAGCCTATGTCCTTCCCCGGGATGCAAGCTATCTCTGTACCAAATTTTGACAAAAAAGGGTAAACGGATGGGCCGTGAAAAGCTAGAAAGACCCAATGAAGAGGACAAAATTGTACCTGCATGTGATTCATAAATTCCCGCTGCATTTCCAGCGGGTCGAACGCATCTATCTGCTGTCTGGAGTACAACTCGTCACCGTCATCGTCATCGTCGGAGCCCCAGATCGGATTGCGAAAATCATTCTTAGGCGGCTCCGGTCGTAGTCCGAAAAACGATCGGAAACGGTCCATGAACGCCGTGCTGGACATCGTGAAGAACACTCGAGGATTTTGGATTGGATTTCAACACGAGTTTTAGATTCTAGATGTTAGTTTGTCGGTTAACTTTGTAATTTGTATTGACTTTTTTTTTGCTATTGCGCAACAAATAATAATTATTTATTTACGCCATCAGTCAGTCGTTGTCAATGTCAACAGATTTTGACGACTTTATGACGTTCTGAAATATCGTCCAAGGAAATGTACAAACATTGATCTCAAAATAAATTTTTAACTTTCAAAAATAATTTAATAAATAAAAAAGCGTCAATTATTTCATGAAGAAAACCAAAGAAAACTTCCTAATCCTAATCTATCATTCAGTTGGATCGATGCTTGACGCCTAAATAATGTCGGCTCGACTTCACTTCGTCGATTTCATTAATTCTACTCGGCCAGCTGGGGCCAGCGACCTCGTCGGCCTCGTGTGTTGTGTAATCAATGAACTTCTGTGACCACCACAGAGTATCTACTTTTTACATACGGCTCGGGCCTCGGCTGACTTTTATCAGGTCGGTGCTGAATAAAAGGTGCTGACGTGCTGACCAGTGACCACATTGGCACCAGACACCAGTGATCATATATGTTATTGGTCTGTGCCAGTGATTATATACTCTTTGATTGGCACACTGTGACCGGCACTTTAGTATGTAGTACCCATGTAGTACCTATTGATAAAACCATAAAACTGCAAGATTCTGTCCATAATGGAAGGAAAAGAACTGGTGGTAATCTAAAGGAAGCAAAACTCAAAGCCAGTGATGTCGGAGATAGCGTTACCTTGATTAGATCTTACATCTTTATTTGTATTACCGAGGTATGTTTACAAATAATTAGTTCATTAATTATTATGCCCTGACCTACATTTACTTTCATAGTGCTTTCATACCTAATATTTAGAAGATCCATGATATACAATAGGTAGAGGTCCATTCTGTCTCTTTAATATGGACCACTATAATTGGACCATTAGTTAGCACACAATGATAAAATATTATTAGGTAGGTAAGTACATATTTTATTTACCAACTCACAAAATATATCGATACCTACCTATTTATTTCGTCCTTATCCAAGATCAAGTTTCAAAATCACTGTAACTATTTCCTAGTGTAAGTTAAGGTTGAGATGGCAATTGGGGTATGAGGCGAAGGGATGCCTCGCACATCCGCACGTCACCCGCGCTCGCCCGCACCGTGTAGGCGCGGGGGCTGTGCGGGGTATTTCCTTCCCTATTGACTTCTCGACCTGTCGCGTATGTAAATAATATAAAAGTATACCTACAAATGTTAAAAAATCCTACTGGTTATTGTGTACTCTTCAATTAACATCTAAGACCTAGGTAGAGTAGACCCATTCTTTCTTGTTTGCTGTTTGTGTTGATTTGGTGTCGATATAATATTAAAAATTAATAAGCCTAGAGCAAGGTTCATTATTCGCGTTGCGCAGCGTCGTCGTACCGCGATGATTGTTGATTGATTCGATATGCCTGTTTATTTAATAATTTACTATTTACTTTAGGTACATATTAAATGTGATAGGGCTGCTACTAGACTAAATATAAATAATAAATATTGCTTTCACACTTCATTTCTGTTTATTTATAAAATTTACCCTATTTATTTAATGTATAAAACTGACTCAAACTCACTTTTTCTTCATTTTGCACACTAAAAAAAGTATGTTTTAGATTTAGATGTAGGTACCTAATAAGTCATTGATTTACTAATAAGTAACTATATTTATTTATAATAAATGTGAATAGTGATAGTTAAAAAAGTTTTACAAAAAAAATTAAAACCGACTTCAATACCTAGCCAAAAATACTAAAAATTATAAAGTAATTTAATTTATTACCAAATATATTATGTAACAAGAGTTAATATAGTTCCATGATAATACTTTTTGGTGCCGGTGCCAATTGGCTTCAGCTGCGCGAATCGTCTAGACTTCATATTTTTATGAGACTCCACAATGGCACCTTATTGGCACTGACCCCAAAAAATATTATCATGGAACTATGTTAAATCTTGTTACTTAATAAATTCGGTAATAAATTAAATTATTTTTGTGGCTAGGTATTGAAGTCGGTTTTTATTTTTTTTGTAAATTTTTTTTATTTCACAATTTTTAGTGGCCCCATGGTATTAAAATATGCTATGCCTGGGTAAAAAACTACTGTTTACTAAGCTATAACACTGATCGCGAGCAATTTACTCTTATCCATTGAGGAGTTCTATTATCTATCTTCGAAGATGTTCATCAGATCTTCACCAAATGGGACCAACTTTGAAGTATACCCTTTCTAGCAAAAAAGAATTTTCAAAATCGGTCCAGGCGTCTTCGAGTAATCGAGGAACATACATAAAACATTAAAAAAAAGATTCCGGCGAATTAAAAACCTCCTCCTTTTTTTGAAGTCGGTTATAAAACGCTAAAATAATATCGTTTCTTTTCATTCTAGTATTAACTAATTAAGTAATTTTAATAAGTAGAAGAGTAGGTAGGTACTACATACTTAATAGGTATTGCATTCTTTGAATTTAAATCAATAAACCATACAAATCTTATTCTATAATTATTATTATCAATATTTACACATAGGTACTTACATAGAAACATCATGTCGTTTTTACAATAATTTGTAGCAGTTGGCAACCCTAACTTGCACAAGTGTTTTTTTTCACTCACTTTGCCACTCTGTAAAATCTTGAAGTTAAATTCAGACTGTTATAAAATGGCCAGTGAAAACACATTTTCGTTGCTCCAACCGCAAGGTTTGTTGTTTTATTTTTATTTTTACAAGATATAAGCAAAAAATACATAGGTACCTATACCTACTTATTATTAATGTATTAACAAACGAACGATTATGGTGGTTAGAAAATGTAATTATGATATGAAATAAATCTTCGCGCTCGATCATTGGATATTATAATAATCTAAATATAAAAGGAAAAGGTGACTGACTGACTGACTGACTGACTGACTGATTGACTGACTGATCTATCAACGCACAGCTCAAACTACTGGACGGATCGGGCTGAAATTTGGCATGCAGATAGCTATTACGACGTAGGCATCCGCTAAGAAAGGATTTTTGAAAATTCTACTCCTAAGGGGTGAAATAGGGGTTTTAAATTTGTGTAGTCCACGCGGACGAAGTCGCGAGCATAAGCTAGTTATTGTATATAGCCAAAAGTAAAAGGACGAATAAAATTATTTATCTTGTGGCGACAAATTTTAGTCTATTCAAAACTTGTGAGTGGTGATATCCTAGTAGTTGAGACTTTGGTCTCCAATTCAGGAGATCCGGGGTTCGGTCTCAGACACACCATTAACTTTTTGGAGTTAGGTGCGTTTTAAACAAATATCACGGTGAAGGACACCGTGAGAGTTTCCTCACGTGTGAGAGTTCTCCAAAATGACGTTCTCAAAGTGTGTGAAGTCTGCCAGTCCTATAGAGTTAGAAATAAATCCGCACTTGGCCTGGCGTGAAAAGACTGACCAACCCTTCTCATTCTGAGAGGAGTCCCGTATGGTCTCAATAGTGACCCAGCGATGGTTTAATGATGGTGATGATAGGTACTAGTTAGGTAACTGCCTATTTTTTCTTGTAAAGGTAAGTAATAAGTATGTCGGAACTCGGATTATACAATGGGTTAGCATGCTATTATGGCGGTAAATCGTCACGACATACAGTCGCATTTAGTGGCGATGACAGGGCAAAAATTGTGCCAAGTAGTTATGTTTGAAAATATTATAAACTAGCTGTTGCCCGCACTTCGTCTGCGTCTCGTGGGAACTGTTTTTTCCCGCGGATTTTCCAAAAAAATCTTTTATCAACAAAACTTTTTAACAAAAAAGAATTAACGAATTTTGTGCAGTCTTCGAAAGTTATGCTCGTACATACCGGCATACATTTCGGCGATTCCTTTTTATTTATACGTCCCGCGGTCACTGTCTTTTCCCGTGGATTTAAAAAAAAAAATTCTTTCATTACGAACCTGGTCCTGACAATTATTATAAAAAGAATTAACCAATTTGGTGCAGTCGTTAGGAAGTTATGCGCGTACCTACATGCATTTTGGCGATTCATTTTTATTTATAATAGGTGATGAGTAAGATTGAATTTGAAATTAAATTAATTTCGTTTGATAGGTAGGTATTGTAGAATAGGAAATAATGCTTTTTAATTTTTTGCGATGTAGTCACAAAATCAGGGTTTTCGGATTTTACAAGTAATCATAATTCTAACATTTTGATTTCCTTGACGGGTCTTGACAGACACGACAGACAGACTGACGAAGTGATCCTAAGGGTTCCTCTGAAGGTACGGAACTTTAAAAAGATCAGACATCTAAATTCTTGTTTGTCATATCTAAAAGGTTAAATAAGTTATACCAACCTACCTAAGTATACTAGCGGAGTTTCGCATACAATTTTTATAGTTTCATTACAATTTTCGTACAGATCTCTAATTTTTTTGAAAATAAAATATCGCCTATGGCGCTCAGGATTAATGTAGCTTTCTAATGTTGAAATAAATTTCAAAATCAGTTCAGTAGTTCCTGAGATTACTTCCTACAAAAAAACTAACCTCTTTGTAATACAAATATTAACTTATAGATTGCCACTGGATCCGTCTCTTTATTTACATAGGAAGTAGATAAAGATTACCATTTATATATTGCAAATCATAAAATAACAATACGCGTGCGATAATAATTAAGACAAACTGCGTAATTATTCATGTTAGTGATTGTCACTTGTCAGATTTTAATACTTCCTTACATTGTTTCAAATAAAGAATGCTGAGAATTTATATATATATATATATTTTTTTTTGATATATATTTTTTTTTAAAGAATATTAGCCATGTTAATTGACCAATATTCCCCTCTCCTCTCCAACTAAGCGTCAGGCTTGTGCTAGGAGTAGGTACGACAATAGTGCAACGGGCGGGGTTTGAACCGTCGACCTTTCGGTTTTCAGTCCACTCCTTTACCGGTTGAGCTATTGAGGTATTGATATATGAATTCTACACTTTACGATCATTGTGTTACAAATGTGTTTACCTGGAAGACTATTTAACACTAATTTAAATAAAATAAATAAAGCCTTTATTGTTGAATTTACACTTAACAATTACATAATTTAAATCTCGCACTTTAGTTCCTTTCCGATCAGCGCGTCTTCTGACGCATAGGCCTCCTCCAGGTTTTTCCATATGAGTCTGTTTTGTGCTTCTCTTGTCTAGAGTGACCCCGCTGTCTGATTTATATCGTCTACCCAGCGCTTCAATACACATATATCAACTCTTGCTAGCAAATTAAGCTCTGCCGCTTACGCTGTTAGAAAGATTCGGCAGTTAACTGACGTGGAAACCGCAAAGATAGTATATTTTGCTTACTTCCATAGTATTATGTCTTATGGAATCTTAATATGGGGTAAAGCGGCAGATATTGGGAGAATTTTTGTATTACAAAAAAGGGCAATACGCGCAATTTATAACTTAAGACCACGCGATTCCCTTCGAGAGAAATTTAAGGAAAAAGATATCCTTACTGTAGCCTCTCAATATATTTATAATAACATAATTTTTGTAAGACAAAATATTCTTAGTTACAAGAAAATTGGTGATCTACACAATAGGCTAACTAGAAACAGAGACAAACTTGCAGCTCCTGCCTTCCGCCTCAGGAAAGTCCAAAAGTCATTTGTGGGTATGGGTATTACCTTTTATAATAAAATCCCGCAAACTATTTTGGACTTACCTTTGCACAAGTTTAAAAAATCTATTAAAAATATGCTCCTGAAAAAGCATATTACACAATTGAAGATTATCTAAATGATAAAAGAGCGTGGATTTGACCTGCAGCTCGTTCCAGCAACGCACAAGACTACAAATACTATTTTATACATGGCATAATCTTGTACCTATATCAAATATTTGAAAAGAGCAACCGCCGAGTTTCTTGCTGGTTCTTCTCGGCAGGAAAGGCATTCCGAACCAGTGGTAGATGCATCCGACTATTCGTAAGCACTTGTAAAAGTTTATACGAATAAAAAAGATTTTCATTTTCATTTTCATTTTCATTTTCTTCCTTTGTCTACCCCTTTTCCGCTTTGAGCCCTCCCTAACTTCCCATTCTGTTATAGCTTTGGTCCACTTCTTTGACTTCTCTCGAAGCATGTGTCACTAATCAACGTCAACACTAATTTATAAAATATTAAATACCTAACTAACTTTAAAAAGGAAGTTGTTAAGAAATCTAGAATCTACCTTCTGCGATCGTCGTCGTCGTCAACCAGTAAACGTCCACTGCTGGACATACATAGGTTTCTTGTAGGGACTCTTCCACACGCCGTGGTCGTGCGTTTCCTGAATTCAGCGGCTCCATAGAATCAGAAATAAGTGCTCCCTGCGACTCCTTTGATGTCATCTGCCCACCTATAGTGGAAGGTCTACCAATGTCTTTCCGGTGTGAGGCTGCTATCCCTGCAAAACCTTAGAACCCCAACCACCTTCTTCGAACTGTGCTACCATTCATTGCCACTTCAGATTCGCTACCCTTTGAGCTATGCAGGTTACTCTTATTCTTCTACGAATCTCTTAATTTCTATAGAAAAAACTCCGAGCATAGCCTTCGAAGTATAAAGGGCGCTATATTACTTACTTAATTATTTTATAATAACTAGAAAAGCTTGAAATTCCAATAACATTAAATGCATACCAATACCTACGCAGCCTACGCCGAGAATCTCGCCGCGCCGTGCATATTAATAAACTAGCTTATGCTCGCGACTTCGTCCACGTGGACTACACAAATTTCAAACCCCTATTTCACCACCTTAGGGGTTGAATTTTCAAAAATCCTTTCTTAGCGGATGCCTACGTCATAATAGCTACCTGCATGTCAAATTTCAGCCCGATCCGTCCAGTAGGTTGAGCTGTGCGTTGATAGATCAGTCAGTCAGTCAGTCAGTCAGTCAGTCAGTCAGTCACCTTTTCCTTTTATATATTTAGATTCTTCCAATGAAAATAATAAAGACTTTATTGTTGTTGAATCGTACGAGAAAATATGTAGGCGGAAACGGATAAGAGACCATAACGAAACAAAAATGTGAGAAGAATAGATTTATTCACTCATAGTATCTAGTGTAGATAACGTACCGAAGAGTATACCTCGGCCTCGTTACAGAGTGCAATGGTGGCCGAGGGAAAAAAACAAATAGATACTTACCTAATACTGAAAATAAGTCTATGTTCTTTATGCATAAAACAATTTTTTTTTTCATGACTTTTTGGAAATAGTAATCATCCACATAATAAAATACAGAAACATTAATTACCATTTCTGATTAAAACTAAAAAGTTTGATATTTGGAGCAGTTTTCGGATTATTATTTTTATATCGAAGAAATTGGATCTCATCGTGTTTCTCTTCCATTGATGAATATCTTCGCGACATCGTCCTCGTGGACTATACAAATTTCAAATCCGTATTTAACCCCCTTAGGGATTGTATTTCCAAAAATCCTTTCTTAGCGGAAGGTAGGAACCCTACAGGCCAATTTTTTTTAGCATTTCTATGCGCAATATAGGCCTACCCATATCTAGTACGGGAAGTGGGAACGCTAAATTGCTTAATTGTAGGAGAACTGGTTGTTGATGATGGTTGATTAAAACTCTGAATAGACTGTAGTTATCTAATTAATGTTACAATAGGCAATAGCTGTTATGACTGGACTTAGACTGTAGGACCGTGGAGAGATCGGCTCTGTACGCGTTTATGTAGGTTTGTTGTTGTTTAATTGTCTTCCTCCCGTTTTGTCCAATACTAGATATATCCCATAGTAAGTAATAAGTAATTCTTATGTTACTATTTACAGTTAGGTCTCTACTGATGTTCATTCAAGTAAATTCGAATCTGTGGATCATTTAATTTTCGAATTACTTGCTAGCATATTATGCATATTGCTGTACTATGTTCTCTAAGTATGTATATGGGAATTTTTTCGCTCGTGATTTCAATTCATATTTAAATATTGTTTAACTCGAGTTCAAATCGATTTCTATTCGTGTTCAACTCAATTTCTACTGTAGGTCACTCTTGTTCAGTGACTCTAGTTCGAGTCTTATCTACTATAACTAAGCTTTAGTAAAACTATTGTTGCTAATTATTGTTGCTCAAGTCTAGTTCAACTCTTGCCTACTCTAGGTCAACTATTTCCAATTATTCGCCTAACATCCTACACACTATTTGATATTCTATCGAACAACTTAGTACGTAGATGCTTACATCATATTTCATGACTTGGTCTTAGTAACTTGACTATTTATCCCGACCCGAGATAGGTAGGTCTCACATTTCTGACGCCAGAGAGGCGCCTTTTTATCCAGATTTGTTCCCAAGTCCTTAGCATAGACGTGTAGGTCGGTATTAAATGATATTTGGTACTCGTATGACGACAGGACGCCCCCGCGTGTTCTGTATATCTAACGCCTACTTATTTAATAACATAGCTGGTTTTTACAGCATCGCAGTTTAATTATTCGACTCGATGAATTTTTTAGAGTTGATTTTTTAAAATTTTCATGGCGGCCACTTTGAAATTTTTATTATTTGTTGTTATAGCGGCAATAGAAATACACATTCTGTGAAAATTTCAGCTCACGAGATACAGCCCGCTGACAGACAGACGGATGGACAGCGGAGACCCATTAATGGGTCCCGTAGGCACCCTTCGGGTACGTAACCCTAAAAAGCGATTCGATAAAAAAGTTTCTAGACAAGTTGTTTGAAAAGTCGCTATTTTCACACGTGTTTGTCCAATTAATCGTCGCTAGGTGGCCTTGCATTCTATAGCTTTCACTAGGTAGGTACGACTGAGCTATCGTATTGTTATCCATATTTAGAAGGAATCGTTTAACGATGTTTTTATCGGACTGAATCACGTTTTTTTGGCGCCTTATATGCATTGTAATGTTTTTGTTTTTAATTACTTCTAGGCCTACTTATTAGTACTTACCTACCTATCAAGAAGTAATAACAATGCCTTATCAAATAATGCTGTGGCAACGCATAGACTGTGAAGTGATCATATTTCATTCTTAGTGCGAGAGTGGTCTAACTCACACTTATTCACTTCTTTCAAGTAGTTCTATAGTTTTAATAATAATCCCAAAACGATTTTGTATTTTTCTATCGTAGATTTCAACATGCGAAGATACCGGAACTGGATATTGTGTGAACACCTACAAAGAAATCGGTCAAGTGCGAGTCGGACTTGCACACGAGGTGTTCCATTCCGTACCATCGTAAAATACTTACTTAATTTTTATTTTTTATTTTTTTTATTCAGATACAAGTTAGCCCTTGACTGCAATCTCACCTGGTGGTAAGTGATGATGCAGTCTAAGATGATAGCGGGCTGGAAGGGGTATGGCAGTTTTCATTAAACCCATACCCCTTTGGTTTCTACACGGCATCGTACCGGAACGCTAAATCGCTTGGCGGCACGGCTTTTGCCGGTAGGGTGGTAACTAGCCACGGCCGAAGCCCGGGACCTCCCACTAATAAGACCACAGCGCTCACCACTGCGCCAGGGAGGTCGTCAATTATTAACACTTTTAATTTTTTTATTAATTTTCATGGCGGCCATTTTGAAATTTTTATTATCTGTTGTTATAGCGACAATAGAAATACACATTCCAACTCTTTGCCTATTGCGGTTCATCAGATTCCACTGACAGACAGACTGACCAGTTCCGTACCTTCAGGTAAAAAGGTAACTAAAAAGGCTCTCAATTACATCTTTTTAAGTTGAGCTATGTTTACCGTAACTGCCTTGACACCACTTGAAACTAGATCTTTCGCGACGTCTCCTCGATTTTATCATAAAGTTTATAGTTTAGAATTTTTTTATATAAGAAAAACTTAAGATAGTGTAAGGTACGTGATAGTTATTTACGAAACAAATAACTATCACATCCATACTTTATGGAAGTAATATTAATAATTTATTATAAATGCGAAAATTACTTAATATTATAAATGCGAAAGTGTGTCTGTCTATCTGCTAGCCTTTCACCGACCATCCGTTCAAACGATTTTGACGAAATTTGGTACAGAGATAGCTTGCATCCCGGGGAAGGACATAGGCTACTTTTTATCCCGGAAAATCGAAGAGTTTGTACGGGATTTTTTAAAACCTAAATCCACGCAGACGAAGTCGTGGGCATCATCTAGTATTAATATAATATGTGATTGTTATGTGTATCAACCCCAGCATGAATAATTACAGGAAAAACCAGAGGGGGTCGCTTAGCTACTCAAAGCATGATTCTACGTCTGACATTGATTTTCTTTGCTGCATGTACGTATTTAATTAGCATAACTAGAGTCGTAACAGTCTTTATATACAAAGGTCAAAAACCCATGAGTAAATCTCATAATGTGCCTAGTTTTCCCATAAGAAACTTTAATAGGTTAGGTAGGTTTAGCAAACGTTAGTAGCAGTCGATTTATACAACCTGCAATCTACATTTTTGTTATAATTAAGTACTGATTCCTTTTAAATCTTGTGCCCTGACTAGAGGTAATGACCTAGCTAAATGTAATCTAAATAATATTAAAAGAAAAAAATTAAAACTTCAACTAAAACATAACTAACTCGGTAACTTAACCTGCCCTACCTAGTTGCCAAACTAACTATAACTAATTAGGCAATTATTCAAGAGTCAATTTCCTAGAACTCCACCCCCTTAATCTTATATATATATATATATATATATATATATATATATATATATATATATATAAAAGGAAAAGGTGACTGACTGACTGACTGATCTATCAACGCACAGCTCAAACTACTGTAGGTACGAATCGGGCTGAAATTTGGCATGCAGATAGCTATTGTGACGTAGGCATTCGCTAAAAAAAGGATTTTTGAAAATTCAACCCCTAACGGGGTGAAATAGGGGTTTTAAATTTGTGTAGTCCACGCGGACGAGTTCGCGAGCATAAGCTAGTCTAACTATATAAAAGGAAAAGGTGACTGTTGACTGAATGACTGACTTAGTGATCTATCAACGTACAGCTCAAACTAATGGACGGCTCGGGCTTAAAGGCATGCAGATAGATATTAATAATATGAAGTAGGCATCCGCTAAAAAAGGATTTTTGAAAACTCAACTCCTAAGGGGGTGAAATAAGGATTTGTTTGTGTAGTCCACGCGGCCGAAGTCGCGAGGATAAGCTAGTTCTAAATATTGCTAGAATAGGTGTCTAATCGAAGCTTTACAATCACGTTAGTCTCTCTTCTCTTCTCTCTAGCTTTGTTTGTAATATAAATTTCAACTGGGTATCTACCAACTAAGTTAGATATTTCCTAGTAAATAAATTATTTGACGAGATGTAAGTAAAGCATATAATTTGCAATCAGCTTACGTTATATTCCCGAACGCGTTCTCTTCTGTTAGACTTGCTTTGAAGGTACCCGTGTCTAGGGTTATCAACACTAAACAATTCTAAAAAAACCTTAATAATTGACATTCAGTTTGTATTCGGTTAAATAACCCTAAAGTTAAAGTTATGTCCAATCAGTAGGATTAGAAATAGTCGCAATAAAACCAGTCAAGTGCGAGTTGGCCTCACACACGATTGGTCCCGTACCATCGTACACACTATGGACTTTTAATTTCTTTTGGGATGGGATAAATCGTGCTGAAAACAAAATAAGTTGGTGACTGCTAAAGGGATAGGTTAATATTAAAGCGAGCGGTGTTTAAATATGTTTGCGAAGAATTAACATATCTGGCGATAATCTATGGAGTAGTTACAACTTACAAGAAATAAGTAGAATGAGCTGACAAAAGTCGAAAATAATTAATCTAATCGTGTCATGAAAATTTCAGTGACTGAATTAAAAACTGAAGTCTTTAAAAAAATATCTTTTGGGATACCGACTTTTTTGGGCTGCTGCAATAATATTGTAAGGTGTTGTAATATTATTTGACATTTTTTTATTTTAGGATATTGTTCTTTTGAAAATAGTGGAAAATAGAACACTCAGCATGGCAAAATTAACTAAATCTAATGGATTAGTTTATGAAGAAATTCAATTTGGTCATTATTTTATTTACTGCGCTTAGAAAATCAGCTTCGTACTAAAAACTTTCATTTTTCGTACTAAAACTTTTATATTAAAAAAAATACGTAGTCATTAACTTTTTAGTTACTAAGTTTTCCAACTATTCGTGTTTCATGTCAACTGGCAATAAGGCCAACGATTACTTATTGACTATTGTACTATTGTAATAATTGAAACGCTCTACCACGTAGCGTCTGTTACTGGAAGTTACTTTCACTGAATTTCTCTTTGCTATTTAATTTCGTTTTAGTTTTCTCTGTTTTGTGGCGTTGTGATAAATTGTGTTTAAGTTTTGATTGACCATTGCGGTTATCTATATTTTGTATTTAGTTTTGGTCAGTTTTCTAGTTTAAAATCAGGACTTCCTGTCTTTAGGGAAATATCAATAATGATCAGCGGAGTGATTCTCTAACTCCAGTGTCTTTACACTGAATGGTAGCCAACGAGCTCTATTAACATTTATCTTTAAACTATTAAAGGTTTTCTACGAAAAATTGCTTAATCCTTGCATAATCATTTGTAGGAAATCATTTTTAATGATAGATATGCATGAAGTATCCAAAATATACCTGCGCTGTGGTAAATTTGACATTTATCACTGTAAACAGTGATAATAATAAATATTATGTTATCTACCAACGACGACGGCGCGCTTGTTACGCAGGCGAAGCCAGCGGCTGATACATAGTGAGCCAGCGCAACATGCATTCCCATTCCCACGTACGAATACGACCCGTATAGCTGACGCGGCGTAATACCAGAACCCGCGCGATGTGGGAATCGTAATATTAAGTTAGAATATTCTCATCCGTAGAGATAAGCACTAGTTTTTAGTCTTTTCATTTAAATGTAACTTTGAATATAATTATTATAAGGATATTATCGCCGACTAGTTTTCTTCCATCCACCTCCTGCGAGCCTAAACATTACTGGCGCAGTGACGGGGTAGGATAAGCTGTACCTGTAGCTGTATCGGACAACTGTGACGGAGAACAACTTATCCTGAGAACCTACTATTCGGAGGCCGCAGTGTAGTGGAGAATCTAAACTTCGATTCGTGGAAAGAAATAGAATGGCGATGCGGTAAGTACTTGAATCGTTCAAGTTCCTTTTACCTATCCTTTTCCGACTAACAAGAAAAAGAGGTATTGTGTTTAATTTTTTTTAATTGATTTTTTTTAAATCGTACGTTTATTGAATCCTCATTTATATATCGTCCTTATTCCTAAAATTTTATAATCTAGGTTTATACAAAATCTATAGACCTATTTAATATAATTTTACGTGAACTTTAGGGAATTAATTTTTTTTATTGAGTGCTTTTTTGTAATAAAAGTTTTTTTTGAGTGTCTTTTTGTGTGTGTTAGTTTAATTTTTATTCGTCAAGATTTTTCATCCAAGGTCAGGACGTAGTTTCGTAGGTTCGGTTAATAGGTCAAGAGCCGTAGACGAATCTAGGAACTTAGAAGACATGGCATCAAACGATTTAGATACTATCTATAAATCTATTCGATTTTTACCCGAATTTGACGGAAATCCTCATGTGTTAACACGGTTTATAAATTTGTGTGACCAATTGGTGATTGCCCATTTTGACGTTAGTCCGGGACATGAGTTACAAAATTCGGCATTAATTAGTGGAATATTAAATAAAGTGACAGGTTCCGCGGCTAGGTTAATTAATGCAAACGGTATCCCAGATAGTTGGAATGGCATACGAAATGCCCTTATTAATAATTTCGCAGACCATCGCGATGAGACCGCTTTATACAATGATTTGTCTCTACAGACACAAGGCTCTAGCACCCCGCAAGAATTTTACGAAAAGTGCCAAAACCTGTTTAGCACAATTATGACCTACATTTCTCTACATGAATCCGTACCTACCACAATAGAGGCTAAACGGCAACTTTACCAAAAGTTAACCCTGCAGTGTTATTTACGTGGTCTAAAAGACCCGCTAGGCTCGAGGATACGGTGCATGCGGCCAGTGTCAATGGAAAAAGCCCTCGAATTTGTACAAGAGGAACTTAACACCCTATATATACAACAACGAAATGAAGGCGGGTTTTCTCAGAAAAATTCTGGACATAAATTTTCCGTATCAAATTACACAGGTCCTTCAAGGTCACAAGGTTTCGCTATGCCTGGGCCATCTTGGCAGCAGCCTATACATTTTAGACCACCTCAGAGTCAGCAACCTATGCATTTTAGACCTGGTTGGAAACCTAACCCTCAAATGCATCCGCGTGGTCCTAGTCGTACCCAATTAATGTTTCGCGGTCCTCCACCGAATTATAACCCGAAGAGCAACGTTTTCAAATTTCCAAATCGACACCAATCGCCTAACAATTCTAATTTCCCACGTCCCATGAGCGGTGTGAGTCATTTCACCCCTAGACATTTACCACCATCGGGACATGATTGGCGTAAATTTGGTAATCCACCACCAACTAACTATATGAAATCACGCGACGTCAATTTTAATGAACTTAACTATGACTATGATTATGATTATGACTATGACTACGATTATGACTATGACAATTACGAACAATTTACGGATGAATGCTATAATTACTATGAGGAAAGCTCCTCGAACGTTGAACCAAGTCCAATAATAGAAGAAGTTGATCAGAAACAGGAAGTCAGTTCTAAGAAAGAAAATTTTCAGATAGTCAGCGAATCCGAAAAACCAGGATAGATGTAAATTTTTATGTCCAGCGGCAACTTGGTTATGTACAGATTAGTAATCCACCTCTCAGATTTCTTATCGATACCGGGGCGAATCAATCTTTTATCAGTCCTAAAGCAGTACAAATGTATTTTAGTAATATGCCACTTAACTATGAACCCTTTGAAGTAACCAACGTGCACGCAACAACTAAAAATGACTATTCCATTACATTACCTTGGTTTTCCGAATTTAACGAAGATGGTGATATTACTTTTTACGTATATAATTTTCACGAATACTTTGACGGTCTTTTAGGCCTAGATTTACTTGAAAAATTGGAGTCCACTATTAATCTTAAAGACAGAAAATTAGTAACGCGTAACGCTGAGATTCCAATAAAAATGTATGATTCGCGTAACGTTAATTTGTTCGAAGAAATTATTCCTGCTCATTCTTCAAAGCTATTTGCATTGCCTATTAATTCGCAGGACGGTGATGTCTTGATTCCATCTCAAACTATATGCAGCTGTATTATTTCCGATTGTATAACACGCGTTAAAAATAAGAAAGGATATGTTGAAATTACTAATGATTCCCCGAATGATATAGTTTTTTCCATAGACAAACCCATATCAGCAGAACTTTATAATTTTGAATGTGAGCAAACCAATGTTTCTTCGAATCGTGCTAAAGAAGTTTTTTCTCGTCTTCGCACTGAACATTTAAATCCAGAAGAAGCAGCTAATTTGAAAGCACTGTGTGCAAAGTATGCCGACGTGTTCTATCTTGAAGGTGAACCTTTAACGTTCAATAATAAGATTAAACATAAAATTAAGACCAGCGATGAAATTCCTGTACATACAAAAAGTTACAGATATCCTTATGTCCACCGACAAGAAATCAGAGATCAGATCAGTAAAATGCTTGAACAAAATATTATAAGACCTTCTGACTCCGCCTGGAGCTCTCCTATTTGGGTGGTTCCCAAAAAGGCAGATGCTTCTGGTCGTCGTAAATGGCGTCTTGTCGTGGACTTCAGAAAAGTAAACGAGATAACGATTGATGATAAGTACCCTATTCCCAACATCACCGATGTGCTAGACAAATTAGGGAAGTGTCATTACTTCACTACCTTAGATTTAGCTAGTGGCTTTTACCAGGTTGAAATGGACCCCGCTGATATTCACAAGACTGCATTTAATGTAGAGAATGGGCACTATGAGTTTTTAAGGATGCCCATGGGGTTGAAAAATGCTCCATCGACTTTTCAGCGAGTCATGGATAATGTTCTCAAAGATCTACAGAACAAAGTTTGTCTAGTATATCTTGATGACATAATTTGCTTTAGCACAAGTCTTCAAGAGCACATAGTTAATTTGGAAAAGATATTTCAGAGATTGCGTGAGTCAAACTTCAAGATACAGATGGATAAGTCTGAATTCTTGAATTTAGAAACCGAATTTTTAGGTCACATAATTTCTAAAGATGGTGTAAAACCAAACCCCAATAAAATAGCAGCCATAAGTAAATATCCATTACCAAAGACTACGACACAGATCAAACGTTTTCTCGGATTGCTAGGATATTACAGAAAATTCATCCCTGATTTTGCACGTCTAACAAAGCCCCTTACTCAATGCCTGAAGAAAAATTCTAAAATAATACTCGATGACGAATACATAAGGTGTTTCGAGCACTGTAAGCAACTGCTTACCAATGATCCCATTTTACAGTATCCGGATTTTACTAAAGAATTTTTGCTAACAACTGATGCTTCTAATGTCGCAGTAGGTGCCGTTTTATCACAGGGCCCAGTAGGGTCTGATAAACCGATCGCATATGCATCTAGAACTCTTAATTCTAGCGAATTGAACTATAGTACGATAGAAAAAGAACTCTTAGCAATCGTCTGGGCCACCAAGTATTTCAGGCCTTACCTTTTTGGACGTAAATTTAAAATTATTACAGATCATAAGCCCCTGCAGTGGGTAATGAGTCTTAAGGAACCTAATTCGAGACTTACAAGATGGCGTTTAAAACTCAGCGAGTTCGATTTTACGGTGTTGTATAAGCAAGGAAAGTCTAATACCAACGCGGACGCGTTATCGCGCATTGAAGTTCATGTGGAAGAGCTAAGTTCGGTTGCTGTGAATCTATCGGACGGAGCTCCCTCTTTAGATGACTCTGGAACTCTCTCAGCTCCGGAGGCTGAAGATGGTTCTAGAACAGCAACTGTCCATACTGATGACGAAAGCCCCATCTTGGAAATCCCGATTACAGAACATCCGTTGAATAAATTTACTAGGCAAATCGTTTTTAACGTTGTAGGTGATATTAAAACCAAACCAGTCACTACAAACCCCTTTGAAAACCATAAGCGTACGACTGTTCAATTATCTGAATCAAATTTAGAAATAGATGTCATCAATGCTATTAAAGAATTTGTTCAACCTAAAATTAAAACTGGTTTATTAATCAATCCACCATTGGCTATGTATAAGATAATTCCAATAATACAGAAAACCTTTAAAAATTCGTCAATGATACTCAATTTAGTTAAAACAGAAGTAGAAAATGTTCGAGAATATTTAAGGCAGCAACAAATTATAGACAAGTACCATGATGGCAAGACAAACCACCGCGGTATCAATGAATGCTTTCTTGCTTTATCTCGAAAATTTTACTGGCCTAAAATGCGAGAGCATATTTCAAAATTTATTAACGACTGTGCAGTATGCGGACAGGCTAAGTATGACCGTAATCCAATCCGACAGCAATTTCAAGTAGTTCCACCACCCAGTAAACCTTTTGAGCTTGTGCACTTAGACCTCTTAAGTGTAGAAAGCTGTAAGTTTCTGACAATAGTCGACTCTTTCTCCAAATATGCTCAAGCATATTTCTTAGGAGACAGCACGGCAGTCAGTGTAGTTCAAGCATTACTTAAATTTAGTACGCATCATGGAAATCCTTTAACTGTAGTTACTGACAACGGTCCGGAATTTAACAATCAACTTATATCTGAGTTCTTCAAACTTCATAAAATCCAGCATCATAAGGTCGCACCACATACTCCTAACGAAAATGGTATCGTTGAAAGATTTCACTTAACACTCTTAGAACACCTTCGTATCTTTAGAATCAGTCAAAAGGATGAATCAGTAAGGAACCTGATACCTTATGCTCTTCTAGCCTACAATAGCAGTATTCATAGTTTCACAAAATGCAGACCAATCGAAATAGTAACTGGACATTTTGACCCACGCGACCCACTCGACATAGACCTCACGACACATGTCTTACAGCAGTACATACAGGATCATAAAAATAGAATGAAAATTACATATAACCTTATCCACGAATCCTGTAGTAGTCTACGCAGAGATTTAACTAATAGTCGTAATAGAACTAGAGAGCCCGAAGCAAATTATTCCCCAGAACAACAAGTTTTTGTTAGAAACCCTGTTGCCTCTCGTCAAAAGGCAGCTCCCCGCTATACTCAGGATGTAGTTGTGGCAAATCTCCCAATCCACATCTACACTAGAAGAAAACGAGGCCCAATCGCGAAGTCAAGACTAAAGAGAGTTCCTAACACTGCCCAATTGTTGCAGGATCCTCTTTATAATCAATCTACTTCTGCAGCCAGTGGTAATGATCCAACATGATAGAGTTAGGATATTATAGTGTTAGGATATTATAGTGTTAGGTTAGTATTATGTAAGAAATGATATCATTTTGTTTTTCATAGTTTAAAAATTTCCTGTTAGTTTAACCTAAGTATATTATGTATTAATTTCCCATTACCACATACGCATCATGATATCCTTGTCACTTATTATCCATTCCTTGCTTGAACGAATACAGGTACATAGAGGCTGAATGCTCGAAGACCAGCAAAGGTTATCTATATTATAATATGCCGATATACGAAGCTTATAGATTTACACTTACCCAGAATAGAAGAAGACATAGCCATCCAAGTTATAGTTTTACCTAAAGAAGAATCCTTTGACTCAAGACCATCCATTATGAATAATTGAAGTCCACAAAACTGGATCACCTACATGATGCAAGTGCAAAGGTTTCATCTCAAACGCCTATCACTCTACCTCCAAGTACGGACCATGGAGTTATTTATCACACAATCATTACCATACGCCATATTAATTGGAACCTGCAGACTGAATATGATCATTACAGTTTATCAGAAAATACATCGCACGAAGAACTTGCAGTTAAGAAACATAACCAAAATTCAGAGTTCTTCATCCGATGACCTTCCGGCGCAATTCACAGCCAAGGTGTTCCATATGCGCCGATCTGATGGGGGAGGTGTTACGCAGGCGAAGCCAGCGGCTGATACATAGTGAGCCAGCGCAACATGCATTCCCATTCCCACGTACGAATACGACCCGTATAGCTGACGCGGCGTAATACCAGAACCCGCGCGATGTGGGAATCGTAATATTAAGTTAGAATATTCTCATCCGTAGAGATAAGCACTAGTTTTTAGTCTTTTCATTTAAATGTAACTTTGAATATAATTATTATAAGGATATTATCGCCGACTAGTTTTCTTCCATCCACCTCCTGCGAGCCTAAACATTACTCGCTTTGATTTATTTAGCTGGCACATCAATAAAAAATATTGTCGATAAATAAACTATGGCTGTTGTAATATTGTCATAGTTGACAACCCTACAAATGCTGTCGGCCTTATGCAAGTACAGCAGTAACCAGTCTGTTTTGCTCCGTTGCCTACGTCGCAGTTTTCCACCCGTTCAGAATTCTCGAAGATGTTCAACTTTTAGTGCAGTGTTGTTCAAACAAGTGTTCAAAACGTTTTGATCATTGTCATATAGACTGTGTAAGTGATCCGTATAATTTTGCCTTTATTTTCTTACGACAGAAGTCCAAAAATAACTTTAAGGTATTTTATTTCATGAAATGAAAATCATGAATATAAAATTATATTAAAAATCCCGTGTTTTATAGTGTTTTTTATTTAGGATCTTTGTTGTTGTATTCAAAACTTTTCATAATAATTAGTTCTTACTAAAGACTGTTAAGTTTTTTGTTAATTTAACTTTCCATTGGGGCCGATTCTCTTGTACACAATCTCTAAACTAAACTAAATTAGAAGGTCTAAATCTAGTGCTTTCCTTTTCCGCAAGCAACATTATGATAGGGATAGCAATAGGTTTAGACGTGCCATTTTAGTTTAGTTTAGAGATTGTGTACAACGGAATTAGCCACAATGTCGATTGTGAAAATATCTTATCTCTTAGAGACGTGTTTACAAGTAGTGCCGCCACTTTACGCTTTTTTGGTCAGTATAAGAAAAATCTTGAAATGAAATCTTTTAGCTTGTTGTAAATTATCTTACTTTACTTATTAGATAAGTACAAATATCGTATAAAATGTTATATTTTCCTTCCTCAAGAGAATTTAATACCTACAACCTTGGCATGATAACTGATAAGGCTATTGATTCTTAAAAAAATCGGTCAAGTTTGTGTCAGAAGACTTGTAAGGTAGCCATGCTAGTTGCTAAAAACTTTGTATTATACTTGATTTAAAAAAAAAACCGGTCGGAAACTAGAATTTTTCATTAACTATTTGTTGTTATAGCGGCAATGTAAATACACACCCTGTGATAATTTCTACTCTATATATTACGGTTCATGAGACAGCCTGCTGACAATCAAACAGAAGGACGGACAGCGGCGGCTTAGTAATAGGTTGGAACCCTTCGGGTACAGAAGCCTGAAAAACACGTCAAATGTTTATGACGTCGCATTTCGTTATTTCACACATGCTTCCAAGTCCCTAGTTCCCAATCATGCAAGCCCACTAGTCGCTAGACCCTAGTTAGGTTCCCAAAGCGTGCCTTTTGACGTTTGAGAGTTGCTGATTTGATTACCTTGGCAACAAGTGTCGGAGGAATCTAGCTCTGTGGTCGGCATCATCCCTGTTGTAAACTAGCGACCACCCGCAATTTAGCTCGCATTTAATTCGTATACCGTAGGAATTTTATTCCTTGTCTACTCCCTTCGGCGGTGTTCCCTTTAGATTACAACATGGGATTATTCAAGGGGCGGACCAACAAATTCCTAAAAGGCATGCAACGCATCGGCGGTTCCTCTGGTGCTGCAAATGTTCATGGGCGGCGGTAATCACTTAACATCAGGTGGACCCGCCTTTGTCGTTTGCTCGCTATCTCTATTTAAAAAATATATAAAGGAAACCTTTGTTCAAAATTTAAGCATGTTAGGTCTAAAGTTTGGTGTTGATGAATCAGTCAGTGAGTGAATCAGGACTTCTCATTTTATAATAGGTACATAAGGTAGATAAGGTCCTAAGAGTCCCAAATAGACCTAGAAGTAAGGGACATAATATTATTTATACCCAGAAGGTTTGCACGTCCGTGTCGGCGCCTGGGAGGTCTTCAAAGACTGTTTTGATGACAATTATTATTCTATTTTGGTACATACCTACCTACTTAAGCAGTCATTAAAATTCTTGTAGACGATAAAAGTATGAGTCGTTCTAATTAGGCATGGCAAGGCGTTCGCATGTTTTTTTTGTAATTTATTCATTCGAAACGAACATCACAATAGAATCTTTAACCACCTGTGCAATTATAGTTAATCACTAATGTGTGCTAATGTTTGGTTTTTCCTATTATTTTCAATGCGTTTCTTCTAAATTAACATTTATTTAATAGCTGCAACTAATCTTCTTCTATATATAAATATGAGTCGCTGAATGTGTTGCTGATCGCAAATCTCGAGAACAGCTGAACCGATTTCGCTATTTCTTTTTTTATAATATTCCTTGAAGTGCGAGGATGGTTCTTACGGAGAGGAAAATTTAAAAAATTGCCTGAAAAAGAATCGACTGTTGGCGGTACGAAGTTCGCAGGGCAGCTAGTGCAAAATAGAGTTTTCTAGTTAGACCAGTTTTAGGTAAAACCGGATGTACCTACATGAATAATAATAATAATATTATCATTATATAATATGCATCTACCTTTTTATGTCATGAAATAAGCAGATAAATCGGAGACATCAATTTGACATTAATTTCAACCATTAGATAAATATTATGCCCACGAATTCATTCACGTAGTTTCATATTTTTCATTATTTTTTTGATGCTGTGGGTGGCATTTAAATAATATAATACGATGCCATTTTTTCATTGAGTTTTGTGTACATCTTTTTAGGGTTCCGTACCTGAAGGTAGCCAACGGGAAAGCCTCCGCTGTCCGTCCGTGTCTGTCAGCGGGCTGTAACAGGCTGGTAGTGTGTGTAGTGGTGTGTAGTGATTTAAAAAAATATTTTAGTCGTAGGCTT
This sequence comes from Maniola hyperantus, assembly GCF_902806685.2. Taxonomy (NCBI): domain Eukaryota; kingdom Metazoa; phylum Arthropoda; class Insecta; order Lepidoptera; family Nymphalidae; genus Maniola; species Maniola hyperantus. Next base: position 12,922,267 of record NC_048545.1, on the reverse strand, counting down.
CAAATATCGAATCGGCCTTTTCGTTGGCACGGCCAAAGAATTTGCAAGTACTACTACGTAGTACAACGGCACATTTTTGACACTGTTTGTTAGTTTTGATGTAGAGCGTAGCGAAACCAATAATTATTAATCCATGGTTTTGATTTTAAGGCATGATTTTTGTAGATGTTTATTGTGTTCAATATGTGTTGGATCAACAACTATTTCTATTCTACCTAAATTATTATATTTTAGGTATTTACTATTTACTTTCTTGCCGTTTGTAGACAAAGTATTCTTTTCCACAGAGAGCATCGTGAATAGAATATCATCTTTTCTCTATATAAAAATTAATCGCTAAATGTGTTGCTGATCGCAAATCTCGAGAACAGCAGAACCGATTTCGCTAATTCTTTTTTCATAATATTCCTTGAAATACCTATGAGGATGGTTCTTACGGAGAGAAAAATATTAAAAAAATCCTGAAAAAGAATCGACTGTTAGGCGGTACGAAGTTCGCCGGGCCGGCTAGTTATGTATATTTTTAGCATTTAGAGATTATGTACAACCGAATTAACACCTAATTGCTAATCGTTTCCACTTCACGTTTCCAATACCTTTGTTTGTCGCTCGTGACTCGTGACCTCAGTTCGCAATGGTGACCTCAGCCCTTGTTTTACGTTAGTCGCACGGGGACAACGACTTTATTTGCAATTGTTGATTGTTTAAACTCATTTTATTAAGGCATTTTAACTGAGTGTTTATACAATGTTAATGTACGAGTCTACGTGTGACTAAACCTGTGAAACCTTCCAAGGTAGATTTTCATTTTAAACCTACCTGTCAAATTGTATATTTTATAGGTAGATAGATATCTATTTATTTTGAGGGACGTCTGTCATAATTATTATGGCCTATGGCTACGACAGTGCAGCTACGACAGTACGTTTTCCTTTTGAGGTACGGAACCCTAATTAAAAATAAAACTCATCGATTGACTTATCCTTAACTGTAAATTCCTTGTAGTTATCAGTTGGTTATCTATTTTAACTATATTGAAATAAAATTGCAGTTTTAAATTGAGTATTGTTATCGTTGATGTAAGGGTCAGTCCAAATTATTATTGTTAAGGTCAACTACTCTCTCGTCTCGCCTTGCGTTATCTGTGCTCCGAAAGAAAAAAACAACTTATTTGTAAAGTAAACTGCCGGATGTTAGTATCATCATCATTATCATATCAACCCAACGCAGGCCCACTATTGGGCACAGTAGGGCGATTGTCTAAAACCTGCATCAATCATTATTACAATCTCAATTGTTCTGAATTTTTGCGATTCTTCTTGCAACAATGCATTGTGGCCAATAGTGAGCGAGCATTAACCAATCAGAGATGATTGCGATCGTGACATTGTAGCTGTCAAACAACCGCGGTAGGGCCACCGGTCTCCTCTTAGAGTGACAAAGGTTTTGGCCACCACGCTGACCAAGTGCGGGCTTACACCGATTGCCATTTCGACTTGTCGCGTACTATAGGTATATTAGAGCAGATATAGAGATAAACATAGACACAAAGTCATATTCTCAGTTATCTACCTAAAGTAAGACATTGTATTGTAATTTGTAAGTACCATTTGACACGGTAGATCTTGTCTTATCAAACATTTAAAAAACGTGATTAGGCTACCATTTGGCAGTCTCCTCAACTGATGTAATATAAAATGAATATCGGCCAAGTGCGAGTTGGACTCGCACACTAAGGATTCCGTACCATCGTACAAGAAAAAACACTTTAATTTTTTAATTTCATGGTGGCCGTTTTGTAATTTTTATTATTTGTTGTTATAGATAGCGGCGGCAGCAATTTTCACTTCGTATGTTTTTAAAATCAAAATCAATATATTTTTTATTCAATTAAACTTTTACAATTAGGTACTTAGGTAGGTAATACCTACCACTGGAAAGAAAAAAATCCAAGTTTTTAAAAGTTGTAACTTTTCTCTCTGTAGATTTCACAATTTGAAAAACAAAACTAAGTACCTACCTACTCTACCTAATTCAAATCTAAATATATAAAAGGAAAAGGTGACTGACTGACTGATTGACTGACTGACTGATCAACGCGAAATTTGGCATGCATATAGTCATTATGACGTAGGCATAGGCTAAGAAAGGATTTTTGAAAATTCAACCCCTAAGGGGGTGAAATAGGGGTTTAAAATTTGTTCAGTCCACGCGGACGAAGTTGCGAACATAAGCCAGTTTTTATTAATAAGTAGGTACGTGGATTACTCAATACGAACATATTAAAACGTGGATCAAAACTATTTATATTTAAATTATCTTAAAGGCATATCAATATCAGTATGGAGATTGAAGTCTTGCACAAGTTAATATTTAAGATAGTTAGTAAGTAATCAATATCCTCACTATTATCAAGTATTGCGTATATTATTGAATTATCCTTATCAGCAATAGATCGGTTCAATTATTATTATCTGTATTGTTACAGTTATCGTTGTTGTAATATATTTGGAGATAACGGTTTCACTTTTACTTATTTTTAGGGTTCCGTACCTCAAAAGGAAAAACGGAACCCTTATAGGATCACTTTGTTGTCTGTCTGTCGGTCTGTAGAATGTACAAGTAAAGCCCTTTCATATGATACCCCACTTGGTATGATAATCTTACTTTGAAAGTTGAAAATAGCAATATTTGTTCACGAACACATTTTAATTTTTTTCTTGTGATGTAACCACAAACTCACGGTTTTCAGAATTTTTCCCGAATGTCAGCTATAAGACCTACCTACCTGCCAAATTTCATGATTCTAGGTCAACGGGAAGTACCTTGTAGGTTTCTTGACAGACAGACAGACAGACAACAAAGTGATCCTATAAGGGTTCCGTTTTTCCTTTTGAGGTACGGAACCCTAAAAAGAACCAATTCAGAAAATGTTCGAGGTTTTTTCCTCTAACTTGGTATACCTACAATCATTTACTTCGACGCATTGTCTATACAAATTATTACTTGTTTGTTCTTTATGCACAGTGAATAATATTTGAAGAGTTTTGTCACCTTCAAGTTTTTGTATAAAGTACTTTGTGAATAAGATCCGCTTGAAATATTTTAAAACCGGTCTTACAAGTAAACAACTCAACTTGCATAACATTAATATAAGTAATTTTAGTTAGCGATGTTCTAAATCAAATATCACTCTTCTAAATTTCCCATTGAAAATTTTCATAATACTTACGTGGGTATGGTAAAAGAGATTCAGTATCTACAGAGATAGGTAAATAAATAAATAAATAATCATAATGATTTATATGCAAGAATGTTTGTACAAGAAAGATGGAAATTACACTATAATCAGAGGCCATAACATTCTACTAAATTAATAGTGTGCAAATATTTTTGAGTGACAATTTTTAAAATAATAAATAGTCAGTGAACCACCATAATAAACCATCATAATATTGTATACTTACAGTAATAACTGACAGTAATAAGCACTAGAGTTTAAATGTAGGCGATTCAGTCATACAGAATGCAATCAGCGTGGTTAATTGAGTTCGTTCCCATTCCGAGTTTACTTAGTGCCAAGCGATATTGCAAGTGTTTTTATGGCTTCTCTAAAATAATGGACAAAGTAATTTTACAATGACTGAATGCTATAAGTTGTCTATAAGTTAGTTATTTCTTGGGCGAATCTACCAAAATCAATCATTCTTCATCAAACCAGAATTTGCAATACTTTGTGTAATCATATAACATACTATCTCCCTCGTCCCGGCTTCGCTTGAGTGAAATTTTTGAAAATCAGGTAAGGGGTAGAATTTCCTATAATTCTAAAAGACGTAGGTACGTTCGCTTTTGCACAACAACCCTTACAAATTTCATAGACAAAACTTGAACATGACGGACTTATAAACCTGAACCCCCTAACCTTAACACCCTTGGGGACGCCTTAGTGCGGAAATGCAACCCAGGAAGAAAGAAGAAGAACAACTCTCTTGGGGGTAGAACGTCTAAAAATCATGAAATACGTCTTATTTCATTTTTAACCAAAGGCCCAAATACCAAAAAAAAATCATAGAAATAACTTGAAAAATAACAGATTTTCATACAAACTTTCATACCCTTTTTAACCCCCTTAGGGATTGAATTTCCAAGTATCTTTTCTAAGTGGGCGCTTGCCCCATACGTCATAAAAAAGGAACCTACTGACAAAATTTTAAGTTTATGACCCCAACGGTTTGGCTGTGCGTTGATAGATCAGTCAGTCAGGACACGTCGTTTATATGTATAGATTATTATGTTATTTGAATAACAATCATTTAGGAGGAAAATCAAACCATTGTAATATAGCTAGCTCTTAGGTATCTTCACAAGATTTTTTATGTCTAGATAATAATGATTGCATAACAAAATACCGGTTGTTGTTGCATAAGTTATCTTGACATCTTATTCAGATGATTTGCCGAAGCATCGATAATGTACCTATCTTATTCCATTTTTGTATCATTCTCCTGTGTAAAATGTTTTTTTCTCTCATTTCAGAGTCGGTAACACGCCGCAAGATGTCGAGCGGAGGAGCCACCGGACCCTTGCTGTACGCCGTCTTTGCGGCCGTACTCGGAATGCTCCAGTTTGGATTCAATACGGGAGTCATTAACGCACCGAGGAAATTCATAGAAAATTTTATCAAAGAAAATTACGAAGTCAACTCCGGTACCGTATTCGGTGTTATTGTCAGCATATTCGCCATCGGAGGAATGATTGGATGCCCGCTGGCGAGTTGGATCGCAGACAAACGAGGTCGTAAATTCGCTTTACTCGCGAACGCTGCGTTTGGCGTGGTCGGAGCAGTTTTCATGGGCTTTAGCAAAGTTTCATCGTCACTCGCGATGTTGATTATCGGCAGATTTCTAATCGGAATCAACTGCGGTTTTGCTACAACCGCTTCTCCCACATACGTGTCAGAAGTAGCACCTGTGAGGTTACGCGGTGCGTTCGGAACGGTTAACCAGTTGGCTGTAGCTTTCGGATTAGTCGGAGGGCAGATTTTAGGCATCGATGTCGTACTGGGAAGTAACGATGGTTGGCCCTGGCTGCTCGGCTTGGCCGTTATACCATCGGCAGTTCAATGCGTGATGATACCGTTTGCGCCAGAATCTCCCCGATACCTTTTACTCGTACAGCGTGATGAAGAACAAGCGCGAAGCGTTTTAACGAAAATTAGAGGAACATCTGAAATCGATGACGAAATCAAGGATATGCACGATGAGGATCGAGCAGAGAAACAGGAGGAGAAATTTACCATTTTAGACTTAATCCGCATTAAGTCACTGCGTACACCGCTAATCATTGGCATCGTTATGCACCTTTCGCAGCAGCTCGGAGGAATTAATGCCGTCCTATACTACTCGTCAACAATCTTCATCAACACTGGACTGATTGAAAGAGATGCGCGATTAGCTTCCATTGGTGTCGGAAGCATGTTGTTTATAATGGCTCTAGTTTCGATACCGTTGATGGATCGCCTCGGCAGAAGAACGCTGCAGTTGTGTGGCCTCGGTGGCATGACGCTGTTTTCTGTACTGATGACAATAGCATTCTTCACATACGAAAATAATACGACAATGAGCGTGTTTGCTGTTATATTTACATTAATGTACGTGGGATTCTTCGGCGTCGGCCCCAGCTCCATTCCTTGGATGATCCTATCAGAGTTGTTCGGTCAGGGCGCTCGAAGTGCCGCTGTCAGTGTCGGAGCTCTCATCAACTGGTTCGCCAACTTTATTGTTGGTCTTTCGTTCATTCCTTTGTCAACTTTACTAGGCAACTTTGTGTTCTTACCATTTACGATACTTTTGATTATATTTTTCGCATTTACTTATTTCAAATTGCCTGAAACCAAAAACAGGACAATCGAGGAAGTGACGGCTCTGTTCAAAAAATAGTTTTGGCTCGAATAGTTAGACTTAAGCTAGGTACATTCCTTAGATGTAAGTAAATCTACCTAATAACGCAATAAGCGATCACTACAAATTGTGATAGTTACTGTATTATCTCGTTATATTATATAAACACTTGAGACAACTTTGTAGGACCTCATTATTTACTCATCGAAATCGTTCGTCTTCGATTTCGGAGAGCAATTCAAGCTAGGAAGACTGAAAACCTTACGTACGTTAAATCTATTTTATTACTCTAACGATGTACTTATTACCTTGGAATAATAAATTAAACGTAATATTTAAGGGCGATTTTATCATATAAAGAATTATAAAACACGTATAGTACATAATATCTTGCCTTTAGTATTTTAACGTCGATCTTCGTAACGTATTTTCATGATTTTCGTGTGATATTTTTGCTATAATTTATCGTTTTGAGGACCAAGATTTTAGTTTTAATCACATTGTTCCAGAGTAGTGTTTAAGGGATATTTTGTTTATTGTTTTAAGTTAATTTTGAAGCATTTTATTTTGACGCTCATTCGTTTTGATATTTTCTTAAAAGTTTTACAGTGCCTTAGCGTTTGAGCGGCTGAGATATAACGTATAACGCTGTCTTGTTTTAATCGTGTAAAGTCTGAGCAAAGTCAAAGTAGGTATGCTCTATGGATTTCAGCCTTGGACTTTGTACCCTTTATTACCAATCATGATATTACATTATCGAATTGTTCGTCTAAAATAATAGGTAACTGTTGCATCTATTAATCTGTAGTTTATTTTATAAATATGTAGTTGAATTTTTAAACTCTGTAGTTCACCGTCCTAGTGTATTTTCTATTTTAGTGCCAAGAACACCTACTTATATGATGGAAAATAAAACTGTTAAACTTAATGGAAAATGTTATATTTAAAGTAAGACCTGTAGAATATTGCACAATTTTTATACTAACTCGCAACGAAGGGGTTTTTAGGAATTCGTCTTTAATCCTGAACGTAAAATGTTTGAGTTAAAATACCCGTCTAATGTTTATATATGAACTTATGCAACATCTACCTAAGTACCAGGAAAATTAAACATGACTTAGGTATTTCCTAAAGACCCTTTTGATCGAAAAAAAAAACAGTATTCACTGTATGCTCACATATACTACCTAATACAATATGTTTATCTGTAAAGTTTAAACGCACTTAGCATATTTCCTTTTTTATGCAATTTCAATAGATTAGGCGAAGACAATTATATATTTTTTCGGAAGATATATTTTTATTGAGCACAGAAATACTATATTATACTACCTATATAATATACTTAATTTTTTTTTCTTAAAAATATTATACCTAACTTTTATTGTTACTAAATGTTGCACGCTAAATATAAAATATAAAAATAGAATATACCTATCAACTGTTCATTTCATAGGTTTATACTTTTATATTAATTTTTAGAGTGCAACATTTTTCTCGATAAGTACCTACCTACCTATCTTCATTATAATATTTTTCAAATAAGTTTACCAAAAATCAGTTTTAGGATTATTTCGCACTATTCAAGATTTATTTATATCGTTATAGGGTCAAAATGTGAATATTTTATAATATTATGATATAAAATATAATTATTATTGTAAATAAAGATACAGTTATATTAAAAATAAAATACGAATTTAATTCGCTTGTTGATATTAAATTATTATTATTTGGTATTATATTTAAGTGGTTTTATTCTATCATTTGTATGGGTACGCAAGAGAGAGAACGCTATACTAACATAACACACACGGAATGAAGTTAGTATAGCGCTCTCTCTGTTTTTGTATGGGATTAGGTAGAGAGCGCGCTATACTTCAGTCTGCGGATAGGGTATAGGTAGGCATAAAACTTCTCACTTTACGAAATAAATAAGTATGCGGCAGAAAGTAATGTACATCGGCCTTCAGAATGACATTTCGGCTTTGTAGAGCGTTGTCTCTGTCACTCATACCTATGTGACGTTTTGTCGGTCACAACGGCAGAGACAAGGCTCTCCAAATCTCCTTAGTAGAGCGTTGTCTCTATCTCCTTGTAAAGGTCGATGTACATTATTTTCGGCCGCGTTCTGTAAGTAATTAAAATCAAAATTTGACGCAGGTTCAAAGAATCAACAGTAGTGTTAGGTGTAAATAAAATTATTTGCAGACATTACATAGGTAGGTGCTTTTAAAAAGTCAAATTATTTTGAATTTCTCGACGATACTCGCCTCATGTTCAAATCTTACTGCAGGGCTAGCACGGCAGCATTATCACAATGCGACAGTCTTATTTGAGGAATTGACTATAACAGGGTATTTTTGCTAAAGCTGTGTATGTATATTATGTAGGTATACCGTTTCACTAAGACGGCTCGTGAGGTAGGTATGGCACCGATAGCGGAAGGGTGACAGTTGATGTAAAAATCAAAAAATTCATCGCCGAAGTAATTTCCTAATTATCACCACACAGCGTAGAGAACAACTGCAAGGCTTCCTCAGGATCGTCCTCTTCAATTTCACCTTCCAGCCAAAACGTCTCCATCATGCCTTTGCCCTGAAACCAAAGAAGAAACTAATTTCGTTTAATGAAACGCTTAGCGGCAATTGATTCGGTGGAAACTAGCCCCGACGGAGCCTTTCCCTAGACCAGTGTAATTTAAAAATTATAACTTCTCAAACTGCCTCTGCGGGGAATCAAATTTGCGACAAAGAAAAGGTACCGACTAATAATAAATTGTAAAGAAGCAACACTCCCTTTCCCGCGCCCGCAGCCTAAGGGTATAGGAAGATAATTACGCCTAATACTTTTGCGCTCCTTAATTACCTAAAATTTCGCCCAAAAACCTAGAAATTTTCTTTTAGAAACATTCGTTTTTGAAAATTCCAACGTTTTTGGCGATCACTCAAATTCTTTTTTTGCAGTCAACGGCTTTTTAGTTAAAAACGGTAGAGTAGGTAGTGAGTAGGTACAAAGCATCCTTGCCCTGCTCGATTTACGTTTTGCGCTGTCTATAAAATTTCAGGGGGTGCATTGTGCATAAATAGGGACTCATCGTCGGGCAGGTGAGATTAAACTTACCTTAACTTTGATGAGACCTCTTCGTCTGAGCCTGAATTTTCCTTGTGGTAGTTCAGATTTCGTCTGAGCTGAGATCTGGATACGGCCAGGCTGAAAATTTAAGATGAAGTTACTATAAGTGGTACCAAACTTCTAGTGCGCTCCGAAGATGCGGCGAATGATATTAACTAGTTGCTTTTTCCAAGATAAATAAATCGCAGAAACGTTGTCGGAGAAACATGTAAGCGACGCGTTTTGCCCGGTGCTTTAGACCTTCTAGATCTAGGTGTTTCAGTCACGTCTTTGTCGCGGACAAAGTTGTATGGGCCGCATATACTGCCGAGTGCATCTCTTGCGCATTTCTGCGAGAAGCTACTTATTTACCTTTTCTTCAAGATAAGGAAAAACGGACTATATACCTCGCTCGTAGTCTGCATTCTGCTTGCTGTGTTGACGGTGTCCCCAACTAGGCAGTAGCGGGGTTGTCGGAAACCCAGCACGGCGGCTTGGCAGGGGCCCGAGTGGACTCCTAAAGAAAAAAATTTGAATAATGATTTGGCACATAAGTAGGTATAAATTAAGTCATAATCATCATGATCAACCCATTATCGGCCCACTGCTGAGCACGCGGGATCCTCTCAGTGTGAGAAGAGTTTAGACCAGCCTGCCACGTTGGCTCAATGCGAATTGGCTACTTAAGTACCTACTTATAATGAAACACCCTTAGTCATATCACAGCTTTTAAAGAGATGGCTCTTTAAAAGCTGTGATATGACTGGGTCCGCGCTCGCCCGCACCGGGTTAGCGTAGGGTCTGTGCGGGTGTGCGGAGCATTCCCTCCCCGATTGCCATATTTCAGTGTATGTATTGCCGTTGTGGTCATACCGATGGTAAGCATGGGGAGAGCGCACGACACCGCGAGCGCCGCGCTGGCCACCTCCCTGCCGTGAGCGCGCGTCTTCTCTGGAGCACCAGACACCACCATGTACACTGTGCCTACTGTCTCCACCTGTAACCATAAGAGAATCAAAGAATTTCTTAAAAACTATAAATAACTAATAAGTATACTTTAATTGCTATTACTTTTTAAGTAGGTGACTATATTTCCTAGTGACTTTATTATTTTTAAGAAGTAAGATGAAAGAATCCAGGTTTACGTTTTACAGCTATCCTACCTGATAATAAGTAGTTATACTAATAGGTAGCCTGGTATTTTACTATCTAAGCTCTACCTAGGACTAGATTAGATATAGGGACCTATAATAGTCAGATATCGTAAAGCCCCCTTAGGCTGGCCGGATATTATCTAAATAATACTGTCTGTCTGTTGCATTCACACTGCGAACATAATAAGAAGCATATTAAGTTGCCTGATCTGGCAAAATTCTGATAGGCTGCAAGATCTATTTAGTACAAAATGTATGTTCAATAATATTATGCCTTCAGGCGCACTTCAGAATTTTGTCTGATAGACATGTTCTGACAGTATTATTTATTTATTTTATTTATTTTATTTATTTTATATCTAATTAGAACGGCAGTGCCACTTACACTAACTAGATGATTAATAATAAATTTAAATACAAATAAAGGTACAAGAAAAAAGACATAAAATACAAAACGATAAAAGATCAAAGAATTTTGAATATGTACGCTGAGAACATTGAATGACATATTCATGCAATGCTCTCAGCGTACTTCAGTAACTCCCGAACCAGTATTATAGACCCATCATTAAATGGGTCCCATTGAGCATTATTGTCCAAAAGCGCGTTGAATGATGCTAATGAACGGGGTATAGGTGACATAGATCTAGCAATAGTGCGATGATGTGGGACCACGAAAAGTTTATTTTTTCGTGGACGAAGATTACTGTTGGATTCAGGGACACGTATGCGACACAGTTGGTTATGAAGTTCTGGAGCATTAACATCTCCTCGCAAAATTTGACACATAATTTTGAGTTGGTCGCAAATGCGTCTGACCTCCAGGGAGTTGAAACCTAAGCAACCTAACAGAAATTTGGTTGGGTATAGGAAAGGATAATATCCATAGCAACGTATGTCCATCCGTCCATTATGTAGTCGACCTTATAAACGCGATGGCTGTCGAGCAGTCGGTCGATCCTGGAGTACACGTCGTTCATGTAGCTCACAGTCTGCATCACGTCGGCGCGGGTCGCTGTCTCCATCAGTGGGATGCCACAGAACATGATGGTCACGCAGTCGAATTTCTGAAAGTATTGAAAAAGTTGGTACTAAGCAGTTCTATTATCGAAAGGTCCATCCAACACCAACCAAGTACCTACCAACTTTCTTCGCCATCTCTCTATTTTGCTTTGGTCAATGCTTCGTTTGGCTACGGAATGGGAAGGGCAGAAAGTTCGAACCGATAGGTACACATTGGGGTCCTAAGGTTCTGGAATGGCGATCTCGGAAGGCGCACTACTGGTAGACCCGCCACTAGGTGGACAGACAACTCAAACGAGTCGCAGGTAGCTGCTGGATTCAGGCGGCGCAAGACCGTGGTGTGTGGAACTCTATGAGAGACCTATGCCCAGCAGTGGACATCTATCTGTTGACGACGACGACGATGATGGTGAAAGCTTCGTCTATCAATTTTTCATGTCCTAGGAGCATACTCAAAGTTTAATCAATGCCTAGACAAAATATTTATAGTTATAGTACGCGACGGGTCGAGATGACAATCAGGGTGGGGATGCCCCGCATACCCGCACAGAGCCCCCGATGCGGGATAGCGCGGGTGACGTGCGCGTGTGCGGGGCGTCCCCCCGCCTCATAACCCGATTTCCAGCTCGACCTGTCGCGTTACCTACCTGTTGCCAACATTCTGCCGTCGTGCTTTTTCCTGCACGCAACTGGGTAGCAATTTCTCTTGGTATCATGGAGTATAAGAGCTGATCGCCCTTCTTCTTCCACTCATCCAAGAGTCTGCACGATTTTTCCAGTGAAAGACTCCTAGTTTCTGCTTTGTCGAACAGCAGTTCCAAACGTGAGAGATGCTGCCAGCCTTGCAGCAGCATCTCCTTGGAAAGACCATGCCCGTTCATATCAGCTAAGTACAAGCCAGCTTGACGAAGTTCATCGAGGTCGTTAAAGCTGCAAAGAGGTGGAGCATACTAACACCGGAATTCATAGTCAAGATAAAGGCTTCTTTAGAGGACCGCTGTACTACGACATTTCTCGATCAGTTCAGTAATTGACATCGACTGATGCTTAGGCGGTCCATATATTCGTTGTTAACGATCAAATTCGTAAGCTGCCCGTGGCTGCTCAATCTCATATCATCACAAATTAATACTTACATAGGGCTACACAAAAAGGCGAGAGCATCAATCTCCTCGAGGAAGTAGATAGGTCCTTTAAGTAGGATAGCCCTGGCTCCTTGGGAGCCTCGCCGCGACTCGCCCACAACGCGCGCGCGCCACCGCATCAGCTCCAACTCAAACGCCACTGTCTGCATGCATACCACCTAGAAACCAAACGATGAGCAGTAATGTTTAAAGCTTAAGAAATCACAAGGTTTGCGCAACACAATAACTTTTCTAACGAATGCGATAATAATATGATACCGAGCTCTGCGCTCGGCAGAATTTATTGAAGGCGTCTTCTCTAACTAGGCTGTTTAAAATCCTCGTATCTTTAGTTTTAAGCTGACGAAAAAAAAATAGTAGTTATCATCACCTCCTTCAGATAATTATTATCTTAGTCCTACCAAAAGTTATCGTAAAACCAAATAAAAATGTACACAGTAGTCCTAAGTATCGAGTCAAAGAGAATTAGTACAAAATATGTCGAGCTAGAGCATCTCTGGGTGTTACCTTATCCCAAGTTAAAGATACTTTGGGTTTCCTCAATCGGAGAATATCAGTGATCGATGATTTTACGATCCGGTTGTAAGGTCCACCCCATGCTTCCATCAGCTGGAAAGAGCATAAAGTAAGTTATGTTAGAAGTATTTCTGAACAAACAATTAAACGTAGAATTTCAGTCGAAGAAGCCAATCTTAATGAACGCTGAAACTTGTCAAATACGCAGGTGAACTTTCTTTTCCCTCAAGCTCATAGTCTGTTAGGACGGTAATCCGACAGAAAAGTTCAGGTGCAATACCAATAACTTTACGAGCTCTTCGAGACACTCAGGTAATACCGCCAACTTTCCAACTCTGATAGGTACACTACACAGTATTTATTAACAGGATAAACCCAATATCTTTTATCTCCTGATACGGGACTCGAACCCGAGACCTTACGAACTGCAACCAAATAAACCAACCACTAGAACAACCAGGCAGTATAAGAGTCCGTTTAAATATTATGCCAGCTCGGAGGGCATCGGAGAGCATTTTATTCGCTCTGAAGACCATACAAACAGGGCCGGTCAACATCTTGAACACGTTTGGAGTTGCCCTGCTCTCCGCGCCAGTCTATCTGAACGGACCCTTAGACTGAGACCACGCGATGCGTTTCCGGTGCATTGCGGCGCTGCAGCCTGCAATGCTGTGAATTAGTGTGGGTGCCACACCACTACGGTCCGGCAAAAAGTATGGTGTTGCAACACACCATCCTTCCCCGCCTCGTCTCTCTGGTCCAAAGTCCGTTGCGCGTGCGGTATGGTGCCGTCTGACATCGTAACGCATCGTGCAACATGGTACAGTGCTTTCTATGTACTTAGGATGACGCAGCGGCACCGCTCAGGCGCCGCACCACCAATGCAACGCATCGTGTGGTTTCTCGTCCACTAGTGAAGCCGTAGTAGGAGCGAGTTGTGTTACCTTATCGCCAGCCATCAGAACTCTCATTTTTCTGTCAAGTAGAACACCAAACGGGAATAGTTGTAAGAGAAGTGAAGCTGGCACTGCGGGCAAAAGGCAGGGCAGTGACTTGCGAGCCATCAGGGATTGCACCTGGAGACATTCAGTAAAATAAATAAAATAAAATAAAAAGGTTTTTTATTCAATTAAACTTTTACAAGTATTTCGTCAGATGCATCTACCATTGATATTAGGAGCGGTTACCTGAGACTTTGCTTTCATGAGTAAATTTCAATCTTGTAAGTAAGTAGGTACAATATTAAACAAATCTTAGACTTTTAAAGTTTTTTTAAATTTGACTTAGGTTAGTTTGCTGTGTGGTCTTTCAATATTATTGATCGTAACGACTCTAAACCCTTCTCGGTGACATCGATAAATTCAAACAATACTGTCGGCGCAAGGTTACAGTTTTTATGGTTACGCCTTATAAGAATAACAATATTTCATCTCGGTGGAACGACGAGGAAAATGGGTTATTTCAATCCATAAAGAAATCTTAGGTACTGAGGTTTACTGTACTTAGTAGTTAAAAGTATGTAAGTAGGTATATTATGAATGAATGAATGAAATGCATATTTATTTATTCTGAAATTATATTTGACTTAAATGGAGTCCTTAAGACTTAAGTCACTTAAGAGACTTAAGTGGAGTTAAATGTTTCTCTAACTATTCGGAGTTATGTGCGGCAAAGTTTTACTTGCTTAGCAATGAAAGAAAACATCGCGAGGAAACTTGCATACCTGTGGACTAAGAGCCCGTGAGAGCTAGACCTTCGTTATTTTATAAAAGCTGAAAGTTTCTCTGCGCATCAGAAAAGAGAGCATTTCCACGGGTTTTTAAAAACCTAAATCCACGCGGGTGAAGTCGCGGCCATGGTCTAGTATGAAATAAAGATAACATCTCGGAAAGTTTTAGCAATGAAAGTCATTCAAAAGAGGGGATGATAGGAAAAGCTAAGCCATTACGCTGGAACAAAATATGGGCAAAGGGGCGATTAAAATTGATATCAAACAACCCGAACGCCCACGCTCCCATTTCCTAGGGGTATGATGAAGGCTACAATAAAATAATTATGACCTGGATTCAAAATACTTTTATTGCATTTGATTAATTAAAATCCTTTAACTATAACAAAGTGCGTTGTACCTACTTACTACAGAGGTCGTTGGATACAGAATTAAAAAAAATCAAGTTGTACTTTGTGTATATTTACATGTACAGAATTTACCTCCGCAAAGGAAAATATCTTTATTTTAACATTACAATATAAAAAGGTTTTATATTTTTGTACGTCTTATGTTTAAAAACATAGGTTTAGAAGGGTCTACAAAGGTAAGGGTTGAGAGCTTTAATGATGTTTCAGTATTCTACTTACATAATCGCCATTATCAAATTCCAGTCTCAATACGGCGACATAGTAGGCACCCTCCATGCTTTCCTTGACTATGGTCACTTTTAGTTTTAATGAGAAGATGTCTTCCGCTATCTCGTACAACTGACCTGTAGAAAGATCAGAAAAATATCTTAAATATCTTACAGTTTATTGCCAAAGAGTTCCCTGAAAATTTTTTTGCTTCCGTGTCATTTGATTTAGGTACTTATGCATTTTTAGCGTCACATCCGTTATTTTTTGTTGATCCTATGTACATACTTAGTGAATATCCATGTTTAAATATTCATCTTCTAATCGCGTGAAATCGTTATCTCTAACATAGAGTCCTATCCTTAGCTCACTTAAGTTTTCATTCATTTTTCCCATTTCGACTTATTTCAATGAAAACTCCATGAAGTTACTTTATTCCAGGAGGACAGTAGGTATACCATTATACTAAAAACTGTATAGAAATAAGGCATGCAACAGATATTAAAATGCATGCAAAATAAGCAACAAGGCATGCCCGTGTGGAATGGTATAAGTCCCGCACATTGCTAATGCGCGTGGCCGCCATTTTAGTGACGTCAGCACTAGACTGAAGTTTCGAGCTGATGGTAGGTATATTTTTATTTCGGCTGATGTCAAATTTACGTCATTTCGATGTTAATGAGACATGGTTCCAGCGCGATAGCAATTTGCGGGATTTATACCAACAAAACTGCACACAGCCTTCTGTGCGCAAAATCAACCTTTTTGTCACCAGAAGATGCAAGCAAAAGTGGTTCCATGCACGGTTCCTATCTAAATCTTGTGACTTTTTTTGCACTAACTCCATAGCCCCGCGATCTTCACGTACAAATCTTACCCATCAGATAATGAGTGAAGCCTGTCCTTCCACTGCTATACACTAGCTCTGCGCCATGAATGTGCGCGCGAGTCAACTGCATGCTGGGCGAGCGCATACGTGGGAATGTAAAACGCATACGCTGGTGTATGCTGTCAACTGATTGCAGGAACGTGCAGAAATATCTGCCTGTTGCACGGATCATTGTGTCATAGCTGATAAAGAAATACAATCAGATCAAAAACTCTAGAAGAAATGGAGAGAAAAAAGAACTAAAGAAAACTAATCCACGGGGGAAAAAGTCCATGTGATCTGGCATTTACAATTTGCAAATTAAAGTTTTTGATTAAAAAAAGTTATACTTAAGTATATTAAGTATGTCAGTATTCTATTCTATTGCCTATCACTGTTTCAAAGTCATATTTAATGTCATGTAAAATGCAAAATTATTTGCAAAGTCATTTTCTGAAATTCGCAATTTGCTTTTATAACTTAAGTTTTAAGGTTAATCTTACCCGTAATTAGAAAAAAACTTGACAAAACATCTTCCAAAAAAATGCATGACCTTTTCAGGCGTGCTGAATTTTTCTCTCAACGCACTTAGCTTCTCTGCATTCACCGTGTTAAGCGTATTAAGACTGTTTAACCTCGGCCGGATATTACCAGATCCTCGACGCTGGTACACTTCCAAGGCAACTGTGCAGCTCGTTTTTCGTAGAGCAGGCTTTAAAGAACTCCTTCTTTGAGTTGAAGTTTCTGAAAGTAGTGATGTAATCGGACATTCAGGTTCTTTAGCACATTTAGCTTCGTTAGCACTGTCAGATTTATCAATACTTTCCACGTTATCTGTTTCTGGTATAATATCATCCGCAGACATTTTCCTATCTTTTATACGCTCCATATGTATCCCCAAACTTCTTCTATCTCTAGGGCATGTTGCAGTCAATTCATCTTCTTTAATTTTTTCAATGGAAACAGTACTAAGCGTTGGTGATCGTATTTCTTCTGAGGAGGTGTAGGCATCAATCTCCTTCTTCGTAACTGCTGTTAAAGCGTTAGTGGCTGTAAAGGGACACTTGAAGTTCTGACTTCTGTTGTCGCCGTGGACTGAAGAGCTCCGCCATGTTGGTTTGGACTTTATAGAAGGTTTCCTTGGGACGGGGCTGCTTGGTATGGAGACAGTTGCATTTGTTGAATCCATCGCGAGCAAACGGGTCAATGCGGATGCCAGTCGGAACATCAGCGTATCTGGATATTGCTAGTAAATAATAACAATATAACTCAATATAATATACCATGTTATAGATTTAATAAGAAATTATAATAAACAAAAATACCAAACTTATTCTAGAACATAAAAATTACAGATCGAAAATATCATCTAAACCACCGCAACGAGGCAGGGTGCCCAGAACGCTGGCAGCGTTACCACGTTGAATGGCCAGACTAATATGCTGACCGAGGTAACTGCCAGCCCTCCGGTCCCCCGTGGATTCCGCGAGACGGGATGAAAGGTCCTTAAAAAAGGATCTAGCATCCTCGCCCCACGAACCCATGGTCTCCACCCCAAAAGGCACAAATATGAAACTATAACATGTCGGAAAAAAATAATAATAATATACCTACTTCTTACTGTAAGAGAACTTCTCGTAAAATAATAAGTTTTTTGATTAAGTAATTCTTTGTATTTTTTTGAATTATAAAATTATTTGTATTTAAATTATTTAAATAAACTATTAATAAACTTAAATCTAAAAAAAAACAACATTAAATTAAAACTAAAATAAATTAAATTAAATCTAAAACCTCATCGAGACCACCGCAGCGAGGCATTGTACCCAAGATGCTGGCAGCATTACCCCTTTGGATTCATCGTAGAAAATAGACAATTCTACTTAATTATGTTGTAAACATCAGCCAAACAAAAGAACGATCACAATCAGATAAAATAAATAGCTTCAACCCGAATATTTATGTCTCTATTATACTTGAGTACTTGTACTTAATTTAAAATTTGTGCAGATTTATTATTTAGCGAACTTTCTACGCCATATTTTGCGATAAACTGAAGTAAACGTCATAAGATTCCGACTGAAATTACAATCGAATTGACCCGAGACTTTTGAGTCTTCAACTCCTCTCTGACCTCCCAGGCACAGTGATAAGCGCTGTGATCTTGTAAGTGGACGGTCTCGGGTACGTTCCGGTGGGTAGCATTTGTCATGGGCTACCTTTTTCGAAATAAATAAATAAAAATAAACTGTACGTGTGCGTGGACGCGTAAAAATCGTATGGACGTGCAACGACGGAAAAACGTTGTGATTTGACATCTCGTGAGATAAACACCTTAGGTAATAAAAGTTCTAAGGAACTTTGAAGATTGATTCACCTGTCTGGTCATAAATACGGTGTTTCTGGCACCCGCTTCTCGCTCGATCGTCTCCCAAATTTCTTCCCCGCATTCCATCTGAAATATTATATCATCATCGAAGGAACAGAATAAATGGTCAGTGTGTTTACTGCTGTTTCAAATGTGTCGGTGTTTGTTAGAAATTGTATGGCAACGATACATAATATTATTATGGTATATTTTATTTGACAAATGACAACGTTACTCTAACTTAACGACAGATTCATTATCATCATGATCAACTCTCTGCCGGCTCACTACAGAGCACGCACGACGCACGTGTCTCCTCTCAGTATGAGAAGGGTTTGGCCATAGTCCGGTCCATCACGTTGGCCAAGTGTGGATTGGCAGACTTCACATACTTTTGAGAACATTATAGAGAACTCTGTCATGCAGGTTTCCCATGATGTTCTAACCGAGTGATATTTTAATTTCTTAAAACGAACATAACTCCAAAAAGTTAGAGATTCGTGTCCGGGATTGAACCCCCGACCTCCCGAATTGTAGGCTGACGTCGTAACCACTAGGCTATCACGCCTATAAGGACAGCTTATAGGTAGATGAATATGGAAACTCAACGAAAATATTAAGTAGGTACCTAACTACCTAGCTACTAACATTCATATATTTAATAAGATTCATATTATAAGAAAAAAATAAAAAGAAATTTAGAAAAAGTTCATTTAGAAGTAGGTATGAAAAGTTAAGGGTAGGTAGGAAAAGATGCGGCTCAGTTTACTGAAAGATAAAGCTTAGTAAATAGAATAATTCAGCATTATTTTAATTATTCAACGTCACGTCTGTTTAATTAGTTAACACCACGCAAAAACGATTAGTTTGCTTCTTCGCGGAATAGTAATTACTTCAAACTTTTAATTTAAAAGTTTGTTATTTTCTATTTAGAGGGCTGATTATTCAAAATCAAAATAAGCAGGTATTTTTATATCATAAAGGCTTTTTCTTATAAAGGCTGTACTACTTACCACTGCTTCGAAGAATAGATTTTTCTGAAAAGAGCCGGCAAAGAAACTCAGCAGTTCCTTAGACACGTGTAGGTAACTATGTTGCTTATCAATCTCTCAAACCTATACTAATATTATAAAGATTTAAGTTTGTTTGTAGGACTAGGAAGTGATCTCTGGAACTACTGAATCGATTTTGAAAATTCTTTCACCTGTAGAAAGCTATATTATTTCTGAGTAACATAGCCTATATCTTATTTAAAAAAAATTAGAGGTCCCTGCGAAATTGTAATAAGCTACCCGTGTGAAGTCGGAGCGGGTTGCTAGTCTCAATTAAAGCAGTTTAAAACTCAAACTGTTGTAAGTTCGAATGCCCGTTGCGTATTGTGGTAGGTAAGTATTTATCGAGATAACAGGTCAGTCAATCTAAATTAGAGAAGAAAATATGAATATACTTAGTACCTAGCTAAAACTAAATTAAAAGTAAAATTAAAACAACATTCAATCTTTGAGAGACAGGGAGCCGCAGCAGAAACAGCTGAAATCGGCAAGCGGCGCAAGTATGCCTCTCTTATAGAGAGTTACATTTTTGTGCCGTTTGCCGTGGAGACCCTGGGGCCATGGAGTCTTAGTGCTAAAAAATTTTTACGAGACATTTCACCGCGATTAATAGCCTCAACTGGTGACAGAAGGGCTGGCTCATTTTTTGCGCAGCGGATCAGCCTGGCTGTCCAGCGCGGAAATGCAGCCAGTATTCTTGGCACCATTCCACGCGGTCATGATTTATATAGTAATTAGATAAGGCTAGCTTTAAGTTTTATTGTATTAAAAAAAAAAAAAAACAAATAAAAAAAAAAACATTCAATTAAAACTAATATGAATTAAATTAAATCTAAAACCTAAGACCACCGCAGCGAGGCATTGTACCCAAGATGCTGGCAGCATTACCCCTTTGGATGGCCAAACTAATTCTTTGACCAAGGTAGCTGCGAGCTCTCGGGTCCCCGGTTGACTCGATAACCCTTTTCCAAGTTTACTCAAAAAGAGCTCAAGCCCCGGGCCCCACAGCCCCAAGGTCTCAAATCCAAAAGGCACGAATATGAAGCTAAAATATTTTAAAAATCTTACCATTATGAAATGCTG
This sequence comes from Maniola hyperantus, assembly GCF_902806685.2. Classification (NCBI taxonomy): domain Eukaryota; kingdom Metazoa; phylum Arthropoda; class Insecta; order Lepidoptera; family Nymphalidae; genus Maniola; species Maniola hyperantus. The sequence goes on along the minus strand of NC_048545.1, from coordinate 12,901,695 downwards.
AACACTCTCTAATAACATCCCATACATTTTGGCTTCTTAATTTAGTTCACCGTAAAACGAAAACAACGTCAACTAAAATAAAAATTAATCCATGAATAAAAATAGCATACCTACCTTGTTAATTATACTACCCGCTAATAATAAAATTATCATTTTTTTAATACAATAAAAGGTCTCAATAATTTAATTTGGTTTGATATAAGAATTAACGGACAATAATTAATAATCCTACTTAGGATTTTAAGTGAATTTATATACTCAGTCGTATGCATATATATAATTTACAATACAATAAATTCTATTCGTGATGTAGGATAGATGTAATTTATTAAACAATATACCTAAGCTTTGCTGATGACCTTTCATCTATTAGACTGTATCTTTTTATATGAAAAGTAACGAGGTTTTTCTTAAAGCTCTTGAGAACAACTTTCCCGAAAGGCTTTCGCGCTAGTACTGATGTGTGATACTGAGCCCTGAGCGGACAAGGGATGTTCTGTACGTAGCTTCTTTATATTCCACAAGCGAAGCCTATTGTATTCCTTTTAGAACGTGTAATAGCAGGTGATTTGCAACATACAAGTGTGTATGAATAAGTCAACCATTTTTAGAGATCCTTATGGAAAAGTTTCTAGGCGCTATTAAACGTCGCGTCGCTTCGCAAGAAGTAAACATTTGATCGAATTTTTTATAACTTAGGTGATCTTAAACACGCGTTGAGCCGCTAGTATGCATGTTAAATCGGCAGCACGATTCAGCTGCATCGGGCATCGGGAAGAAATGCTCATGCGAGCGATTGTCCGCTCGTCTTGATTGCGAATTGCAACCAATCTTAATGTTTTTTTACGTTGCATCGTCCTGAAACCCTATCGATATTCAATTGCTTGGATTTTTTCCTGCCCAGACTCCAGACCACACTGTGATTCAATAAAAAAAAGTTATTTTAGCTGTAAAACTCCGTGGTACCAAGTGTCTCCATGGCAAACAGAACAAAAATGTTACTCCTGATAACACTGGTCTCTTGTAGGCATTTTAACATTCATGAGCAATACAACGTAATGAGAGAGCCATTATATACAGCTACAGGCTACACCGTGCTATTTTGTAAGCATTATCAGTAACTGTATCAATATCATCACAATTTCAGGAGACAGTTCAAATCAGATGACCGCACAATGATGTCATGCACATATCAATCGCCTGGTCGCTGCAAGTAGCTGAATTAGTTCACTGGCATCCGAGGCAATTGATGCCCTTCGAAGGACAGGCCACTTTATATTTGGGTTAATGTCATCCACGATCAAATTTCAATTTTTCAAACACGTGTAACATGAAATTTTGAAATGGGACAGTGACTTTATTCTGTGATCTATACAGCCTTAGCCTATACCTTGCTTCGACTAGTTTCAGTTATAAAGATACAGCTGATTTATGCCATCGATATCGCTATCTTTCGTATTAGCTAAGACTGTCCTGAGTCTGGGCAAAGTCAAAGTGCGTTCTTCAGTAGGGCGATTGTCTAAAACCTGCATCAATCATTATTACAATCTCAATTGTTCTGATTGGCTGAATTTGTGCGATTCTTGATGCAACAATGCATTGTGGCCAGTAGTGAGCGAGCATTAACCAATCAGAGATGATTGCGATCGTGACATTGTAGCTGTCAAACAACCGCGGTAGGGCCACTGATCTCATCTTATCTTGTACTTGCGTAGTAAGCGATTAATCGATTTATTTTGTGGTGTGAAGTGAGACGCTACAGGGGCTCTATGTTGGTGTGGGGTTCGTTCGTTCGTGAACCTTTCGTTTCCTGCAAAGTTTGAGAGCACAGTACCCACAGAATTTAAGGGGTGGCGTGGGTCCGTCATCAATGACAGTACCCATGCTCAGAACTCTTTCTCTCCCCTCACTGTCAACCAGCGGTTTTTTACGCGAAATGAACTGTGACAATAAAAAAAACACATTCCAAATAACGTGTAGAAGGCGAAGCACACGCAACGGATTTTTCCAAATTGCAAATCTCTCGCGTGCCATGCGTGTTTTGGTGTTTTAGGGTATCTTACAAAAAAGTTCTAAAAAGAACTAACATAATTTCCCATTGCGTATAAATCATTCTACATGGTCCTATTTAGAATTACCTACCTACTTATAGGAATTAAGTATTTTAAATTGCGAAAAGGTTGCGAATGCTCGTGAGGCGAATCATATTGCCCCGTAAAACGTCACTTTCGAACAAAATGGGCCGTCATCGTCGTCAAGGGCGAAATTTTGAAATAAGTAGATCCGTAACGTTATAATTTAAGCTTTGGAGATATTATTCTACGGAACCTTGATTCTTTTCCTTCATCGAGTAGCGCGCGAGGAATTAAAAATAGAGGCCTGCTTGGTATTGAAATCGTGACACCTTTTAGGAGAATTTTTAATCGTTGGCGAAAATACCAAATAGAAATGTGTCTGTATTGCACAACTTGCGATTGCGATTGTCACAATTCTTAGTTACCTATTGGCTTACAGTATCGATGTATAACAGTATCTACTAAGCAGAACGTCTTATACAAATATAATACTTCTCTATCTTTGATATGTGTAGGTATACTTTTAGAGCCTCAGTAGCTCAACCGGTATAGGAGTGGACTGAAAACCGAATGGTCGACGGTTCAAACCCCGCCCGTTGCACTATTGTGGTACCTACTCCTGGCACAAGCCTGACGCTTAATTTGAGAGGAAAGGGGAACATTAGTCATTTAACATGGCTAATATTCTTAAAAAAAAAAAGTATCGACTTAGCAAGAAATGAAATGACTTTCTATAGTTTCATTTCATCAGTTTTAATACACGCACTTATAAGTATTTATTATAATTTAACTACCGGAAAGTAGGTATACGGAAAATATGATCCGTTCATCCATGGTATTTTCAAGAGGAGTACTTAGTTGAGTTTTAGTTTTTGAACTAGGTATGTCTTGTACTTAGTTAATATCGGAAAATAAGTGTCAGCCATTGATGTCGAAAGCCAATCGGAAGCATTTGTAGATTGTATCAATCTTCGGAAATATTTATCCTTTAGTTTTTTAGTTTAATCGTCTTGGCGGGGCACTGCCGTGCCCCCTGATTTATAGGTTTATTTTCCAGCTCTATGCCTTTTTCTACAGAGAAATAACTAAAGCCTTGAACACAACACGAGACGGATATAATATGTCCATGTCCATTGGGTTTGAGGTCAGGAAAGGCATAAGATAGTCAGGTATCTTTTTAATGGCAGGTCAAAGTGAAAAATAAGCATTGATTAAGCATTGATTGAAGTACTTACTTTGAGAATTTTTTATTAGGTATTACTTACATAATAAGTCTTTTATGCCTCTACTGGCAACCGCCTGCGGTTTTGCTCAGTGAAACTGAAAATATAAAATTCGAAAAATCCTCGCCTAGTTTACAACATTTTGAACTGGATGTTGATGAGTCAGTCAGTGAGTCCAGAATTTTTTTAATAAGCACCTACTTAGATAGATGACCTGCACGCCACTGATATCCAATGTGACTTCTTGAAGTTGTAAATTGTTACAGGAAACTTTATGGAGGCATACAGATTTCAGAGAGAGCTTTTGAGTGCCGCTCTGCAGTCGCGCGGTATTTGCCATCGCGTCGTGCAGTCTGCAGTCGTCACACTGTAGCTGTCAAACTGCCCCACTGTAGCAGAGTGAACTAGAGTGAGGGAACTCTCGGTTTGATCCTGAATTGACGATACTATGTCAAATATGGCTGTGCTGTGGTAAGGTGAAATCAAAGAAAAATACGGCACACGTAGGCCTACCTGCGTCAAAATATGTACTAACATTTGACGCCTGCCAGTGACGCCAAAGCCTCGACGTTTCGTTAGAAGTTCCCTAACTGTCGTGAACTGTGACTGTAGAGTGTAGCCCACACATGTCACGCGTTGTGTGTGTATCAGGCTTTATGTTCAATGCTGCGAACATATTGATGACGATTAACATTTTCGGGTCAATAGATTTAGAACGAACCCCGATTTAACCTCTGCAAGCCAAAAGAGATTAAACACATACGTCGGCCATTGTTCAGTGCGAAATTTATTAGGGAATAGATCTCCATTTTAAGAGTTGTGCAGCAATTAAGTTGATTAAATCCTTGCGCTTTCGGCTACAGAGTAACACTGATGTAAAAGCTTACCTTACTATAACATCTAAGCTGAAAAAATGTGATTAGGTATACCTCAATAGGTAGGTAGGTATATTTCTTGATTTTTTTACTTCAGTAGGTTTATTTTTTCTCTTAGTTACCTCAACTTATGAAGAGATCAAAGAAGTGAGAAAAGTGGACCATTATCAACCTGGATTTTTTTTAATACTTAGTAGGTAGGTATACTTAATATTAGTTTATTGAATCATACTAGCTAGACTAGAGGCTTTAGTTGTAGTAGGTATTTGTTACATTCTTTTTTGAAAATAAAAATAAAATTAGGTAAATAAAAATATTTTTTATTGAATTAAATTTGTACATGTACTTTTGAATCGTCAAATGCATCTACCACTGGTTCGGAATGTATTTCCTACCGCGAAGAACCAGCAAGAAGCAGGTCATATCCACGCTCTTTTATCATTTACATAATCTTCGATTGTGTAATATAAGTACCTCTTTCAGCAGCATAATATGGCTTTAGATGGGGTTCCCAGTTTTAGAAATAATGTTTTGCTAATATGGCTCAAGACTGATCTGACAAGGTGGACATTTTGTTATACATTTTAGCATCACATAGTTTAGCTCAGTCATAGATTTGCGCACTTAGAAATAATTGGTAGAACATTAAGTTGGGGTGTCACCCGAAGGCTGCCTTTAATTAAATTGGTTCAATTGTGACAAATTGTGACGATCAATAAGAAAGCGTCCACTAGCCGCCCAAATTACGTTAGTAATTGTTTTCTTTTGTACTTAGATTTATATAAGCTTCATCTATTCGCTACGTAAGCTGTGATAAGCCCCGTGGTTAAGACATTGGCCTTCTACTCGGTAGGTCGGGGTTTCGATCCCGGGCACGCACCTCTAACTTTTTGGAGTTATGTGCGTTTTAAGCAATTAAATAGGAAAACATCGTGAGGAAACCTGCGTGCCTGAGAGGTTTCCATCCTTCAGCAATGAGGAATACGGTAAAACTAAAAGTCCTAAGAAAAATGCTTGGCTGAAAATGAACACGGTAGGCGCGATAGGTAAGTAGATACCTATAGTAGCTACCCTATTAGCTACCCTATGAGGATTTTCGTAGTTTACACTTTACGTCCGTATGTTATGACCATATAACCAATTTGGTCAAATTATTCGCTAGCGAGACAGGAGTGGAGAACGCGGATAGGGAGGCGTTAGGGGTGAGAGGAATGGACGTGATTTTTTGTATGGATATACTTAGTTAAAGACGAGAGTGACACGGGCTACTTTTTTCCCGGAAATCAAAGAGTTTCCACGTTCTTTTAAAAACCTAGGGATGTAGATTTTTAAAAGAGTCGCGTGGATACGCGAACGAAGTCATGCGCATCAGCTAGTAATATTAATAAAGTTATATTAACTACAATAAACACATTGTCATAAAACCCATTTCTCTCAATATCCTACCGCACTTGTATTTAAATTTTATGCGAATATGCACAGAGCACTGATTTGATAGAGAGACCCATTTGTTTATTAAGAATGCAAGAACATTTTCATCATTCTAATCTAATAGCCCAAGCCCCAGAATTTCATAATACGTAGCTGATACTTTTTACACGAGTTACAGTTAGAACTATAAATTTTATAAAAATGTTCCACTGCCCAAAGAATTTTACAAATTAGTATTTCATTATATCTAAAGTATGTAAGTACCTACCTACTTGCTTCTTGGAACCCAAGGACAAACCAACAAACAAACACACTTTCGCATTTATAAATAAGGGTACTGATTATTTGAAGCTCCTCGTTGTGAGACTGTCAACAGATTACTACAAGATCCAAAAAAATTTTGGATCAATCATCTCAAGGAAATGTTGATCAGTCGTCTGTGATTTGATTGATCTGTGTGTATTCCAATAGTTCAGCGCGTGCTACGTTTGACCCTTGCATTAAAAAGTTTCTTGACTAGGAATTGGTGCGCGGGCCACTGATCGCACCGCACTAAATACACATTAGTTCGCGACCTATTTATTTGACAGGGGTGCTAAATATTCGGATAGAAGCAAACGAGTCAATAAAAGAATTCAGGAGTTCACCCTGAACATTCAAGATCCGTAAATTCCGTTTCCCAAGCTCGAGTAAACTGTAAATGTATTAGATTCATTTTATTCAAAGTCGTAGTATATTTTCGTTGTTTAGACATGGACAGCTTTTTGAAAAGAGTTACTATTTAAGTGATATAATAGTAACAATAATGAATAAGAGCAGTAGGTAGTATTGAAAACTACTCCTCAGTATAGTCCTTAATCAGAAGTAAATCTAAGCAATAGTAATTTATTGGCACAAGTAACTTATTGATAAAAACCGAAACTGATGGCTTCGTTTGCATTCCGTCTGAAGCATGAAAGGCATTTTGAATTTGAACATTAAATTTAAGTTGGCACAACTAGCATCCTGCCCCATTGAAAGAAAAACCTTAAAAATATGCGCATATTTTTGTTTGTCTATGCTTCATGCTCTAAAAAAGCATGGCCGTTAGTGATAAGAGTTACTGAACGAAGGAACTGAACCGAAAAAAGGACCACGGAGTGTGGAAATCACTATAAAAGAGACCCGCATGTTTAACCGTGGTCGTCTATTATCGTAATCAACCCAAGACTCATCACAGAGCACTCTCAGAATGAAAAGGATTATGGCCATAGTCTACCACGCTGGCTAAGTAGGTAGGGATTGGCAGACTTCACACACCTTTGAGAACATTATGGAGAACTCTTAGGCATGCAGGTTTCCTCACGATATTTTCCTTTACCGTTAAAGCCAATGCTATTTAATTGCTTAAAAGCACATACTTAACTCTGAAAAGTTAGAGGTGCATTCGACCTCCGATTATGAGGCGGACGTCTTAACCACTAGGCTATCACAGCTTCTTGGTCGTCTATCGGTTGATGATAATATGTGGTCGCCAAAAACTAAAGGGTACTCTTACTAAAATTGTTGTTTAAATTTTTATGTATAGTTTAGTCGTTTGCTTGTATTTTTATATTATTATATATATGTATGTATTGTATATGTTTGTTAATGTTGTGTCGCCCTAGTTGTTTGTAGTAAGCTGTGGATAGTGTAAGTGGATTACATATTTATCAATTTTGTTAGATTTAAGTCGTACCAAGTTTTAACTTTTAATATGCAATTGTTTACTGTCCCAAATAAAATAAAATAAAAAATAAAATAAAATAAAAATGGTTATACACCCCTGTCCGCCTAGATGTAGGTGCGTGCGAGGCTTGCGTGCGCGCATATTTATTGCTATCCCGGTGGGACTACGCGCAATCGTAGCGGCGCGGGCGGGCCGCTCTACCCCTGCATATATTACTCAGGTGAGCTGTGATTTTTGTACTTAAAAATATTTTTTTCGTTAAGAATATCATAAACTAGCTGATGCCCGTGACTTCGTACGCGTGGATTTAGGTTTTTAAGAATCCTGTGGGAACTCCTAAAATTTCCGGGATAAAAAGTAACATAATATGTCCTTCCAAGGTTGCAAGCTACCTCTGTACCAAATTTCGTCGAAATCGGTTGAACGGTTGAGCCGTGAAAAGCTAGCAGACAGACAGACAGATAGACACACTTTCGCATTTATAATATTAGTATGGATTACTTATCGATAGAAATGAAATGAAATGAAATGAAAATCTTTTTATTCGTATAAACTTTTACAAGTGCTTACGAATAGTCGGATGCATCTACCACTGGTTCGGATAGTATTTTATATCTGTATGTAATGGATAGTATGTGTTGTATATTATAAGTCCCGCAAGTTTCTTATGCGCGTAGCCGCCATTTTAGTGACGTCAGATTGAAATTTCGAGCTGATGGTATATCTTTACTTAAATATATGTCAAATGACGTCATTTCGATGTTATTGAGACATGGTTCCAGCGAAATAGCAATTTGCGGGCCTTATACCTATAATATGCAATCAAAGCTCATTTGACAAGACTCAAATGAGCTTTATGTTATTTTATTTATATTGTGCTTGATTGAAAATTACTTTTTTTTATTTTGGTGATGCTATAATTAGTAGCATATTATTAGGTACATTATAAAGCCTTGTATATCGATATCCATTATAAGTAGGTATACTTAGTATAGAAAATCACGCAGTCGTAGATAGCGGTACGAAGTGTCAGGAAAAATTACTTGTAGCTTTGATTTTTCTCAAGAAAATATTATTTTATTTTCCTTTCTGTTTATTTTTTGTAATTGTTTGCTCCCTGAAAATATAATCGTATTGTTGGTGTAAAAATTAAAACACGATTATTTTTTCAGTTAAATTAATTGATAGTAATTAATACTAATCGTAATCGTAATATATTAGTAAACTAATAAATAACTTAACAGTTAACAGTATCAGATACTGATGTATCCATTAAACAAGCTCTGAAAATCTCTATCTCAGAAAACTTTAGGTATAAGTACAGGTAGGGGGAGTCCGGGAGAGTTTAGCAGGTAGGAGACATTAGCCACTGCTCATAGAATCTTTGTGGAACTAGATATTGCGACTTTGCCACACTTCTTAGACTCCATAGGCGCCTCCCACCTCGCTCACGAGATACCGTTACGATCGGCAGTTTGGTTTAGGATTGAGAAGTAACTAAAAAATTTCGTGCCGGTAAGTAAATTTTTTAAATTTTCGATATTTGATTTCTGTTTCTTACTGTGAATAGATTCCAGTATATCATTTATATACATCGTAAGTGTAATTATCCTAGTAACATTTACGGCAGACAGCTTTTACTTAAGTGTCATAGTTTTTTATAAAAATGTAATAACTGACAGATTTGTGTGGGGTGGGAGACATTACCCTGGCGTCGGGAGGAGACTTTACCCCGGGTAATCTCGCCCGTTGTTTCTCCGGCAATAATATTTTTGTATTACCTCCAGATGTAACCACGATCGTCCTGCTTTCCTTCATTACCTTCATCATCTACTGTACAACGTCAGTCAGAGCCTTCAACATCAGCATTAGTATTCATGAATCTATCTGCGGCGTCTAGAGCCAATTCACCATCAATTTTGACTGAGGAAAAAATCTGAGCAACCAATTGCAATATTAAGACAATCAGAAGAGGTAGCTTCTACATCTCAAAATATGGATGTGACAACGGTAGATTCTGATTTACCTACGACATAGACCGAAAATAGTAGTACCACAAATGATTCGTTCAATTCCAAAGGCTGCTCCTTCGTCGTGGTAGACAGCCCAGAAAAACTAAAATTAAAAAAAAAAACGCCAGAAAGACTAGACCTAGATGATGATAATATAGATGATTATGCACCAAAAAATAAGAAAATTAAAATGACTTAAAAACAAAAACGTAAAGCAAAGAGAAAAAGACAGTAAAAAGACCATTGAAAAAGACAAGTTTTACAGTCAAGTGACGGTTAGACAGACCCTGACGAAGAACCCAAGTATGAGTTGCTCTGATAGTCCATGGGAGACGAAATTTATAATTGGTTTTGTTTCAGCTGTGGAGAAGAGAAAGTTATGGACATGAGACTTATGACCATAAAATCCGTTGGACTGTCCAAATATGATAAAGACATGATGAGGAGCAGTTTATTTGTATTAATTGCTCCAATTCAAAAAGGAATTCTCATTTACTACAAAATACTATGTGTCATATTTTTATGATTAATTTTTTCTATAGAATTATAATCTGTAATGATTATTTTGCCTATTTTTGTACCCGGGTAAAGGCTCCCCACTTGGGGGGTCAAGTCTCCCACCCAGGCGGGAGATATTAGCCGAATGTCACTTTGGTAGAAATCGTTAATTACTCATAAACTATTAATGATGTATCAAATTTTATTAAGAGAAAATATAGCTAAATAGTGCAGCTTAAGATACAATTTATAGAAAATAGCGATTTTTAAGTATATAAAGATTTATGAGCATTTTAGTGGAAGGCGGGTATACTCTCCCGGACTCCCCCTACCTATTTCCTATTTCGTTACACTTTTTATATGAACGTCTCATCAATCATCCCTGCGATGTTATGATCTATTTTCTTCATAGAAGAGCAATCATTTCCAGTATGTATAAAATCTCTTTCCGAACTTTACTTTTTGTCACCCACTTCATTTTGTTCGAGGAAATAATAAAAACCTTATTAAAAACACTTTCGTACTTTTATTCTTGGACTAACTACTTTTTTCGAGCTTTATTAAATTACTCCGGTTCGAATGTGATGAATAGTAGTTCTAATTTCTACATAAATCACGATCCTATGTCTGATCTAAAATGGATTACTACTACTAGCAAAAGGTTCGAAAAAAATTATCATCTTATTTTACACTAGCTTTTGCTCGCGACTTCGTCCGCGTGGACTAAACAAATTTCAAACCCCTATTTCACCCCTTTGGGGTTGAATTTTCAATAATCCTTTGTTAGCAGATGCCTACGTCATAATAGCTATCTGCATGCCAAATTTCAGCCCGATCCGTGCGTTGATAGATCAGTCAGTCAGTCAGTCACCTTTTCCTTTTATATATTTAGACTAGGTAGGAACTATCAGGAAGAAGGTCAATGGTGAAATAGAATCACTATTCAGTCTCGAATCAAGTATAGAATTAGTTATTGGTATACCTCATAATAATTCCTGCTTGGGTAGACGTGTTCTGGAGTGGTGACCGCGTCAAGCGCAGCGTGGGACCTTTAGCCCGCTGTACTGACGATCTTAAGGTGGGAGGAAGTAGCTAGATGAGAAGGACGCAGGACCGTGTTTGGTGACGCGCTCTCAGATAGCCATATATCCAGGGGTTAACACAAATAAGATGATGGATTGAGGTTTTAATACAAACCTGCACATTCCTCGAAGACTAATGAAACACAGTGTCCCAATTGCGTCCTCTATCAATTTAGTATAAATAACTGTGGTCTTAATCTATCTAACGTTGATTAACGAAGTTCAAGATTATTATCATCGTAGCTAGTAACAAGTTCAGAGACATACAAGATATAAGGCTACATACTGAAGTTAGCTAGATAATAAATGGGTTTGATTTGAGATGCTTTTAATTATTCTAAAAGGTAAGTAGGTACTTAGTTCGCTCTAAGCTAAGTAAACTGGTAGACTGAAGACCTTGAATGATAAAAGATCACTGTTTTTAGAAGTGTTAGGTAGTATTCTTGTAGTCTCACGGAACCGTTTGTTAAATGTACTTCGTCGTCGTCATCGTCACCAACTGATAGACCTTCAATGCTAGATGTATACGGATGGACCACAAGGTGGACAGACGACATCAAACGAGTCGTAGGAAGCCGTTGGGTTCAGGTGGCGCAAGACCGCAACGTCTTTTTTTAACGCTGGGAAATGCGTTTACGCATCCTCCTCTCCTGGAAGCCAGCCAGCTAACCAGCCAACCAACCAACTGGAGGGAAGGTATGTGGGACTCGCCGGCCGAGAGGCGACCGGAATACCCACTAAAACCCAGCGGCGCTCCTGCGCGTCGCCTGGTGACTGGGTCACGGGAACACCGAAGCAAACCACCGCGATCCAGTCAGCGACATCCGGCGAGGCGGACCCTCCACCGGGGACCCCGCTCACGAGGTCCCCACACCGCACGTCCGAGGCGCACCGACGAAGTGCGTGCGCCTCCCGATCCGGGGACCCAGCGGGCGACAACTGCAGACTCCGCGCACGTCACCCGCGTCCCATCCTCTGCCTCGTCCACTGTGCCCTCTGCTAGTCAGAGGGACACGCGGATAAACCTCCCCCCGCCAGGCCATTAGCCATGGCTAACAATATCCCCGAAGAGAGATTATTAGCCATGTTACCGGGGTGCACCGGCCCGAATACTGCTCTTCCCCTCGGATGCCAAATGCATCCAAGAGGGAGCAGCAGCACCCAGGCACACTGGGAGGTTACCTGGCTGGCACCCCAAGACCGCAACATCTGAAGTCCCTGCAAGTGACCCATGTTGGAAGTCCGTACAAGTGAATGTCCAGCAGTAATTAATATACTTACCTCCTCAAATGTCCAAAAATAATATCTATACGCTTCAGGCCCTTCAAGGACGAAAAATACAATTCACATTACCATTGACGACGAGTATCGACATCAAACATTCCATCTTGTTAATTGGAAAAGTTAGCCAAATTGATACAATTAGAGAACATTTATCTTACATATCGATTCAGAATCGATACATATACGATACATATCTTATCTGAATACGTTCAAGATCAAGTTGGAAAGGTACTTACGTACTATTTAAAATATGTGATTGCACAATTTTTTCACCATATAGGTAGGTACTGAAATATGAAAAATTATTGTTCTTTTAAGGACAAACCGGTGAACCAGAAGCGGTGATAGCCTAGTGGTTAGGACGTCCGCCAACTATTCAGAGGTCGGGGGTTCGATCCCGGGCACGCGCCAGCTCTAACTCTTCGGAGTTATGTGCGTTTTAAATGTAATTAAATAACTTGCTTTAACGGTGAAGGAAAACATCTTGAGGAAACCTCTATGCCTGTGAGTTCTTCAGAATGTTCTCAAAGGTGTGTGCTAATCCGCACTTGGCCAGCGTGACGTCCAACACCCTTCTCACTCAGAGAGAGAGGAGACCCGTGCTCTGAAGTGAGTCAGCGATGGGTTGATCATGATAATGATGATGATGATGATGAATGATATAAAAAAGGGCAATGAAAAGCTATGAAAATTTCTCTGAATCAAGTATACATAAACAATTGATTACAGATACATTCCGAACAATAAATTCTAATAAATCAATTCAAACATGTACATAGAGATCGTTGAATTCAAAGGTCAACGACTGCCCAAATCTCAATGGAGAAGTAGGTGAGAAATACATAGGAACATAGGCGCAAGTGGTCATAAACATAACGACCTATCTGTTGCTAAAATTAATTACTGGAGGCGCCAATTGATTCTGTCATCTTTATTCAGACATATGTCCGTTGGAGAGACTCTATAAAGGTTAGTGGGTTACATTCATAGAATGAGAAATGGACGGGTCTGTTTTAGCACTCTGGAATTGGGTGATACGATTTCTCTGTGACGACCTAATTTGGTGAGCTATTCAAATGTGTGAAGATTTAATTGTTCAGATTTTAGATCAATTTTGCTTCATTTTCGTTTCATTTTTGGCAGAGCCACGATTGAGTTTCTTACTGTTTTTTTTTTGGTCGGAAGGGCATTCCGAAACAGTAGGTATCTACTTGTGTATTAGATTCACTAGAGACTAGAGGATTGTAAAAATTTTACTTGCAAAAGGCTGGATCTAGATTTAGAAGCTTGAAATTTTTACCTAAGTACCTACTTAGTTTGAAATTCGCTAAGTACCTCGATCTAGGTTTCTATAAACACGCAAACTTTGATTTTAAGGCATGAAAGTCTATGTATTGATTAGGATATGAGTATGAGAGAGTATGATTCTATTCCAAATTTCAAAAATAGACAAACTTTTATTACATAGTAAGATTACGAAGAAATACAGTATGATTACTGTATTTCAGATAAGATGTGGCAAGCACGAGTCGCTTGTCTGGCGCTGTTGGTTCTGCCGGCAGTCTGCAAGGACCTCGTGGACGTGCGGGAGGAGCTTCCTCAGGCGCAGGAACCTGATCTCATCAACTACGATGACTACAACCCTTTCGGTGAAGACGAAAATGGTGAGAAACTTTTTTAAGAAACGACTTTTTTGACGACTTGGGGATGGTGGTCTTGTAAATGGGAGGTCCCGGGTTCGATTCTCGGCAGGGGCATTTCGGAAATTTTTAATTTCTAAATTGTCCCCGTGGTCTAGAGTGGGAGGCTACGGCCGTGACTAGTTACTATATTCAACGAAGTCAACGAGGATAGCTACGATCATCTCAACAAATAATAAAGAGCTGCCGTGTAAACGAAATTCAAAACACTTTTCTTCAGCAATTTTCATGAGTGCTTTTGTTGTTGCTGTTGTTTGATTAAAATTATTTTCTAGAGTTTGCATTATTGAAGCAATCAAATGTTATATACGCTTGTTTGGTCTTCGAGTTCTACGACCGATATTGCCACAAAAGCACGGGACCGGTATAACTTGTTGATACCTACTTATACCTATTTCTTGTGTATCATTTACTAAATTCTTAAATTCATGTTATTGGACATTTGAAATGTTTTCCAGATTCTCTAAATTACTTGCAAAAAATTACTTACCTTGTATTTTATAATATAACATGGCAGTAACATTTTATTCTTTTTGCAATTTGCAGCTATACTTGCGGAGCGGGATTTCAGAGGTTCTACAGTCAGTAAGTATTTTTACAATTAGGTAGGCGACATACTTAATTTAAAAAAAAACATCTATGGTTGCCTAGATTTAAGATGTAAATTTTTCTGTTTCTGCTTTTCTGATAAGCCTACGTTTCAACCTAATACGGTTAGATTGGTAAAAAAATAATTTTTCATTTGATATAAAAGTCTATTAAAAACAGATGTAACGCTTACTTATCTGTTAATAGCTGGCAACCCCAGAGTTGCGAAGAGGGGAAAGTAGGCTATTATTATCCACTCTACACGGTGACCGATTGATTCGACTAAAGAAAAACCGGCCAAGTGCGAGTCATACTCGGGCAACGAGGGTTCCGTAATACAGTCGTGTTTTAACCTTTATTTTTTCAACTCCTTGGGGTATATTCTATCAGCTGATGATAGACTTCCATAAATAACTAATCAAGGAAATTGATCGGAAACATTTTTTTTTTGTTCAACATCATCGGCACTAGCTAGGCAACCTATTCGCGATGTATCAATCTATAGGTTCATTATCTAGCTGCTAGCATAATGTTATTTCGATCAAATAACAGATGAGGGTATACTATGTAGGTATACATGTATAATACCGAATCTCATGCCATTAGTTTCTATGAATAAATATTAATATCTTCAATACAGGACCGCCGAGCAGATGTTTGGATATGGGCCGCTCGTTCTCAGACGGGGAGACGTGGAAGAGGGACAACTGCACCCTTTGTCAGTGCTTCAGCAGCCGCGTCAACTGCTCCGTGCTGCCTTCCTGCTTATCATGTAAGATAAACATTATTTTCTTCACACAAATGATCAAAAGTTCGCCCATTGTTCACCAGTCTGCACCTTGAAGAATTGTAGCAAGCTATCAAGCTTGCTACAATTTCTTCATCATTTACTAAAATTAATAGTATGAATGTAATGATGTCCCTTTGCACTAGTCTAGACAATGTTTTGTATTAAAATAGAGTTTCTTAGAAGTACTAGGTCATGTACCTACTAGAAATACAAAAGGTAGCTAAATAAAGAAAGTAGAAAAATTAAATAGTTTGCGGAGCCAGAGTAGACATATTATGAAATCAGATCCCAAAATCGGCCAAGTGGTGTGGTGTTGAAGAGTAATTGCCAACTTAGAACAGGTACCTATCATTTTTTCCTATTATTTCCGGTATACCTATATAAATGGGTAAAGATTTTAATTAGGTATATAGTCCGTATAAAATGAGTTCTCACGCCATGTGTCAAAGGTCATGTCAAAAGTACGATTTTAGTCCTTATTTTAAAGGTAAACCGCACCCATTTTTGACGCGACAGTTGACACAGAGTTATAATGGTTTATTTTGTGCAGACTATACTTATATATCTAAAACTATAAAATAGTAATTAGGGTAGGGTAGTAATACAAAAAGTCCGCCTGTCTGTTCATCTGTATGTCACATTTTGTTTTTATCTTATACATACCTATTTCCCCAGCACCAGCAACGTCTCGACCTGTGTCGATCTCTTCACCATGGCCCAGTCCAGCTACCCCATTACCACCTCCCGTGAGAGGGGTGACTGGTGATCAGGGCACAGACGGCCCGCCCGGCCCGCCTGGCATGCCTGGGGTCAACGGAGTACCCGGTGCGCCTGGTGTACCTGGGTCTATAGGAGCTATGCCAGATGTAAGTTATGCTTTGCTGGTGTAAAAACTTTTCGGATTTTGTCCGGTGGTTTTAACCGTCAGCTTCGCTTCAGGTTTCAATTGTAGAATTCTAGCGAAATAAACGTTAGAAAGGCAACGTTTGGAAGACAAGTATCCTTTATTTAATTAATTCAACCGTTTCGAACCTTACCCGCTTGAATTTACTTTAGTATCTAAGTAAGGTAATTTTTAAATTTTAATAGGTTACGTTTATATTTATTTCCAAGGTTAAAGAACGAATGAACTTTTTTTAATGGGTCATTAAATATAAGTAAGTAGTAAGTACATTACCACGTGTGTGATCATTAATTATTGCACAAGTTACTTTATAAATAAATAAATAAATAAATAAATAAAAGTTTATTCAGCTCACAAAACAAGAAAATACAAAAAACATACAAACCAAATGTTACAAATTAAAAAAATTAAAACTAGGTAAGCTTAAAACTACGAGCTCGACAGTACTAAAAAGAAAAGAAAAATTATGTAAGCTCTATATAGATTAGCTCATGTTACGCGTACTGTAGGTATAAGTAGATACTTAATATTATTTTACTATTCGTGTAACTTAAACCCGCGTAAGTAATTTCTTATCTGTAACTTAAGTAGGTACCTATAGATAGACCATTCTGCACGGTATAAAAATATAATCTTAATATTTACAGGTGAATGCGTATTTGGCTCAGTTAGCGGCAGCGGCGGGTGGCGATAAAGGTCCCGTGTTCGATCCTTATCACTACATGCAAGCGTCTGTTGGTTCTCCAGGAATCAGAGGAATACCAGGTAAAACCTTTTTATTACATACTAGCTTATGCTCGCGACTTCGTCCGCGTGGACTACATAAATAAACTTTTTTCAAAAATAATTTTCAAAAATAAACTAATTTTCAAAATTTTCAAAAATCCTTTCTTAGCGGATATCTACGTCATAATAGCTATCTGCATGCCAAATTTCAGCCCGATCCGTCCAGTAGTTTGAGCTGTGCGTTGATAGATCAGTCAGTCAGTCAGTCAGTCAGTCAGTCAGTCAGTCAGTCAGTCAGTCAGTCAGTCAGTCAGTCAGTCACCTTTTCCTTTTATATTTTATTCATATTACATATTTTTGATCTCTTTGGAACATTTTTATTATCAAAATATAATCCTCTGACACGGTATCAGAGACTTTGTTAATGCTACTTTTGTTTTGAATTATTAGGTGCCAAACAGGATAAAAGGATTTGGAAGGTTGCATTTCCAATCTATTAAAATTGTCACTGCCGAGTCTTTTTTAAAACAACTTAAATTGAGCTTTATGGCCTTCGACATACGACTTAAGTTGTATACTAAAACAAGTCCCGGAGGAAATCCATAAACGCCATTGTGCCAAAGAATATAAAGCTTATACTTGGGTCCTTATGAACGTTCGAACTGGATCGATCATAAATCATTACGATCATGAGAATGCCGCAGAAGTCGTTTTCGATTAAAATGGATAGGTACTGTTCGGACGCAGGTAGCTGGTAGCTAATTATGTATTGTTCCCCTCACTCTTTATAACCTGTTATCGACTATCGACAAATCCTTTTTCTAACAGTTACACACAACACCAGAGCTACAGGTTCTAGTTCCATAAGGTCAGGCCTTATGGAAAGTGCGAGTGAGAGGTCAGATAAAAATAATTTATTTAAAATAATTATAGTTCGCACGTTCGTAATGGCCCAACTATAGTATGAATAATTGTTATCAAGACAGACGCTGCGCCTCAGTTCCACTCCTTCTGCGGGTGTACATAGCGCCTTAATCAATAGCACAGTTTTTAATTAAAAGCTGTATCTTCATAGGTCCTCAAGGCCCGCCTGGTCCACAAGGCTTCCAAGGTCCAAGAGGAGAGCCTGGTGAGCCAGGACTTCCTGGACCTTCAGGTTCTCCTGGAGAACGAGGACCCCAAGGACTTCCCGGAAAAGATGTAAGTAATAACTGATTTTTTTTCGAATCCATACCACATAATAGTCCATACTCCAAGTTAACCTTTCCATCGCTTTCCATGCTTCGGTACTTAGCATCAAGTCAGACTGCAGTCAAGGGCTAGCTGGGCAACAAATAAAAAAAGCTATCATATTCTGAAAAATTCTTTTGAACATTTGATCTGTCTTTCGGTTACCATTATTAAGTAGATGTTTATATGCGTTAAATTATAATTTATAAAATATTTCATTTTAGGGTTCATCGGGTGAAGATGGTGAACCTGGTCCGCCAGGAGCGGCGGGGCAAGTTGGTCCACGGGGTAGTCCAGGGATACCAGGTCTCCAAGGGTTGAAAGGTCACCGCGGATTTGACGGCAAAAACGGCGCTAAAGGTGAACAGGGGCTTCCTGGCGAGAAGGGACCATCTGGATTGCCTGGGCAAATAGGACCACCGGGGCCAGTGGTACGTACTTACCTATCACATTTTTTTCTGAATCTTCGCCAACATATTCTCTCTATAGAATATAAAATTTTATTTCAGGGTCCCGTTGGATCGCGAGGTGAAAGGGGACGCGAAGGCCCATCTGGTCCTCCTGGCATGCGAGGAGTTGATGGCACACCAGGGCCTCCAGGAGTTATGGTGAATAAATAATTTTCAATATTAATATCGATATTTAGTATCGATTTTTCTGTCTAGTGCTCAGTATTACTAAAACAATTTCTTTCTTTCAGGGTAACGTTGGAAAGCCTGGCTCTCCAGGTTTCCCCGGTTCACCAGGTCTTAAGGGTGAACAAGGTATAGTAGGCCCCAAAGGTAGCCAAGGTATGCAAGGTCCGAGGGGTGAAGCTGGACGACCTGGTCAGCCTGGAGAAGTTGGACCAACAGGCTTAGCTGGAAGAGATGGTATACCAGGTGAAAAGGGCGTGCGGGGTCAAGCTGGCGCATCAGGTCCTCAAGGTTTTCCGGGACCTAGAGGAATGCCTGGTGTAGCTGGTGACGCAGGATTACCTGGAGCGAAGGGCATGCCGGTCAGTTAAATTGTATCAAATAAGTTTTACATATACTTCTCTTTAAATATTGGTAAACTTGTTTAAAAAATTATCAATTATTTTTTTCACTTTAGGGGCAACCAGGTGAAAGAGGAATTAAGGGGGAAACTGGAATGCGAGGAGAGACAGGAGCTTCAGGACCGCGAGGATTGCCGGGTACTGTTGGACCAGAAGGCAAGCGAGGAAAGAGAGGTTTAAGAGGACCAGCCGGTAATGTAGGACCTCAAGGTGAAAGGGGCTTACAAGGATTAAGAGGCTTACCTGGTGCAGACGGTCCTTTAGGCCCTAAGGGCCAATCTGGTGAAAGGGGTAGTGCTGGGCTTCCTGGATCCAAAGGAAGTACTGGTGATGCAGGCAGGCCTGGTCCTCAGGGATTGCCAGGAATCAGAGGAATAATTGGAAGACCAGGTATTGTAGGCAAGTCAGGATCTCCTGGTGAGAGAGGTATACCTGGTGCTGATGGCAGGCCTGGTGAACAAGGATCGCAGGGAGTACAGGGACCACCAGGATTGATAGGCAGCCCAGGAGATAGAGGATTACAGGTAAAATAATGATTTACTCAACAAACAGCCTGATATGTAATGCTTTAAATACTATAAAATAATCTACTGCGTCATTTCCTCTTTTTTAAGGGTGAACCTGGTAAGGATGGTGAAATCGGCCAACCTGGGCCATCAGGCCCAAAAGGCGATGCTGGTCGAGACGGTAGCCCTGGCATCCAAGGTCCACAAGGTCCTGTTGGTCCTACTGGTGAAAGAGGTCCAACCGGTCCCTCGGGGCCAACTGGATTCCCTGTAAGTATTTTCTGTGCTACCCCTTTTTCATTCTAATTACTTTATTAAGTAGAATTTATTTTTTAAAAATCAATCAAGGAACTAATAATGTGCGAAAATATTTCCGGAAACTCCTACTAATACTTGCAACTAGGAATTTGCATAAAATACCTAGGTATCTTAATAATTTAATTCACTTTTAAGGGAATGCCTGGAAGTGCAGGTTTACCTGGCTCATCTGGGAAAGATGGAGAACCAGGAATATCTGGACCGGCTGGTCCACCTGGCCAAGTAGGGCCAAGGGGTGAACGAGGTTTTCCTGGAGAAAGAGGCATCGCAGGGCAACCAGGAACACCAGGAGAAAAGGGTGAAACTGGTGCCCAGGGTCTTGATGGCCCACCGGTATGTTATTTAAATTAATGACCTGTAGTTTGAATACGTGGATACTCAGGAGTTGCAGGTTCAAATGTGAACTGGCATCACCTGAACTTTTTATTTCACAATATTTCATCAATTGATTTTACAATATTTAACTACGTAAATGAACTATTGTACGTAAGTAAAAAGAAATCATTGCAGCAAAAGCCATTGGAATAGCGTAGTTAAATATTAATTGATTTAAAATTGATGTTCACTGATATAAAAAATGTTGAAATGTTACATTTTATGTAAGGCAAACCGCAAAAACATTGGTAAACATTACCATTTACATTATTTTGAATAAAATAAAATTTATTAATAATTTATTAGATTAATTAGAGCTTTTTAAATACATTGATTTAAAAAGCTCTAAATAATTTTCCATACTGAAAAAGTGTGTGAAAAGTGAATGATAATAATCAATCAATCAATTTATTTATTTAAATCTTAAATCTTAATATACAATAATATAATATAAATAATGTTACAAATACAAGGTACATGTATGTTATACTGTTACATAGTTAGTGGTCAGAAATGTTGTACCGGTATATTTATTACAATATTGAAATATATATTATAATGTTTGTAAAATTATTTTGTTATAGGGTCAAGAAGGTCCACGGGGCAGCAAAGGTCATCCGGGCCCGATGGGGGCTATGGGAATGCCTGGTCCACGTGGTTTGACTGGTTTAGCTGGAGAGAAGGGGGAAAGAGGTTCAGCTGGACCACAAGGACCCGAAGGACCAACCGGTATTTTATTTTCTTAATTAAACATCTACAATAAAGTTACGGCAATCGTGCAGTCATTTGTAGCACTTGGCATGTGCATCCCTTTTTTACATAGTCTACTAATTTAAATGCAGCACTATATTGTAAGATACAGCAGCAAGTATAAACGTTGTATTAATAATATTATTCTCGTTAAATTATTCCAGGTCGTCAGGGTGAACAAGGACCACAAGGACCAGTTGGGCCCACTGGGCCACCGGGTGAACCGGCGGAAAGGGGTGAACCTGGTGTGCCGGGTATTCCTGGTGAATCAGGAGCACCGGGATCAACAGGAGAGCGTGGTCAACCTGGCCCACAAGGAGCCTCAGGTCTACCTGGTCCACCAGGGCTAACGGGCATGCCGGGGCTGAAAGGCGATAGAGGTTATGCTGGGGCTAAAGGACAGCAAGGAACGCCGGGTAGTCCAGGTACATACTTCCAATTTTTCTAACTATCCCAGGGATCAATTTTAACACGAATATTCCTAGTGTAAACTCTATCTAAGTACATAGAAGCCTGCAGTATTACGGCGCAACCAAATCGTGATCACCGAAAAAATATTATTGGGTAAATACCGACACATGATAATATTATGTCTTATCGTTCATTCATGCATGTCAGTGCACGTATCTGCTCAAACAGAATAGGATATTTGTGGTCCTACCATGTTCCTGACATAGTGACTCTGTGCGGTTCTGACCTGACGGAATATATTTCGTTACCTATTTTGATTAAATTATTTGACTTGACGTACTTACCCTATAAAGCGTATAAGGTACTACAGTAAAAAAAATTTGTTGCAAGGTATCGCGGGAGAACCAGGCCAGCGAGGATTACAAGGACAAGCAGGCGCTAAAGGTGCTAGAGGTGAACAAGGACTTAAAGGTGACATTGGACGCATGGGATTAGCAGGACGTCCAGGAGATTTGGGACCACCAGTAAGTAATACTATTCTATCTTAGGTACAAGTATAACGTATTCTCTAACATTCTGTTATTAATCATCATCAAAATGTACCGAAATCTTAGAATACTCTTTTAAGCGAAAAAACAAAGAAAGATAAAATATTTTGCTATTAAATATATAATATATTGCTTGATGTAAATAATAATCAATTTAATATTTATGTTAATAGGGCCCGCAAGGAAGCCCCGGTCAAGCTGGAACACCCGGTATTCCTGGCGCTAAAGGAGCTACGGGTGACGCAGGAAGGCCTGGTCCTTCTGGTCTGCAAGGTTTGACTGGACCTCCTGGGCCAGAGGGAGTAAAGGGTGAAAGAGGCAGTGAGGGAGATGTTGGACCTCAAGGACCACCTGGTACACCAGGGCCAGCTGGAGAAAGAGGGCCAAGTGGTATGCCAGGGTTAGTTGGTGCCCCTGGAGCTCAGGGACCGAGAGGCGTGCAGGTAATTTTTTCTTTGAAGAGATGATTACATATTATTTAATTTCTTTTGACTTCTTTTTTGATTAAAAAATAATACTTTGCTGAGTTTGTTGTGGGTTCTACTCAAACCTGGGCGCGTTTGGAACCCTCGTAGCTTAAGCTTCAAGTTTACGTATTATTTATCACCACTACATCATTGTATTGCAAATTCAGCAAGTGAAAAACAGAAAGTGTATACAGTAATACCCAATCTAAATAAATTATTTGGGTTTAAGTTCGATTAATATGAGTTTGTTTGAATAATTCATCAGTTTTATCAGATCACAGATCAACTAAGCTATTGGCACAAAAATCTAACTGATACTAGGTTGCTGATATATCATCACTATTTTAACTAAAAATGCTTCCAGGCACATTGGTCTACCATATTCTAAACAATTTTGGATTTGGACACGAAACGTCTATAATGATATTTAAAAAGGTAATTCGCATGCCAAAAATTTATACAGGGTGAAAATGGTGTCCCGGGCAAACCAGGTGCAGATGGAACACCTGGACTTATTGGACCTCCTGGACCACAAGGGCCTCCTGGTCAAATGGGTGAACCAGGGCCAGAAGGCCGCCCGGGTAAGATAGGCCAGCCTGGCATATCTGGCAGACCAGGAGATAAGGGGCCGGTTGGACAACCTGGGCAGTCTGGTCCTTCAGGACCTCCAGGAATACAGGTGAGCATATATAGAAGCTAAGATTTAGATTTTTACAAAAGTATTTGGCGAATAAAAAGTATTTACTCTTATTTTAGAAAAGCTACATTATATCCTATTTTTTCAAGAACTTCACACTAATATTATATGTGCATACCATTGATGAAAGATTCGGAGATAGCATACATTTTTCGGTCATAGACATTGAGAAACGGACAGAAATTCCATGCACGATGAAGTTGTGGGTGAAAGCTATATAATTTCAGGGACCTCCTGGATCATCAGGTCCACCCGGACCCACTGGAGAAAGAGGGCCAAGAGGTGAATCTGGACCACCCGGCGTTGAAGGCCGACAGGGTCCCGCAGGAAAGCAAGGTCCTCCTGGCATGGACGGTATAAAGGGAGAACGCGGTGAATCTGGGGCTGATGGAGCCAAGGGTCATGCTGGATTGCCTGGATTGCCAGGCATGGTTGGTGCTCCGGGTAGAGTTGGTGACAGAGGATTACCAGGACCCATGGGTCCACCGGGAAAAGATGGTGACGCTGGGCCGAGAGGTAAGAATGACATTTTTAATGAACAGTTTTGTTGGTGACATCGTTATTAATTATTATTCTACTTAACGGAACAGAAATAAAATTTCACAAATAAATTTTCATCACAAAATGTGTAGGCAATACTTGGTCCTTTATTAAACGACCTGGTATGGCAACTGATTTACAATTATATATTCGTCATAGGTTCACCTGGTCGAGACGGAACCATTGGCCCACAAGGTCCAGCGGGTCCACCCGGTGGCCGTGGAGCCTCGGGTGAACCAGGCCGCCACGGTGCCCCAGGACCGGCAGGCCCTCCAGGACCTCCCGGTCCAGCGGGAGAAGGCCTGGCTTACGACGCTGCTGCCATTGCTGCTATGCTTCAACAAGGTACCATTTACTTTTTTCAATACGACAGGGTGACCTAACTATAAAGGTCGTTTTAGCGGCTTTTTCGCCCTCTGAGACTGGTTTTTATCAACATCTTATGATGAACCTTTAAAGTAACATGTCCTAGCAGTCATAGTAGCTGACAGCTGCAATGCATCCTACTGTCAGTGCTATTGGAGTTCCATGATATAAGTGATAACAAGTGTGTTGGTCAAAATCAGAAGTTTAGTCCTAAGAACTGAGAGTGATCTAGATTCTAGATTAGGAAAATGGGAAACGACGTTAAGTAGGTACTTATTTTTTAAATACTTTTTTATTTTCTCCAGGTTCCTTCAAAGGCCCAGATCCGTTAGGCGATGATCCAAACATATTGCCTCCAAGATTCTTCAAAGATGATATGACAGCAGCAGAAAAGAAGAGCATCGTGATGAAGGCTTACGAAAGGCTCAAAGTGTCTCTTGACAAATTCTTAAAACCTGACGGTTCTAAGGACGCTCCTGCTAAGACATGTGGTGATATTTTATATCATCATCCTGAATATGAAAGTGGTAAGTTTACTATGATCTTGCTAAGATGGCTTTAAAATATTAAGAACCTATTACGTGTAAAGTAAAATATGTAGGTATTTGAGTTCCTTTTTAATTTTACCTCGATAGGAAGAGCGCTCCGAACCAGTAGATAATAGTTTTAAAGAGAGCTATTAGAAAGATATTTGACTAATAATTAGTAAAAATTGTCATTAATCTATTTATTAAATTTCATTTTATATAATATCTCTCAACGGCTATACTCACATATTTAGTCGACGTTAGCCTGACTAGTTTCAAACCCATCCAGGGTCCTTTGTCAAGGGAGTCAGTTCGCGCACGCGCCACTGTTAAGACTGAAATTTCACTTTTATTAGAAAAGTTTGTTGTACTTTTCGATTTTAATTATTTTTACTACCTAAAATGTAGATGAAGGAAAATAAATTTAGAGTACCAACTCAATGACCATAAATTACCAATAAGACTGAATACTTTAACTCCTAATGTAATCTAGGCTATCAGTGAATCTTAGGAACGATTCGAGGATAATTTTAGACTTTTTCCAAATCCAGGTCAGTACTGGATAGATCCTAATGGTGGAGATATGAAAGACGCGATACTGGTGCATTGTGATATGCCGACTGGTTCTAGTTGTATCTTCCCTAAGCCAATGATGTCAGAGGAGTTAACTCACACCGGTAGGAACGAGGCTTGGCTTAGCGAAGTTGAAAACGGATTTACGGTATGTGTCTAGTCACAGCAGAAGGACATTCCTTCTTTAGGTTCGCGTATGTCTTCTTTATTCTCTATTCTTCTATATTTTTTCTTTTGTTGCTGTAGCTGATATTTTTCCACAATGTGTGCTAGATAAAATATCTACCTACTGGTTAATATAATATATTATGGATTCGAGTCATGGTCCCTAACCATGGGCTCAGAGTCACTCAGCGGGCGATGGAGAGAGCTATAATACGTATACATTAAAACAAGTCACAGTGCGTTTTACTGCGAGACATGCATGCAAACAAATTTTGGTTTCGCTATATCCGCACAATCGCACACTCCCTGCAAAAGCGATGCACTTGACGTCACACTTCCAATTCAATCCAATCCAATCCAATAATAGCCTCAATAGGAGCGGACTGAATTCTGAAAGGTCGGAGGTTCAAACCTTACCTACTCCTAGCACTATTGTCGTACCTACTCCTAGCACAAGTGTTACGCTGAGTTGGAGGGAAAGGGGTAATATTGGTCATAATTAACATGTCTAATATTCTTTAAAAAAACATTAGCCCGCATGCGTCTACTGCTGAATGCGCCCACCTTCCTCATCTATCCGCTCTCCTATATTTAAACTTGTAGTAGGTACTATTTAGGTAGGTACGATTTTAAGATGATGAAACTGAAGCATCTATTACTATTCTTCATAGATCTCCTACAAAGCAGATCACAGTCAGCTTACCTACCTCCAACTTCTATCCGTGAAGGCGACACAGAACGTAACTCTACATTGTCGCAACATGGTTGGTTACTACGACCCTGCGACCAGGAATCACAAGCATGGAGTCAAGTTGCTTGCTTATACTGATGCGGAGATCTTACCCAAAGCTAACAACAGACTGAGATATAAGGCTATATTGGATGAGTGTCAGGTAAGAAATTTTGTGTCACATGTTTCATTATATTCTTCTATACCTGACGCACCAACCTTTAACTGATTTCTGTAATGTTCTAAACCTCATTCAACTAAACGTGTAACTTATTTTGACGGCTCTATAATATCTACTAATATTGCATGCAGCATAATATTTCACTCTACTGTTGAAGGAGCATTCCCTTCACATTAAACTCGAATTTATTTAATCAATGCACTGAAGAATTTTCCTTCAGATTTTCAACTTCCAAAGTCGTTTCCTTTCAAAAAAGGGAATTTTCTTAAATCGGAAAACTGCGATAATTTCCACCGAAATCAAGAACGAAAACGATTTTGAAAAGAGAATCGGTTTGAACGTCAAGAAATTTTTCACACTGTGCCCGCAGGCATGCTCCAAACAATGTCATTCTGCAAAAATAACTACTATCGACCTCTAAATCTCAAAAAATACCTACATATTGGTAGGAATTTTTTGAATAAATATTTTGAACTACCTAATGGAAATTGGCACACCTATCAAAGAACTTTATTACAAAGTTTAAAGAAGTTCTCAATTCGACGGGTATGTTTCAGTACAAAAAACAAGAATGGGCGAAAACGATAGTACAGTACGAAACAGAAAAGCCTGGTAGACTTCCACTCCTGGATGTAGCCGTGAGGGACGTTGGAAGACCACAACAGATGTTCAAGGTTGAACTTGGACTTGCCTGCTTTAAATAAAGAGAAAAGCTTTTAAATGGTTTGTTAAGAACTACTACACTGATTCATATTATGGTAACTTCTGGACAATCATAATTTCTATTCCCTATGTCCTCGAGTCTTAAAATCTTAAAATTTAAGTGCCCCTTAATATTCAGTTGACCACTGAAAATGATATATCAGTATTTAGCTGTAGTACCTAGGTATAGTACCTACGCGGCAGATCGAGGTGGCAATCGGGGTGGGGATGTCCCGCACACCCGCACAGCTCCCGCGCTAACCCGGTAGGGTGACGTGCGGGTGTGCGGGGCGACCCCCGCCTTATACCCCATCTCGACCTGTCATGCCAACTCGAGCCGCGCGTCGGTACTATAGCTGAGAATGATTTTCCAAAATGCATATCTTCATACTTTTATACTTATTTGTACTAATAAAAAGACTACCACAGTTAGCATTTTCTTAGTTTTAGATTATTTTAAATCAATATTAAATTTAACTTATAATTATTGTTCCAAATACTCGTAGTTAAATTTAAGAAGGTTAGTAAAAAACGTGTTCATTGTATTAAATTTTATTATATTTTTTTACTTAAATTTTACCTTGTACTTAGTAAGTACTTAACTTTGTATAAATTGTATTAAGTCGTCACAACGTAATTGTAGAATAGTTTACAAAGATCCTATAAGGCTGTGGTGCTATGTACATAATTGTGAATTTCTCTAATTTTATACCTAATTAAGTAAGTCTTATGCCTCGCCAAAAACGTAGATAATAAGATACTTTTGTAAGAATAAGTAATTAAAATAATAAACTTTGTACCTCTTTACATTCTAATAAAATAATGTAAAATAATATGAAACAGAATATTAGAGATTTTATTTTATTCGAAACTCACTTGTTTTATTATTTAACTAGTTGACCTGCCCGGCTTCGCACTGGTAGCTATAGGTACCTATTACAATTTACAATACTTAGGTACATAATATACAAATCCTTTCTCGTTAAACGTTGCGTTGTGTATGATACGTAGATTGAGTAAAAAACTTGGATGAATAAAAAAGCTAGATTAAAGTACTGTGTAACCGCGTATGAGACAGCGATAGCACGACGTAACGATGAATAATACGACAATTATTACCATGGTTTAGTAGTCAATATTTGTATTAACCGATCAACAATATTTGTATTAAATGTTTTTTATGTGAAAACAAGTAAATAACTAATGAGAAATACAATGACGCCACGAATTCTCAAAGTTTGTTTTGCAACAAAAGTTGTATTCCTTGTTGTTGTTGTTGTTTCTTGAAAAAATCGGTTACACGATAAGGACAAAAAATAGATAGGTTAGCTGCGTCTCTGTTTATCACATTAGTAACTTTATCTGTGCTCTCTTTTCAGTGTGAATGAGAAAGCAAACGTTCATTTATCTAGCTTTATTACTCTATCTACGGTATGATAAGTAATTGAAACGTCTGCATTGAATCGCACTGAGAAATTTGGATGCCGAACTTTTTTTACCGAAATTGAACCTGTAACTATGAGTAAGTAACAGGGACCAAATAAAAATGTGATGTGTTAGATGGTTAGGGAGCAGACTAAAATCCAGCGGGATCGACAGACGAAGAGCAGGGACGAAGGGAGCTGCTGCATTCAGCAGCTTCCTTCGTCTGTTTGACTGTTTGATCGCAATATGCTGTATAAGACGTTTAACTATTGTGGAAGCTCTTAATCGTCGCACGAGTTCTTCAGAGTACAAGACACGTAGGGCGGCACATCGCACACGCACTTGGTGCACTTCTCCTCCACGGTGACCTGGTCTCCGACGTTCACAGTCATGTTGCCGTAAAAGCACTGAGCGGTGACGCCGCGTGCGTTCTGCCCTCGGATTACTTTTGTTTTTTCGGTCGCTGCATAAAAGGCATTTTATTATCAAAATAAGAAAAGTTAGTGCAACCTATCTGTAAAATTGCCTAGATAAGGATAATTGAATTCATGACATTGTATGTATATTCGGCGAACCAAAATGCATAGAAAATCTGCAAGTATCAGAAACCACTATTTCTACACCAGTTAAGTATAATTACTCATAATAATATGTGATAGCCTAGTGGTAAGAATGTCCGCCTGCTAATCTAAGGTCGTGGCTTCGATCCTGGGCACGCATCTTTAACTTTTCGTTTTAAATATCACTTTAACAGTAAAGAAAAACATCGTGAGGAAATGCCTGCATGCCTGAGAGTTCTCCATCATGTTCTCAAAGGTGTGTGAAGTCTGGAAATCCACCTATCCTCACTTGTCCAGCGTGGTAGACGCGCTCTGTAGTGAGCCTCTCTGGTATATAGTGTGTAATATATGGTGAGCCAGCGATGGTTTGATCATGATAACTCATATTAAAGACAAATTTTAGTTAAAAAGGCTATAATCTGACTAAGATACTATACCATAGATGGCATCTACACTAACTGCTTGTTACTTTAACACCTCGATATAAGATGGCGGCCTCGAAACAGCTGTTCTATTTGGTGGTCATTTATACATCAATGCATTTAAAATATTACCGCACGGCGTTGTAGGTGGTAAGAGTCTAGTTTATAATTATTTTGATACCAGTCACTTTACGAGCAAATTTATTGGAAACTAGCTTATGCTCGCAACTTCGTCCGCGTGGACTACACAAATTTCAAACCCCAATTTCACCCCTTTAGGGGTTGAATTATCAAAAATCCTTTCTTAGCGGATGCCTACGTCATAATAGCTATCTGCATGTCAAATTCCAGCCCGATCCTTCCAGTAGTTTGAGCTGTACGTTGATAGATCAGTCAGTCAGTCAATCCTTTTATATATTTAGATATACTTACGACACACAAACGATATTGGACAGCCCATCTGATTCCCAAAGTAAACTGGAGCACATTTGCTGAATATCATGTCCTGGTAGTGGATCTCCACGGCACAGTCGAGGTCCCGGCAACTGGTGGGATCGTCATATCGCCCGTTCCACTGTGCAGTACACACGCAGGTCTTCTGCGTATTGGCTGGCTCAATGATCTGGCCCTCTTTGTATATCACGCCGTCAACTTCGCAGGTCTTCAAACTGGCGATCGCGTCTTTTCCTGAAATTATTTTTAATTTAATTACCTAATACGGAGCATACGGGTACCTACGGGCTACTTGTTGTCAAAATGACTCGAAAATACGACGAAACGCTTCGAGAAAAGCTACGTAGTGCCCCGTCCTTTAGTTTGTCCAGTCCAGTAGTTTGGCTCGTCTTGGCGTCTGATTACCACCACCCATGAACTTAACTTAGAGATCGTCGCAGTGCCAATACCTAGATACCTACTTACTTCCTACCTAAGCTACATAAATATCAATGTATAAGCTACATAAATATCAATGTATAAGCTACATAAATATCAATGCATAAGCTACATAAATATCAATGTACCTATTTAAATGTAGCTTAGGTAAGAATTAAAGTAGTTTACTGAATTCCTCTTCTCTTCTAAACGGGATTGTTTTCGTTTTATTAACTTAGAATTTATTTATTACCTATTTTATTCTCTAGCACCTACAATACCTACTCATTAAGTAGGCGCTAGATTAGTAGAGAAACTAAATTTTTTGAACACGTTTTCTGACACGAATCTTGAGTAGACGCCACATAGCATGAATAATTCGATTGATCGAGTGTGTCAGTAATGTTGTTTGTATTTTGAATTACCTGTGTTGCATACAAAGATAAAAAGATACGATAAGGAACAAACAATAGATCATTTACACTGATCGGTATGACACAAATCACTAAGCGCTAAGGAAATAGGCCATTGTTCTCATCAAAGGGTGGTTGTCATAAGGCTGGAAGAAGGAAGTGGGTTTTACTACAAGTATAACTCATATTAGAGCTATGAAACACATTTCCTTTGTACAGATTTTAGAAATTGGTGGGTAACTTAAATTATTAGGCAAATCATGTATAGTGTTAGCTAGTCAAATTACTAAAGTATAGTACGCGACAGGTTGAGATGGCAACACCCGCACAGCCCCCGCGCTAACCCGGTGCGGGCGAGCGTGGGTGAAGAGCGGGTGTGCGGGGCGTCCCCCCACCTCATACCCTGATTGCCATCTCAACTTGTCGCGGAGTAATGAAAAAATTGACAGGCAGTGAGGAGTGCCGATAGAAGTGAACACTTAAAACTTGAAATAATAGTGGTTTTCTTTTTAATTTTCAAATCAAGTGTAGTAAAAAAAGATTGAAATTTCATCCATCCATATCCATACTAATATGATAAATATTAAATGCGAAAGTGTCTGTCTGTCGGTTTGCTAGCTTTTCACGGCTCGTCCGTTTAACCGATTTTGAAGAAATTTGTTACAGAGATAGCTTACATCCCGGGGAAGGACATAGGTTACTTTGATCTCGGAAATTCAAAGAGTTTCCACAGGATTTTTTAAAACCCGCGGACGAAGTCGCAGGCATCATCTAGTAATTTATAAATTAAATTCATTAACATTAGTTTTTAGTTTTTACATCTAGGTTATGTTCCGATGACAAAAATTGCATGCTTTTTTGTATCATAAGTACTTAGTAGTACTTATCTAATCTATCTAAAACCGGTCCCAAGCCCTTGTTCTTAGGTTGAGATTTATAGAGTGCACTTTGACTTTGCTTAGACTTAAGACACTGTTAAAACG
This sequence comes from Maniola hyperantus, assembly GCF_902806685.2. Classification (NCBI taxonomy): domain Eukaryota; kingdom Metazoa; phylum Arthropoda; class Insecta; order Lepidoptera; family Nymphalidae; genus Maniola; species Maniola hyperantus. Next base: position 12,870,004 of record NC_048545.1, on the reverse strand, counting down.
AGACAGCGTTATATCGCTCGCATAAACCATTCTCATTTTATCTGAAACTTAGGTCTGAGCAAAGTTAAAGTATGCTATATAGATCTCAGCCTTAGGGTGCTTGTCTACTGAAGCGGAGAGGAGCGGAGATGTGTTGAGCAGACCAATCGGATTGTCGGTAAATAACGTGATAATTTTATTCCATCACCTGACAAAACTCTAATTGGTCAACTATATACATCTCCGTTCCGCTCCGCTTCAGTAGACAGGCACCCTTATTCGTTACAATAGTTACCACAAACAGTCCCGCTACTGCAGCAAGCGTCAACCTCGTATGTTCGTACGCAATCCTCAAAGCCCTCGGCGTCCACGCAGTCCACTGCTGCGCAAGTGAACTGAGGCACTCCATTATAATTGATACTGCAGCCGCAATTCTTGGTACAAGGGTTCTTGATCACGCTCTGCGGAAATGGGGATCCCGGTTTATACGACGCTCCCCTGAAAAGATTATAACAAAAATAAGTAACTTACTTAAAAATTTGATGAATCATGATCCAGAATTTTCATTTTAGTTTGGAAATTACGGTTAGCGTTTGAGAACTAAGTACCGAGTACGTATTCTTACTTCTATTCCTTACACTAAATCCATATAGGTTGAGAACTCCCAGTCAATACAGGCTTTCTCACGATGTGTTTCTTCAAAAGCAAGCAAGCAATTGCTTAAAACTCATTGCATGTAACTCCGAAAAGTTAAAGATGTGTAAATGTGCTCGTGCACAAAATCGAACCCCCGACTGGGCGACTAGGAAGTCGACGTCTTAACTACAAGGCTATAATGGCTTTGATGCGAATAATAAAATTATTAGTAGGTTTTTAAGTATAATTTTTTGGCATCCAACGTTTGACGGTAACCGTACCTTTTTTTTTTTTTTTTCCGTGGGGAAATCCTCATGGATGCCACCGCACCCGGGGAGGTGCGGAGGTTATGTCGGACTCTTACCGACTAAAACCCCACGATGTTCCACGCATCGCCTGGTGGCTGGGCTACGGGGCCAAACACGTTCGCGCAACCCAGCCAGCGGCGCCTGCTGAGGACCCACCTCAGGGGACCAATGAAGTCCCTACACACCGTCTGAGGCGCACCAGGAACACAAAGGTGCGCCTTCCGACTCGAGGACTGGTTTCTTTACGGACGATAGACTCCCCGTGTCATGCCCAAGAGTCCTTCTCAAGGGGGTAGGCGGCGGTCGTGGGCGACTCGCCTACGCCCGACCCTCCTACGACGGATGGCATGAGAGTTGAAATCATCTTCTCTCATGCGCTCCGCCAACTCCTTCTGCGACATTACCTGCTCGCAGAAGAACACTACTGCTTTCCAAGACCCATCGCTGCCCGCCATGGCTTTGACCACGGCTGGCAGGGAGAGGTCTTGCCCCACTGCCGCCACGAGCGTCTCTCGCGACTCAGCCCATGCTGGGCACTCTGCCAGAGTGTGTTGCGCCGTATCCACGGCACTGCCACACTCATGGCACTCCTCAGTAGGCTCTCTACCTGCGATCTTGCACAGGTACCTTCCGAAGCAGCCATGCCCCGAAAGAACCTGCACAAGATGGAAGGTGAGTACTCCGTGCCCTCTCTCCACCCACTGTTGAAGAACGGGCCGGATCGCCGCCACTATCATGTGACCTGCGCTGGGTGACGGTAACCGTACCTAACGTAAGTTTAACAGCCTATTTAGCTACTGACCCTAAGCTGTGAAAATCATTTTGGAAAGCTACTTACCTACACCTTGCAATACCTATTTTTTTATTTTTTTTATTCTATAAATATATTTATTTTTAATTTGATATTCTTTATTCTTTTATATTTAATACCTATTGCCTATAATCACATGAGTTACCTATAATTTAGTTCTATATTGATTACATATGAGATTATACAACGTATAATATGTATAAGTATAGTATTGTAGCCTCGAAGGCTGTGGTATTTCCAAATGATCGGTCATAAGGTCACAGGTCCGTTTTTGTATTTGACAGACAGACAGTTGCAAAAACAAATCCATTTCTTGGAAGTTGGATTCATAAGGCCGTGTCAGACACAAGGCCTTTGCGTTATTTGCACTTATAAATATCAACAATTATTCCTTATTCAGAAAGACAACATTATTTTTAGGATTCCGTACCTACTTCAAAAGGAAAAACGGAACCCTTATAGGATCACTTTGTTGTCTGTCTGTCTGTCTGTTGGTTTGTCAAGAAACCTACAGGGTACTTCCCGTTGACCTAGAATCACGAAATTTGTTTGGAAATCCTATAGGTGAAATTAGGGGAAAAATCTGAAAACCGTGAATTTGTGGTTACATCTCACAAAAAAATTTAAATTGTGGTCATGAACTAATTATTAGTATTTTCAATTTTCGAAGTAAGATAACTATATCAAGTAGGGTATCATAATATGAAAGAGCTTCACCTGTGCATTCTAAAACAGATTTTTGTTTATTTTTATGCATCATAATTTTTTAAGTATCGTGCAACATGACGAAAAAAACGACTGTAGTACGGAACCCTCGTTGCGCGAGCCTGACTCGCACTTGGCCGGTTTTTTAATTAAGTAGGTACATAGTTATTTATTCCTTAGTAAGTTCCCGTTTATTTTCCATGAATTGTTTTGAGGGCATGCCCGCATGCTTATTGATGTTGAGATACTAATTTGTGAACATGGGCCATGGGCATGAAACATGGCCATAAGCCATCATAGCAAAAAATAAGTAGGTATTTTTTTATCATGTATTATTTATCCTGCCAGACGCCCTTAAAGTTGACAAGTTTAAGGGTGTCTCGCAGCAGGTTGCCACGATACTAAGTATTTGGCAATACATGACGTGATTTCTAATACTATTCCGAAGCAAAAATAAAAAAATTTGACTTTTATACCTTTGTAACCTATTATCTCCCAAAGCCAATCAAACTTCACTCCCTGTGTTGGGGACAATACGCACAGATACTTTCAGATTTTATAAAATAACTAGCTGATGCCCGCGACTTCGTCCGCGTGGAACTAGGTTTTTCAAAAAATCCCGTGGGAACTCTTTGATTTTCCGGGATAAAAAGTAGCCTATGTCACTCTCCAGGTCGTTATCTATATCCATGCAAAAAATCACGTCAATCCGTTGCACCGTTGCGACGTGATTGAATGACAAACCAACAAACCAACAAACAAACACACTTTCGCATTTATAATAAGGGTACTGACGACGGACTGGCCTTCGCGGGCTCTTAGGGAGAAATTTATAGAGCGCACTCTGACTTTGCTTAGACTTATGACAGAGTTAAAACGAGACAGATGTATATCTCTCACATAAACCTGTCCCGTTACAACTCAATCTTAAGTATGAGCAAGTCAAAGTGCGCTCTATAGATCTCAGCCTTAGTCCATTACCTATAATAACAGGTGTTCGGCTCGGGGTTAATCCGTAAGTCCGGGCAGTCGAAAGCGTCCGGGCAGATGGTTGAGTTGTCAGCACTGGGCACCGGCGTGCAGCCCAGCTCCAAGTAGAAGCCAACCATGACACATTCCCCCGCCATGTCGGCGTACGCCGTGCGCAAAACTGGAAACCAAAATACCTACCTAAAGTTAAATCCATACATTTAAAAGAACAAACTACTTAGCTGACCTATCTACGTGATCAAACCAGAACTGAGGAGATCCGTACCAGAATTAAAGTACGAGTGGAGTTTCCTTCATAAAGTCACATAAGTCTGCCTACCATTTGGGATCTACGAAATTATATGGAAGCTTTCTTTTAAAAAAATCTTTGAAAAAATAATTACATACATAATAATTAGTATTAAATAATAATGTATATGAAAACAATTACATAATAATTAGTATTAAATAATAATGCTAATATTGGCTACACTTCAAAAACTCGCCACCCCTTGCATGAAAGTATCCAACATAACTCAACGGGTTGCACAGCTTAAGTGGTAATTAATGGACAGGCCACATATTAAGAAATACAGATAGACATTTGGGGTTTCAAGTTGTAAGAACGGCGACCTCTCAACGGAAAGCGCAGCATTGGCAGATTCGTCACTAAATAGACAAACGACATCAAACTCGTATGAGACTCGTTTGCGACTCGTCGTAAGGAGCCATTGGATTCAGGTGGCAAGACCGTGGCGTGTGGAAGTCCTTACAAGAGATCTATGTCCATCTGTGGATGTCTATCGGTTTAATGTAGCCCTGCAGAAAGAAATTGGAGCACTCTGACTCCACACAGTCTTCTCTGTTCTACACCTAGAGGGAGACTACTAGGCTGAGTAAACAGGGTAAGTGGCGAGCGAAGCGAGCCGGTGACCTCCGTAGCAAAACGAAAGTCAAATAGGTGAAGCTGAATGAAGGAGCGAGGTAGGGAGTCTTCTGGCATAGCGCCTCCATAAAAACACTGGCGGTAGTAGGTATTTGTGGTCAAAAATACTATTACATACTTAACCAATATTTTTCAGTTAAAATTACTGTTGAACGAAGTTCGGGCTGTAGCATGTAGCAAGTAGACCTCATCGCGGTTTAAGTAGGTACTAAGTCAATGAAGTTTGAAATAAATAATTTCCAATCTCTGGATTTCTCACAGCTTATCATGATATCGACTGCTGCAAGTAAAGGTAGGTACTTATATCTAAGGCTGACCATACATTAGATTGGGTAGGTAGATACTTACCTCTTTCTTTTGAATCGCGCGTAGGTATATAATTAAATTTAAAAAAAATGTAAGTAAACAGACTCGAGGCCACTTTTTATATTCACTACAATCAATCGCTGAATTAAATAAATTTCAGTAAAAAATGCTATACAAATAAAAAATCTAAGTAAGTAATACCTATTACCTACCTATCACGAAAAGATTTCCTGAAGGCCATTTTAAAATATTCTAAGTAATCTATGCTACAATATAAAAAGGTAATTAGTTTGTGAGTTGGTATATACGGATATAAAGGGAGGTAATCTCTGGAACGAATGATCTGATTCTGAAAATTCTTTCACTGATAGATGCTATCTACATAATCACCAAGTGCTACCAACACAATAAAGAAATAGGTAGTTCCTGTTCCTGTAGGGCATGTGGATGAAATCGCAGGTATAATAAAAGCCAGTAAGAAAGTATACGTATTTTGTAAGCCGCAATGGTTTAGTGAAATACTGTGGCTAATTCCTTTGTACACAATCTCTAAACTAAACTAAAATATCACGTCTAAATCTATTGCTATCCCTTTCATAATGTTGCTTGCGGAAAAGGAAAGCACTAGATTTAGACCTGTTAATTTAGTTTAGTTTAGAGATTGTGTACTAGAGAATCGGCCCCAATGTGGCTAATTCCTTTGTACACAATCTCTAAACTAAACTAAAATATCACGTCTAAATCTATTGCTATCCCTTTCATAATGTTGCTTGCGGAAAAGGAAAGCACTAGATTTAGACCTGTTAATTTAGTTTAGTTTAGAGATTGTGTACTAGAGAATCGGCCCCACTACTAGCGTCCTTACCAGGCTTGCGAATTCAAATCCTTATCAAGGAATGTCTAAGACTCAAGGCTAAAGAAAGCGTAGAAACGAAGCGACCCACGCGTATTACCTATCTAAAATGTTTTTAATTACTTAATTGTAAGTTAACCGAAACTAAGTAGGTACTAACTATTACTGTACCTTATCGCCAATAGGTATTGTAATATTTTGCATGTGTGTGATCAACTGATCGCATGAAAAAGCGCGCGAACGTTTTAGAAAAACAATTAGGACGAGACAGAGTTAACTATGTGCCTGACAAAAATCTTTTAAATGAAATCAAAAATCAAAATTAACCGACTTCCTAAAAGAAGATGGTTCTCAATTCAGCCCGTTTTTTTTTAAATCTAAGAAAAGTCTGATGAGCAAAGTCAAAGTACCTACGCTCTATAGAAAGCATAATTCAAAGAAAAGTTATTTATGCAAAATGTGAAAGTGGGTGAGTGGGTGGACATTTTTCGAATATCATAAACTGAATAGTGGTGGCATACTAGTTCACTTGGCTAAAGTTAGAAGGGTTTCAAACACCCCTTATTTGAGAAGAAGCCCACAACAAACTCAGCCGTATAGTTATGTAGCTCTAATACCTATTCTGTCTATTATTATTTATCACCGTCTCACAATATGACGAAAAAGCTCTTACTGACTTAAACTAAATTAGTAAGTAAGTATAACTTTAATATACCTACTCAACGTTTAGGAAATAACCTATTTTCCAATTAAACATTGTAATTTCCACAATACTCACATAGCATCACTAAATAAATCACTGATTTCATATTGCAATAGTCACTTTTTAAATACTTAAGTGTTGAAAAAGAAGTCGATAATACTAAAAAAATGTTCAAAAAGTTCCTGAACACTTTTAAATAACAAATAATAACGTCTTTATATTAAAGAAATCATTTGTTATTTTATAGCACGTGTGAACTACACTGCCTTTCGATCGCGATTAAAGTTAAAAACTGTCAAGTTGAATGGTATCGTTACATAATATACCTGTGGTTATTATACAAGCAACAACAAGCTAAGCTAAGATACGTATTAAAATGCTACTAACCTAACTACTAACCGGTATATGGAAAGAGCTAAGAAGCTTTATGTTCTTGGGAAACTATGAGTTTGCTTATAGAAAACTTGTAGGAGTTGGCTTCATCTATTGACAGTTTTCCCTAGATATATTATGTATACCTATTATAGGTAGGTACATTATTTTACGCCGATCGTAATAGATAGTACGTAGGTACTTACCTACGAAGGTAAATTATGATAGCCTACAGGCAAAAACGTTGACTTCTTATTCCGGTATTCCATTATTTCCAGGCTTCAATTTCGAGCACGTAGATACCTCTTATTTTTCGGAGTACAAGTCTCGCAAATTGCAATTGCTCTGGAACCATGTCACATTAACATCGAAATGACTTCATTTTGACGTCATTTGACGCATATTTAAGTAAAAATATACCATCAGCTCGATACTTCAGTCTAATGCTGACGTCACTAAAATGGCGGCCACGTGCATTAGCAATTTGCGGGACTCATCAGTATAAAAGTTATCTCTTTCGTTCATTACCCTTAGGGAAACAATGCATCAGTGTCGAGCAACTTAAACAAAATAAAGAAACGTCTTTTAATTCGTTTAAGGTTACTGTACCTGCCAGCAGACTGGGATCCTTCTTAGATGGAAAGTTTTGGCCTTCTGGTTTGGTGTTTAGAAGGTATAAAGAGTGATTCACGAATACCGCGACTAAACACACCAGAGTATGATAGTACACCAAACAAATATTAATTTTTTATCTTAGAATCTAAATTTTAATTTTATTTTATATTTGACCTCTGTAATAATATGGGTACAATTTGCCTGAAATAAATAACATTATTATTATTATTATTACCTATGCGTTCACGCATCGTTCATCCCATTGAGTTGAAACTTTGTGCAGTTGTACAGGACTTGCAGGAAGGTTTCTGACATATAAGAGATACCATCAACGTACTACCATCCGCAATGGAACTAGAGTATCCAAAAGTAGAGTAGACAAGCTGATGGCAATGTGCGGGTCACATCGTTCGAAGAACTGGTAGATATTGCGGCCCCAAGGTGTTGGAATGGTGATCTCGTACCGGTTCGTTGGCAGATCCCTCCACTAGGTGAATGGATGACATCAAGCGAGCAACAGGGATAAACGTGCAATAAGATGGCGCGAATCAAATTGCATGTTTTAGCTAGCTAGCATGAAATAAAAAACAGGTGAAAAATGTATGCAAAATATATTTCAAGACAATTAAGTATCTCAGACTTTAATCTTATTAGTTTACATTGAACAATAATTCATGCCTCTCAAACTATGTGTTCAATTTACTTTAAATTATTATTTACTTACGCTACGTCTGCCTAATATTATGTATGGTGCTATTCAATTGACAAGAACAAATACTCGAATAAATATGTAAAATTCTTAACTTTTTCATACTTGGATAAATGCAACAAGTACCTACCTACATTAAGTTATTATTTGGTAGGTACATACTTTATTCAATTAGCTATAGTCTACTATTTTATTGCTTGAATAAATTATTATCCCTCATATGACACAGACTATCCTTGTTACACTTAGGCTTTAGAAAAGGACGAGGCATTCGTATTCGGCTGAGCTCCTTTCTTCACCATCGAATGGGTAGTAGCAGACGCCGTGGCTCTGATGAATCTGGAAGAACAACAAAATACCTCTATAGATACAGTATCAGTAGGTAAGTAAAGTAAAAAAGGTTATTGGTTACGACGGAAGTCTCTTTTCCCTTGCCCTTTTCCTTGCAATGCCACCCATGTATGGTATCCTCTGCAGACTGATGTTAGATAGTATCATTTTTTTATTTTTAGTTTTGCCACTAAGTATACGGGTTAGGTGCTCAGATGGTACGGTCATGTACCTAGCATGGAAACCACCAAGTTATGTTAGTAACAGATTTCTCAACATCGTCTTTTCAGGAATTAAATTTCGTGGTCGCCGAAGAAAGCACTGGCTGGACGTCGTGAGCGCAGACCTGAGAGCCAATAGTCTCCAAACATCAGGTGTTTAATATCCGGTAAAGTGGACGGAAAAATGTAGGAAACGGGCCCCACCTTTTTTGTTAATGAGGAGCAAAACTTTTTAAGATACCCGATCTCTTTGGAGAGAGATCGGGTTATGTGGGATTCTTCGAGAAACTTCCGGGAACTCTAACAAACGTACGCCGTGCCTCTCTTGCGCGATGCCCATTAGGGCAGTGCCAAGTCGAAGAAGACAGTGTTAAAACATATCTTGTATAGCTTACCTTGCCAGGAGTAGTGCAGCCGTCGTGCGTGACTCTGCCAAAGTAGAGCTTCTCGCCATCGGCGGTCATGCCGGCCTCGACGGCGCCCGGGGGCACGTTGCCGCCGGTCGAGAACTGCCACGAGAACATCGCTGGTACCAGCACCTAGAAACCGTTATGGTTATATTAGAACTTGGTCTGGTAGACAATGTCTTGCAATACAGAAACATTTAGGTATCAACGTCCATAAAGGACCTTTATATAAGTTCTTCTGAATGGTTGGTTTGGGAGGTAACGTCGAGCGTTAATATGCTCATTATGACAAAATCCTTCTCATCAAAGCCTTTTCAATGAGCGTGTAAGTATCTGAGTTTACCGAGCTTTACCTTATCGAATCACACTAATATTAATAAAGGCGAAAGGTTGTTTGTATGCGTGTGTCACTGACACACGCACGCACGCACAAACATACACACACGGTGTGTGTATGTTTGTTATTTTTTCACGCAAAAACTACTGGACGGATTTGGCTGAAATTCGGATGGAGACAGCTTATAGCCTGATTTAACACATAGGTTACTTAAATCCCGGAAAATCAAAAGGATCTAGTTATTCAATAAAGCTCCTTCCGCCTATTTCAGGGAGCCTGCGAAGGGAATACGACGTCTATGTCCTGAGTGCAGATTTGAGAGTGAATAGACTCAAAAATCAGATGCTGATGACTGAGCAATATAAAATATAGGGAAAAGAACCCCACCTTGGGACAAGGACCAGTAAAATTCTGTCCACGACATGGTTGATAAAATTATAATTTGATAGTCCTTGAAAAGTTGCATAATTACCTCGAACTGATCCTTTAGGATTTCTTCGCCACTGTACGCGATGTAGCACGCATTCTTTGTGGGGATGACTTTTGCAGGGAGGACGTCACCCTCGTGGTGGGCTCTGCCTGCGTAGATCTCGTCCCCATCTGCGTCCGTGCCCACGCGCAGAGCTCCCATGGGGATGCTCCTCTGGCTCAGACATGCTGGGACCCAACGGTATGTGCCTGGAAAACGTTTTTCAAACATTAACCTCTATAAATCGATTTTATTCTTACTACAATAAGAGTACTAAGTGGCTGGATGAGGAAAGCTGAGGACCGGGTGTGGTGGCGCTCTTTAGAGAAGGCCTATGTCCAACAGTGGACATCCACAGGTTGATGATGATGATGATGATGATGAATAAGAGTACGTGACTACGTGAGCTAAACTTTGGAACAACTTTTTTTATTCATTCAAATAGTATGGAATAAGTGATGAATTGGCCTCAGATGATAGATAAGCTGTTCTGCTTTGGTTATAGATGTTTCTATACGATAAAACATGTAAATCAGAATTTTCTGTTTGGATAATATAGTTTGTCATTTTTTGAACATCGCCTGTAGAGAAGAAAAATTAAGTTTTTTGAACATCGCCTCTAGAGAAGAAAAATTAAGTTTTTTGAACATCGCCTCTAGAGAAGAAAAATAAAGTTTTTTGAACATCGCCTGCAGGGAAGAAAAGTTAATTTTTTCAGGAGATCAAATCACGAGTCGCGGAGAATTTTTACGTAAAAATACTTTTTACCTAAGTAGGTATGCTGAATAATGGAGTATGGAGGACAAAATCTCTGCTTACAAAATAGTCACAAAAATGTGATATTGAATAAAATTTGAATCACGTCACATGAATTTTTTTATATAAGTACCTACTAATTAAGGATTGACTTAAAACGAATGTTGTGTTCAATTTATCAAATAATATTCTTTGATAATGGCGTTACTGCACCTATCAGTTTGTTATCAAATATTTCTTAATCAGGTAAAAAATGGTTCGTATCTGCTGATAAGTGTACCTATTATTAGGAAAGAAACAACAAGTACCTCTTTTTGGAGAATTTTATGAATGTTTGGTTACAAGTCACAACACAAAAGCAATGGCCAAAACTCTATATGGTTTACTTAAGTCTTAAAAATCAAAAATAGTATGCAGGTGACGTCTGGTATTCATCATTTGAAGAAGCCAAGGATAAGGAAGAAAGGGGAAGGTCAGGAAATAAGGAACCATAGAGAGGATTGGCCCAAGACCCAACATCGGCTGACGGGAATAATGAAGAGATAACACCTTATTTAAACCTGAACTAACTCTAAAAACCACATCATTGCAGACTGTTTATTTTACAAAAACTTACAATTTTTTTTATAGTTGACTATCTGAGAAAATCTTAATGCCTATTCAAAAACTTCTAACGCCAAGGTGTCATCTCTTCGTACTTATCCATTTTATTTTCAAGTTTGTCAACAATCGCGTAATCTTTATACTAATTTTAAGATTCCGGCTCGTACCTGATTAGTTCTGGTGTCAGAAATGATCAGGACAAATTGGGATACTCTAAAAGGTAGGTATTAAGTATTTTTTGGGGAAGATTGCATGACTGTTTCGACTGTTCAAGTATTCAAACCCGGGTTAACTTACTCCAAGGTAACTCGACCGTCTCTCCAGGTAATTCAGGTTCCTCTGGTGGGGAGTCAACTATTTGGACCGAGTCAGGGGGTGGAGGGTAAGGAGGGTGATGATGTGGCGGATAGAAGTATGCGGGATGGACTGGGTAGAACACAACTCCTGGGCCGTAGGGATATGTTTGTGGAGGATGACCGGGGGTGCCAGATCCGGGTGGTCCAGAAGGGTAGCCGTGTGGCGGCGGCATTCCACCCCAACCATAATATTTATCTGCGTAACAAATTTTCGTAATAAAACTTCTGAGGTTTCTGTCACCTACTTGCAAATGACATTACTAAATCAAGGTTGACTCAGCTATAAATATCCAAAACAAGAATAAGAAAGATTAATATTAAAAATTTACACAAATACCGGATTAAGTAGGTAATCACTGTTATCAAAATTTAACCGAAAAATCAATTTTCCGAATAATTGCTGTAGGTACCTGTTGTCACGCGATAACGATTTAATCATAAAAGGTAATTTTGGCCATGAATGAGCAACAATTCATTTACTGAAATAATTTTACTTAGGTAGATATACGTACTTAACTATGTATATTTTGCTGATATGTATATAATTATTTATCGGCAAGAATTAGGAATTTATCATTATGAGTTTTCGTGTTTTTATGAAAAAACAAGTTGACGCACACCTAATAGTTCCAAGTATTTGACACACCTCTTACTGAGGTACGTACTATGATGAATTCATTCATGAACTCCGATAAATACACAGGCAAAGTTCCAGCTGATTATTATTTGTTCTATGTTTCAAAGATTAGGTTTATTCGTATTTGTAGAGCTTCAATAGCTCAAAAAGTTTGGCGGGTCAAACCTTACACGAAGCACTATTATTGTACAGACTCCTAACACAAGCTTTACGCTTAGTTGGAGGGGAAAGAGGAATATTAGTCATGATAAATATGGCTAATATTCTTTAAAACATACATATAGGTAACTAGATGATGCCCGCGACTTCATCCCCGTGGATTTAGGTTTCACGAAAATCCCGTTAGAACACTTTGATTTTCCGGGATAAATAGTAGCCTATGTCCTTCTCCGAGATGTAAGCTAACTCTGTACAAAATTTCACCAAAATCGGTTAAGCTGTCAGGCTGACAAAAGCTGACAGACATACTTTCGCATTTCTAATATTAAGTAAGTATCGATTATATCATTCGCAGTAGGTAACTAATTAAGACGTGGTTTACAATCCTCTTTATTAAGCTTACCTGGCCTAATTATTTTTTTGATTAGTCCATACCTACTACTTAGGTTGGTAATACTATAATTGCGAAAGTGTGCGAGTGTCTGTAATTTTTTATGACACATAATAATTTGCATGTTGCATCCCTAAGACGGTCGCATAAGCTACTTTTTATCTCGGAACTTTAAAATACTTTCAAAAACCTAAATCCAGGCGGACGAAATTGTGGGTATCGTCTAGCTCTAGATACATAATTGTATCACCTGAACAAACGCAAGGAAAAAGCACTCCTGTAATACAAGTGGTTCGAGGTTATAAGAACATAAAGCCTAAGGCACACTGTCCCTACTTAATAATATTTTATTAATAACAACTGTAACTGTATAAATAAGCTATACCTACAAATCAATACTGCCCAACATAAATTCCATGTAACAGGATGGCCATTAACCATTTTTTTTTAATTTGGTGACAAGAAGATGACAAGGTAGATACCTAAGCCCTTGACTACAGTCTGCAATCAATAAATCCGCGCCGGTACGGTTAAAATTGGTTTCAAGTTTCTGCGAGTTATAATTCCAAAAAAAAATCCTTTACTTACGCTACGAATTAGTGCCATTAAAATATTTTGTCACTACCGAAAGTGCCAAAATTTGGAATTTTATGACATTGAAATCTTAGCTGTGGCAGTTATGCGTTAGGTGACGTCACTTGCGCCTTTTCTTACACGATCTTTATATAAACAAATTGCATTTTTCAAAAAATTAAATAACCAATAAAAGCCGTGATTGCGTATCAAAAATTTCGCCTTAGCTTTTAGCCATACATAATTCAGTGTTCCAATACAAGAAATACTCAAGACATGACAATAATTCTGTTGACCACAATCTCTAAACTAAATTACTGCTATCCCTTTCATATTTCTCCCTGCGGAAAGAAATATCTAGGAATTATTATAGACAATTTATTTTAGAGATTGTATAACTACAACAGAATTAGCCACAATTAAAGTCGGAGTCGCATGAATTAGTGTGACCACAGCTTACGGTTTATCGGTGTTATATTGACGTGTAGTTTCTATTTGCATAATAATTCATCTGCTACGTACATTGTTGAATTTTCACAATGGCGTAGCGTCTTTTCAGATCCACGTTACGGCTTGAGAAATATCACGAAGTATTTTCTTTTGCATTGAAAATAATGCAAAACGAATTAAGTAAGTATAGCAGCTGTTGAAGCAAGATTACAGAAAGGCACTTCTTGGGACGGTAACGCATTATGTGGAGGTTCCTCACTCCAGATTAGGTCCTCCTACCCCGCTGTTCATCATCATGATCAACCTATCGCCGGCTCACTACAGAGCACGGGTCTCCTCTCAGAGTGAGAAGGGTTTCGGCTATAGGCTACCACGCTGGCCATGTGCGAATTGGTAGACTTCACATACCTTTGAGAACATTATGAAGAACTCTCAGGCATGCAGGTTTCTTCACGATTTTTTCCCTTCACCGTTAAAGCAAGTGATATTTAATTACTTAAAACACACATAACTCCGAAAAGTTAGAGGTGCGTGCCCGTAATTGAACCCCCGACCTCCGATTATAAGGCGGACGTCCTAACCACTAGGTTATCACAGCTATAGTGTATCCCGCTGTTAGTGGGTCGATTCAACCGTATTTTTAGGAATGTTTCTGTTATTTTATACAAAGCATTAAAGAAAGACTAGGTACACTAATGTAAATAAATGAAAGAGATGCAAAATTCCTATTCTATCCATATTACCTACGTATACTATAGATGCAAAAATATTTATGTCTGCCTGACTGTTACCGTTTACATAAATATCAGAAACATTCCGGAGACATGCTACTTTTTATTGCGAAGATTGCAACGGGATTATTGAAAAACCAAAATCCACGTGGATGGATTTGCAATATCCACATAGATTCGTGTAGGTACGACTGAATTAGGTTCAGACTCAAATAACACTCGTAGGTTAGAGAAAGCAAATATTAAGTAGCTAGAATAAGATAATAATTCGAAAAGAAAGAAATTCGAGGGAATTAATTTTAAGATATTAATCGATTAAGCAATATTATTTATATCTACCTACCTACGTATCAACTGGATTGCATTATCATTTGCCGATAGCAATAGATGTTTCATATAACTAATATGCCACGTAGGTAAATGCAGTTGTTTAGGTAGGATGTATAAGTGACAAAACTTTATCTTATGTACTTAAGAGTAAAAATAATTAATGTTTGTCTGTCTCTCGTTATTCGGTATCCTATAGTGAATGTATAGGGAATGCCAGTTGAGACTTTTTACAGTTTGTTGTTGGGACTTGCGGGATGTTTTCTGACATACAACGTATCACCTCCAACGTTCACATTGCAACACAATATGTTGGTCTTATCAACAGACTAAAAAAATTGTAGCTAGGCCAGGTGCTGGATCTATTAGCATGCGTACGTTATACTAGTTAAACATAAATGAGTAAAAGTAGCTAATTAAGTACCTAGATAGCATAACATTGATCTTTATAATATAATTATCTGATTATCTCTGTATTATCTATGAGCAAGGCCATTGCTTTTATATTTTTTATATTAAAAAAATTGATGACGTATATTAAAAACTCGCTCTGAGCAATCTAGTAAGAAAGAGGTAATGTAATCTTATCAGTATCTCAACACATTATCTACGGCACTTACCTGCCATATTGTCGCGACCGCGTCTCACTTACAACTGTGCAGTGTCAAAAATGACAATAGCTTATGTACTGACTGACTATATTAATTGACTCATATAGATAATAAGTTATAACTGTAAGCCATATCAATTGTGCCAATAGATATTGTTTCGTTTATCAATCATATTACTGATAAATTTTTGTGGAGAATTTAGTGATGTTCTAAATCTAGACGTTAGAAAATCTGTTTGGATTTAACTAAATAGGTAATAGATAATAAATACTTTACTTACCTACCTACTAAACGATTTGTAATACTACAAAAGTACCTACCAGTAGAGAGTTCACTTGTGTTTACGCACTCACTTGTGCACAATATCACACGAGTACAATATCCTCCGCGCAGTTGGCTCATTTGTATGGAAATTTGGCTGCCGCCGTGGCCGAAATTCGGTCGGGAAGACGTCTAAATATCCGGCCAAGTGCGTGGCGGGCCACGCGCAGTGTAGGGTTCCGTAGTCACAATCCTCGAAAAACAGATATAACTCCTTAACCTGTGAACCCTACTTAGCCATGATAGTTTTCCTTTAAAATTGATTATATTATATACTACTGCTGTGAATTTTTTCAAGTTCCTGTAGTACATGTAGGGGAGCTACCCTAAAAAAAATATTTATCAAAATTTTATTTCACCACTTTGTCGGCGTGATTAATATTTATACCCATGCCAAATTACAGATTTCTATTCTAGCACTAATAGTCTCTGAGATTATCCGAGGACGGACGGACGGACATGGCGAAACTATAAGGGTTCCTTGTTTACTACGGAACCCTAAAAAGGAAAGGACTGACTGATCTACCAACGCACAGCTCAAACTATTGGACGGATCGCGCTGATAGCTATTATGACGTAGGCCGTATCCGGTAAGAAAGGATTTTTGAAAATTCAATCCCTAACCCTAAGGGTGTGAAATAGGGGTTGGAAATTTGTGTAGTCTTAGTGTTCGTAGTGTGTTCTTGTGTGTAGTAGATAATAGTGGTAGATGTTTTTTAGGGATTGGTCGTCGCGTGACTCGTCTCATTGAGTCCATAGGTGGCAGGAAAGAAGGAGGGGAAATTGAATGACACCTTTTATTGAACAAATGACAAATAAGTACGATGGTTTCTTATAGAATGTCATTGGTTTCTTATGTTTATTTTCTACATGATTTTAATGACTCCAATATTATTTGAGATATATCCATAAATACTCCTAAGACAAAATCCGCGGCGCTTATTCTGTATTTCTCAACATTCTCGTATGTAACCACTAGATCTTTTAAAATATCCTTGGCAACGATCTTCAGTGTTTGTGGTGTTGGCTTCTCAGTTTTTTCTAATACTTTTAGATTAGATATTACCTATAATAATAAACATAAAATACTAATTAGTAGCTATTTAACAAGACGTATAAATTTATATACGCAGCGTTGGAAGACCCCCCACTAGGTGGACGGACGACATGAGACGAGTCGCAGGGAGCCGCTGGATCCAGGCGGCGCATGACCGTGGCGTGTGGAAGTCCCTACAAGAGACCTATGTCCAGCTGTGGACGTCTATTGGTTGATGATGATGATGATGATAAATTTATAAAGAGGCTGGCGGGAAGTGGCTGGATGAGGAAGGCTGAGGACCGGGTGTGGTGGCGCTCTTTAGGGAAGGCCTATGTCCAGCAGTGGACGTCCACAGGCTGATGATGATGATGATGATAAATTTATCGAAAACGAAAAAAATGCCTTTTTGTACAAGAGAAATAGGTAATTATTAATAAGTATTTATTTACTTTTAACTTCCACGAAGACAATAATTCTTCTAAAGCTGTTCCTTTCAAGTTCTGCCCAATTCTTTGCAAATTATGCCTCAAGACTGTAAGATGATGGCGACGACATATCTCATCTAAAATAACGATATCAAAAGACAAATGTAATATTTCAAAATCATGGCAAAATTTTGCATTATGAGCTTACCTCTTTTACAATTAAATTCATCGTACCCATTGCTGCAATCCTGTACACCGTCGCAAATTTTCTCCATACCAACAGATTTGGTAGATTTTCCGTAACAGTAATATCTTGTTAGTTTAGGCT
Organism: Maniola hyperantus; assembly: GCF_902806685.2. Taxonomy (NCBI): domain Eukaryota; kingdom Metazoa; phylum Arthropoda; class Insecta; order Lepidoptera; family Nymphalidae; genus Maniola; species Maniola hyperantus. The sequence continues at coordinate 12,852,621 of NC_048545.1, read as the reverse complement.
CAACAGCGCAAGCCTTAGCACAGATTTTTGAGCAAACTAATTTAGAACATGTCCCGTTTTTGCAATCGCATCTATTGCCCATCACTTTGGTATTACCTGTATGGGAACTCTTCAACGCTGTTCCTAAGTTTTGATTTATGGATAGCAAAAAAAGATATGCTTCTTCCGATTCTTTACCGATTTCTGAGAGCCTTATTATATCTGAATATATAGTTCTTAACAACAAATAGCACTTGTCTCTTACTTTCTTAATTGTTATCAGGTTCGGTACAGTTTTTGTGGTGAGCTTTTGTAATCTTATTATTGAATCGCTGAGCAGTATGAACTTCTTGTGAATTGGTTGACGTTGTTCCGATGCTTTCGACTTCAGCATGTTGTGAACGTTGTTGTACATTTCACTTGTTTCGAATTTAGCATAGCTCGTAGTTGTACCTTTGTGTTATAATAGTAATTATTATTAATTATGAAAGTTCCTACTTATTTCCATTAAAATATTACAGTGGATGAATTTTAATAATAAATTGTAAGAAATTTTTTCAACTAAGTACCTAATTTTACCTTTATCACATCCTTCCTCATCGCTTTCATCGAAACAATCTAATTTTCCATCACAAAGCGAATTTAAGGAGACCGTACTCGTACCACTTACAGATTCACAATTCCAATTAGTTAGACTATGCTTTTGTCTACAGAGACGTTTGCAGTAATGCGTACAATTGACACAAAACTGTCTTTTACATTTACAGCCACTGGGTGGACTTAAAGATTTCTTAAATTCTTTATCTAGATCTATGTCGAACAAGTCATTGTCTCTACGTGTATTAAAACTGTCTAGTTTACTCGAACAAAGTGCACCGTCTAGTGCAAAGGCGAGTGAACTGATAACTAAGGCGATGTTGTTAGCCATTCCTTCTCGTCTTGCCTTTAGTTCCTCATTTATTTGGTCATTATTATCAGAGTTATTTGTTTCATGGAAAGAAGAATCTAAATATTTAAACTTCATTTCTAAATTTAGATCTTTCTCGAGCACGTTTCGTAATGTGTTAGCTTGATTTGTTAAAACAGATCTGCTCGCATCAAATTCAAAACATTTCGAGTAAAGAGGCGGCTCTATATTCGCCTCAACTTGCTTTACATAGAGAAACTGCTCCTTCACTGTAATAATTACTAATAAAGATTAGTTTTTTAGATAATATTATATACCTAGATTATATGTATATACCTTTTTTAATATTGTAAAGATTTGTTTTTAGATACATAATTTCTACTGGCAAAATTTACCTTGTGAGTAACAATTTTTTTCATCAGATTCGAAAGCACAGTCCGAGTTACCATCACATAATTTATCTAATGTTACATAGCTCTGTTCATAACGGCATTTTAATCGATTCATATTTTTTATATCTTCGCAAGTACGATTTATAAAGTTATGACATACAGGTGGTATCTTCCACTCATTAGATATCTTAAAGTTGTTAATATGATTAACATTCTGGTCTAATTTAACCGAATCCTTATCAACTACTTCAGTTCTATTATCGTGATAGCTCTCAAACTCTGGTTCATGTTTATACAAACGCCTAGATTTGTTTGTATGCAAGTCATTTGAAAGATTTTGAAATTCAGTTAGTGCAACACTAACCAAGTCTGTTTTATTTTCCTGGTTTTCCGATGCATAAAAGTGATTGAGTTCATTTTCAATGAGTGATTCTATTTTGCTACATATTTCCGTTGCAAATTCTTGGTGATCATCAATATCCTCCTTAGCTGCATTTTCTTCAGTAGTCATTTGCTTATTATTATCTTTTGTTTCATTTAGCACTTTCAATTTAATTCCTTCCATTATTAACTGAACATGTTTTTTGCCTCTTGGGCCTAAATGCCCATATGCTTTTAGTAATTTTTGTTCAAGATTATTCACTATGTAACCTCTGTTACTGGTTGAGGAATGAGTAAGTAGAGTGTTTGCTATTTTATCAATTTGCTGCGGCATTGACTGATTCGAGATCGTGTTAGCTTCCTCTTCAATCATTATTTCTGTTTATAAAATAAAGCACCAAGCAATTAGGTACTATAAAATTATGTAAGGCAAAGAATAATAATATAACGTAGGTATGTATTAGGAAGCTGTGGTAGCCTAGTGGTTAGGACATCCGCCTTCCAATCGGAGGTCGGGGGTTCGATCCCGGGCACGCACCTCTAACTTAACGGTGAAGGAAAAAAATCGTGAGGAAACCTGCATGCCTGAGAGTTCTCCATAATGTTCTCAAAGGTGTGTGAAGTCTGCCAATCCGCACTTGGCCAGCGTGGTAGACTATGGCCAAAACCCTTCTCACTCTGAGAGGAGACCCGTTCTCTGTAGTGAGCCGGCGATGGGTTGATCATGATGATGATGATGTATTAGGAAAGTAGTTAGATATGATTCGATGAATTCATGTAGGTACTTACCACCTAATACAAAATAATAGCTGAAGTGCATTAAAACCATTATTGTGGACCACGTAGATACGTGCATTGTTTTACAAATTTCTCCCATAAACACGTGTAGGTACTACTACCTACCTATTATTCTATCACTCTTATCAGTAAATTAGCTGTATATTTTATGAATAAAGTAATTAGTTTTGTGGCTATAATGTAAAGAGTAAAATACGCGACAGGTCGAGTTGGCACAGGCACATCTCCCGCGTGAGATAGTGCGGATGTCGTGCGAGTGTGTAGGATGTCTCCCCGCCTAAAACCCCGATTGCCATCTCGACCTGTCGCGTATTTTACTGTTTACATTATAGCCACAAAACTATTTACTTTATTCATAAAATATATAGCTAATTTACTGATAAGAGTGATAGAATAATAGGTAGGTACCTACACGTGTTTATGGGAGAAATTTGTAAAACAATGCACGTATCTATACTTATCTAGGCTAGGGCTGCCATACGTCCCGGTACACCGGGACATGTCCCGGTCTGAAGCGTTGTGTCCCGGTGTCCCGGTCAGTAAGTTAGTTGTCCCGGTTTGGCAGGAGGGTTCCGAAATCCCAGACAAGAGGAATTTATTTTTGAAATGCATAATATACTAGTTCTTGAATTTACCATTTTTTTTGTTTATATATCAGAAATTTGGTGCTCGCTTCGCTTCGCAATCTTGTCATGGATGTACCATGGATTTAGTTTTTTTAAATCACGTGGGAACTCTTTAATATTCCGGGATAAAAAGCCGTTTCTAAGTGCAGACAGACAGACTGACACTTTCGAATTTACAGAATCAGTATGCGTGTGAATGGATGTCTCGGTCGTCCTTTCAGCAATTATGGCAGCCCTAACCTAAGCGCATCTGAACTTCGCTTGCCGTCTTTCGGTTTGATTGCTGTCCGTGAATTCCAGTGGGAACTTAGGGATGACACATTATGATGATGGACTTTGAAACTAAAATATACCTAATCTTTCTTTAAAGGGCTTCCAAGACGGTCAAGCGGCGTCAAGCACGTAGATTTTTACTTGAGCCAAACATTTTCACCGTGTTGACAAAGTTTGCTTGACGCTCGAGCCAAGCATGTGCTTGACGGTGATTGTGCGATTTTATATTTTTGCTTGACGCGACTTTCGGGTCGTGTTTGAAATGAAAGATGAGAAAAGTGCCGTTTGCTGGCTCAAGCTGCTTGACGGGCGCATCAAGCTGCTTGATTAAGCAAAACAAAACTACGTGCTTGTCGTCAAGCCGCTTCACCGTCTCGGAAGCCCTTAAATACAATACAAGCATCCAAGTTGCTTTAGCCGTTTTCGAGAAACCACAGGGGGAAAACAATGAATGTCACAAAAACAGAATAACTAGGTAATTCACGTTTTAATATTGAAGGTTGAACTTTCGAACTGTTCAGGAATAGTAGGTTAAGTTTTAAGCGGTATAAAAACCAGTCAAAGGACAATAGGTAAGTAGGAAAATAATTAATTAATGTCCAACATTACCCATTTAAAGAAAATGTTCAAACTTATTACGACGAACGTGATTTTTCCCATTTACTTACCTACCTAGTTAACAACATTCAGTTTCATCTGTGATTTTGTAAAATTCATGAAACGAGAGACCACGAATCGCTTTCAAAAATACGCGGGAAAATTTATAAGTATGCTGCCATTTAAGTAAGTATACCTATATATATATATATATACCTACTTATCACATTTTTAGATTTTATGTGATCATATTTCATGTTAATAGCTCCTGGGCCCCATTCAATTTTTCGTCTAAATTAATTATCAATTTTATAAAAGAAAAACAAAAATATTTAATCTTTTGCTACAAAAATGTAACTTTTTTTAGGAAACGAATAGCCCAGTTTGGTTTGACGTTGACATGACACTTACAGCTGTTGACACTGACATATTTTGAAATCGTAGAACTTTGAAGTTTTATTTTTAATTTTGGAAATATAAAATAAAAACTAAATCTTGTATTGATAAAAATAAACCAATCTATTTGAATGTCTGTAATTAATTAAACGATGAACTCTCTCATTAAATTCGCTCAGGTACTAATGAACAAGAACCAACATAACAAATACATAACCTAAGTTTCAGTACAATCGTTTTACTTTATTTTTTACACAGTATATTACAATTTCAGTGTTCAACGCTGTCGCAATGCTCACCAGTATTCGCATCCCAGTTTCACACGTCTGCTGCTTTGAGCAGAGTGGTTTCAGGAAAGTACAGAATAACCAAGAAGAGAGATCGTCCACTGACGTATGAAATGGCCAACCCTCCGCATTATATAGCTCATCGCAAGTCCTGGAACTCCTGGAATACATGTAAGTCCGTCCCTGTTTTCTGCTACGTTTAACTTTAGTACCTTCCAGGAGTGGATAGGCATCTTCTAGGCAAGCCTCTTAGACTTCATCATTGCTCTCCTTAAGGCATGATTTTCCTCAAGCGCAAGTCTATACTGTGCTAAGAAGTAGTCGCTTTAATCATAATTTTTGATATAAAAACTTTTTTTAGACAACTTTTCTGAAAAATAATCATCAGGACCAGAAATAGCAGGACCACTGTTTACTCTAAGTAATTTCAGTTTAATATTACTTTTAGATCAATAATTACAGCTAATGGCGACTGCTATTGTTTGGCAATATTCCAAATCTGGCCTTTTCGTTTACCCCATGCCTCTGAGAGCTTGTTAATGCAAGGCAAGGTCCTGGTTATTATCACTGTCTCATAATGACTGTTGAAACTGTTGAACCTAAGAGTTGAAATTCTTTCTCTTAGTCAAGTTGTTTGTGGAAGGATCTGGGAACCCCTGCATAATATCTTGCAATTATATGAATAGTGGAAAAGGGTCATGACCTTCAGCAACAAGGAATACAATGTAATAATAATGATAGAGAACATATCCATTACTATAATGAACCTATTATAAATCAAATGATGATGATTTTGACACACAGACAAAAGATAAGTTGCACCCTGAAGCTCTAACATTCTGCTTGGATTTAGGCATTTAAAAAACTAATGGATCAAATTACAGGCATCAGCTGATTCTTAAGAAAAATTAGATTGAAACGCAACACTACTTGTTCCTATATCCTAGTCTTAAAAGTATATTACTTTTGTTTTAGCGAGTTTAAAAGATGGACTTAGAAGATCAGAGACAGCAGTTGAAGATGAGTTTATCAGAAGATTTTTCAATGGTACTTGGCATGGCCTGGTGTGTAGTGAGGTACGTTTTTCAATTCAGTTTAGTATGTTTTTCAATCCAGTTTAAAATACAAAAGAACCTGAGATGGCCTTTATCCCTCCCTATCATCAAAGAGATAAGACCTGCTACAGGGTGCGTCGCACAGTAGGTAAATTTCTGCGGAACACGTTACCAAGTGAGCCTAGCCTAGCTAACACTTTCATAATTGTATTCTTTTATTGCAGATAATAATAAAACGTCAGTTCAACCACATTCGCGTGGCGGCCATAGTGCGTCGAGCCGTGTCTCCCACAAAGATGTACTTCCTCATCGGCTACTCGGAGGAGTTGCTGTCCAACTGGATACAGTGCCCCGTCACACTGGAGCTACAGACCGTTGACAACTTCAAAGATGTCGTATTTAAGTATATTTAGATAATTTTAGATGAATGTACATAATGTAGTTATTTAGTTTTAATTTTAGGTACAAATAAAATAATTTTCAAATTAAGTTTATAAGCAAATATTTAGGCTTATGTTTTCACTGAGATGATTTCTGAGGCAGCTGCTGTCGGTTAATAAGCTAAGTTGCTATCACTCATGCACCGCAAAGCTACCTTACAAATCGACTCAGTAGAATGTAAGGCTTGTAGCTATTTATTATCTATGGCCAATATTTCCGGTTCGCAACTATAAGTCCCGCAAATTGCTAATGCGCGTGGCCGCCATTTTAGTGACATTAGCACTAGACTCAAGTTTCGAGCTGATGGTATATTTTTATTGCGGCTGACGTCAAAATGACGTCATTTCGATGTTAATGAGACAAGGTTCCAGCGCAATAGTAATTTTACTTACTACATGTTTAAAAGTGGGCACAATGCCCAGTCCTAAATGTAGAATTTGAACCTACAACTTCGTATTCAATTTACACATCAAGAATTGCTTATGGCAGGATTTTAAGTTTAACCCTTCGCCTGTGGCCAGAAAAGCTGATGTTTTAGACCATTTAGTCTTTGACGACAGAGGAATGTTGAATATAGTGGCCCCTCTGAGGACGATACCTAGTACCTACTATTGTTATGGTTGTGTTGTATAACTCGTGCTAATAAAGAAATGAATCAAAAATGGCGACCGTAATCGTTCTCTCTCACTCACACACTACACACATGTATGGTGTGTAAATGAGAGGGAATAATTATTAACACCACCTATTTCGATAAGTTTTTTTATTATACATAAGTAGGTTAAAAATAAAAGTCAGCCAAGTAAAATTCATATTCTCATATAATTTGATTCATTCAAATATACATAATGTGTCAACAAACAGAACAGCGAGACCTCGACGCGGGCGCGTCGCACACTACACACACCACCACTTCTGAGAGCCGCTCAGAGCCGCGACCGAACTTCTGCACATACGCTCTTTGTACTTTAACCTTAACTTTTCTTTAATATTAAACGCGTTGCTTGATTTTGAAACTTAGTTATTACACTTTTGATGAGCTCATTTTGGTTATAAGTAAAAATAAATCACTATTATAGGTACCTAACCTCCCCAAATCCATACCAAGGTCTAAAACATGTACTTATTCTACCCTAGTACCTATGGATAGTTGCCATTTCATGTTTGCACCAAATACAAGTTGACACTTATACAAAACTTGTAAAATATTTGTGAAAATTGTTGGTGTCTCTACTAGTTGCTAACACAAGAGAAAAAAATATGTCTGTTTACAAGTTTTGTCGAAAACTAGTTATGTAAACTAAAGAAAGGCGGGGCTGACATTGTATACTTTAAAAATAATTTTTACCTAATTGGTATAAAAAATTTACTAGAAAAAGTAATAGATATAAATATAAACCGTTACTCTATTTAAATAGTAAAAGGCGCGATTATGTGCGTTCTGATAACTTCACTCCCAACTTGTTTCGTTGTTTACCAACATCATTACATTTGTAAGTAATTTGAATAGGGTACCTAATTGTTACTAGTTAAAGTATAATTAAAAACAATTACAATTAAAAAGAAAATTCATTAAAGGTGTTAGGTGGTAAATTAAATTCGTATGATATTTAATTAATAATTATGTCGATAGTCATATAGAGTAGGTAATAGTAAAGATAGTAAATTTTGTTCATTCAAATATTATACTATTATTGCAAATAATAACTTTTCTATTGCACTGACCATTTGAATAATGCAAATGTAATCAAAACGAAAATCAAATAGGCATTCCAATACTTGTTGATAATTTATCACTGATGCAGTTGTATCTTAATGCTACACAACTTTACAAGGATTGTACACATATTATAAATAAAAAACTGTTGCCAGCATAGTGCAATAACGTATTATTTTACACATTTCACCAAAAAGTAACAAACACTGGTCACTTCACACTGGACACAATGACTTCCAGTTTAAAATGTGTTCTCTAACACGTTTAATGATTTTAAGGCAATCATACATAAGTACTTGTGACATTATTGCACTGAACTTGAAAATTAAGTTGATCGCATATTAAGAAACCAACCGCAAGCTATGCATCCGTCAGTACTGGAATACGTCATCTGGATTTCTTTGACGCGTTTAAATTCAGTACGAAGGAATCGTCGCATGCGGCTTGGAGTAATGTGTGACCAACATTAGGTAGGTACAATAAAAAATTACTAAACATAATTCGTGCAAAACCAAGCAACGCTCACAAAACTTGAGAGTAGATACAATTATTACATTTCTCATAAGAATTTTTCTAAATTTCACATAAATGCCTATGGTGTTTTCTCTCAGGTAAATTTGTATTGTCTATCACAGTGACGTAAAGCATTTGTCCTTACATACTAGTGAGTTAAACATTGCGATCTTATCATTAAAGTCTATCGCATATTAGAGGCAAACCGCACGCACCGCACGCGCTATACTAGGACACATTTTTCAGGGCCCCGTAAGTTTATAAATAAAAAAAAGGTTATGTAAATCTATTAGTACGGAAGTGTCAAAACATGACGTTTGTCCATCTAAGTGACAAATTTAGAGAAAAGTACATAACTGAAATGCTCGTTAGTATACATACTTAAAATTTATACTAGAGCCAGCAACATAAGTCGATCACAAAAGACGCGCTAAATAAAATCCGCATTTATTTAGTTCGTTCAGAAGTTCTGAAAAACGCGGTACTTGCAGCTCGTGCAGCACGCACGGCTCGACCGTAATGTGCGATCAGCATAAATCACCATAAAACATGTTTTGTAAACTAGTTAAGGTGCTTCAGAAAATATTTTTTTTTCATTATTATGATATTCTTTTTTTAAAGTCTCGAACAGTCTTTAGTATTGAGCTAATTCGATAGGGCCTGTGGAATGTCTGTCTTACACCTTTATAATCGAGGCCTGTCACGCTAAGGCCGGTTACACACTGAAATTTTTTTGTGGCACCGACGATGCACAGACGCCACTAATCGTTAGCGGTTTCATTAGCTCTTAGGGTTCCATCAGACGAGGGGTTCTGCATCAGAGAATTCCGTGAACCATAAGTGAGGAATGATTGATAGAGCAGAATACCAAATATTTCTCTATGCAAACATCAGTCATCGTATTAGACGCTAGGACTGTATACATCAGTCACAGAAGTGACTGTAACAAAATTGACAGCAAAATCCATCGTCTAATGGATCCATTACGATTTTTTAGGATGGTGAATACTAATGCAGTCTAGGATGGAATGCGCAGTAGAGACCTTTAAAATGTTATTATTTCGATTCAGAAGATAATAATAGATTTCAAGAAAAATATTAACTGTATGCGTGGCTTTTATACCACCGCCGGCCATATTTTTTACTTAAGTAACGTGTGCGCATCGTTTTAATACAAATAAAAAACGCTTCACGTAACCGGTTCTGTGGTACGCAACCGGTCCAACGGTACGTAACCGGTCCGGAACTGGTATCTGTGTATCCGTATGCTAGTGTGCACAGAAGTCCAAACCGCTGACAAAATGCGACGGCGCGCTCGTTGCAGCATGAATTGTCGATATTACATATTTACAAACAAATGTACAGATAACTCGAAGGCTTTCCGTGATTCTAAATGACTATGGGTCTAAGAACTGCCGAATGATTTGTTCAAAACGTTAAATACCAGTACTAATTTAAAGTTTTTATAAAAATTTGCACCGGTTTACAACTTTTTGAAGAAATCTTTCAGTTTATGTTGAATTCGATGCATTATTAGAACTCCCATGTGCCGAGTAAGTACCTAAACAATATAAAATATGACCTAATCTGCTTAAAATTATATATGTAAAAGGCGTTTTTCTAACTAAATAGAAAAATTAAATTTCGTCATATTTACACACAAATGTAAACTTACAAATATATGTACAAATAAAAAAAATTAGTAATCCAATCCGCCACAGATACCTTTTCAGCCGGGAGTTCCGAAAATGCCGCGAGGTTTTTTTCGAAAAGAGAACAATGATAAATCGGATGACATCGGTTATTTAAACAATATACAAGTGAATTATAACAAATGTAATGTGCGATCATTATAATTTCCTATTTGAACACTATACTGCTAGATCTATTAAGTAAAATTGACCATCAAATTCTATTAAAAATAAAGAGATCACATGTCCTACTACAAATAAGATAAACTTGTTTACAATAAAGCTCTCGTTATTCATAAGCGATCATCCCGCTTCGCTACAAGCCTAAGCCCAGTCTCACACACGGCGAAGAAATTTATTTTAAATCCAAATTGGCTGAATTTATGGTATTTTGCTGCTACTATATATGCACCCACTGTGAGATAATATCAGACAGTCAAAGGTGATTGTGATCGTCACACAGTAATTGTCAAATTTCCGCGGTAGGCCTATGGTATCCCTACCATATCTACTTACCTACGGTATGTAACTATAACGCTATACACGATTTTGAGCTTTGATTTTTTGGCTCTAAACGGCGCAACTCGTCGAAAACTAGACATAGTGCATGCATTTTCAGGATTCACTCGCCATTTTAGCTCTATGTGAACTGTCATGGCAAAAGTACAATTTAGTCCTTAATCTAATGGTAAACCGTACTTTTAACATGATAGTTGACACATAGGAAATACAGTTTTATTATAAGTATTGATGATGAGTGAGTTGCAACGCATTATACAGTGCAACAAGGCTCTCTTGGCACTTCAATGACATTGGCAGGGGGGCGCTGTTGGAGAAACAAGGTTTAGAATATTCAAACAAAAACAAAGGGGACATTTGACGGCAACGTTAGTTCCGATTTTCGCCATGCGCCAAGATAGCCTTGTCGCACTGTACAATCAGCGGCTTATTCAATAACATTTGGACAGCAACTCTCACGCAATAATCGCCACCTGTCAGCTCATATATAACTGTCACGTTAACAACAGCCATTGCTTGTCAACATGACAGTTTTTGTACGGAATGACAGGTCGCGACCATGTAGCCACGAGTTGCAAAATGACAAAACCTTATAGAATAAGCACAATGCACATACGAAACGACACCAAAATAATAGCTATAGTGTGACGACTGCAATCATTTTGCACTGGCTGACACTTTTCTGCTAAATAAAATACAAAGTTTAAGGAGTATTTACTTGAAACTCAACCAGTAACAACAATTGCGATAGTCGCAATGTGATTTCGGTGCTTGGCCTCTGGGTCTTTCTGTGTGAGACTAGGCTTAGAGTCAGCACACATCAGCAAAATGCTCGAGCAATTTTTTTCGATAAATATATAACTACTAAATCACAACTGAAATAGAGTTCAAAATAGCGTGCCCGAGAAAATTCCATGCGGGGTATCTCTTGCACGCTATTTTGAACTAAATTTTAGTTGTTTTAGTTAATATAAATTTATCAATAAAAATTGCTTGAGAATATTGGTGTTCAGTGTGTGCTGATCCTTAGACGAAGACATTAGCCACTCGAAAATCTGGAATGGCAAATATTTTCGCGCAAAACATGTAGTTTCCATCGGTTTGTATCAATACTGAATTTACTACTCAACTATTATATCGTGTACTTTCGTTTTCCTGACATAAAAGTAAGGCTAGGTCTCCTTCGTTCGACTAGGCTTAAAACTTTTACATGAATTCGCACAGAAATAAAACAAGATTTGCAGACAGTCTATGGCAGAGATCTATATAGTGTACTTTGACTTTGCTGACTTCACTTAGGTCCAGTTGCATGAAAGGTGGTTAAATTTACGTTACGGCTACCGTTAATCTTCGACAGTCAATAAAAAGCAAAGTAGGTTGCACAAGTCAGTATTCATACCTCCATGATTGAAGATCAAAGAGAATTTTGGTCCAGAGTTAATTAACCATTTTGCTTTTAGTGAAATGACGGTCAAAACTTAACTGTTGTTATCGTAACAAAACTTTAACAGTCTGTCAAGCAGGCACAAACAGATTTGTGTTAAGTCTGAAAAAATCTAAATCAAAGTACGCTCTATAGATTTCAGTTCAATTCAAATGAAACATGAGCAACAAATTGTCAACATTGGTGAGTCTACACTATGGAACACTTTATATTATGATGTTACAATAGTATGTAAGAAAATGAATATGTAATTTCAGAAATGTCATATAACACTAAAATTCCCTAACACTTGAATTCATAGTCAAGAAAGGGGCTAATTTAGAGAAGGATTCAAACGACATGTGTCATACACAACCTTAATGCATTGCTAAAAGATTGAATATGACACATGTCGTTCGAATCGTCCTCTAAAGAAGCTCCTATCTTACGACTACGAATTCCGGTGTAGGAATATTATGATTTATGAATGTTGTTTTCTTACGCGTTACAAAGTACGTTATAATATGACATGTTACATAGCCTGGACTCACCTTTACATAACGGGTTGTATCTTATTTTACATTAGGACAACGCACACATTCAACTAACCATTGCTATTCAATCAAAGGTGAATGCTGCCGTTGGCACTCTTATCCATTTCATATGCGGTAGCCATCAAAGCCATAAAGGCGCTAATCGTATTGCTGCCGCAAACGAATGCTTTCATGTTTTTATACAGTTAAAAAAATATATAAACCTTTCCATTTTCAAGTCTGCCAAAAAGTGATTTATCCCACATATCAATTAATGATAATTTAGTAAAAGTGAAACATAATAAACAAGCGAAACTATCATCAGTATAGAAACCTCATCATATTATTAAATATTAAATATTTTCTTATAATGTCAAGTACTTGTACAAACGATTAATAAAATGTTGTGAAACTGAATTTTGGCAAATGGTTGATCGAATGTGAGCATTTCTTCATTAGTAAAAAATAAATTATATCGGTACAACATAAGTACAAAATTTTCAATATCTTCATAGCATCTATTGGTCAGACTTTATTGATCCTAAACTTTGTCCGTAAACGATTTTTTTGCGATGCGACACGATTTGAAACGAAGCTTAAGTAGGTTTAAACTAAGCCCGTACGAAAAAGATAGCAATATTTTTATCAGTTTAGTTAGTACTGAATAGAAATGTCACTAATAAATTGAATTTGGAAAACTTCCAATACCTAATTTTATAGCGTTCAAATCGCTTCGCTTCGCATCGTTACAACATATTTTAAGTCGCTCGCGTGTGAATGTAATGTTAGTGTTGGGGTGTGTTTCAAAATCGGTGGACTATCAAAATTCTGTATACCTAACACTTTTACACTGGTAGTCATAGTCAAGATAGGGGTGTTTAGGGGACCATTCAGACGACACACGTCATATGTCATATTTAAAGCTTATGCATTGGCACACGTCATCTAACTGGTCCCCTAAAGAAGCCCCTATCTTTACTATGAATTGCAGTGTTAGCATATCGATGCATTCGAACGCAGTGTGCCTTTACAACATAGGCACAAAGGCGTTAATAGTTTGGCTACCGCGTGCGGATACAGCAGTGTAAAAGGGCGTAAACAACAGTGATGTGTGACAAGATAAATGCACAAATACCTACTAACAACCTTTTGAACTTCTATGACATCGAATGAACACGATATTATTGTTGTATTAACCGGACACTTCCGAATACTACGAACGAATAGAGAGAAGTGAGGGCAAGTACCTACTGAGTGCCGCACTTGAAATTCTTCCGATGTGATTCGTTTGTAGTTTTAAGTTCTACCCCTGGTTTGTGCTCGACGTACTCATGTTGAAAAATATTGTCTTGTCAACTCAACTGGACGACACTGCTGGGGTGTCGTTTACAATTTTTTTTTGTAACGACACCGCGCGACTCACTAGTAGTTGGTTCTACATTAAATAAAAGAATTATAGTTGGCGGTGGTGTTGTTACCAAACAAAAATAATTGTAAACGACACCCCAGTGGTGTCATCCAATGGTGTCGTTAACAAAACATGGACATCGCGAGTCTTAAAATTCTACAACAATTTACAAAAGTCTCCGAACAAGAATTGTCAATGATATGATTTGAAAATCTATCTGTACCTAGAAAAAACTATACAGCGCCAGTAGTAGTATTTGTATCGTATAAAACGCCAGGTCGAACACGAATTAACCCTAAAAGTAATAATTCAATATACCCTTTTTCATGATTTGGCTCAAAATGTATCAAATTCCGAAGACGTTACAGAGAGACGTATCACAATCGCGCTAGTAACATTAAATTAAATACAACAGCACCTATAGTATGATATACATAATAATTATTATTAGTATAATATAATGAATAAAAAATATTCAATCGAAATCATATATAATTCGAATGGAGAGGACAAATTAAGCGTAGTAACAACTATGCAAATGGTCCATTTAATTTGTAGTAATATAAAAGTTTTAGTAAATATCACTAATTACTCCGCCGAGACAAGTAACGCTTCACAACGAGGGCACGAGGCGAGAGACCGGCTCCAAACTACCACGCATTCTTTGCTCGGGGTCAACTATACGGACAACACCATCAAACAAAACTTGCTTTAGAAATATATTTAATTTTATCAATATCACTGCCCATATTATAAATGCGAAAATGTGTTTGTTTGTTGGTTCATGTCGCAACGGATTGACGTGATTGTTAGGGTTATTTTTAAAAACCTAAATCAACACGGACGAAGTCGCAAGTAAAGAGTAAATTTAAAAAATCTATATGAGCTAAAAAACTAATTCAATCAAGAAAGAGAAATCAAAAGAGTTTGTGCCAATTTTATTCCCCCGAGCAAAAAGTGCATCAACCTCTGCCTATGACTAGTTATTAAAAACATAGCTTCCGACCTAAACCATCCTACATCACCGATAGACTAAGACCGATATTCCTGACAAGATTCCAGAGAACCATAGACACTTTCCTAACATCTTAACCTTGCAAAATTCTAGTAGATACGACCAGAGCCCTGATTTTCTATCATAATATCGAAAACTTAACTTTAACGTCTTTGACAATACAAGGATTGTCCAGTTTGACAATACAAACTGCGAATCATTCGATTATATACGTTTTAAAGATATGGGTTCGTTGGTTTAAACACGAATCATACAGGCGATGCTAAAAGCTGCATTAGTCTTTTCTTCTTGCAGTGCGTTTTTACTCACCAAAGAACCGGCATAGTATATTTCTGTAGCATTCGACTTCTGCGTTTACATCATAATGATATCTAGGTACTTTTAGATCATAATCTATTGATTTGAAATATGTGACGAAATTGACAATTCTGGTATTGCCAAAGACGATGTCAAAAAATTTAAATGTGATAGCGAATAAGGTCCCTGGAGGTTCATGTTTCTGTTTCACTCAACTATCATGTACGGACGCTTCTCCACCAATCAGAGACGATTGCTAGACATGCGACGTAGTGTACGCCCACAGTTACCACATTCACACATACATTTGTACTACGCCAGTATGCTACCCGCTATTCTAACGAAGGGGGCTCGCTGTCGATCAACTCTCGAAATAAAATTTAACCGCTAATAACAACTAATATAAAATGCATCTAGCGTCGCCACAATTTTTGGAAATGACCACTTTAACGACGACAGAGCTTCCAGTGCAAGTTCTCGAGTAAACCGACTGGGAACCAAAGTTGACATTATTCTGGCGACAAATTAACGCCAACTAAAGCGACGAATGTTTTCGCTCGAAAACTTTCACCAAAGGCTCAGAATACTGAACCGCGTCTACAAAAATATACGATAGTATAATTTAATCCTTATAACTAATCAAGTAATTTGTGAATTATTTTGTAAAGAACCGATAGTCACTTTATAGAACCTACTTAAGTCTAAACAAAGAGATGATCGACAGCGATAAGTACCAAGGAATCATTAAAAAATCGAAGTCTAACGCTAAGCTACTTTCTTACGTACATTATAAAAACTTTCGGAAATAGAAGTCTGGAAGAGGGTATAAAGTGGGGGATATAATAAGTCTCGCTGAGAAGTTTGTTGGAACACACGATGCGTTCATTAACCTAAGAGCGTCGCCCGACTTTGTTCAGTGCGCGAACACCGTATCACTACCATACAACGGCACCAACGGAACGCCAACGCGACACTACCGCAGCCAACTGACTAACGTTGCCAGCGCCATTGCTTTTCTCAAATAGATTCGATGGAAATAAAGAATCTACGCACAGGGGTACAGTACCACAAACAAACTCCCTTGACATCTTGTTTATATATGTGCAATATGTCTTCCAGGATTAGCTAGTCTACTTGATTTTGGACCACTAATAAACAATAAAAAAGCGAAATGGATCTCGCAAAACTGATTATACTTTAGTACAGGAAAAATTGAAGAGGATAGGGTATTAGGTAAAACTAACATCTTGATTTCATAAGAGAAATAGTAAGTACCCGTATGAATAGATTCTTTAGTTAGAGCAATAGTTATACCATACAACATGTAACATCACTAGTAACAACATACCGATTGTTCATTATACACTCCTTGACCAGTGAGACAATATTCCAATTTATTTTCCAAAAATTCAATTAACGACGTATTCTCTAACAACATTACAATGCGAACACCGACTTAAGCTACCGAAATTCTATACTAAGTTTTTACTTCATTTTGCAGTTATTTGTACTATACGTTATTAAATATCATTAAACATTTTATTATAATTATTATTACAATGAACATAATATTATTATTATATTGCCTCTAATATTTATATTTACTAATAAAAATGGGATCTACATCATCTATTGGGGCGTGGTACGACGCAATCAAGAATCAGTTAGAGATCCATTGGCAGTGTGAATTACTAGATACTAAAAGTTATTTTTTTTATTACATATTACAGCAGTGTTTCCCAATTAATGATACGACTATTCGTGGCAAAATAAAAATGCACGTAACTCCGAAAAGTTAGAGGTGAGTGCCCGGGATTGAACCCTCGACCCGAATAGGAAGCCGACGTCTTAAACAGTAGGCTATCACCACTTAGATTAACATACGAAAAAAAAATTGACAGGTGTCGATACATTTTTAACCGATTTAAAAAAAGGAAGCGTTCAATTCGGTATATATTTTTTTGAGATGTAAGAACAAATTATTACATCTAAATATATAAAAGGATAAGCTGACTAACTGACTGACTGAACTATCAACGCACAGCTCAAACTACTGGACGGAACAAGCTGAAATTTGGCATGCAGATAGCTTTTACGACGTAGACATCCGCTAAGAAAGGCTTTTCGAAAATTTAGAAAGTTAAAGGGGTTTGAAATTTCTGTAGTCTACGCGGACGAAATCGCGGGAATAAGCTAGTTATTAATATTACGTCAAATCAATTTATCGATAGACAGAATAAGTTCAAACATTGTCATATTCTACAATAATATTATAGAAAAGGGAAATATTTGTTAGCCTGTTTGTAATGGATAAACTCTGAAACTACTGATCCGATTTCAATAATTATTTCAGTATTAGAAAGCTACTTTATTCGGCAGTAACATAGGCTAAATTATGTATCTGTATGTAATATGTATATAGAAACCTACTTGAGCCAAGCCGGGCGGATCAGCTTCATCATCAGAAAACTCATTTTCAAAATAAAAGTCCGAAGATGAATTTCTTTTCCGCGCGTGATATGCTAAGCCTGCAGGAGCAGGAGAAATTTTCTTAAGACAATTTTTTTTAATACTTAAACCTAATTGGGAATCACTGTGTTAGAGCAAACAATACCTATATTGTGATGCTTAACAATTCAAAAGGTACCATGTTAAAAACGGCATTTTTAGTGTGAATCACGTTCATCAAAAATGCCTCTAGGCAAATTCACGAAAAATAGCTCGTATATTTTCTCACTGATCACACACACGAAAAACTTCTTTCAAACACACATTGCATGCTATGCCCAGATTAAAAATACCTAAATAATATACAGTGGAGGAATTTATATCACTAATTGTAATTGGTAAATGGACGTTTGAATCGCAAGACGATTGATTTTGTGCAAGATATCCACACTTCGATTTGTAAAAAACACTCAATTTCAAAAACAATATCGAAACCTGGTTAGGAATTTCTCTTAAGAACTTTATTGATGTATTAGAAAGAAGAAAGACATTCGAATAAAGATATTATATAACTCCAGAACTCATACAACTGTATTTAAAAAAGTCAAGACTTAGTATGCTTGTGTGTGTGACACATATGTATGTGTAGCATGCTACATGATACAGAAAACGGGGGTTTACGCATCTTTTGACATCTAAGAGCGTGCTTCAAAAAATGGCGTTATCAGGGTTGAACGTTGGTAACATTTTATTGTTAAATGTTAATAAAACATTAAAAATCGATTTTCCCACAAATAACAAAGTACGAATAGCCTGATAAAATGTAACAAATATTCAGTTTTATAACTCACATATTAATTGTAATAATAATCTTAGTAATAACATAATTATTAGTTTTTTTTACATCCAGATATTTTTAATTCCACGCCAGGTTTCGACGTTTACACAATAAAAAATATATCGCATGATTCCTCAACTGTATAATTATCAATAAACTAAGCGTAAAGTTTGCCGACAGACTACGATACTATTGAAAAAATATTATTATCTCTCGATTTAATAATTTACATTTGACAATAAGCGCGGATCCAAAATGTACAACTGACTAAATCGTCCAAATATAATAAAATAAAAATAAGAAAATCATTTTTTTTTCTCGATTGTTCTAGAAATTGCACTGAAGACGGCACGATCTAAACTAATCTGATCTGATAAAAACAAACACATAAATAAATAAAACATGTAAATGAGCAATGTCCATACTAAGTTTTTTAAACACTCGTGTTTTCTCTTCACTGGAATTAAAAATTAATAATAAAGGTGCACACACATCACTGTTTTGAGAGATGTCGCAAAGCTGTGTACCTTTGATCGCCTAATCGAATGCCACGGCCTTGGATGAAGTATAGCCTTGATTTAGCATACCGCTTGCACTCGTAAGGGCCAACTAATCCATACTGTGTGTCTGTCTGCTAGCCTTTCACGGCTCATCCGTACAACCGATTTTGACGAAATTTGGTACCTACAGATATAGCTTGCATCCCGGGGAAGGACATAGGCAATTTTGAATCCCGGAAAATCAAAGAGTTCCCACAGGATTTTTTAAAAACCAAAATCCACGCGGATCCACGGTCACGGGCATCATCTAATAATTGATATTTCAGCTAAATTATGAAAACACTGTAAAAAGTTGCCTTACGTACATTACGTAACATTTTTAATCCCCTCAACTTGGAGGTGGTCTGAATCTGATGACGATCTAATATCAAAAGGTGGTATGTTGATATAAAAATGATGTTTTGTTGGGCACAAAGTAAGATGTGCCCAAAGCCAAACTATTATTATGTTATGGACAGCATGTGTATGTCGTGCTCTGTTTATCTTATTGCAGGACGTATAAACGTATCTCTATCACTTCTATTAATTTCTTATTGTCAAATCCAGGCTTATAATTCATCCAAGGTCACGGCAGATTGAGTTTGTCTTCATATAAAATGTATTGACGTCGATCGTTTGTTACGTTACGATACACGCCAAGACAGTAGTGTGCGTGCGCCATAATTGAAATATATAATACATTACCTACATTTATTATATTATGTCAATAACTAAATTGCTAGTCCAGTGGAGGGGAAACAACGTGTCAGAATATAGCATATACTCCGTTACACATCGAGCTACAATATTATACTAAGGCATATTACCGGCGAGACACGTTTTTTTAGTTATTTGCGTTCAGAATGACGTATAATAACTACCAACTTTAAGTGCATATCAATTGAGGACTTTAGTAGAATTTAAGGTTGTGAAATCTACTTTAAAGAGCGCATTTGTATAGATTCTTTCAAATTCATAGTTTCGCTAAAGTTCCTAAAACATGGAAGATGTCTTACTAATTAATACATTATTTCCTTTTTAAAAACACACTATATTTACTATAACTAATCATTACCTATGTCAATGAATAATAAATAATTGAACTTACTATTTTTGTTTCATAAAAAAATTAGATCCAATCTATAAAAATGTGCATGATGTTGTGCAAACAAAGGAAGTTCAATTAATGAGTAAAAAACTCGTTCATTGCGGCATACAACAAATGGGAACTTTGGAAAGAGATTTTGACTTCGTAGAGCGTCGTCTCTGTTACAAACAAGCAGCAGCGTCCAAGGTGCAAATAGCCCTAATGATTGCCAACCTCCGATAGAAGACGGCATTTCAAGAAGATGTCAACGACAGAGACAACGCTCTATGAAACCGTTATCTCTTTCTAAAGCTCGATGTGTATAATAATTTCTGCTGGGTACTGTACTTTATTTTGTTGTTGCAAAACGAAGCGAAGCATTCTTAAGGACCTGAGATGGAGACATAACTCGCAATAAGTGAATGAAACGAACGAACGATGCGATGAACTTACATCGGCTGGGCAGCGCGTATTGTTGCCCATAATAGTATGAATGAACAAGACAGAGTACAAGATTTTATATAATTATACAATGCAAAACAAGCTTCGCTTCTGTCAGATATCCCACTCTTGAATGTATTTATTCATAAAACAATAACATTTATAATTTCTACGGTCTTTGCATATAAGTACCTAACAAATGCACCCTCCCAAAGAACACAAATCATCCATCAATAGTCAGCTAAAAGTTGGTAGGCGTCACCCTCACGTGTCGGCGTGTTTGTGTGTCGGCTGGTGTTGGTGTGTCGGGTGTGGTGTCGGATGTGGTGTCGGACGTGTCGGCGTCGGGTGTCGCTTGTGTCGCGCGCGCTGCGCGTGCTACCTGCGCCCGATGAGGCCGTTGCTATTGCTGCTCGAGCTGGGGCACATCTCCAATTCTACTAGCAGCGGGAAGTGATCTGGAATTCAAATTTTGACTTTCAACGGATCATAAGTCACGAAGCAGGAGTCAAATATGTAAGGAATTGAAAATATTTACGACTAGACGATGCCCGCGACTTCGTCCGCGTGGATTTATGTTTTTCAAAATCCCGCGGGAACTCTTTGATTTTCCGGGACAAAAAGTAGCCTATGTCCTTCCCCGGGATGCAAGCTATCGCTGTACCAAATTTCGTGGAAATCGGTTGAACAGATGGGCCGTAAAAGGCTAGCAGACCAACAGACAGACAGACACACTTTCGCATTTATAATATTAAGTATGGATTAAGAAGTTGTTGTATGACTTTTTATTTTTATTCTGACACAATTTATTGAATAAAAGTCACTTTAGGAAATCTTCCGAAAATTAAGTTATTTTGCCCTTTTCCGTTTTCGGCCAAGGCCAAGTATGTAAACCGGAAAATTGCCGCTGAATTTCTCTTCGGCGTTTTGTTCACACACATAGTACATCCCTATTTCAAGATGTTTCATGTTGTTGCTTTTGTCAAGACAAGGATATATGGGAATACGGCAAAACCAAAAGTTTCTGAGGTACATTTTCAAGGCACGTTTTTGATTGCTTGCTGTAGACAATGTTTACATCTTCGACTCACCTGAAGGTATGTGCGGGTGCGGACAGCCCACGACCTTGTGCTCGCGAAACCAGTCCTGCGACAGCGGGCCCAGCAGCCCCAGCGGCGTCATCGACTGCTTGCTGTAGAAGATGTAGTCGATGATGCCCTTGAAGTCAAATCTGAAACGATACAATTCTTGTAAAATTCTCGCTAATCTATTAAGAGGAAAGTCTGACTGACTGGCTGATCTATAAACTCACAGCTAAAACTACTGGACGGATCGGGCTAAAATTGGGCATGCAGATAGCTATTATGACGTAGGACATCCGCTAAGAAAGGCTTTTTGAAAATTCAATCCCTTAAGGGGTAAAACAGGGGTTTGGAATTTGTCACGTGACACGTGACAGACGTGAGCATTGCGTTGGCAGCAACTCGAAAGGCGCGCTTTAAGGGCTGAGGTTTAAGGGGAGGAGGCTTTACTTTATCTCTTGACGGTTCCTGCTGGTTTTCATCGCTGACCTAGGTCTTGAAGTCGACAACCGCCCCGACAATAGAAGTAGTGTCACTCACGTGTAGTTGGTGTAAGGCATGATGTCCTCGCTGTAGGCGGAGGCGAGTTTGAAGTTGTGCGTGAACTCGTGCTCCGAACCCGGCATGCGGCGCAGCGAGCCCGCGTAGCCCAGCGCCTTGAAGTCGCGATGTTCGGCCGACACCCGCCCCGCCGATAAGAACTCGATCACACCTGGAAATAAAAATGGATTTTACAATAGCAGTGCAGTGCGGTGCTTGTCTGTTGGTCCTACAAAGTTCAGACAGACGTAGACGTGGACCGACGAAGGCGTGGCTCCTTGCGGGGCTGGGGCGCAGGGCAACTTAGTGAGAAAAACGTGCTCAGGGTATCCAATAGACACAGAAAAACATAATTCATCCTACGTATTGACTACGTCGTTGGTCTGTGGCATGCTGGTCATGAGTTGGGCCAAAAATGTTATGGGAGTTTTCGGTTACGAAATTCTCAGTAGGATCCCGGCGGAGGTGGGAAGTTGGCGGAGACTTAGCCCATTGGAGATCATTAGTGCGTAGTAACCCAGTAAGACATCTGATGGATTTATTCCTGCACGTCATCAACGCTCCTCGTATCTCCGGTTCAGGCAGCGATATGAGATCTACAGGATTTGCAATAAGTGCTTCAAAAGCGGCCGGAAAAATTAAAGTAAAAACAATACTTTGACCTTATTTCAAATTAGTTAAGTACTTAATAGTACTAAATAAGTACTAAATAAAACCTGGCCACTTGAGCCATGTCATTTTATTCTTGATCTATCATCTATACCTACTATTCTATTTCAATGGTTTCAGGACAAATACACATTTAGAGAGAAAAATAGTACCTACGTAAACAAATTCTTACCGCTATCCGGCAGTGAGTTGAAATCCCCACACAACAACAACTGCACATTGTCCTTCTGCCCCGTCATCCGCAGCGTCCTAGCGGAGTCGTCCAATATCGACCGCAATTCGTTACTTAGCATCATGGTTTGGATTAGTTTCACGTCACAGAACTCTGGGTCCCAGTGTATGTGTGCCGTGCATACTAATATTGGTTGTGCTAGTGTCGACGTGTCGGTCGGTATCCCCGAAATGTCATTAAACGCTGAAACCGAATTTATTAGTTGTATTACTGTATTCTTTTATTATATGTTTTCTTAATACTATTGTTTATATGAAAGCTAAAGAGGAAGATGGAAGGTAATAAAAGGCATAATAATTTATCGATTTGTTCAAGCAGATATTCTAAAAAACAATGTTTTTCCAAAATACCAAAATTACACCTATAAACCTTTGATAGTTTCAGACTAGAGACTTTGAGCAATTTCTACTTAAGATGTATTTTGAAACTGAAACATTGATTGTATCATGCAAAATAAGCAAACAGCATAACAGTTATAAAAAGACTTCCAAAAAATAATAAAACACAACTCAAGATGTCGTAAAACCTATTTTTACTTTTAAAATATTATCAAGAAATTGTGAGCCAAAAAAAGACGAAACAAACTTGAATTGTATTCATTATTAATGCCACGAGTAAAGAAATCTGATCTATTGAAATGATTTAATCAAATAATGGAAAAGAAAAAGCAATTTTACGAATCAAAATATCTCAAGAAAATCACAAAAATGTCCCTTACCGTTTTCCCATGCTGCCTCCTTTGTTTTTAATAATGCGGCTAAACCAATGTTGTCCTTTGGCATCACTCGATTTAACATATTGTCCGACCCTTCACTGTTTGCCATGGCTAATTGATTAAATTCGATAAGGTGTTCCTTTACTAGTGAGAATCTGTGGGCATAAATAAAAAACTATTAAAACGGCCGAAATCCATACTTCCATACTAATATTATAAATGCGAAAGTGTGTCTGTCTGTCTGCTAGCCTTTCACGGCCCATCCAGAGATACAGAAGATAGCTTGCATCCCGGGGAAGGTACTTTTTATCCCGAAAAATCAAAGAGTTCCCACGAGATTTTTAAAAACCTAAACCCACGCGGATGAAGTCGCGGGCTAGTTAATAAATAATAATAATCAATCTATCCGTAATCTATATTCTAGACTAATATTATAAATGTTTGACTTCGAAAGTTTCTTTGTTAGTTGTAAGGAAGTAATCTCTGGAAGTGGATTTTGAAAATTCTTAAAATGAAATGAAATAGTTTATTTGTATGAATACCACCAGAAAGCTACATTGTTTCTGAGTGTCATAGACTATAATTTATTTTCAAAAAATTAGAGATCCCTACGAAAATTGTAATAAACTGCCTGTGCGAAGCCGGGACGGGTTAAGTTACGGATAAGTTACTTAGCAACGTTGTTAATTGTCAAAATATACAATACAATTTTTGAGCCCTCTGGCTATTGTGACCTTGGAGGGCTGTTTAGGCCGTTTAGACCACTCCATTCACTGCCCATGACTAAATCTACGATATTATGTATTTTTAGGGTTTCGTACCTCAAAAGGAAAAACGGAACCCTTATAGGATCACTTTGTTGTCTGTCTGTCTGTCTGTCGGTCTGTCAAGAAACCTACAGCGTACTTCCCGTTGACCAAGAATCATGAAATTTAGCAGGTAGGTAGGTCTTATAGCAGACATTAGGAGAAAAATCTGAAAACCTTGAATATGTGGTTACATCACACAAAAGAAATTAAATTGTGGTCATGAACTAAAATTTGTATTTTCAATTTTCGAATTAAGATAACTATATCAAGTAGGGTATCACATGAAACAGCTTCACTTGTGCATTCTAAAATAATTTTTATAGATATAGGTTCTTGTAAGTAGATACAAGAGGACTTACTTGGCAGATCTGAAAAATATCGCGCAGCCATCGACATACTTCCGTTCCGATTCAGACATTGTCTTAGCGCGGGATTTGGGCGAGAATATACCGTCATAGCCATCCTGTTTTAGTTCCGGCAGAAAAAAAGCATAGAATTGATCTGTTTCTACTTCCTGTAAACAAAACGAAATAGGAATAAATCAAACACATAAAAAAATTGGGATCTTTGTCCCTGTTGTCCCTTGTCCCAGGAACACCCTGAGTTGTTGTTGAGACTTCCGGGGAGGTTTCTGTCCAATGATTTTTTATAGAGCAAGCGTGTCACCTGTTGTTAAATGATAACCGTCATCCATTAATATTTGCAGCACCAGAAGAACTAACAATGCGTTGCCGGCCTTTCAGGATTTTATTTATCCGTCCCTTGAATAACCCCATATTGTAATCTAGTGCGAACACCGCCGAAGCGAGTTGGTTCCACAGTTTGCATGTGCGTGGAAAAAGATTTAGCACATCGGGCGGTCAAAGTGCACCAGGCACAGGTGGTGAGGGTGAAATATTACATATACAAAAAGTAGTAGGTAGTGTGACATACGTAGTGAAGACTTGAAACTACGACCTTGGGTCAGTCTTATTAACTAGTCGTTATAGTACGCGGCAGAAAATAATGTGCACGGGCCTTAAGAATGACTTTTCAGCTTTGTAGAGCGTTATCCCTATCACTCATACCTATATGACGTTTTGTCGTAGACATTGCTCTACAAATCCGCCATCTCCTTCTAAAGATGTACCTACATTATTTTCTGCCGCGTTCTGTACGTGGTCACCAATAAACGTCAAGCGTAAAGTTTTTCAAATTTTTTCGAATCAAATCACAAAACAAGCCATCGAAACCGTCCACAATCTCTACTATGCATTCCTGTTACTTTCCAATTCATTGTTAGACATAGTTAAGAACACATTCTCGAAATACCACCGGGCATAGATACAATCAATGAAAATTGTTCAACAGAGATCAATTTTTCATCCGATGACCAGTCAAGCCTGTACGTCATTTGCTCCATACAAATTGTGAATACGCGTTTACCTTTTGACATTGATGACTTCTTTAATGAGATACAATGTACAGATTAATGAACCGCATTGGTCGTGTTCAGAAAAAATCTTGTACTTTTTTTGTTGGTCACGTCATTACTCCTCAGTGCTCCATCAAAGTTATGAATTGATTGACGTTCGAGACTAAGGGCGGTTTCAGACTAGCGTATTATACGCGCGTATAAGCTCGTTTTTGTAAGCGCATGTAGGCGCGTATAGGCGCGCCTTTTGGCACACGCTCAACTCGTACGAGCGTTGACGCGCTTCTAAGCTCGTATAAGCGCGAGCCGCGAGAGACCACCACCCACCGGGCCACCGCGAACACGCCGAAATATGCCCGTATACGCGCGTCCGGTTTTTTGAAGCGCGTATGTAGCGCGCGTGTAAGCGCGTATGCTGAAACGACCGTATACGCGCAAAAAAATACGCTAGTCTGAAACCGTCCTAAAGTATCTTTTTTTTTGGCTGCCTTAACATTAGTAACACATGGCTACTCGCTTCCTAATATTAATATTTTAAACGTTCAGAAGATTGATATCTCTATTTTTAAGAAATAGATCGAAATTAAAAACACAACTAGACAGGTACGTACCACACCTTTAAATAAAAAAATACTTTGAGTCAAAAAGCTGTAAATGTAAAACAGCTCGTAACTGTGAACTTGCACTTGCGCAGCGCGGGCCTTGATTTGTTTGGTGGTATGGACCAATGGAGTAAAATGCGTCGGCGGGTTTCTATGCTGCCACGAGATCGGATCGTCAGTCAACCTTTTATTTCCCACGCGAATGAAAGAACGATACCTATGCACCTCCACACCACACCTCCCTTACACTGTATCCAGACCTCTTTCTGAGTCCCTAGACTCCCTAGCTATAGTTAGTTCGTACTAGAAACTTGAAAGACGACATCTGCAGAAATCAATCAATGAGCCGACAGCTTGTTTGCTACTACAGCTGGACATAAGCCTTACGGCCCTCCACCTTCCTCATTTTCCCGCTACCTTCTTAAGGCCAGCAGTCATGGAGGTAGCCGTAGACAGCGCTTGGTGGTACGCAGTCTACAATCCAGAACATGTCTGCCCCAGCAGTTTCTTACGGCAAACATGGCCTGCCAACTGTCACTACAACTTGCTAATTATATTAATAAGAATTCCCACCTGTAAACTAATGATGTCCGCTGAATAGTGTCTGATTTCGTCGAGGATGCCCTTTTTCCGATAGTCCCATTCTAACGCCCAGCTCGGGCAGTAGCCGTACATCTGTCTGGTCGCGTATTTGTCACACAATACGTTGTAGCACATCACAGTGAATATACCTGAAACGAAACGAAACACAAAATCAATTTTGTTTCAAGTGTGGGCACAATTTTACATCTATTTAATTAAATTAATAAAAAAAGCGAAGCTTCTTGCGTTGTATTTAAAATTTTAATTGTGTCTTGCTCATTTACATGTAAAACAATACGTCATGTTGCACAGTCTATGAGGTGCATTATATCATCGCGTCCCGCCCCCGATGAGAAGTTTCGGTACCAAAATATTTTATAAGTTTGTGCACAATTTTGCACATCATTTTATCGTCTTCTAAGAGGTGTTTATTATGATAGAATAAGATAGCCATATAATCAGAATATTACGCACGAGACTGGCCTGAGATTGAAAAAAACAGTAGGTACAGTATTTCCCCATTTCTTGCTAAGGTAATATTGTCTGTGTATAAGGTAATAAGCATGTGTCAGTAACTCAGTAGCCAACAAAATTGACTTGTTAAGTAATTAAATTGTCTTTAGGACCAAGGACATAAAATATGATACCCCATAGTTAAAAATAATCTGTGAGAGGCTGAATGCAATTTAGTAATAGGTATCCAAGCAATATAAATGATATACGATAAAAATTAGATCACACTTTTACAATGTTGTCGAATGCCAATTAGTAACCTGGTCGTGTTACTTAGTTATACAGTAGATGTAATCATCAGCCACTATATGATAGTCAGAATGACACTAACGACATGCCACTATAGTTAACCGATTTCATAAGGGGAAAAAACTGAAGATTCTCATACTGTGAAGTCAATGACACGAAAAAAAGTTAAGCAGCCGATACTGACAATGAAAACAAATAAAATCTTTATTGACTTCTAGTGCTAAGTTTATACAGAGTTGTGTTGCATTTATGTCATGTAACGTATCGAAGATAGTGAGAAGACTAAAAAAAATTGCAAAAAAAAAAAACCGACTTCAATAACCACCAACACTAAAAAGTAAAAAATAATTTAATTTATTACCCAATATATTATGTATACAAGAGTTATTGTAGTTCTATAGTAATATTTTGTGGAGCCGGTGCCAATTAGCCGCACGAACTGTCTATCTACTCTTCATAGTGTTTTGCTCTACATGGGCACCGACTACAAAAAATATTACTATAGAACTACTCAATGCGTTGTTGTAGTAGACAGTCTGTGCAGGACAAAAACAGAACAAACAGTTCCAAGTGCAATCTTACACTTATAATAGTCCCAATTAAATGTCACAAATCTACGCTCCACATACGTCGCAACCAGACCGAAGGATTGCCCCAAGACAATAGCTTTTGTTTTTCTAATCCCCAGTTTGCAATGTCCGACATTATCGTGAAACAAGTCGGACCTAATGATGACGCGTTTTTGCGACTTGAGCTGCAGGCGGCGAAAATAAGCTGTCTAGTAGCCATTTACAGGCAACAGTTAAGAATATTCCCACATGAGTTCTTTTCTTTCTATGTTACTTCTGTCTGTGAAAACTAGTAATCAACTTTACTTTTTGTATGTACTTACCCGTAAGTTTTCCTCTTAAATAAAAATGAAATAAAGGAAAGGAAAGAGTTCCCAGTGCGATCTTAGGGCTCCTTCAAATTAGCCACAAAATGTCGCGCGTAGGCAGCGCGGCTGCAGCGCTGCGGCCGCTCTGTTTTGTAAATCCTAATAATTTCGATCAATGAACTAATACACTGCTGCAGCTTGGGTGTAGCGCTGCAGTTGCGCGGCACTTTACGGCTAATTTGAAGGCGCTCTTACTCTAATAATCCCAATTAAATGTCACTTCAAGCACACTTTTGCCAGACCGAGGACAACCCCAAGACATAATAGCTTTTGTTTTTCTAATAGCTAGTCTGCAATGTCCGACATTATCGTGAACAAGTCGGACCTAATGATGACGCGTTATTGCAACTAGCTGCAGGCGGCGAAAATGAACTGTCTAGTAGCCATTTATAAATAAAAATAAAATAAAGGAAAGGAAAGAATTTCAGGTGCGATCTTAGGGCGCCTTCAATTTAGCCACAAAGTGTCGCGCTTCAGCCGCGCTGCTTTGTAAATCCATATAATTTCGATCGATGAACTGATACGCGGCTGCAGCGTGGGTGTAGCGCTGCAGTTGCGCGGCACTTTACGGTTGATTTGAAGGCGCCCTTACTCTAATAATCCCAATTAAATGTCACTTCAAGCACACTTTTGCCAGACCGAGGACAGCCCAAGACATAATAGCTTTTGTTTTTCTAATAGCTAGTCTGCAATGTCCGACATTATCGTGAACAAGTCGGACCTAATGATGACGCGTTTTTGCAACTAGCTGCAGGCGGCGAAAATGAGCCGTTTAGTTGCCATTAACAGCTGCGTTAAGCGCCCTACAGGCAGCAGTTTAGAATTTTGTTAAACGAGGTAATGACGTAAACACCTAGCAACGTAATCGATTATGAATCGCCACACTCGTTATCGATTACGGTAGTGCACTTAACACTGGGAACCGATTTAGTAAAGGTGGTAAAAGAAGTACCCACATAGGGAAGGTAAAACACATTATCGATATTTTCAAACAGCATCGTTGCTGATTAATATAAAAATATCTACATCCATATTTTATACTAGCTTTTCAAACCACAATTTAACCCCCATAGGCATTGAATTTTCAAAAATCCTTTCTTAGCGGATGTCTAAGTCATAATAGCTATTTGCATGAACATTAGTATAAGGTGTGTGTTGATAGATCAGTCAGTCAGTCAGTCGGTCAGCTTTCTTTTTATACATATATCTTATATAAGTATACATATTTCTAAAATAGTTTTACTTTGCTTAAAAAATCTAGTTATTGCTAAAATAATTCAGGCAGAATAACAAAGAGATGCGTTTATGGCTCAGTACAATCCAGCGACTTCTCTTACGTTAGTGTCAGCTTAGGTTTAGGTGTTATATGCTCATACATGATATAAAGCTAAGATACGTTTGGTCACGGATGTGTTTTCCTGGTAGTTAGAATTTATGATTCAGGAAAATCATGTCCTTATAAATTGCAACTTATTTAATTGCAACCGGCGACAATCTTCAACAGCAATTAATTTCCGAAGGCTTCATCTGCCTGGTTATTGATTTACCACATTAAACTGTGCCGTTTGCAACTTTTACAATTAACTCCACCATTCGAGGAAGTCTTCGTCTATAGATACCGTAATAAAGCCAGTTGTGTAAAATTCAATAGTAGCCAGTATTGTCTTTCGAACAGAACAGTCTAAAACAGGATATGCTAGTCTGCCAGTCTTTCGCCACCTGAAGGCTGAATCCAGCAGCTCCCTGCAACTCGACTTTCCACCTCTGCGTCTGTCAGCGCTGCGCTATCCGGTGCACCGTCCCAGCACCTTGGGATGGAATTCCAACGACTATCGATTCTTCGTACCATGTGTCCATTGCCACTTCAGCTTTGCAACCCGTTGAGCTATGTCAGTTACTATGGTTCTTCTACGGCTATCCACATTTCTGATTTGATAACGCAGAAAAATTCCAGGCATAGTTCTCTCCGTCACTCGCTGAGTGACTCATCTTTCTTATGCCATAGTACTGATGCTTTAAGTGCTAAAAAAGGTAGTAGCGAAATTCAGTCGAAAAAGATCGTCAATTCGTCAATCGTTCAAATCGTCAAGAGCCACGAGGCACGTTTCTTCCTCACTCCCGCTCATGCTAATCGGCGCAAAGTCAACGTCACCTGCGATCAATACGGCCGCAGCACGTGCTCCGGAGACGTCCATTGTATGCCCGATGAGTTGCCACGAGACGCGCCGCATGCCAAACGTGGCGAAACAATACAAGCATTGCTGATCGCTTTGTTTTGACGAGCAACGGGCGATTTGACTAACCACTATCCTCAAAATAATATTGATATTATTAAACAGTTTTTTTTCTTTTTTGGAAAAATGCTAGGTAATTTTTGGGCTTGACTGCAATCTCGTATAATTTAAAAATATTGATTTAAATTAGGCAAACTTATGTCTTAACTTTCATATTAGGTATGTCAGAGACTCTCCCATCGCATCGGTTCTACCTAAGAGCTGACAAGAAATACAACAAATACCTACACTTTAGTGACGATTTATCTACACAGGAAAAACCTTTCGAAACTATTAAACACGGCGATTCATACTCTTCTTTATCTTGGATTAATTTCCATACTCAGACGAGTTAACCACGACGGTTGTTTAATTAATTCAAATGGTTAGTATTTTCAATGATCATATCACACTGATTATAGACATCCTATTCGACAAATTTAAAAGAAAACTGTATTGAGGATATACATTCCATATCCTTGCATCCATTCTGGGCCGTGAACAAATTAAAAAAAAAAACACCCGTTTGGATTGTATGCGGCATCGTGCCAGAACGCTTAATAGCATGGCACCTGTTCCTTGCAAGGCAATCATATCTACTAGGGCGACGCGACGACCTCTCTGGCGCAGTTTTAAGCGCTGTGGTCTTAATAGTGGGAGGTCCCGGGTTTGATTCCCGGCAGGGGTGTGGAATTTTATAATTTCTAAATCTCTGGTCTGGTCTGGTGGGAGGCTTTGGCCGTGGCTAGTTACCACCTTACCGGTAAAGCCGTGCCACTAAGCAATTTAGCGTTCCGGTACGATGGCGTGTAAAAACAGGGGTATGGGTTTTTAATATACCAATGTAAAGGCTAAATAAAAACTGCCATACCCCCCCTTCCAGGTTAGCCCGCTTCGATCTTAGACTGCATCACCGCTTACCACCAGGTAAGATTGCAGTCAAGGGCTAACTAGTATTGGAATAAAAAAGGGCACCGTTGCGGAAAAGGTCGTCACATTTTTACAGTAGAAATGATATTACATTTTTATGGTCAGCGTTGATTCAACGAATAACGATCTCCCGCTGTTCTGACCAATGTCTACTCATGCGATAATCACGTTCCGCCTAAAACAAACTCTGTTTGTGCGGTTCACATTGATATCCGCGTCCAAATCCCCAAAGCTGGCTAGACGATGAACTGATACCGTTACAATAGTCGGTCACGCTCGCGTAATTATTTCCAATACTAATAATAGCAATAGGTACTACAAGCTCAAAAGCCGCGCAGCAATCCGCGTGGATATAAGAGTTTATAAGAGAACTCCAGTGGGAATTCATTGGTTATCCGTACAAGCAATCTCTGTGCCTTTCATCAAAATTCGCTTTCGGAATTTTTATTTTAGTAGATTCATGAATATTATGGTTGTACCTACCCAATTTTCATTCACGTTGGTCGACAATTAATTTAATTTATATGCTTTGCTACTGTCTGCAATTGCAGTGCTACTGTCGACCAGCGCCCCAAGTACGAAAGTTGTGATTATCACATTGCTACAATAGCAATTGATGTGATAGGCCGAATTTATGGTTTTCTTGCTGGGTGATTGCGATCGTCACACTATCTATCAAATACGTCATCCAAATAATTTAAAATGTGTGCGTCATCGACGCGTGAGGACTGTCCTGACAGGGTCCTGACTTACACAAGGATCATTAAAAGTGTTGTTTAAGCTACGAAGGATTTTCAATGGGATTGGTAGGATAAAGATCCTATTAGGTCATAGACCGGTGTGCTCGCCAATGTGACGCAAGACTCAATAGGTGCTAACAAGCTATATTTAGCACTGTCGGAGTACAGACCCAAGCTGTCGGCTCTCTGCTGTTACTGACCGCATCGACTCTATTGATTTCACCTTCAATTGATAGAGCCGTATCGCGCTGAATACTAACCGTCATCAAATGTGGTTTAAGCTTAAGAGAATTAGTAGAATAAATATGCTATTATCCAATAGCATATATAGACCGTATAAACGCTAATATGACGCAAAGAGTCTCGATAGATGCTAACAAGCTATATTTAGCACTAGTATAACCCAATTTGATTTAATTTACGCTAAAGTTAAACGTTAACCGTAACGTCATTTTAACTTCATCTGTCATACAACTAGACCAACCGACTAGGGTCAAATCTCAATTCGCAGTTTATCCGTGAAAAATGTTGTAGCCTGTCAAATCTGAACAAAATGTTGTAGCCTGTCAAATCTGAACAAAATGTTATTCAGATCCCGGTTAAATACATGTACGCAGAGGTCTAATTGAAAGATCAAAAATAATGCCCACTCTTCACTCGCGTGGCAATCGCGGCGCATAGCCTTGAATGTGGTTAATACTGTTGCACAAAATTTATAAACCACATATTTCCCCAGAACAAAACTAAAATGACAGATTTATCATTTTATCATATTATATGCTCCCAGCGGAAAAAGATAGCACTGATTTAGACCTGTCAATTTAATTTAGAGATTGTGTACAACAGAAGCAGCTACAGAAATTCTAGGCAAGCACGCTCCATCTTAGGCTACGTCATCACTTGCCAGCACGTCTGATTGCAGTTAAGCGCTAGTCTATTTTTAAAAAGAAGAGGCGTTAAACACAGCGTGGCTGATTGTTTTGCGCCGTTCACAGAATTTCGCTACGCGATCCGCACGCGAGTGAAGAGCGGGCATGAAGACGCAATTTAAACGTGACCGCACTGAGTGGACCATGTTTTTGTGGCAATCAATCAAACACCAAAGGAACAAAAAGCAATGATACTGGAAGGTCGGCAGAACAGAAATAATTTTTAAATTATTCATAACCAAATGTGAACAACAAAATAACTTCAAATCGCTGAGTTAGAACATAGAGCAATAATTCTCACGTTAAACGTCAACAAGATAAACTTGAAAACCAAAACCCGACTACGATCGTCGTAATAAACGCTGAAAATAAATATTATACTAAAATTGGGTTTCTCTCGCTTGCTATAGTTTAATAGTACTATACTATATTTATATTTGTGAACTCAGTATTTTTTCTTCTTTCATTTGACATCCCACTCGATACAATAGCTGAAAAATTGTTTTTAAAGATCGCTACTTTTTGGATATAACATCAGTCAGATTGTTTTGTTAGTATAAAATATAGATACATACATACATACATACATACATTACATAGACTGCCAAAATCATAACGCTTCTTTTTGGCTTTGCCGTAGTTAAACAAGCGCTCGTTATCAGATAATAATAACGAAGACATTAGCTAGGAGAATATCTTTTCACTCGTGTTACATTACTGTACAAACAATAACATTACTATAAGGGACAGACGAAGGCGACTAAGTGACAGACCATACTTTAAATTTACTCAGACTTACGCGTAAGATACAGAATGAATTACGCTTTATTTTCAGCTACTATACAAAAGGCAATAGGGTTTTGCGAGATGTTGCTGCTCTAGTAATATGGCAGCTCCCCGTTTTAAATACTAAAGTTGTATAATAAATACAGACGTAGTTATTTGTAATAGCAATTTGCATAAGAAAGGATGCAGCATACCTACTGAAACGTTGTTTGTATCGATTTTCAATACCACTGCGGCATATGGAGGAAGTTTTGTGGGAACAACACATGCTGGGGTATGCACATAAATGACAGCTAAATGTGGTTTGTAATCAACTTGCTTTATAACCACGAAGGTACGTTGCTAACTATATTATGTGCCTAGTATGAAAGCTTAGGATCGATGGAGATAAAAACATGTCGATGGAGAGAGCTATGCTCGGAATTTTGCTACGTGGTCAGAAAAACGGAACTCCGTTGAAGGACAAGAGTAACCGACATAGCTCAACGAACTGCTACGCTAAAGTGGCAATAGATAGGCCAGCCGGAGCACTTAGCTCGAGCCTCGAAGCATCAAATAGTAGACGTTAGGATACCAAGACGCTGAAATGGCTGTGCCGCAATGAATGGACACGAAATAAATACGGGAGTTTTGAAAGATTATGAAATAGACATGAAATGACACGATTCACAAGAAGCCGCTTAATATATTAAGCAGCAAGACACTAGGACCCAATTTCACAAAAAAAAACCCGTTTAGTTAAACATTGTAATGCTATCCCTTTTTGGCAGATGATATACGCGATTTTCAAAGAGGAGAATTACAAAGAGTGTTAAATCAAATCAAATGGTTTATTCAAAATAGGTAATAAATTACACTTTTTGATAGTCGGTTGTTGCATTTGTAAGATGATAATAGTGGAGATAATTTTTACGAGAAACTTAAAACTAAAGCTACGGGGGTTCCAAACTCGCCATTATCTAAACCATGATTAATTTGCTTGGTGAAATTAGGCATAAGTCTGCGTCCCAGCTATACCTACTGTTACAGTGTTGAAATCGCTTCGAGACTCAAGAAACCCATAGGTATGGACTATGGCCAGCAGTTGACATCCATCAATTGGGACGACGGCAAGGACAATCACGTACGTAATTGGCAACTTGAATTGTTTTGATAGTACCCAGGTTTTAATGGCATTAGGTACATATTAAGGCGCACTTAACTGCCATATAGAATTGAATTTTGAAAGCAACATGCATGAGCGCAAAAAAACATTAATATAATTATTTCATCTACCTGGACAGCCAAACAGATTTTTGATTTATAGTCAATCATCTCCGTAACAACCTGTGAATCGATTTGTACCCAGGTTCTTAGCTACTTACGCCCAAATAAATGCCAGATTAAAGAATTAATGGGCATTTTTATTATACAAAAACATCCTATACAAAAAGTATCAAAATTAATACAACATTCATTACGCCGCGTATGATCGTGAGTCATGCCAAATTGGAAGTTGCGATCCGTGAGAGTGTATCACTAGTACCCACTACCCATATTATAAATGCAAAAGTGTGTTTGTTTGTTGGTTTGTCGTTCAATAACGTCGTAACGGAGCAACGGATCAACATGATTTTTGCATGGGTATAGTTTAAGACCTGGGAGAGGGACATAGGTTACTTTTATCCCGGAAAATCAAAGAGCTCTCGCGGGATTTTTAACAACCTAAATCCACGCGGACGAAGTCGCGGGCATCAGCTAGTAAAAAATAATAAATTATTATTTGTAATTTATACGACAATCTGATCGCCCATTAATAGCCGAGCTGAGTCACACCGCACGCGGCGTATTTTTCATCCACCGAATTCGTTAAAGAAATACTAATGACATCATCAGCACACACATTTCTCAGTACTGCGTTACATACGGCTCATCTCGCGCTATGCACTCAGCACTGATCGCACATCAACCCACACCGCACGAAATAATCGTGCTGATCACTGCAAAAACGCATTAGGGACCTCGGGCACTGCGCGGTCACGGCCACGGCCAGTGGCCGCAGATAAAATATCGCAACTCACTAGTCACTACGCATCGTGCACTGTAACGACTTGCCAGGTGATCGTAACTATCTACGCATCGCGAACAAGGCTGCCTCGACCAACTGGTCACCAGAAACAAGCTAGGCCTAAAAGGTTTTGTGCGCATCTACTGTATACTGTGTGCGGATAAACGCCGCTAAGATCGCGGGTAACTGCGTGCCGCGCGGTTCTCCTAGTACCCCGCAGACGCTACAAGCGCACGCGCACTGCGAGTAACCATGCCCGCCACGAACGTATAGTAAAAGCGTCGTTACAATGTGCTACACAATTTTACATACATATCTGACAAGAATGCGGCGGACGCGTTCGAGAACCCCTCAGTGAGTTCTTAGCCTATGTACGCATCGGACGCGCCAATGAAATGTGAATAGCGTCAGTAATCTATGGTCGTCAGCATGTGCCACATTTACTTGACGCGGTAGCCGTATTGATTGCTTCATTAGCATTATTAAATGCTGGAAAATGCGGGAACAAACTACGAGTGCGGGCGGCGATTTGCAACGTGAATCGCCGAACTGCGGTGCGTTATTCACATAATATTGTTAAGTGTAATGTGTGTTAAGCTTTATGGAGAAAAGCTCAAAGGCTTTAGTTGCTACTAGATTGCGATTTGCGAATGATGATGTTTCCATAATGGGTACCGTATGAATTAATCAACTATTCTGTATTTAGTTTTGACTATCGGCCGTCTGCTATGTCTGACTCAGTCATAACGGAGACTATGATAGCATCGTGCTCTTCATCTAATACAATGGCAAGAGATAAAACGGATAAAACAAACGTCATAAACCGTTGTCCATTAAGTACTACATGACTTAACTCTCGTTATGATTATATTTGTTGGTTTTATTCTGTTTACATTTAGGTAATTCATAACAAAAAATCAACTAAAATATAGTCATAGTCAATTGTTGGCTTTTTATACGCTGGTATGTTTTTTTCCGTACCTCAAAAGGAAAAACGGAACCCTTATAGGATCACTTTGTTGTCTGTCTGTCTGTCAAGAAACCTACGGGGTACTTCCCGTTGACCTAGAATCATGAATTTGACGTAAGCTACTCACAAATTAGTCATTATTTTGACTAATTTTTTAAACTGGACACTTTCAACTAAAGATAAACCTGTGAAGATGATAGTACTGCCATTGGCGCAATTTGAATGGCATAAGTGGCCAAATTTAATTTAAATTTTGTGGGCAGACCCGTGTCTTGGACTTTAAAATTGCATGACAATATGGATCCAGGATGGGTACTAAAGTTGGGCATCCATCGACCAAAATTGTAATTCAAAATGAAGCACACACGATAGTATAATACAGTGTTAAAAATAGTCTTTACGTAGGTCGCGTTGCATCTAAAAACGCAAAATCAAGCCCGCCTCGCTGCCATCATGTCTCGAATATAATGGAAGGAGGCGCGAGCTGTCTATTGCCGATGCCATTACACAAGCATCTTGTATGCTGTCTTAGATGAATGGAGTACCTTTTTACACTTATGGCTTTCATAATATCATATTCTGCAATCAAAAGAGCTCTAAGCGAAGAAGTGCCAAAACTATCACCAGGTTATTTTTATTCAGATACAAGTTAGCCCTTGACTGCAATCTAACCTGTTGGTAAGTGATGATGCAGTCTAAGATGGAAGCGGGCTAAACTTGAAAGGGGTATGGCAGTTTTATTAAACCCATGCCCCTTTGGTTTGTAAACGGCATCGTACCGGAAGGCTAAATCGCTTGGCCTCCCCACCAGACCACAAATTTAGAAATTATAAAATTCCAAACCCCTGCCAGGAATCGAACCCGGGACTTCCCACTAACAAGACCACAATGCTTACCAATATATTATAATAATTTCCAATCTCTACCTATAATAGTTTACGAGATAGGTACAGCTCGCTGAAAGACGGACTGATGGACAGCGAAGGCTTATTAACAGGGTTCCGTTGGCACCCTTGGGTACGGAATACGGATTACGGACCGGATACGGATAAATGGCATAGAAGGTAAAACCGATCTGCCACCAGATGAATAGCATACCTTGTGTTATCTAAGAAGCGGTAGAGTCTAACGAGTCTAACTAAATCACTCTGGTTAAATTCTGTTGCTGCAAGCATTTGTATGGTGTATTATAAATGTAAACACCGTAAACAACACCTAGACATATCCTAGAGTCACGGATGCGAGGAGGCCGCAGCCAATGTCTCTCATTGTGCATTGTTCCCCGAAAGGCCAACGAAGGGCATTTCCTCTCTTCCTGGGCCACTTGACCGTGAGCTTGATTGAGCGCAATTGTATTTCCTAAAGTGGCTCCCAAACGGGTTCTAAAAATTGCTTGCTAATTACAATCTGGGAGTGTTATAAGTAAAATAAAAGTAATATTTTTCAGTGACTTAAGTGTTCATTGTTGTACTACTGTGTTGTTGTACCATTAGACAGTTCCCCCAAATAATTCACCACATCTTGCAAGCAGCTAGCTCAGCAAGAAAATAAAATTATCAACATTTTTATTTAGTGTGATAAGCGAATAGACGGCAGCATCGTGGCCGGACCCGTAAGGCACTATCGGCATTTTTTCTTATTCCAGTAATTGACTAGTCCATGAGGATTTTTAACTTTCTGCATTTTAATTCCTATCATCCCAAAACCATTTCTTAGAGTTACAAATATATTGTATACCTACTTGTATATCTTGTCAGCTCAAGGCAGTCAGGCTACTGTAGATGATATAGATTGCAGTCAAAATTAGTTCAACCTAGTACCTAACCAGAGACTGGCTGATAATGATCCAAGTTATACCGTATCATTTCCAAAAGGCATGTTACGTAATGAGATATTCGTGACTGCAAAGGACGGATACGTTTCGTTAAAATTTGATCGTGTAAGCTCAATATCATGCCTACCGTCGGGGTTTGGGAACGTAATGACCTTCTGGCATTCTCTGTCCTTGCAAAAGGATAAATGTTTTTTTTTTTTTTTTTTTTTTTTATTTATAACAAGCGTAGGTACACCAAATATTTACATTATTATTTTCTCGCCAAACTGGTGAGCCAGTTTGTTGGCGAGCTGGCGCTCCTTAAAAATAACTATAATCTACGTATTAAATTGTACTTATATATGTAAACTTATATTCTAACTTATAAACTTATACTCAGATTAAGGATTGATCGCTGCAGCGAAATGAACGCTTTAGAGATCAATCCTCAATCTGAGGTAACAAACAAAATAAACTAAAATAAAAAACAAATAATGATAATAAATTGATAATAAATTAAACAGTAAGGGGGTCCCTAAGGAAGTGTTCCTTTAACTTTTTCTTAAGCACCCCCTCACTGACCTTATTCTCTTCCCTTAACCACTCTATGCCGTTGTAAATTTTAGGTACCAAATATTCACTTAACCTTTCACCGTAGTAGTTACAGACTTTGGGTAACATGAATCTTGTCTTCCTATTACTTCTAGCGTTATCCCTAAGCTTCGTGGGGTTTTTAAATTTTTTTGAAAAATAATGTTCTCTAGCTATTAGGTAATCTACTTTACTATGTACAGGCAATATTTTTAGATCTTTAAAACACATTCATAGTTCCCTTTATACTTTTTTTTCTCTTTTTTTCCTAGAATGTGTTTTAAAAGTCTAATTTGTAATTTTTTAATTTCGTTTAGGTAGGTACTAAAAGTTCTTCCATAAATACTAAGGCCATAGTTGATAACTGAGTCAGCAAGTGCGTAGTATACAACTAGTTTTGTACGTTTACTTAGCACTCGATCGAGATGATAAAACTTACCTAACACCGACCTCAGTTTGTTGCACACCTGCCCCACGTGAGTTTTCCAATTGAAATTTTGATCTATGTGCAACCCTAGGTACTTGTATTTATCTACATATTGTAGCTGCTGGCATGCGCACGAGATCTTATTATTATGCAAGCAGTCATAACTATGACCAACTATACCTATATCTTTATATTTAACTGTCTTAGCCTGTCTGTTATATGGCGAGTATATATGTATGCATTTTGTTTTTTCCATATTTATAATTATCCCATTATCATGCGCCCATTTATTTACGTTTTCAAAATCTGACTGGATGTTATCGCGCGCCTCGCTCACGTCCTTTGACGCGTACATCAAACACATATCATCGGCATACATATATACTCGACACTTCTTGATCACGTTAACCACACTATTGACGAGCATCAGGTAGCCCACTGGCCCATAAATTGAGCCAGTCGGTACACCCAATGACACGTTCCACTCGTCACCCGTTGTCCCATCGACCGCGGTGCGTATAGTTCTGTCCGATAGGTAGTTACGGAACCACTTATTTGTCGCACCGGCAATGCCACACTCCTGCATGGCTAAGAGTAATACATCCTTGTCTAGGGTATCAAAAGCCTTCTTATAATCTATAAAAAGAGCTAAATCCTGCTTTCCACTATTCAGATTGGAGTTAACTTCGTTTACAAACTGATTGAGAGCCGTAGCAGTGCGTATAAAAGCCGTTGTGCACAGGCTATAGTTATTTGCGTCTTAATCCGAGAGATAATTGGGAGATTTTCTACGTTTCGGCACACGAATTTCAAAGGGAACGTTATTAAGTCACATTCTAAAGAGGCACTAGAATATAAGGGCGCAATGAGACAATGAACCTCATTGATTATAAGAAAAATCTTTTTCGAAGTTACTTCTGCACAAAAATTAACTAAACATGTATAATCGTGGGCACTATAAAATAAAAGAACCTGTCAACTCCGCCGTAGTTACAAATTCATTATTTAAAAAAACATCTTAAAAACTGCTTTGAAAGCACTGAAAGTACCTAACTGAAATGAGGTAGTACGAATTTTCAAAAATTCTTTCTTAGCGGATGTCTACGTCATAATAGCTATCTGCATGCCAAATTTCAGCCGGATCCATCCAGTAGTTTGAGCTGTGCGTTGATAGATCAGTCAGTCAGTCCTATTAATTGTTATTTTTTTGTAATTTGTTTTTGTAATTTAGAAGGCTAAATGAAAATCTATTTTTGATCAACTAAGCAAATTACTTAAGTCCCGTTAGCCGAGCGAAGGATTCGTTTAATTACAAAATAACGGCTATAAGCAGCGCAAACGTTTAAGTTCACTTTGCTATTAGTGCAAAGCGAGATAAATTGTACAATGGCCAACTCTAAATTATTTACGGTCTTTTACCGTCAATATAGGAGGCAGACGGTAGAAAGTACGATGGCAATAAGAGAGATTAATTGTATTTAATAATAAGTTTAATCACAACTCCTACATAACCGCAACTCAATTAGTTTATACCACTTTTACTTTGAACTTGATTTAATTCTACCATTGAGAGTAGAGATAATTGTATTATTAAAACTTAAGAAACACATCAAAAATTGCCAAAATAAACCCATACATATTAAAGGTCCGGAAATTGCTATTGCGCTGGAACCATGTCTCATTATCATCGAAATGAAGTCATTTGACGTATATTTAAGTAAAAATATACCATCAGCTCGGAACTTCAGTCTAGTGCTGACGTCACTAAAATGGCGGCCACGCGCATTAGCAATTTTCGGGACTTATACCTAGATATTCATATTATATATATCAAAGTTATCTGTCTGTCTGTTCATGTCTGTGTATGTGTGACAGAACTGATCTTGACGAAAAGGACATACCGGAGATAGGCAGAGACTCCTATCTATTTTTTATACCAGAAATAGGTACACCGTATTCCCAAGAGAAATAAGAAAATTTTAAAATTCAATTTTACGCGGACAAAGTCACTGGCAATTTTACTTGAGAAGTCTGATAAATAATTTATTGACACCTCGCTTATTTGCTCCTAGAATATTCATTGTTTTATTACAAAAGTTGAGGTGACAATAATGGAGGAGAGAACAATATAAAAAGTAATATAATGTTGCAAAATGTGCGTATCATACGAAATACGAGTATAAGTGAACATGTATTACCTCACACACAGCTCAGGGTAACAGCCGACAGTGAAACAAAGGTGAAAGGCTGTGATCAAACGTTTTGCACGCTCGATTCTCAGCTTTGATTTATGCAAATTAGGTGTACATACGGCAAGCCCTCGCATGCTTCATCTATGAACCATAGTACTATTACTTTAGAGGTCAAATCACAATAGCAAGAGATCAGATTGGTATCTA
This sequence comes from Maniola hyperantus, assembly GCF_902806685.2. Classification (NCBI taxonomy): domain Eukaryota; kingdom Metazoa; phylum Arthropoda; class Insecta; order Lepidoptera; family Nymphalidae; genus Maniola; species Maniola hyperantus. The sequence goes on along the minus strand of NC_048545.1, from coordinate 12,809,771 downwards.
TAGGCCCTGTATTGTGCCTATATGGTGTATGTGTTAGCTGTTATAGTCCGTGACGGCAGGATGCAACGCCAATTGAAGAGCAAAACAATTTATTTCATATGCTTTCGTTATTTTCAAAAGCCGCGCCCTTTTAATTTCATGGTTCATTTAGTATTCCGTATAAGAGAACTAAAATACAGCATTACATTAGGGAATTTGTTTAACCTTTAAATTAAATACAGTAATTTTGTTATTCATGGATATTACTTTTTTAGGGTCCATAGTTCATCCAAGATCAACAATCTTCTTTGTCCTCTGTAGTCCTTGAGGATAAAAAGGCACGACAAAAAATATCGACATCATAGATAAACATCGGTTTTATTTGAGTTATGTTTGTTTGTCTAGTCACGATAGTTCAAGTTCAAGCATACCGAGGATATTGTTTATTAAACCAATTAAAAAAAACAAGTCCTAAAATTTAAATTTAAAACCTACTATAGAATATACATAACATAAACACCAACCAAGTCCTCAATATCTGTTCCAAATATCAAAAATAGAGCAGTGGTCCAAGTTAACACGTCTTTAGTAAGGATTTGGTCAATGTTGCAAATGTAGTACAATTGTAAGATAGAATTGCCGTTTTGCAGAAGAATCAATGATGAATATGAATCTTCAATAACAGGATTTTTCATTAAATGTAAACTCCTACAAATTACCGAGATGAAGACTTAAGTTATGGTAGGTATAGGTAGTAAATTGAAATTAATTTATTATTACCATGGAGGATTATGATCGAGGAACCGCCCATACATACCGCCTGGCTACCAAAGCATACATGAAGATGTATACCGCAGAGGTTAATTTGAATAAAGATAAGAACATTTTACGAACAGCACCACCCGCCGTAGAGTCATACACATAAAATTGAATCTACCTGCAGATACGGCACGCTTACATTAATACGCGATCGTGCTTTCCGTAAAAAAATGTGAAGATAAGTAAGAAACCTTTACCATATTATCATCATCAACCGATAGACGTTCACAGCTTGACCTTCTAGGTAGGTAGACTTGTAGGGACTTCCACACGCTACGGTCTTGCGCGGCTGAAACCAACGGCTCCCTGCGACTCATTTGATGTCGTCTGTCCGTCCTAGTGCGGGTTCTTCCAACCTTTACCGCTTGACCACAATCACTTGACCAGACCAGAACATACTTGGCTAGAAGATCTAAGACAAACAGGAAAAATTGAAATGGCAATCGGGGAGGGAACGCCCCGATTGCCATTTCGACCCCGCTCAACCCCCGCGCTAAGTGCGGGCGAACGCGGGTGACGTGCGGGTGTGCGGGGCGCCCCCCTGCCTCATACCGCAGATTGCTATCACAATCTTTCGCGGACTATACATATTTTTATCGAAGTAAAGACAGACGTAGGTAGCCTACTTGTTTTAAAAAACAAGTCGAAATACGATGTCATACTTATCGGAGAGAGGCTGAATTATTATCCTGAAGACTCCAGAAAACATGTCTTTATCAATTTAAATAAGGATGTTAACCGCTTGACTTACTATCGAGCAAAACGGACAGTATATGGATGACTAGCTGATGCCTGCGACTTTGTCCGTGTGGAATTAGGTTTTTTAAAAATCGCGTGGGAACTCTTTGATTTTCTGGGATTAAAAGTAGCCTATGTCACTCTCCAAGGCTTTATCTATCTATTGTCATTCAAAAAATCACGTCAATCCGTTGCACCGTTGCGACGTGATTGAAGGACAAACCAACAAACACACACACCAGCAAACCAATAAACCAACAAACAAACACACTTTCGCATTTATTTAAGGGTACTGATGTAATTATGAGAATTCCGTCTATGCAATATGAATAGCTACACAGCATGAATATGAAACAATGAGGCAAACACTGTATAATTAATCTCTTGATCATACTATTATGGACTATTAGGAGACCCGTCCTCAGTAGTGGGCCGGCAATGGGTTGATCATGATATAGAAAAAAAACAGAGGAAATTATTTTAACCTAATACCACTGATTCAAGAAATTAAATCATCAAGCTAACATCTTCCATCATACGAGTTTTCTAATAAGTAAAAATAGACAGTTTATTTAAAAAAATAGTTGAAACGATATCCGGACTATCTATATATCTAAGGGGAAAAGCTGACTGACTGACTGACTGATCTATCAACGAACAGCTCAAACGTGTGAAGCTCAGATCAGGCTGAAGTTTGGCATGCATAGCTATTATGGCGTAGACATCCGCTACGAAAGCATTTTTGAAAATTCAATCTCAGGGGGTTAGTCATTTGTGTAGTCCATGTCCATGCCACGCGGACCTATTCGCAGACATAAGTTAGTTCTGGAATGTAAGTAGTAAGAAGAAGTGCAAGTATCAAGGATTGTTCAATTTGAAATTCTCTGAGAAGATGTTGTAGGGCGTTCCGTGGTCTGTTATTTATGGGTACTTCAATGAGCCGCACCTATAAGACTTACGAGCCACCACGACGCACTTGGTGCATAATTAACGACAGAACTTGTTCGCGATTATTCTATTAACGCTTTTTAATAAATGTCTGCGTGTTTATTTGTCTTTAACACGTAAGATGAATGCCGGTTGTTGGATTATTAATTGTTTCATTTGCAAAAGTGTGATCTGTGATCGAACGGTTTTTACTTAATAAAACAAAAAGGGTGAAACACAAGTTTGTATTATGTATCTTTGTAAGTAAAACAAAAAAACTGGCCAAGTGCGAGTCAGGCTCCCGCACCGAGGGTCCTGTACTACAGTCGTATTTTTTCGACATGCACGATAATTAAAAAACTATGATGCATTAAAATAAATAAAAATCTGAATGCACAGGTAAAGCCCTTTCATATGAAACCCCACTTGATATAGTTATCTTACTTCGAAAATTGAAAATACCAATTATTAGTTCATCATCATCATCAGCCTATTATTAGTTCATGACCACAATTTTTTTTTTTGTGTGATGTAACCCTAAACTCACGGTTTTCAGATTTTTCGCCTTATGTCTGCTATAAGACGGAGAAGGAGGACCAAAAAGCGCATGTACTCACATGTAGGACGACTCCTATTCGGTCGCGTCAAGGGGATCCAAGGCCTCTGTGGTGGTAAGGTGGCAGTAACTGGAACAAATGATAATTACAATTAGCATAAATTGATAACCATCAAAGAAATTAAGCCGAGTTTCTCGCTGGTTGTTCTCGGTAGGAAAGGCATTCCGAACCAGTGGTAGATACATATGACGGTTCTAAAGTAGGTACTTGTAAAAGTTTAATTGAATAAAAAATATTTTTATTTATTTATTGTACGAGTAATTACCAACGATTAGTAATGACGAACGAAATCTCCAGAACGATCGGTTCGGTCTACAGTTTTTGAGGACAAAAAAGTTATTCAGTATCTGCAGCAAAAACTGCGATTCGTAAATCGTGCATCATAGCTATATCCCATTTCGAATGTATTTGCAATTGCTTTTATCGTCGGCTTCATATTTCGGAGAAGGCAAAAAACCCGATTAATCCCATGCTAAATTATATCGGCATTTTCGTTTACGTACAAACTATTGATAAAAAGTTTTTTTGAACTTTTTATATTGCACTCGAAAAGATATAAAACTTTGGAGAAAAAAGAATAGTCAAGGCCTCCTGTACTCAGTATTCAGATATAAAATTGTGAGTTCACGAGAATTTATATTAAGATTAAATCCCCATGTCACACATTTATAATATAGACTTTCAATAAAATCACAAGATCATAATATTTATAAATTTATTATCACAACAAAGATGCGGGTTTAATTCAATCTTTTGTTGAAGGTGAAAATAAGAAAATGCCTGTGAAATTAAACGATAGATTGTCAAATGTCTCATGAGCCATGGTTTAAAGCTTTTATTATTGGTCTAACGGTATCAGGAAAAGTATTATAGTTTAAGAAAAATAAAAAAGTGTAATAAAAACACCATTGTATTTAAATTGGTATACAATGAGATGGGAGAAATGGGATGCTCTACATTCTTTTGATTTTCTATTTAGGACAGATAGAAGTGACAGTTGCAAGCTATTGATCTTCCATCAAGTAGTAATTATTACATTACTAATCACACAAGATCTGAAAGTATTTGAAGTTTTGTTAATTTATGCAGAAAAATTCAATGTTTGATATAAGTTTGTGGGAACGCTCTTTGTTTTAAATATTGACCAGCTAATAAAAGCATACTCACTTCCTTGTAGGAGTATGCCTGATTAGTTTCAGGCCCTCAGAAGTCCTTATTCATGTATTTTATTTGTAAAGTTATCTAAATATTATCACCACATCACAGTGTTTTTTTTTGAATACTACTATCAAAATCTTCGTTTGAATAATGAAATTAAACGTCTCCGTAAGTTTAAAAGTAGTAATTAATATGTGGTAAGGCAAAGTTACTTAACAAAAAGAGGTTTATAGTTTCTAGCGTGAAACGACATCGGTGCTGATGAAGGACACTTCTAACCGCAGTCGATGCATTTGCTACAGTTGGCAGGGTTTCCACTATAAAGTATAATTTCAAAATATTTGCACAAAAACAAAGGCGAAAATAAAGTTGACTGTAACAAAAGTTGTGGTGCAAGACATTAGAATAACTATTGCCTGTCCATGCATCGAAAATTGCATAGTCAAAAATGACTAAATACAAATACGCAAAACAACCAACACCTACTGAATAGTTTTTGTATTTGAAATCTATACGGAACCCCTGACACAATTGCGAGGATAGCACTCGCATTTCACCATTACGATTGAAAGCTTTTGTTTGTTAAAAACATTCTGTCATATCAGATAAGCGATAGGAATCAGCGCTCATCAGTTATTTCGTTCGAGGCGTTCTTGTCGCTGGGTTCGGTGGGCGTATAGCGGATCATGTCGTGTTTATATTGCCCATAGAAATTTGAATAATTTGCTAAAGGCACTTTCAGACATTTATGTATTTAGTGTAAAGCTTGTTGATATTCCTGTTATGATTTATCTATATCTATTTATTGTTTATTCTTCACTTAACCAATTGAGGTTTTACTTGGCAGTTCCAAAGCAATTAACGACAAAGCAGATTACTAATTAATTAATCCAATTTACGATTTCGTACGACATATTAAGTATAATTTCCAGATTTCATTTAATTATAACATATTTTTTTTAAAGATTATAATATCGATACGTACTTAAACAAGTTTTCCATGTAAATCATACTATCCTACTAATATTGAGCCTCAATAGCTCAACGGGTAAGGGGTGGACTGAAAACCGGAAGGTCGACGGTTCAAACCCCGCCCGTTGCACTATTGTCGTACCTACTCCTAGCACAAGCTTGACGCTTAGTTGGAGAGGAAAGGGGAATATTAGTCACTTAACTTGGCTAATATTCTTAAAAAAAAAACAATTATAAATGTGAAAGTGTGGATGTTTGGATGTTCGTTACTCAATCATGCAAAAACGGCTGAACGGATTTGGATGAAATTTGAAATGTAGATAGATTATACCCTGGATCAAGACATAGGCTACTTTTTATCCCGGAAAATCAAAGAGTTCCTGCGGGATTTTTAAAAACCTAATTCCATGCGGACGAAGTCGCGGGCATCAGCTAGTTGTAACTAAATGTGTAACACTTTGAAAAAATGGATTACTGTAAAACTGCGCGCCATTGCATGGCAGATGGTAATTGGACTTTTTTAATTCTAAGACACTATTGTACTACATAGAATTTTGCAATAAAATCGGTCAACTAGAACCAGAGATACAGCTTGAGCCAAATTTCATGAATGCAAAGCTGAAAGAAAATTTAGTTATGTTGTTTAAGAACAAAATCGTAGAGTAGTAATAGGATTACTTTGTGGTCTACACACGTGCTTTAAGAGACGATTTAAATCTAGGCTTGGTGTCTAAAGACTTTAATAAAGGAATTTTCAGCAGAAGAAAAGAGTTCGCTGGATAGTAAGTACAAATCAAGTTAAATGAGCAGTACCTGACACAATAAATCCCATAGCATCTAAACAGTGTCGATTCGTAGGTACGTTAAAGGATAATTTTATTTTTATTATAAGTCTATCGTTTGCGGTTGAAGACAATCATGCTTTTTGGAAAGCAATGATGATGATATATTTCTTTAGCTTGAAGCGCGCTTGCTAAGATTATTAACTGTGAACCCAATACTCATTGTCGACATCCCAACAGTCTTGCAACTCTGCTAGCGGAGGCGTCGTCGGGCGGTGCAGCGCGCTGTGCGCAGGCGCGGGCGTCATCTCATTACCCTTTGTAATTAGGCCCGTAGGCTGCGCCGGCCCTGCACTAAATCACGACAATGTTAGCATGCGAGCGGCGGCGTCGCGGCATAGCTCGCAACACAATACCCGTTTATGGATGTGTTATTGAATATTAAACGCTAAAAACGCCCCGACCGGCCGCCGCCTGATGGATGTCCTTTTCGTAAACAATACTAAAATTGAGGTTCGTTCACACTTGAACAAAGGAACCGAATGGTTTTTTCCAAGGCTGAGGTACCGCAACTTAAAAGATATTCAAATGATGCAGGAACGTGCTGTGGGAAAGGCAGAATAGGGAGTAGAACCGATTAACATACAGCTGACTGCTGAAGTGCTGGCGAAAGGGTCAAATCCAAAGGAAAACTTTGGATCACTGATACATTTAAAATCACTAAGCTACACCACACTGCCTTTTCACCAAGGTTTTTTTATTTAAATCTGATATTTTGTATGGGGCTTTTACAGATAATCTATATGCCAGCCCCATCGTTACAAACTAAATTAAAATCAAACTACATAATTAAACCTAAAACTATGAAGGACTAGATGGTGAGCCCACTAACAAGATCAATTCATGCCTCAATATCGCACTGTGTAACTCTGCCTTAATGAACCAACCACCTCTCTAATGAAGCTTAATTGAAGAGAATATAAACAAAATGACGAATGATATGAGTTCCATATTATAATCAGTTTAGATGCAAATGAATGAACATACATAAATAATATAATAATATGTTATGACTTAAACTCCAATCGAAGTAATAAAATAGAGACGAAAACGATGAAAAACCGATTGCTTATATTTATAGATATGATATTATCAAATTATTCTACAAAACTATAAACTTAACTGGCTAAAGTTATGAAATTCTCTAAATTATTCCAGAGTTACTGGTAAATTCGGAATTTCCTTAATAATAATAAATCTACGAAAAGAAGAAGAGAGGTGTTTGGCCAGTAGCATCGCTGTTAAATCAGAAATAATTCATGTACGAGTAAATGTCATCTAACAACCGAAATTAAGAAGCAATCCTATCTGTCATCTGTCGAAAGGTTACTTATCAACGTTGTTATTTCAAAAAAAATTATGATCGACAGATTTCTGATCGAATTATTAATTTCAGCCGTACATTTGCCAATTACAAATTGCAACAAAACCTCTACTTCATAAGAGCTGGTGCTCTGCGTTCTTTCGTTTTCGATACTGGCGATTAATTCGCCTTATAAATTCACTTCAGCTTGTTCTCCATGGTTAATACCACTATTAAAACAAAATAGACCCTTAAACTGTTACCAACATCTCCATATCGGGACGAACAGTACGCTACAGCAGTCGCTTAGCCTTTGACGACGAAACTCGTGAACATCAGGTTTCCGACAAGCCTAATAAGACAAGCGCGCAAACAAGGTGTGGAGTGTGGACAGCGCTTCGCGAATAAGCCGTTGAGCCGGCGGACAACTTAAAGAAGTTCATATAAAAGGATAACATATAAAAGGCTAAACTGACCGAGTAATTAATTTAGATACATTTTAAACTGTGGAGTCTAAATGAAAATGTCTAAATAAGTCTAAACTTGAGTTTGTTTCTAGATTTTCTTTATAACGGCTCCCAATAGAAAACGATTTTCACAAATTCCACCCCAACAAAAGACGGGGCCGGTCAAAAGTACCTAGGTACCTACTTGATACTGTTATTATATATTTTGTAAGTAGGTACTATTATATTTAACATGAAACTAAAGGTGAACACAGAACCAAGCGACGTCTTGTAAGAAATTGTTGTTAACAACAACGAACGGACATTTTTATCACTTCCTCAAAATTTCTTCACTAGCTCTTAGATGGACTAGTGAGAGTCGAATGAGCGCTAGATGCGTCGAAGTTGATAAGATCCGGCATGCTCTTCACATTGTTCGCGCTCCGATACGCGAGATAAGGCTTTCTCTGCTCGTCTATGGAGACTGGAGAGCTGCCGTGAGAACCGGCCGACTGATGTCGACACTGGATTAGGCTCCATGCAAACGGACCACCGACCACAGCCACTGGTGGCTTTTGCGCGCCATGTCTTAGGTACCGCGCAAACAAAGGTGATCGGTAGCACTCTCCTACAGCAGGGTACTCACGTAGCCATGTAGCATGTAACGTATCTGATACTGTATTAAGTGAGTACGTAGGCACGAGCCCGCTGCGAGCCGCTCGCGCGTGGATCGCAGTAAGCTCGCAGTGACCCGCCGAGTGGCGGTATCACTGCGAACACAAAGGCGGCTCGAAGTGTGCGTGTGGACGGCAACACGTAGCTCGTAGCTGGTTACGCGGTGATCGTGGACGAGCCGTTCCCACTTGCAGGTTGATACAGTATCAGATACGTTACACTTTACAGGCTACACGGCTAGTGAGTACCCTGCTTACTGTAAGCAGCGAGTGGCCGCCACCGGTGCCGTGTTGCGGACACTGAGTCGCTAGTGGCCGCCACTCGCTACACGTGTGCGCAATGCGGCAATTCCATACAAAACCTGTTAACAATCATACAAACAGCTTGTTACTAGCCACCGGTGGAAGTGTTCGGTGGCCCATTCGCGCGAAGCCTTAGGATGAAGCACGGGCGTTTGTCAATTAGGCCGACAGAAGCTTTTTTACTAACCAAGCTCCATAATAAAAACAACTAAGCAGAATTTATTTTTATCGGCAACCTGTCAGTCTGTTTAAATCTATACGGGCATCACAAACACAAACTCAAAAAAGAAAATGTTTATTGATATAAACTAGACTAGATCTCTTTTGAAATAATAGCCATAAGAAACCCTTTAGAAAAACTTATTGGATTGAAAAGGAGTACATGGAGACATAAATAATATATAAAGGTGCTCCAGTATTGTAACACCTGATTAGCAGTAATGATGCAGACTAAGCAAAAAAAAAGTTTATTAAAATATACTTCTAGTAGATCTCTATTGAAATAAAAGCTTCAAAAAATCTTCTTACAGAAACTTATTAGAGATTGAGAAGGAGTAGGTACACGAATAAAATCTATAAAAGTGACATATTTATCCAGTATTGTACTCGAAACACCTGATAGCATTCATAATGTAAACTAAGCGAGAGCACTAACTAAGAAAATTCTTAGTCACATTTCCGGAAGGATATCAGTACCCATATTATGTGAAAGTTGATTTGTTGGTTTGTCCACCAATCACATCGGCATCAACAGAGCAATGGATCGACGTGATGTTTATAAATACTTTTTATCCAGAGAAATCAAAGAGTTCCCACGGGATTTTTAAAAATCTAAATCCACGCGTACGAAGTCGCGGGCATCAGCTGGTATTTTGATAGTCTTCGCTGTGCGTATTAGAAATAAGTGAAAACGCACGCTTAAGAAACTAAGTTACGCATCTGGTCCTCTGGTGCTGCAAATGTTCATGGGCGGCGGTAATCACTTAACATCAGGTGACCCGCCTGCTCGTTTGCTCGCTATATCTATTAAAAAAAAAAACGTAAGAGCGTTGTACAAATCCGCGATTTCAGGACAATGCCCGTTGTAAAACAGTCAATTCACGGGCAAAAACAACAGTTATACGATAAGTAAATACATACAGCAACAGCAGGTGTAGAGTATAATCAAGCCATTACAACGATGATACAGCAGTATTATTTAACAGAACGACATAGACCACCTTTTCCAGCAATATTTATTAATGAGATACGGATCGATGTCGGGGTTAATCAATTCCATGCAATTTTTAGTCCATTGACTACACCAACTCAGGCCAGACGCCGAGGAGCCGTAAGCGAACCGGTATTATCGGTTGCATCACATTCTAAAGCAAAAACTATACACGAGCCTGTTTCTGCATACCCTTTTTTTAGAGATCCGTAATCTCTAGAAAGAAAGGAATCCTTATAGGATCACTTCTGTCTGCAGTAGCGTGCAGGTCATAGAGGCATAAATTCACTGCTTACCCCAGTTGTAAGCTCAATGCATATTTTTCATTAAGACCTGCCAGTAAACAGGTTCCTACCTAACTAATGCCTACCCTGGCTTCAAACCCTGTGCACGCCACTGTCTGTCTGGCTATCTATCAAGGGAATCAAAATCTATAGAGTACTTCCCGTTGACCTAAAATAAATATGAAATTTGGCAGGTAGAAATGTCTTATAGCACAAGTAAATGGAAAAATGCGAAAACCGTGAATTTGTTGTTACATCACAAAAAAAAGTTAAGTATACTTAAAAGTACATAATCCTGAATGATGGCACGGAACCCTTTGTGTGCGAGTCCGACTCGCACTTGACCTGTTTATTTTTATTTTTATTAACAACGAGAGGTCTTACTTTTAATTGACAGGACGGCATAGCGGGAATGGCGACGAGATAATGAATAGGTAGTTGTTTTTATGAAGTGTCAAACTTTAGACACAATAATTTTATAATCCAACAAAAAATACACCTGCCGCTAAAAATCTTTTGATTGATATGCAACACCTAAAAGCAATAAGAGGAAAGAAGCTTGCGAAAAATGTTTTGGTCTATGCTTCACCATATCGTTGCTGGTTTGTAGAAAGGGCGAATATATTCGAATTTTATTAATAGAATTCAAATATGTTCGCCTTTTCTATTAACCAGCGACGATATGGTGGACATGGTCAATATGGTCAGACAAAATCTATAGCAAAACCATGATTGAGAACTTGAACAAATTTTTTGAGATTCTCAGAGAGTTAATTCTCTGCCGATCCAATGACTTAACCCTAAATAACAATTAAGCAGATCTCATCAAGTCGGGCTTTTTCAACAAAACCTCTTTTCGAGAGATTTCGAGAATTCGGTCTAAGGTCTGTCGCGTGCGCTTGGAATTTGTATCAAAATATAGGTACACATTTTATTTATAACGAATTCAAATATTTTATCGACGTAGCTATAGGTAAACCAGTATACATATGTTTCGCATTCTGCGCAATGATGATGGTTTTTATTAATATCCTTTTTCACGTTCGCGCAATACGAATGTGATAAGTAAAAAAATAAACAAATTAACATTTAAAACGTTTTGACACATGAAGTTATAATAAAGCATCGTGTCATTGACCGCGCATAACTAATTTGTTGATAAAATACCGTCTAGCATAGAGATAACACGTTTACGAGCAATGAGCATGTATATACCGAATTAACACATACAGTTCGCGAATGGCAAATAAAAAGCGAGATATTGTTTGACCTTCTATTTTTTTTTGCAGGTTTCTTTAAACTTTCAGAAGATTCCACTACACACACAATCACAACTCAAGAAAAGTGATAATTATATCAGCAGTCTAAGATGTATAGTTCAGCAAATATTATGGCTTAAATGACTACAATAAATTAATTATTTAAGTGGATATTTCAGAAATGAAATCTTAACAAAAAGAAAAGATCAAAGCTACTGAAAAGAAGCACTTAGGTAATCATGATGTAAGAGCTTTACAAGAGTATTGTTAAGTAATATTCCTACGCATAATAGTACAAGCAATATTTCAACTTCGCTGCGCGATCGTTGATCGTATCTTCACGGCAAAGTTTGTCGTTTGGCTTTGCAAGCCATACTGGAGGACACTCAAGGCGCTAATAGGGCTACTGTTAGAAAGCTACGCCATGCAACAAAGGAGCCGATAGGACCATCCATTTTCTATTCGTACTATAAATTAGAAGGCAAAATGCTTTGTACACTTTGTATATTTTTTATTGTTAATTTGAGGACACCAAAGATCGCCGGCACAGGAAAGCGCAGAGTTAATAGACCTACCACTCCCTATCCACCTGAACAAAAAACATCACACAAGTCGCAGAGTTGCTGGATACAAGCATTATAAAACCGTGGATTATAAATATCCCTACAAATGTCATAAATGTCCAGCAGTAATCATGCATCAATTGAGACGACGACAAGATCCGATAATGGCAAGAGACTGCTCAAACAGGAGAGATGGCATAGAGAAAATAAAACATTAGACTTAAAGTCAATAATGCACCTGTGTTTAAGTGAAATAATATGTTTAGAAGATGGTGTTGTGTAAAATGAAATGCAAGCACTCAGGGCAAAGGTTTGAATTAAAGTTTAAAATTATAATCAAGAAATTCATACGGACTGGATACAAGTAACTATAATACAGGTACACAATATGCCTTTATAGTGTACAGGTTTTCGCGAAAGGGTAGAATTATTAAAGAATTTCTTTCGTACCGCCGAAGATCGAATTAAATCGCTCTGCGGGCGATGACCGCTGCGATCTTATCTCGCAAACATCGAAGAGCTAAAGTGTGTTATTCTCGCAAAATAGGTATGATGTAACAGCGTAATCACACTGACGTCATGCATTTGATAAATTGAATTTTTATTGCGGTCACGTTTTAATAGTGGCAATTGTCTATATTAGTTTCCGTTTTGGCGAAAGTTTAGGGTGCATCCACACCACAGTTACTTTTTGTCCAGCAATGTTTTGCAACATGATAATACGCGTATAACAGTACAAACTTTTAGACGTCATTTAAGCTTTCTGTAATTGAACCATAGGTAACACTTGGAAACATCTCGAGCTCGAGAAAATGTTATTGCAGTGTGGATACATCTTAATAAGTTAGTATTTGTACATACACACACACACACGGACAGACAGACAGATAAACTTTCGTATTTATAACATTATTAGTATGGAAGTATGGATAGACAGCTTGTTAACACCCGAAACGACGTTTTTCTAACATTTATCTTATGTAATCGTACGTATGTTAGCAAAATGCTGTAACTGCCTATGCAATAGTTTTCAAGCACCTCCGGCTTGCAGTAATTTTACACAAGATTACACAACGCGTTAAAATGTGCTTTCAACATACAAAGCTGTTTAAATGTCCTACAAATAATTATAAAGAGGGCATACTTTAAAAACGTGAGCGAACATTTTGGTATTTTCAAACTAACGAAGGATCCAATAATCACTACCCCTATTATAAATGTAAAAGTGTGTTTGTTTGTTGGTTTATTGGTTTGTCCATCAATCACGTCGCAACGGAGCAACGGATCGGCGTGATTTTTTTGCATAGGTATAGTCAAAGACCTGGAGAGTGATATAGGCTATTTTTTTCCCGGAAAATTAAAGAGTTCCTACAGGATTTTCAAAAACGTAAATTCACGCGAAGGAAGTCGCGGGCATCAGCTTGTATTTAAATACAAGATGGATAGATCTAGTGAGTGACAGACAATGCAGTTTAAACCGGCCGATCTAGAAGCATGAAATGTTCTTTATCATAGCGTAATAAGTGAGTAGGTACTCACTTACGCTACTTAGAAACTACTAATACTAAGAAAAGAATTTTTGAAAATTTTGCTCCTAATGGGGTAAAATAGGGGATCATGGAAATTCCTATTGGGCACATCTATAGAATGAAGAGTAATTTCGCGTGTGAGGCAATCTGGGAATCGATATGACCTAAATTGACAATGTTCTGGTTTTCTAGCTCAAGAACAGCTGTAACGTAAAAGGCGTAATTTTATGTTTCAACACTGCCTTCAACCTTTATGAAACAGAACATAGGTATACGTGACCAAAGACTTTACACACAATAACCTAAAATTTTAAAGTAATCAAAAACAAATTAAGTGCAAATCTTTTTACTATGGCGCATTGTGCGTCTAATTCAGGTTTCCCATAAAACTAAAGTACACAAAATTTGGCGGTGGCAACACAAAAACGCAATTTCGAAAATGGTGAGAACTCGCAAACTGAGTAATGGGGTTTACGAGAGTGCAAATTGCGACTGTAAAGCGATTGCTTCGTCGGCAGTAATTTGTCTTTTTCTGAACGGACTCATTGAAAAAGGATAGAGAGAAAGATCGATTTAAACGTAACGAGACATTTTGATTTTACTGCTGCAGTCTTGATGGGTTATCGGTGGAATCCGACCAGGAGCGAATGTGCTGAGGGTTCCGTGACTTTAAAGAGCCATTGTTGGGATTTTTTTGGATCAGAGGAATTTTAAAAAACTGAACAACTGTCAAAATCGACTATGTATGTATCTATCTTGTCAAAGTTTAAAGACCACAGACCACTAAAACTTTGCGGTGAAGACATAGCTCACGACCGTCTATAATTTCATTAAATCCCGAAAGATACTGAAGCCTTTCACCCGTCACATGGACGGATTTTATCGAATTGGAGATGATTTAGCAATGAACGGCTTTAGTTAGCTTCACTTTCGTATAAGTATATTTGTTTCAAAAAATAATTTTTCATTCACCTACTTCTACTGCATCGATTATTATGGAACCTCATACATGATTTTTATGCCAAAACTACAGTATGTTAACTCAGGTTCTGAGTTTAACCTCCTTAACTCTGATGCTAGAGGAGTTCAGTTCCTAAACCGCAAGGAAGAAAGATACGAATGATAGTGAATCGATTTTGTGAGAAAGTGGCAGTGACCAATCTGGCAGAAAAATCTCTATCATTTCTATCTTTCCGTTTAAGACCTGAACTACATAGAGACCCTAAAAAGAGTTAAATACATTCTGCGAATACTCAAAGAGGACCGGCTGGAGGCGGTTCTAGCGAAGTACGGGCTAGCAATTGATGCAATTGACCTAAATGGACACCGGGATTAGACCGTCCTATAAACCGGTAACAAGCAATCCGAAGCTTTAATAGATTTCGCAAGTGCCTCACAAGTTCGCGGAACTTTACGGATTCGTTCGGGTTTCGAAATGTTACTAAAAGGTTAATTCGCCGCAACAGCAACTTTCATACTTTAATAATAAAAACCGGCCAAGTGCGAGTCAGGCTCGCGCAATGAGGGTGCCGTACTACAGTCGTATTTTTTCGACATTTTGCACGATAATTCAAAAACTATGATGCATAAAAATAAATAAAAATCTGTTTTAGAATGTACAGGTGAAGACCTTTCATATGATACCCCATTTGATATAGTCACTCACTTCGAAAGTTGAAAATACTAATTATTAGTTCATGACCACAATTTAATTTTTTTTGTGTGATCTAACCCTAAATTCACGGTTTTCTGATTTTTCTCCAAATGTCAACTATAAGATCTACCTACCTGCCAAATTTCATGGTTCTAGGTCAACGGGAAGTACCCTGTAGGTTTCTTGACAGACAGACAGACAGACAACAAAGTGATCCTATAAGGGTTCCGTTTTTCCTTTTGAGGTACGGAACCCTAAAAAAATACTTTACACAAACATTTTTCAGGGAGCAATATTCCATTCTTATAGGTACATTTCGTGAACGAAGTATTTTCGTCAATGTGACTTCAACCTAATTAAACGACTCGTAGAAAGCTTTGATTTGTTAGGCGATTTGATCACATAAATCTAGTTTACTGAAAAAAATTCTCTTAGAACTTGTTACCTACGTTATAAGTAATATTTTATTCAACTAATATTTCTAGAACCAATTTAAGGGCATTAATATTTTCCCCTATTAGTCATGATCGTACTTTTTTTCAATTATTCGGAGACGTTACATATTACATCATAAGATGCTAAGAATTAATTATACGTCTATGCAAAGTGGGCACATAGATTTCATTATTGTATTCAAATATACATTAGGCGGCCAAGCGTGCTAGAGTCACGAACTTTTACTATAATTACAAACGAGATGACGTCATGATGTTATAGTCCCAGACACCGTGACAAAAAATTAATCACCGATAAAAAATTAAGTGGTAGATATATTGCTCAGACAAACGCCTCTTTCTTATCTGACGGTAACAACTAGAAATACCTATGGTCTTTTATTTATATTAAATTGAAGAATAATAGATAGATAGATAGATAGAAATACTTTATTGCACACAAACTATAAGCTAAACATGACAAAAAACAAAGAAACTAAAAACTAAAAAAACAATTGTATGCAAAGGCGGCCTTATTGCTCAGAGCAATCTCTACCAATAAATCTAAGAATAATGTTAAAGAATAACAAAAATAAAGTAAAAAATTTGGAAAGGCAAATGTCCAAAACAAGTTTTCTTCTCAATATTAATAAATTAGGTATATTTATATTAAGTTCCAAAATTTAGTTTAGATAAAGCCATTTTTCAATATCTTTTTAAAAGAGAATTAAATTCATTACTAGTGACTTTTAGACAAATTACAGAGAATAATCACAAAAAGTTCAACAGTCAAATGATTTTTTTTCACAAAGTATAATGTAAAGTACATTGTACTTTTGTGCGCATTGATATGGGGAGAAATCTACCCAGACAGACAGACACACTTTCGCATTTATAATATTAGCATGGATTACAAAACGTGCCTACTCAAACTGCGTAATACGCATATTTGATTGATTATACCTATCTGTTGCTGTGGACTCTCCATCTATTAGTTTAGATTTGGATTATTTTCAATTGTGAACACTAGCCGCTCCGCTCTGCTGATCCCAGCAGGGGTCCGACTTTAACTCAACTCTGTTGCCAACGTCTATAGAGACGTACTCACTGCTTAGATGAGTAGTTGTGTAGGAAAGAATGATACACGATTAAGTGTTAGAGAATAATTTACATCTATTTGAAACGATGATACAGCATGAGGAATGTCTATTTACTTTAACCGAACCAGCACGTTTCAAATGCTATCATTTTTAGGGTCCCGTACCCGAATGGTGCCAATGGGATTACTAAGCCTCCGCTGTCCTTCTTAGCATATTTCTGTGTCCGAGACAATCACGGTGCAGGTTTTTGCAAACTATTAAATAGGGGTATGAGTTATTTAATTTAAAAAATGGTGTCGTGTCCAGTTGGTTTGATTTACAGAATGAATATGCAATTTTAAAGGGAATAAAAGTAGATCCATTTTAATTTGACTTATATCGAAGGTAGGTACTCACGAAAAAAATATATTAAAAAAACCGACTTCCAAAACCACTATAAAGTAAAAAATAACTTTTGTTTCTATACGTGTATGTATGTTGAAGTCGGGCGAGCTTTACGCTTTGATTTCTAATTTCTGTTATTATGCTCGCCCGACTTCATACATATCTTATGATCTTAATCTTAATCCAAACAATTATGTAAGTTTACCAGAAATAAAAGAATAACAAAAAAGAGATAATAGAAAAGTTATACACAATACACATACCTACACATGGTTTTTGAAACGGAAAAAAGCTTGAATATCCATCTAATTAACCACACTCAAAGTTAATTCTGAACATGATACAATCAACATGTACCTACCTACGTACTTGGATCAAAACTTTGGATTTTTTGCTGGAACATAATATTTAAAAAGATGGTGTTTAGTTAGGTACGATGTATTTTTAGGGTTCCGTATCTCAAAGGGAAAAACGGCTTACTATCTATTACCATTTTTCTCTTGAACGAAACATTTATTTTATTTATTTATTTTTCATGTACCAAAATTGTAGTTACCAAGTAATAATAAATTAAGTTACATTGGAAATGCTTATCTCTAAACAGAGATTTCTTCCAGCTTCCCATTCAAGGTTGTGAGTAAGATCTACTTTTTAAAAAATAAAAATGGCGAGCGAACGAGCAGACGGGTCGGGTCACCTGATGTTAAGTGATTATCGCCACCCATGAACATTTGCAGTACCAGAGGAACCACCAATGCGTTGCCGGTCTTTCAGGAATTTGTTGGACCGCCCCTTGAATAACCCCATGTTGTAATCTAATGGGAACACCGCCGAAGGGAGTTGATTCCACAGTTTGCATGTGCGTGGAAAAAAGGATCTGGCACAACGGGTGGTCGAAGTGCACCAGACACCCAGGTGGTGATGGTGGAATTGTATGCGGTGGCGTGCGGTGCGGTTGTAGAAAAAGAAAGTTGGAATGAGATCAAATAACTCTTCAGAACACTCCTCATTATAGAGGCGACAGACCACGCAAAGAGAGCTTACGTCTCTGCGGTGTTCAAACTTATCCTTACTCGTCCTTTTAGTAATTTCTATAAGACGCCTGAGAGTTCTTGATGTTCTCAAAGATGCGTAAGTCTGCCAACCTGTACGTGGCCAGCGTTGTGGACAAGGTCTAGACTCTTTAGGATAACTTCAAAATAGGAATTTTATGGCAAGTATTTTACAAAAACCTTCTACGGGACAGACAAGACTTCGTGGACTTCGTTACGTATGACACATTCATTAAAAATGAAACCTTCTAAGTTTGGAATAACGATCTTAAAGCTAATAACTTTACTAATGGCTGAACGATTACTTTAATCAAACGACCACTCGTAGGAGGTTAGGTTTATTATTAAGTCAAAGCCAATCAAAATAGGTACGTACATAGGTGACTTTGTAAAATTATTGAGGTAGATACAGATAAGTACGATACAGAACCTTCGAGATGCAAATTACACTCGCACTTTCCCGTAACTTTTTGCACGCGAATCTCATAACATTGTCCATAGTTAGCATAATACACGCTCGTGTCCTCCGCGCGACCGTTCACGGCCAAGGCCACTATACGCCAACCATTATATAAATTATTTTCAATTTGACAGATTGCTTTAGTGATGTCTGAATCGCTTCATAACGATTACCGATATAAATCTAGAATTCGTCCATCATACTTTATATATTTGACACCTACATACCTTTATATACCAGAAAGCTGTGATAGCCTCGTGTTTAGGACGTCCGCCTCCTAATCGTTATTCGGGTGTTCGATCCCGGGCACGCACTAACTTTTCGG
The DNA here is from genome assembly GCF_902806685.2 of Maniola hyperantus. Lineage (NCBI taxonomy): Eukaryota > Metazoa > Arthropoda > Insecta > Lepidoptera > Nymphalidae > Maniola > Maniola hyperantus. The sequence continues at coordinate 12,790,739 of NC_048545.1, read as the reverse complement.
TGTAATGTGCGTTTTAAGCACTTTAAGTAAGTAATAAAAAAAAATCATTTGCTTTAACGGTGGAGCAAAACGGTGAGGAAATCATGCCTGAGAGTTCTCTATAATGTTGCGTAATGAGTTGTCCAAGAAGGCAGGCCTTAGCCGACAATGGCTTAAAGGACGTTACCGAAGAACCGTTCTTCCCAGCGCCACGCCCGGGAAAGGAGCCCATGCCTAGAGGCCCGTACCCGCGTCTTTGCCTAGGTCAAACGGAGAAGACCCCGCTGCTGTCATTGGCATTTTGTCAAATAGCACTACACTACAGAAATCTATATAAATAAGAATGATCACCGAAATGTACGTAGGTACGCACCACGTACGCGCATAGCTTCCGAACGACTGCACTAAATTGGATACTTAATTCTTTTTTTGCGTTCGTTATTGTCAGGTTTGCATAAAAGAAAATTGTTGGAAAATCAACAGAAAAACACAATTTTCCGCGGGACGCGGACGAATTCGCAGGCAACAGCTAGTTAAAGAAATAAATGTACACAGACCCTCGTTGCTACGTAGCAAAAAACCTGATCCGCGCACAAGCACGTGGCGAGCCTCTAACGACATTTAATGAGTCGGAAAATCACAGTGCCACAGACAGACCTGTCGTGACAGTGAAAAGCTTTGCGTGACCACTTTTGCACTGCCGACAAAAAATGTACCTAATTTTCATTTCATCGTTTTTTTTTCCAACTATATACGAGTACTACCAACGTTTGCGTTAGATTGCAAACACACGAAACGGTAGGTGATGTTCTACCCTAAGGTAGGCACCTGCCTAGAAGGTGCCTATTCGATCTTCTTTTTAAGGTACCAATATTATAACTAGGAAGCCGCAAGGACATTTTATATTCTATCAGTGCGTATTAAAAGCGAGAAAACAAATCGATATACGGTAGTGAAAAACTTGGGTAAGTATATTCTCAAGCGCTTCCTAGCGCGCTCTATACACACGTAATCTGGTCCTCATTCGAATATTAACCAACGTAATCAGATTCTCATTCGAATATTAACCAACGTAACAAGATTCTCATTCGAATATTAACCAACGTAATCAGATTCTCATTCGAATATTAACCAATCAAACTTAATTAAAAAGGGGACACGTTCTAAAAACTGAAATCTGGGAGTGGTTTGGCAGATTCCCGTAAAAATATGAAGCTTCAAAGTTACACGGCCTCAAAGATTTGTGTGTAAATCTAAGAGTTTGATTGGTTAATATTCAAATAAGAACCAAACTACGTTTGTGTGAGACATACCTACATACATACATAAGGATATTGTAGAAAGCCATAATATTATTACAGATGAATTACAGATAGACACTCATACTAGTTTCTGAGAAGAAAACTTCGTGGTGAAAGGAAAGGACAGTAGAATAAATTGGACATTTTCAACTAAATTAAACCACATGTTACGCAATCGTAAAGAAAACCGTTTGAATCGAACGAGAGTCGTGTGAGGGCCGACGCATATCGGCTGAGTGAAGTGGAACTGAATGTTTTATAACGACTCTTTATGAATTTTGACATACAGCGCTGAAATAGGGATACCTACTGAAAGCTCAAACATGAGCATTTTGGCATAACTCTGCGGTTATGCCAAAGCAAATCTATACAGCAAATATTATAGAGGTAGCTAATGTTTGTTCGTAGGAAGTAAACTCTGCAACTACTGAACCGGTTTTGAAAATTCTTTCACCAGTAGAAAGCTACATTATTCTTGAGGGACATATGCTATATTTTATTTAAAAAAAGAGAGATTAGATTAGAGATCCCTAAAAAATTTAATTAGCTACCTGTGCGAAGCCAGGGCGGGTCGCTAGTCTATATCTATATCTATACTATTATATAAAGAGGTAATGTCGTTAAGTTTGTTTGTAGGGGGTAATCTTTGGAACTACTGAACCGATTTTAAAAATTCTTTCACCAGTAGAAAGCTACATTATTCCTGGGTGACATAGGCTATACGGGATCTTTAAAAACCTAAATCGCGGGCGAAGCTGCGGGGATCAGCTAATAAACTATAAAGTTTGAGGTTTTCTTTACCTGATATTATCACGGGGCTTTTATAGGTGACATATACATATTGCCAGCCCCAAAGTTCCACAATTAAAATCAATCTATAATTAAATATAAAATTATAACATTTTGAGAGGATTACTAATTTTATTTAAGTAGTTTGAGTTGTTATCAACAAAGACGCTGCGCATTGACTCCACTCCACTCTGTATGTGTGTATTACTCCTCAGTTTGATCGACGGCAATCATTCGATGTGTCTTCTAAACTTTGATGTACCTAGTTAAGAAGAAGCGCTTTGACTGAAACGATTATCAAGTTAAGTAAAGCCTAGGTCAAACACAAAGGCGATGCGGGCAGCCGCCGCTGCCGCAACGCGATTGATTTCCGTGTAAACCATAGCAACTCCGCGACTCGACGTAAGTCAAAGTAAAATATTAATTCTAATTGGGTACATTGTATGGTCAGTCGTTGAATTTGTAAGATGTAATGGTGATAATAATTAATTACGTAAACTAAAAACTAAAGCTACGAGGGTTCCGAACCCACTCAGGTCTGAGAAGAAAGAGCCCACAACAAACTCAGCCGGGTATTCTTTTTATTATCACCACAATCGTATTTCATTTTATCTCCGCGACTTTATTATCCTCAGTAAATGAACAAACAAACGCATCTTTAGGTACATCTGTGCTTACTAAACAGCTCTCACAGTACATTTAAACAGAACTTATTTTGTCTTGTCCGTTTAGTACAGGTTTACAGAGCTCGACAATGTCGATAGATTTCCAGTACGTCTATCGAAATATTATAACGTTAAAATAAAATAAAACCAAATTCTGTCGTACAATTTTAAGGCTTGAATTGGGTATTTGACTACATCAAAATAAATTATTTCTCTAAAATCCACGTCCTTTGTTAGTTTTAAGTGTGATAGTGTAAGATGAAGTGTAGGTACTGATACTGTATGAACTGGTATTAAGGTACTGGAGTATTCAATTTGCTCGCGGGGGAGTGGCTTGAATCAACGACGTTTATGTCCAGATAATATCTGACCGACAGAATAAGCCGCTCTTGTATTCCCGTCACGCGCTCCCATTCCTTCAACTTAGTGCATCGTAAGTGCTTGCAAATGTGCAAGCACTTAACGCGCATGTGTGGGTGTCACGCACACACAGACGAAGGACCTTGGTGACAGTGTGAACGAACTCGCGCTAGGTAAACATCGTTTAGATTATGGTCTATGTCAGTGTTTTCAAAACTTTTTGTCACGTTAATTTTTTCGTCGCCAAATTATTTTTTTGGTTTTTCCTTAAATACCTCTCTAGTCCATACTAACAATTTTTTTACTGTAGTAATTAGGTACTATAATTAAAGAATCGCTAGTTTATCTGCCTCAGCATCGCTCGGGTGAAATTTCTGAAAATACTTGTTTTCAAATCTCACTTTTCGTGTCTGATTTTAATTACAAAATTCAGCATCCGCTGCCACAAAATACGATACCTTTACCACTGGGATATCTACTCATGTATACCACAGTCTCTTAGCCTACAGTGTTGGTAAAGTTTAGACGTACCTACGCATTGGGTAAGAGGAAGTCATAACCATTTACTACATATTCACTAGGGATTCGTGGGGTAGGCAGTAGGCAGTAGGCAGGTAAACAGTGTAATCTTTCATCAAATGTCACAAATGGTTAGGCCGTCAGTTTATCCGCTGCGATTCCATGTCGAAAACAACTCCATGTCATTCCATAGATACGCACGTCCATATTACCACGGATATTACCTACCATATTCATACACAAACCACAGAGTATAGAAATTAGGCGGACGGGATTTCTCTCATTTTAACCCATCGCCGTCCCACTACTGAAGACTAAACTCCTCTCAGAATGAGAAGGGTTTAAGCCATAGTCTACCACGCTGGCCAAGTGTGGATAAGTAGTATCACACACTTTAAGAACATTTCGGAGAACTCTCAGGCATACAGATTTCCTCACGATGTTTATCTTCATCGTTAAAGCACGTAATATTTATATAATTGCCTAAAACGGACATACATCGTAACGCATACACCCAACGTACAAAGTTAGAAGTCAAATACTGTTGGAATAATATGATGTCGAGGTGTTTGGCGCGCAAAAATAATTATGCGTAACATCATAACTAACCTTGTGCTTAGCAAACACAACATACATGAGTTTAGTTCATACGCAAAAAGGAACTCCAATCTTTAATGTCGAGGCCTTGATAAATTCACTTTTATCGCATAAGTAAGTATGATGAGATGACAGTATTTTTGAAAGATACATTGCTAGGCTTTGGATACATTTTCCATAGATTTTAATCACTAACGTTAAAATGGATCGCTTTACAGGGTTAGTTACGTGCGCAACACAGGCATACACACAGTGAACATAATCATCAATAGTACACGATCGGCTTCTACGAACCGGCCTCATTTTCTGGACCATGTACGCTCTATATTTTTGCTCAGTCTACGGCAAAAACATGGAATTAATAAGAGAGAATTCTGCGAAATAATGGACCTTGTAGCGGTGGTAAATGATGCTGAATATATCATCATCAGATGTAATTTTGGTAAATGTGAAGATGGAACATGAGAAAAAGTTATAAAAATGAAACATCATTTTTTACACATTTCGAAGAATCTTTCGAACAAATGATGCCAATTTTTCCAACCTTTGAAACATGTGTAATATTTTTGAGTTACTAAGTACATTGTTCTTATTTATGTTTTTTTGCTATATCGTGTGGTTTTCCCCGTCCTCCGACAAACAGACAAAGGCGTATCAAATAAAATTAATTACATTTTACTTAGTTCTGAAATGGATTCCCGAAGTAGGCCTACTCGTACCTACATGAATTAAATGTTTTTGAATTAAAAAAAAAACATTTTATAGGTACCTTATATTTGTAGGTCTCTTCTATTTTAGCAATTTTTTTTAAACTAAGTAGGCAGGTATATGTATAGGCTGCGTTTGAATGCGATCACTCAAAATGGTAGGTAATGATGCAGCCCAAGGTGGAGTGTGCCTGCCTAGGTTTCTATTCACTCTTGTTTTGAGACACCAATAAGTGCCTTCTCCACCGTAGTAGCTCGTAGATACAGAGCTAGGTAAGTAATGGGCATGCGCCGCCCTGTACGACAAACAAGGCAATTGCTCGGACGCGTAGATAGCCATCACGCACGCTACGCTTAATACCATCCGACATTACCCGTATCTCAGTTTAAATACACGCACACCAATGATATACAACACATAAGATACTTATACGCATTATAACATTAATAAATACAACATAGTTTGTTTTACGAGTGTTTTCAGTATAAGGTCAACAGAAGGTTTTAAATCGATTATTAAATATTTCTGCGTAGGCATCAATATCTTTTCAGCTGAATTTGTTGCATTTCATTATGGAATTTAGGCTACAATGGGGCTGGCATGACCGTGTCGAACAAAAGTCCCAACAAAATAAAATTTAAAAAAAAGATACACATAAAGGCAAAACGACGATGCCCAATTACATGTAACGATATAAGATTCAATGTGGAATGGAGCAGTATTGACTACGGACCGGAGGAATATTCGCGTTTGTTCCATTTACTACAGCACAACAAAAATATCTGCAAAAAGTACAAAAAAATTACTTCTAGCTAAATAAAACAGTTTTTCTAGCACAAATGTTATTTAAAAAGCAGGTAACTATTCATTTTTACATGTATGTCTAAGGAACTGTGTATCCTTGGTTTAATATGCCTATCAATGTCACGGACCGATGTTTGTCAGGTACATTTCATAAAACACAGGAATTTATTACAGGCCCTTAACCGTTTCGACCTTACCTACCTACGTACGTACTCTATACGGCATTTTAATGGCAAATCTCAGAATCAAGGGTAATAATATTATATAAACATTGACTTGACTATTCCATTACTCGCTTCTCATTTCTTATTTATTCGAGTTCTCGGGAGCAGTAAAATAAGATACGACAGATTTATTTGATAACCATAAAGGGGCCAATTGGAGAGCGATGTTTTGCTCTTAACAAATTACGACTAGATCCTACCTATCCATTTGAACCATTATCAACTTTTAATAATATAATCCGTTGATGTGCAAATAACGTCATCTGTAGTTAAATAAAAGGAGAAATTGACTGATACTTAATGGTATTCTTGTTGCAACAATGCATTATAGCCAATAGTGAGCAAGTGTCGGCCAATCAGAGGGGCTTGCGATCGTTACACTGTAGCTGTCATTCTACCGTAATCGAGCCACAGTCAGTCAGTAAGTCAGACTTCTTTTTATATTATCAGATCGCGAACCCAGCAGGAAATATCGTAGCGAGATAGCGGTTTCTTAGAATGTCTCTATCGTTGAGACCGACAAAACGTAACACAGACGTCACGTCGTCACACCGTAGGTATGAGTGACAGAGACAATGCTCTACGAAGCCGAAATCTCTTTCCAAAGGTCGATGTTACAATATTTCCTGCCGGCTACTGCAGATTTCTGATTTCTAATAATTATTCGAAAATAATAATAACAATAGTGTAAGAATAGTAGACTAACGTTTTACTGTTACTAACGAAACCTAATAGCCACTTACGGCGGCCTTGGATAAAACACAAGTCTAAATCAATTTCCGTGACAACTGTAAGAGCACTCATGAATAGAAAGTCCGCATTTGCGACTGAATTATACGGAACGAATAGCGAAAATAGTGAAATCGGATTAGTTGGTACCTAGAGCCAAATAAGTGCATCGATTTAACTTTTTGGGGCACGATGCCGCGTAGAGGCGATATAAGGAGTATATGGATTTAATAAACTGTCATAACTGTCATTTTTTAGGTTAGCGCACTTCCATTTTAGGCCCAGTTGTATGACAAGCGGTTAACAGACGTACCTAACTGTTAGCAAAAAACTATGCAAAGCGGGAGAAACTTCGAGAGAGGTGGGCTTTTAATAAAAAAAATATTTCAGTCTTAAATAACTTCAAAACATACACAACGATACAGACGGCACCTGGATAATATTTATTTGGATTGAATGCATGACGAATTTATTAAAAATATTATTGACGACAAGATACAGAGAAGGCTTAGAAGGCAACGCAAGTCCAAGGATATATTATGTCAATAGCGGCTACACGGCGTGTGCTACTCTACACTAAAAAAAACTCTATAACCATCTTCGCATTATTGCCTTCTAATGAAACCGGTTTTGCACACATCACACAAGCAGATCGCCTGGATGGTTTCAAAGTTTATAACGGACAACGGTAGCAACATTTTATGTTTATAACATAACATAACATAACATAGAAGACTAGCTTTAGCTCGCGACTTCGTCCGCGTGGACTACACAAATTTCAAACCCGTATGTTACCCCGTTAGGGGTTATATTTTCAAAAATCCTTTCTTAGCGGATGTCTACAGCTATCTGCATGCCAAATTACAGCCCGATCCGTCCAGTAGTTTGAGCTGTGCGTTGATAGATCTGTCAGTCAGTCACCTTTTCATTTTATATACATACATATATAGATTGATTAGGTCAAGAAGAAAGTGGGGGTGGAAAGCAAAAGACAGAGTTTGATAAGGATGAACAAAGTTACACCGACAAGAACACAGGCTCCAAAATTGTAGAAGAAAGGAATTCCAGGCATGCAAGTGGATGGAGTGTGCCCCTGCAGCGGGAGGTAGTATACTACAAAGGAAGTACTATAATAATCTAAATATCTACTCAAAATGGTTATGCTTTACGTATCTGTTCATCTCTGTCTCATTTAATGTAGAATGCTTTATCCAACAACAGTTAGACACGGCCGGGTGCGTTTTATAACATCCATTCAAATTACGTAATATTATTTATAGTTGTGATTAGAGAAAACCACTAAAACTCAGGCACGGTTGTAAAATATTTAATTATATGGCCATTATTTACCTTTATTTCAAAAGTTAGACGTTGTTTAGTTTCCATTTCTACTGTAAAACAATAAATGAATCTTATAATATTGGAAGAGAAAGCCTTTTATTACTTCAGTATCTTTCGAAGGATTTCTTGGTGATTTACAAAGGGCTTTGAAGATTTTGGCTTACCTAGTTGTCAGCCATTTACTTTTTTTCCAATCCCCTTATTGATATTTTAATTTAAACTTATACAAAAAAATTGTTTACACACGCGACTTAGTTCGCGTGGACTACACATATTTCAAACGCCTATTTTACCCCCCTAGGGGTTGAATTTTCAAAAATCCTTTCTTAGCCTACGTCATTATAGCTATTCTGCATGTCAAATTTCAGCCCGTTTCGTCCAGTAATTTGAGCAGTGCGTTGATAGATCAATCAGTCAGTCAGTCAACTTTATTTATATATTTAGATTTAGGCGCCAGTAACCTATTGTAGGTCCATAACATAATTAAATCTGCTTCTATATTTGGATGCGCCATCAGTTGCATAATTATGATTACTTTTATAGTTATTAGTCACTGACGAATAAAAATTGCAAGCAATGTTACTCGCACATCCTCATTAGCTGCTCTTATATGATTCCAGCACTAAATCGTTTCTTAAAGGTGTTAATTTCATTTCAAACTAGCTGTTGCTTGCGCCTTCGTCCGTGTCCCGCGGGAAACAAAAAAGAATCATCTCATTTGGTCCAGTCGTTCTCAAAGTGATGGCGTGACGACGAGAAGTAGGGATTCATTTTTATATATACCATTTTCTTTGGATGCTTCTCAAGTTTAATATGATCACTTCCACAGTGGTTAGTCACGAATGAACATAGCTCAAGTAGTGTTGCTCAACGCACATCCTCATTAGTCTCTTATAGTTCTTGCACATACAACTGAAAGGGTCCTGGGAAAGATCACAGCTTTCCCTCAGACGCTGAGCGTGTTACGTCACGAGTCACGCAACAACGCATTTAGTTAACCCACTTGCCAATAAATTTTCTTCATTCGATTTTACGGACCGGTTTGATTTTATGATACCACTTATAAGCTATAACAACTTCTGCAGCTTACTAAGGCTCGATGTAAACAAAGTTTATGTATTGTAGAGATTTCGTAAATTAGTCTCGTGAAATCGTTTGGGTAAACAAAACTTTTATTTGGAAAATACTTCTTTTTAGGGTTCCGTACCTCCAGAGAAAAAGGAACACTTATAGGATCACACGTTGTCTGACCGTCGTGTCTGTTGACTTCCCGTTGACTTAGAACCATGCAGGTAGCATTGTCATACAGCACAAGTAAAGCTAAAAATGCGAAAACCGCATAGTTACATAAAATATAGTATTATTTCTTATAAGTTAGTACGGAACCCTTCGTGTGCGAGTCCGACTCAAATTTACCGTTTTTTTTGTAAGGTATCGACATCGCAATAGTCGCACGGTTTCGACAACAAGGAAAAACAGATGGATTTTTTTTCGAGCGAAGGATTACGTACGAGAAAAACAGAAGCGGCTTAACAAGAACACGTTTCTACTTTGGACAGATTTAGTGGAAAGGCTTATCTAATATCTAATAGAGATAATCTTGCTGCGAACTCTACAAAAACATAGCATAGCTAGTTTGCCTATGAACAGAATTCAAGAACAATTTTAGAGCAGTTACGCACTCATACGATCCGAGTCCGTGAAAATATGGATATAAAAAACCCGGACCGAACTCGGATGTTACTTACGCAATAATCCGATCTTTGATCCAAATCCAAGCTGGATGTGGATCAAAGATCGGAGATATTCTCACGGGTGACGGACAGACATCGGATGACGGAAGTCAATTCTGGTGCGTAAGCTACCATACAAATAGTTCTATGACTACTTCGGAACGTATTTTCACGGATTCGGATCGGATGAGTGCGTAACCACCCTCAGTCATATAGGTAGACTAGAATCTCAAGAAAAATACGGAAATGAAACTCCAAAGTTAGCAACACTACTCCGTGAGTATCCTATGAACATAGTACATAGTACTCTGGTGGTGAATATTGTTTTTCAGTATCATAGTGAATTTTGTTTTTAACTTTAAATACATAAGTTTCGTGGTTATGCCGAAAATTTGCCTATGCCTATTTGCCATGAGATTCTGGTCTTACTATAGTAGGAAAATTTCACTAAATGTTCGTCGAAAGCGCTCAAACAACTCAAATCCATTTATTTTGTTTACCTTAATATCTACATGGCTACTAGATAAGATCCCACATAAAGGCATGAACCATAATACATATAACCTTTATCTTGTTTGTTTGGGTTAAAGCAAACTTAATGAGATAACGATAAAACAACAGTAAAGTGTCGCGCCATGAAAACAAGTGCGTAATTTACTATTACTAAAACTTATAGAGAGAGAGCCAGCGCGTGCCAGACCTTCGTTATTTTATAAAAGCTGAAAGTTTCTCTGCGTATTGTCCCCAACACAGGGAGGTAATATCAGCAACTATGGAGTTTGGATCATGGTGGCTTTGGGATATAACAGGTAATATAAAGGTGTAAAAAATCTTACGTCAAAGTATAAAGTCTTATTTATATTTTCTTCGGAATAGTATAAGAAATCACGTCATGTCAAGCATTGCCAGGCACATAGTGTCGTGGCAGCTCTCTGCAAAACACCCTTAAGCTTTAACAATTTATTAAACTTTGGCTGTGTTATGAAAGTGAGGATCGTGCAGTGACTGCGAACTCAGCTCTCGACAAATGGGGGAGGTCATGCCGAAAGGATTTATTCCTTTAATAGTTTGGTAGTGCTTGACCTTGGATGGAGGATCCATTGATCCTCATTGGTCCTAGGATAGCGGTAGAAGATTCAGCATAACATAACATTCAACTTTTAAACTTTTTAAATTTCAAATTACCTATAGTACGCGACAGGTCGAGACGGCAATCAGGATGGGGACGCCCCACACACCCCTATAGCCCCCGCGCTAACCCGGTGCGGGATAGTGCGGGTGACAGGCGGGTGTGCGAGGCGTCCCTCCGCCTCATACTCCGATTGCCATCTTGACAATATTTATTATATAAACTTTAACAATTTATTAAACTTGAAGGGTGTCTGGCAGGGGTTTGCCACCATACTAGGTAAGTGTCTGGCAATGCATGACATGATTTCTAGTACTATTCAGAAGAAAAAAAATTTAGACTATGCTTTGACTTAAGATTTTTTACACCTTTTTTATCTTTTATCTCCCAAAGCCACCATGATCCAAACTTCATAGTCGCTGATCGGTCCTCCCGGTATTGGGGACAATACTCAGAGAAACTTTTCGCTTTTATAAAATAACGAAGTTCTGGCACGTGCTGGCTGTTAGCCCATTGCGTAACAAGTTCTTAATACTTTATACCCAACACACTTATCATAGTACCTAGTCTTAATGGTTATGTTTTTAGTACTTCTTAGTGAGAACTTATATTACATAATCAGTTTCTAGTTTACTACTTAACATTAAGGGGAATGGTAAATGAACCCACAACTCGGCGCCCAAGTGCGTACGGTTTCCCGAAAGTAAATTAAAATCCTTGATGAATGAAATGATTAAAGCGTATCTTGCTATCAGTCTATTGAAAACTACAATCTATTAATACGTAAAAACGGAGTGTCACTGATAAATCATCATCATGATTAACCCATAACAAACTCACTAGAGAGCACGGGTCTCCTCTTAGAGGGTTTTGTCTATAGTCTACCACGCTGGCCATGTGCGGATTGGTAGACTTCACACACCTTTGAGAACATTATGGAGAACTCTCAGACATGCAGGTTTCCTCGCGATGTTTTCCTTCACCGTTAAAGCAAGTGATATACATGGTTACAGGAAAAGAGGACACGATCCCGTTAAGGGGTTATAGTACAGGACATTAGCTATCAAACGACCCCTAAAGTGCTTATGCGAAAGTGTATCGTTTTCGAGTTATTCATTTTTTTATTTTTTTCTTGGTAAAAGGGTGTTTGCCACTTTAAAAATTAATAAAAAAAAGGAACAATGTATTTCAGCAGATTTTTTTTTATTTCTTGCTAGTACATATCCTTGTTAATAATAAACAGTTATAAAACTAAAAATAACTTCAAGCATTTTAAAATTACAGCCCAAAAACTGTACACGTTTTCGATTTTTAAATTTAATTCTGTGAATAACTTTCAAATTTTCTGTAAAAATTACTATGGCACTTATCCTGCGGATTATTTTAAAAACATCTACGTTTCGTTAGGTATCCATTGGTACAAAAAAATTACAAAAAAAATCATAAAATCAAGAAAAAATTACACAACAAAGAGACAAGGTAGAAAATTCTAACAAATGCTATTGCCAAAGAATTAAATCAGAATCAATGTAAAAACGAGTTTAATGCAAAAAAGTTATAGATTATTTTTAATAAGGTCAAAAGGTAACATAAAATCAGTCAAGTGCGAGTCGGGCTCGCACACGAAGGGTTCCGTACCATCGTACAAAAAATAACACTTTTTAATTTTTTTTTAATTTTTATGGCAGCCATTTTGTAATTTATAGTATTAATTGTTATAGCGGCAATAAAAATACACATTATGTTACTAAGTATACAAACAATAGTAGGTACATAGCTTTCTAACGTTCTCTACATTCTACTTACATCTAACGTATTATTATAGTTTCTAATATTTTACAACAATAGAAGAGAAAGATCGATCGAAGGAAATTTTCACTTGAAGTAAACGTAATCTAAATAATTATTATTAACCAGATGATGTTCGCGACTTCATACGCGTGCATCATCCCCGTGGGAACTCTTTAATTTTCAGGGATAAAAAGCCTGTGTCCTTCCTTGGGATGTAAGCTAACTCTTTACCAAATTTCATCGAAATCGGTTAAAATGTTGGGCCGTGAAAAACTAGCAGACAGACAGACACACTTTCGCATTTATAATATTAGTATGGATGGATAAAAAGTAGTGTACCTCCGTCTCCAGGATGCAAGCTATCTCTGCACCAAGTAGGTGATGCCCGCAAGTTCGTGGATGTGGATTTAGGTTTCTCTAAAATTCCGTGGGAAATCTTGAATTTTCCGTGACAAAGGCAGCCCATGTCATTCCTTAGGACGCAACCTATCTATGAATTTCGTCTAAAACGGATGAGCCGTGGAAAGCTAGCAGACAGACGGACAGGCACACTTTCGCATTTTATAATAGTATCGATTTAACACTGTCAAGGAATTATGAATTATGCTCAATTAATCACTTCGCTCGCAACATCTATTGTCATAAAAGAAAGCTTCGGGTCAAATAAAAACAGATGGGTGGCTTCAACTCTTAGGAGTCAGCGACAAGCTGTCCATATAAATGGAAAGATATTTTTTCGGAAACAAAAAAACTACGCTAGATCTAATGTATCTTAATGTATTTTCCTTAGACGTGGCAGTTGAGATTGATGGTTAGACAGCGAAAGTGAGGATCGTGCAGTGACTGCGAAGTCAGCTCTTGACAAATGGGGGAGGTCAGGCCGGAAGGATATTCATTTATTAGTTTTTTTGGCAGGGCTTGACCTGGGATGGAGGATCCATTGATCCTTGTTGATCCTGGGATAGCGATAGAAGTTTCAATCAACATAACACATACGACTTTTTACTATGCCTTCAAGGATTGTGAGTTTAAGTATCAAGTTACCTACCTAAAACTGCATCATGTATGCAAGTGGGATCGCATTTAAGGACTTATTTTGATCAAAAAATTGATTCACCTTATAGGTACATTTGACTAAAGACATCTAGTTTTACTCAGCATGTGGTAGATACTCGTATCTATATGAATATTTTTATTTTTTAATTGCATCGACGGATCGTCAGAACTTTAGAATAAAGAATAACGTTTGATATGATACAATTAGTAATGCAAAATTGATCACAGTTTATAACAAGACATCTTCAATAACAGCGAGAGTTTTAAAAAGTGAAGGCCAATTCTGGTTATAAGTACCTATTTTGTTACTGGAATAGAAATAAATTAATGCATGACTAAAACTGTAGGTAAGCCAGATAAAAAATAGACACACCGAAAAGATTATATAAAAGACGGAAACAAGTAAGATTAGATATCCGTTCTCCAACACGCGACTGAGCTCTATTGTCATTCAAACCGCGCGATGTTTTAGGACTTCCTACCTATGTGAAAAAGAATACTTATGAATAGAAAACAACTTTTTAAAATTCGACACGTCAGATATTTGCATATTAGTGTAGTTATACCTAAAGCGGTATATGAGAAAAATAAATGTTTAGTGTCTAGTCATCGCTGTTCTTTTATTTATAACTAAGATAATATCCATAATCATATTGAAATGATAGTTTCTGGTTTCTACCAGGTGTTTAGAATTCGTCGACTTTTAGCAAAAGATTTTAATTTACTGTATAGATTAAAAATATTGTCTTTGAATTTTTATGACATATTTGTCTTTGTTCAACTTTCCTTTTTCTCTCTTCTCTCTCTACTACCCTTGTTTAGGTAAGATCACTATCTTAAATAGAAATATACGTACAACAATCCTTTGATAAGACGAACAAAAAACTGCTCATACCTACTGTATTGAAGAAAACTTCAATAGAGTACTCAATTTAAAAAAAGATATTTGTATACAATTTTCGAGTACATAACACGTAACCTATTAATTAATGTCACGACATAACTTAGCAAAAACTTCCAACAATTTTTTGTGTCACTTCTTTTGTACTTGGAAGGATATAATATATGGTCTAAATTCATCACAGGCTAAACTAATTAACTGTAGGCGTTAGGTATCATTAATAAAACATGTAGTAAAAACAAAGTTTTCGTCATACCCAATTAGGACAAAACTCAGACATAAGTTCCAGTTATTGTGAATCAATTCACTTGATTGGACAAAACGTGGCAAAACTCAATTAATGCCTATAGAAAATAAAAATAAACATACGGTACATACAATCACTAACAACGGACTCGGTGATTCAAAAGTGTTTGTAAACCTTAAAGGTTTATCCAGTTCAGGGTTTTAATATTCCCTGAAGAATTCGGGGCAGTAAACGAGAACTTTTGAAAATCGGCACTAGAAAAAACACACAGACAGAAGAGCATGCTTATATGTTTTTTTTCTTATTAAGACAAAACAAGACAGTAAATATTTTCCGTGACAAAAAGTAGTCTACATCCGTCTCCGGAATGCAAGCTATCTCTGTACTAAATAGATTAGTGGGAATTATTTGAGTTTCTGGGATAGCCTATGTCCTTCCCCGGGCTGCAAGTTATCTCTGTTACAAATTTCATCAAAATCGGTTAAACGGATGGACCGTAAAAAACTAACAGAGAGGCAGATATACTTTCCCCTATATAACGTCCGCGTTGACTACACAAATTTCAATCCCCTATTTCACCCCCTTAGGAGTTGAATTTTCAAAAATTCTTAGCGGATGCGTACATCATAATAGCTATCTGCAGGCCAAATTTCAGCCCGATCCGTACAGCAGTTTGAGGTGTGCGTTGATAGATCAGTCAGTCAGTCACCTTTTCCTTTTATATATTTAGATTAGTATAGATCTATGCTGATATAAGATTGCTATCTTTAGAGACTAGTAATTAGACTATGTAAGGCTACAGTCTATACATATGGCTATATCCATGACGATGCAGTTGCAAAACATATGGCAGAGGTTATGACTTGTGTCTATTTGGGGCACAGCTCGAGAGAGGCTGATTTTGCAAGACAAGAACTTGATGGATACGAGGCTTACTGTTATAAGTCCCGGAAATTGCTATTGAGCTGGAACCATGTCTCATCAACATCGAAATGACGTTCACTTCTTCACTCACGTACTTCACTCTAAAGGTGTGCTTTGCGCTTTAGTTGTATGAGTACAACTCCGCAAACCGCATTTGGTTTGGAAAACTGGCGATACTGCTTGGCTTGAAGAGTGTCCATAATCAGAAAAAAAACTTTTAACTATTCAGATATCATTTCCTTTATTTATTTCCAGAAATCGATATGATGCCATAGCAGACGTCAAATAACATAGTAAATGGGTACAAAATTGGTGTTTCCGCATAGCATTGCAATCAGAATTAGTAACAAACAATATCCACAAACAAAACCGGTACAGTTCATCAACGCACTTTGCAGTTTGAACAACAGTTAAACCGATTATGACGCTCGTGTATAATGTCGTAACTACGTCTAATTACGACAGTGATCCGTATAAATCACCGCTCTCCATAAAGGGCAGGGCGTCCCGGTTTACTGCAATTTAGTTAAGGCCTGGTTAGACAAAGCGCGAAAGCAGACGGGCACAGAAGCAGCATGGCAAAACGCCGTAAAGCAACGCTATTATAGAGGACGTTTACTGAAAAAAGCTCTAGACAACACTGGGGGGAAATGGGAATGTATATGTCCATAGGTAGGTACTATACAATATACATGCGTACTGCGCGCAAAACGTAAGGAGTAAAGCGGAAGGTTGACTGACGAATAAATCGGACATCCCTTCGTACTGACAAATAGATAGAATCACCTAATGAACAGGTTCAAGGTCAGAGTTTTATTCTCCTGACGCCAACTGGACGATACACTTATAGAAGTTTTTTTTTACTATCTTCATTTTTAAAAGACTTTTATCAGACACAGACACGCCAGCGGCCGTTTAAAAGTTGTACAGTACACGGCAGAAAGTAATTTACATCGACCTTTAGAAGGAGATAGCAGATTTGTAGAGCGTTGTCTCGGTCATTGAGACTGACAAAACGTCATATAGGAATGAGTGGCAGAGAAAACGCTCTTCAAAGCCGAAATGTCATTCTAAAGGCCGATGTACATTACTTTCTGCCGCGTACTGTAATATAGTTCGACGGTGCCTTAATGGGAACTTCCTTGTACAGTTGGCGTCAGATAAAAGCTCTGACTCTAATCAGCGCATTAGGTAACTTCCACCTACATTAGATAGTGGTTCGATCTATATTACTTATACTTGGTGGTACAAAATGAATCGCAAGTCGCAACAGGGAGTTTGTTCTGTCACGTTATTGATAGAAAAGTTGAGTAGCCACGTGAAGACAAATACCATTGATAACTGTCGGCCCTTCCTTTTTGGACACGTCTCGGTCGCGCGTTGTGTTTGCCCAAGTCTGAACAATTCACAGGCGCGATGGTAATCGCTACCCCTTTTTGTGAGGTGAATTACCTACAAGCCGCGACGGACGGCTCTCGCAAATTATTTTATAATCGCTCGGAAAAAAGTAAAACGGTAAACACGTTATTTAACAATTTGCTACAGCGAGAACCATGTGTTTAATACACGTTTCTTGATGTTCGCTGAAAAATTGTAAGGTTCTTTCGATGACACCTTTTCACGTCAAATTTTTTTGATTTCAAAGATTTTGAGTTTTTATCAGCGTAATACTTAACTACTGGCAATTTTGTTAGTGTTTATTATGCTTTTGATATGTATAATATGATATCAACAATAGGCGAGCCGGGCCGTCAAGCTAGAGCTATCAATAATTTCTTTAGATATTTTACAGACATCTTTTTGCATCAAAAATGTGATCAAATATTTTACTTTAATAGCCCTTGACATGGAGATGCAGGTAAACCTGGAGCGAATATGACAGTTTTATAAAACCCAGCCTCCTACTCGATTTGTACGCGGCATCGAACCGGAACGTTAAATCGCTTGATGGCACGAGCTCTAACCACAAACAGACCAGACCTGAGCTTTAGAAATACATTTTCTGATTTACCATAACAGGGATCAAAGACGAAGTCTGTACCTCTCGCTTATAAGACCACAGTGCTCACCACAGCGCCAGCGAGGTCGCAATTTTTTTTCGACATTTGAGTACATTATGGAGAACTCTCTCTCTCACTCTCTCTCTGAACTCTCAGGCATGCAGGTTTCCTCACGTTGTTTTTCTTCACCGTTAAAGCAAGTGATATTTAATTGCTTAAGAAGAGGTGCGTGCCCAACGAACCCCTAGCTATTAGGAGGCCGCCTATCACTGCTTCGACTTAATTCCAATTTATATGTATAGAAAGACAAAAATTCAGTCCAATGACCTTCAACACTATAAACTGGTTGACTGGTACCCATTAGTAAAGTTTTGAATGTCACAGCGAATAATGCTCCTCATCACATTGTCCCCTGTCATGCGATGCCCCAACTGGCACGGGGGACTTGCCCACGAGGTGAATAACCGAACTTTATCTTTGTAGACAAACTATATTGGACGTGTGACATCATTATTGTGACAGTTTTATGAACGTTCGTGCTGGTTCGCTTTGGTGACTACGGACTACTGTTGATGTTCAGTTTTATTGCTTTGTTATTTTAACAAGACGATTTTTTTATTATTCTGATCCAAGCTTGATTGCAATCTCACCTGGTGGTAAGTGATGATGTAATCTAAGATGGAAGCGGGTTAACCTGGAAGGAGTTGTTTTTATTAAACCCATACCCCTTTAGTTTCTACACGGCAGAAACCGAAACACTAAATCGCTTGGCGGCACAGCTTTGCCGGTAGGGCAACCCGCCGGCCGCATGTAGCCTGCGCCCTGCATGTTTCCTGCTTGCGGCCCGCAACGATTTTGTGAATTCAATCTATTCAAAAATACTCTATTTATGGAACTGGTAAACTTACGGGGCTGAAATAGTAACCTTTGACTACAATCATCGCACAATATTGAAACTTCAACGAACATCCGCCAAAGCCGTAAGTATTACCGAAGATTTTTGCAAACCCATTTCCACGTGACAGCGCCTCATATTCCGATTGCCATGTCGACCTGTCGCGTACCTACTATGGGTACCTAACTAATTTTGACGAATTCAAAAGGTTTGCTCAACAAATAATTAGGTACTTAATAAATAAACTGGGGCTGTAAAAAATATGTAAAAGTAACAAAATATTTCATGTTTTTGGATTTTAAGTTATCATCGATATCGATTTATTATTATTTTTAAGTACATAATAATGCAGCGGGTTTTATTGCAACAAAGCTTTATACTTATACTATAATCTCTATATATAAAAATGAATCGCTGAATGTGTTGCTGATCGCAAATCTCGAGAACAGCTGAACCAATTTCGCAAATTCTTTTTTTATAATATTCCTTGAAGTAGGTATACGAGGATGGTTCTTACGGAGAGAAAAAATTAAAAAAAATCCTGAAAAGAATCAACTGTTAGGCGGTTCGAAGTTCGCCGGGGCAGCTAGTTACCTATTAATATAAATACGCGACAGGTCGAGATGGTAATTAAAATTCAGCCACATTCGTTTACCCTCTCTAGACGATTTAATAAAATATAACCAAAACCATGCAGTAAAATACCCATGCCAGTGAACCGTCGATAAGCGTTCGCGTACTTTATTTACTTTATTCCGTGCCAGCTCAAATTCCATTGAAAAGCGACTTCAGTATTCCTTTTTAGGTTTTTGGCTGCGTCGGCATTAGGAGCCTGGTCGTAAATTTGGTAACTGTAGGTACACAACTCCTTTTGGTACCCACTACGAGTTTCCAGGCGAACCACGCCCTATTCAAATTGTATTATTTCGTTTCGAGAATTCCGAGAACAATGCTGCACTCCATTTTATATTCATAATACAAGCAGATATCAGGCTGATAACTCCATTTACTAAATAAAATAAGATATATAAAATGGAAGAGACAATTTCGAAGAAGCTTTTAAATATTTCATGAACCTATTTTAATAACACTCGGTTAGACAGCAATGTAGAAATAACCAATGTCAAAATATGAGCTCTGTGGCTATTATTCAGTGTTAGATACTGTGTTAGCGAATCACCCCGCAAAAGCAAATATTAAGGACGTCGCGTCGTCTCACTGTATGTACTTACGCTGTGGTAAAACTATGCAGCTCAGTTTAGTCACATTGACGATACGGACCGGTGCTATAGACAGATTCAATTATAGATTATATAGTTATCATTCCTATATCAGCAAACGCATATTTCTATATTAATTGCGTCAATAAATAAGATGAACATCTAAGACCACTCGTAGGTATGCTACTAGTAATATATCATTATATTAATGCGCTCTAATCTCGGAAAATCTCCCTCTTGAATCCCTCGGTTTAGGTGGTTAGATCACTTAGATTTAGAAGTTTGATTGGTTTTCGGGATTGTGTGTAATATAATTTAACGTGAGTGTAAATTAATAACTACGAACAAGTAAAACATAGAAAGATTTTCACGGGATCCCTCAGAAAAGCGAACTTCACAGAGTTCCCCGAAGTAATTTTTGGTTTATTAATCCATACTTAATATTATAAATGTGAAAGTGTGTCTGTCTGTCTGTCTGTCTGCTAGCTTTTCACGGCTCAACCGTTCAACCGATTTTGACGAAATTTGGTACAGAGGTAGCTTGCAATCACATCGCAACGGAGCAACGGATCGACGTGATTTTTTGCATACATTCAAAACCTATAGAGAGTGACATATCCTACTTTTTATCCCGGAAAATTTAGTAGTTCCCATAGGATTTTTAAAAACCTAAATCCACGCGTACGAAGTCGCGGGCATCAGCTAGTATCAAAAAACAAAAGTGCGAGTTTTTATCTGATCTAGAGTATTGTAAGTTCTCTCTATAATTTAGAACCCAATTGTGCGAAGCCAGGGCATATCAGCTAGTCTGAATTAACAAGCTTGATCATGGACTAGGTCCTGCTTAATATTGAGCAGCCTTTCGTAGCTACCAGGGTATTCACACGGTGGAGATGTCAACGCACTAATCATTAAATGGGAGCAAAAACTAAGAACAAAACTGCGATTGATTGAAGCAAAAAACTTTTGACATGCAAAATAGTTTCAGTTATAAAAGCATCTACACATCTGCCAACTCCAACTTTGGTCGGCAGAGACATTTCATATTTGAATATTGTTTGGCAAGGATGTATTCCGGGGAGTATGCTCCCCCCATGTCGTTAACATTTCTTCTACACGTACAATACGCTTTGCATCATCATTTCTCATACGTATAGCTAGGGCTAAATCAGCCCAATTCAGCAATTAACATTATTGTTTTACAATAGCTAGGTTGAAGCGTGAATGCAACCGATATTTTTTTCAAGCAAAGTCCATCGGTAACTCGGCAAGATTTAACTGCCTGACTGACAATTAAATATAAATTAGGTTTTGATCAGAATGGATCGACGGCCTCAAAAAGGTGGTGGAAGCGGGTGGATGAGAAAGACGGAGGATCGTGTTTGAAGGAGCGCTCTCAAAAATGAATATACCCAGCAGTGGACATAACTATATAATCGGATGGACGATTTGATAGCACATCTGTAAGCGCTTTAACAAACGTTGAAATGCTAATCATACGAAAGCTTATCATTAAAATATGATGGTACCTACCATTGTGAATGTGAACGGTGTAGGTATGTTTTTATGATTTAAACGTTGCCAACAAAAATCGAGACGTCTTTCTCAACAAAGCTAACGTTATAATTGGTTAAAATTACAAAGCTCTGCGATTGAAGGATTTGAACTTAATTATATACCTACTTAGAAACATTACATTGTTAGGAAGACATGTTTAGTGTATTTGATGGAACGTAATTGGCCGTAAATACAATGACATTGATGAAAATACAAGAAAATTATAAGTACAAAGAATAAAAACATTAACAGAACTGAACTCAATGCAATTACTTAAAAATGCTATTGAAAAACAGTTTGTGGAAGAGATAACCCAATCAGCTAAATGATAAAATTATGAGCAGGACCCCATACTATACAATACACTACTAAAACAAAATAAGAATTGAAATTAAAACATGCAGTAGTAGTATCATCGAAGTAGGTACCTACTGTCGCAGGTTAAGGAGTTAGGCGTTTGGTACCATCACAGTACATTTTAATTATTCTACTTACAAAATACCTATTATTATGTTATTTTTAATTTTTTTACAGTTATTTTAATTACAAGATTATTAAATTTCCAAGATTTTTTTTTATTCAAATTAGATTACTTCAGACGTGTTACTAAAAGAATTATAAACATAAATCTTTCTTCAATTTAACGATTAAAACTGTCCAGTTTTTTGTGCATGTCTTAAGACAGGTGTTGTTCATCTGCGTAACAACTGCTAACAACCTCTTTATTTCAGCACTAACACTCCAAATTACTATAATTACTATTATCTATAGCCAGAATATCATGTCATAAATCTTAAGCGAAATTACAGGTTTCATAATTCGATTACCATGTTATTAACGATGAGTCACATCGCAGATTTAAATAGCACAGCGTCTGTAAGAGTAGGATCTTTTGGACCAAGCACGATGTTCCGGAATTAAAATTTCAAAATTCAAATGTAAGACTTAATTGGAACAAGGGATGCAATTCAATTTAAGACTTCCATAATGTCTGATTGTAATCAAGAGTTTCTCTACAAAGAGTATATCACTTACTAGTTTCTGAGTTATGAGGGGGCGAAAGCAGCTTGAAATTGTTCGTGTAAAATACACACTGCCAGTGCATCGCCGTTTTTATAAGAATATGTCTTATTAGAACTTGGCTGGAATCGCCAATAGCACGCATAGATGGCCACGATAAAATAAATGTCATAGAACTCTGTAGTTAGCGTGAGCCATTTTACTGATGATCCAGACAGGTTAATTAAAATTCATAGTAATAATATTATGTCATATTAATAAATGTTAAGAAACGCAATCATCATCATCATCAACATCTTCAACCCATACCGGTCCAATACTGAGCACGAATCTTTTCTCAGTATGAGAAGGGCTTAATAGGCTCTAGTCCTTCGCACACCTTTGAGAACATTATGGAGAACTCTCAGGTTTCCTCACGATATTTTCCTACAGCGTTAACAGAACGCTTGAAAACATCTAAGCATCTAGCTATCCCATAAAATGAAATCTAAAATCAACAATGTATTTTTAGTCTAACTGACATTAACGTGGTATCACTTTTCTGTGAACAATCTAATAAAACATATTGTGTTACTAGGAAATCTACTGGCGTAATGTTATGATATATAATTAGATACAAGATGGTGATATTGCGTCGAATCGCAGAAAGCGATGGTTTTTTTCCACCACGGTGTCGTTAAAACTTTACAAAACATCACGTTTTTTTAGGCGTAGATTAAAAAGAATGCTATGAATTTCCTTTTTTCGTTGAAAATATAGACAGAACAAAAAACAAGATTTTATTACTACAACCCAAGGTTACTTGTGATGATCGAATTTGTATGACGACGCAGACAAAAGACTAGTCGCTAGGTCAACTAGTTCCTAACCAGGAATCACATAAAATGCCATTACAAGCACAATACGAATTTGGCAGATTAAGGACAAGTCCACAAACTTCACGGTGAATTACGAAGTAGACTTTGCACCGCCTAATTGTATAGTCAATTCTTCTTCTTACAAGAAATTTGCATTTCTAATTGAGCATAAATTATAAATGTCTGAAATGAAACTATGAATACGAAATGACATCAGACTATAACTGTATACAAATGGGAATACTTATCACGCCAGTTTGTCAAGCGGAGAAAAGAAAAAGGACCACTGACAAATTTATAGCTCGAAGTGGACTTATTAATAAACTTGGACCTAAGATCAATCGTTTCGTTAAAGCGCTCCCTGAGCAAACAAACAACTGGACCATTCCAGCGATGGGTCGACGAACCGCAACAGCTGGGCGTCAAAAAATAACACCAACCGAGAATAGCGAAGATATACGGCCAACATATGCTTTACCTACTTTCGAGGCAGCAGTTACCGGGCCAGACGTGCCGACTGCAGTCAGCCAGGCGATGTAAGATAATTAACAACGAAATTGGCCGGAGACAGCTAGACGCCTTACTTCTATAGCCCGCGATGCATTAGGCCCGCAATAATAATACGCCGCGAGGCCGACACAGGCAATTAAAAAAATAGTGAAACTTGCAAGGCCCGTTTCCCACACATTAGTTAGACGGAGCGAATGTATTGACTTAAGTAGATTTAGGACTGGCGATGCAAGGGAAATTGCTGAAATGTAGGTGAAAGCCATAGCGCACGAGAACATTACAGTCGTTCCTAATAACGCTTGTAATAACATCGGTTATACTCGTAATGCAGACATAAATGCAATCGCGTCGTTCTTCCAAACCAATTTTATTAGAGACGGTATGTCACGGACGCCAAGCACGCTCACGCTCTGATTTGCATATCGCCAACGAAAGTGTAACGTTAAGTAAAATCGACCTGTATTTCTAATAGCTACGGAATAATGCAGCGTTTCTAAAAAAGCACTACGCTAATTAAGGGGCGTTCTTTTCTGAGAAAAAACACAGAAACGTAATTAGTTACTGGCTTTCTGTTTAAGCTATGGCCACGTAGAATACTAAACAATCCTTAATTCTCATTTTAAAGTGTGTACCTACTTAATATATGCAAATTATTTAATTTTGCAAGTAAGCAAAGCAGTTGCTCGCTTGCTCGCTATATCTATTAAAAAAAAAAAGCAGTTTTGCTACCGTATCCGTGCGACCTATATAAACGAACCGCTATTATAAAAGTCAAAGTTCAAACTACTCGTAGGTCGTAACCATCATCATCGTCGTCAACCGATATACGCCCACTATTGAATATGGATGGGTCTCTTCTAAGGGACTTCTACACGCCACAGTTTTGGGCTAGTGGCTCTCTACAACTCGTGTGTCGTCTGCCCACCTCGTGGGTATTCTGCGAACGCTGCACTTTCCGGTGTAAGATTGCCATTGGACCATGGTACCTTGTGATCCATATTGCTATCGGGTTTTTCGAACTATGCGCCCTGCCCATTGCCACATCAGATTCGCAATCAGTTGATCTAGATGTCGGTTACTTTGGTTCTCCTACGGATCTCCTCATTTTTGATTTGATCACGTAGAGAAACTCTAAGCATAGCTGTACATCACTCGCTGTGTGATTCTGAGCTTTCTTATGAGAGCCATAGTTAGCGACCATGTTTAGGACCGGTTCATCTCAATATGAGCCGCTCCAGTTAGCTCGTCTCGCTTCCGATTGTCGTGCGAATGATTTGCTCGAATCTGCGTGGCGAATCTACTGCTCTCTAACGCACATCTTGAGACACCGTGAAAATTGCACTGTTATGCCTACCGAGGCAATAATCATGCGCAAACAAGCCAACGAGCAATGCTCAACAACTGTGTCAGTGTCGTAACTATAGTTACCCAATTGTTGCGCTTCCAAAAATTACCTTTCGGTTACCTATTGTGTGATGAAGAGAAAACTAAGAAGAAAAGTAGTGAAACTCCGTCAAGTGTTTTGGAAACTTTATGTGGTGTTACGCCTTGCTTGCTTGGTGGCTTGCTTTTTCCGCATAGCGTGAGAGGACGGGCGGTACATAAATCTTATGCTGGACTATACCATACTCGTCACCAATCACCAGATTTGTCTATTTTAGCTGATTATAACAAACTAGATGATATCCGCGTGGATTTAGGTTTCTAAAATCCCGTGGGAACTCTTTCATTTATCCGGAATAAAATATGCCTAGTATTAAAAACAGCCTACCTATGTCCTGCCCCGGGAAATAATCTAACTTTGTACTAAATTTAATAAAATCCGTTAAACTTTCGCATTTATAATATTAGTATGGATATGGATATTATATTAGTATGGATTAAGCATATTAATCCTTGTAAATGACGGCAAATGTGAAGTCTCGTCAAATGCACCATTTACCTGATTCACGAGAGCGGAACGGATGTGGACGGAAGCATTGTGCTGCGTCTGGCCGCGGAACCATTGTAAGTGTAGTAGAGATGCTATATTGTACTATAGAGGAAGTGATGTCACGCAAAGCTGCCCCAACTTGAATGGAGAACAAGAGGCCTGCCATTCTTTTGGTGCTACTGTACGCGACAGGTCGAGATGAAGATTGGGGTGGGGACGCCCTGCACATCCGCACAGGACTCGCGCTAAGCCATTCCGAGATAGCACTGGTGACGAGCGGGTGTGCGCGGCATCGGGGTGCATCTCAACCTGTCGCGCACTATACTTCTAATGAAAGAGGTCTGCATCTCTATGGATTTTAAACTCAATGGTGGGTTGTGTTAGATAAGCCGTGTGAGTTGAGACGAGACAATGGAGGACGATTTCGCAATTCGCATTCAAATTTGAAGAGTGAGAGCGATCCATCAATGCGGAAAATAGTAGAGCGGATACCAATGCGCGCAAGATTAGACTACCAATGTTGGCGTAGAATTTATGACTTGCCATTTCTATCATCATTCGTTTTATGTTGACTTCATTGTCACCGGGCATATTACGTTAGTTTAGCTAGTTTAGTTGCTACCAGCACGCAAATTTGCCATGCTGAGCCACGGCGAAACTGTGCAACGCGACTGCAGCGTTGCAGCCGTACTGCAAAGTACCATAGATCCACCAAAGTTTTCTCATTATTTACAGTGGGATATCAGACATTCAGAAGTGAGTCATAAATTATGAAATTTAAAAAACTGGCCAAGTGCGTGTTAGAAACCATAGTTGGATTCCGTTGTAATGCTAGGTACTATACTAAAAACTTTTACGGCCATTATGTACACGGGTAAATGTTAGTTTTTTCAAAAATTGTCTAAGAAAGATCATGATGATTTTAAAATATCTATTTAACGAGGTATTACTCGAGGAGGAAACATTTTTTGGCTCTCGCTTTTAATGTTCAGGAGGTACGTATCCAATATTTTTTTGCAACAAATGAAAAATAAACATGTAACAGCCAAATGACGACGATGAAAACTTCTGCGCGATTGCGGTAGAATGACAGCTATAATGTCACGATCGCAATCACCTCTGTTTGGTTGACGCTCGCTCACTATTGGCTACAATTTATATTTAATACTTTAGATAACAAATTTAGAAATGAACTAACTAGATTTAATTTAAAATATAAGCTAAAATCCTATTATATCAACAAATTGTAATGATCCCCATTTTTGTATGAAATGTAATGTAATAAGGGTTTCTATAAACAATTTATATTGTTTATAGAAATACTATTATTATTATTATGTATTAAGAAGTAGACGGAATGACACACTTTTTAAACCTTCGTGGTTTTTTGCTGTGTCTAAATTGGATTTGTTAAACATTCTTTATGTTAGTAATTAAAAAAAAAAAACATTGTTGCGACAAGAATACCATAAATTCAGCCAGTCACAACAATTCCGATGTTAATAACGATTGATGCAGGTTTAACGAAATCGACCTACAGGTAATCTTCGTAAACTAATCTTTTGTGAACTGTAATCGATTTAAAAATATCGACCATTCTATCAATATAAAACGTCTAACGATTACAGACGAATCCTTTTTCATTCTTCTTTTAATACAGTTTCATTGCACCTGCATGAACTTTGTATTCCTCGTTTGACACTGAAGATAAATCGCCGGTATACAGTCATATGGGTAGGCGTTCGATTAAATCTGTTGTTCGTGAGGTAGATTTCTCGCGATCTTTCGGTAAATACTTTATTCGCACGCCCTTTCGGGTCATCAACGATACGGAATACTTAGCCGAGAATTCAAAAACAACATAAAACTTAGATTTATTTTTGACAAAAATAACGTTAAGCTTTGATGTAATATTTATCAGATCATTATCATCATTATCATCATCATCATCATCATCCTCATGATCAACCCATGGCTGGCTTACTAGTGAGCACGGGTCTTCTCTCAGAAATAAAAAGGTTAAGCCATAGTTCACCACGCTGGCTAAGTGCGAATCGGCACACTTCACACCATTGAGAACGTTATGGAAAACTCTCAGGCATGCAGGTTTCTCATTCTTCATCTCATTCGCAGATCGAGTACCCAAGTTTTATTTTTCAATATTTTTGTACAGATTTTTTAAAACTATGAATCCTTTTATAATCTATGTATGCTCTACAGTCTAGAACATCTTCGTACGACTCTGGCATAAGTAATGTTAAGTTATACTTATACAGATTTATCTCATCCAAATCTACCACGCAATAGCTACCGCATTCTCGAAAATACAATGTCTATTTATACATGAACCGCAGCATTCAATTTGAGATCTAGCACAATAAACACTAGTATATTAAGCTAGTCTCACATTAGTCCACACCGCAGCTTAGGTAGGTACCTGCCGCACGCAAATTTTATTTGTAATCTTTGGTGAAAATCCTACACAACCTTGCACATCTAATTACAAAATACCAATGTATCTGGAAAATGCTATAGGAAGTCAAACTTTAAGGAAGGTAGGACATTCAAAATTAGTGGTAAACTGAGTTGACGATTTAAAAGCACTTGTAAAAGTTTATTTGAATAAAAAACCTTTCTATTTCTACGAGTATTACCAAGGAATGAGTGCTAATAACGTTATAAGATACGGCAATGACGGCACCCGCAACAAAATACGATGCGTGCGGATTCTTTTAATCTGATTTTCCAGGCATGTGGATTATTTTATTCGATTTTTGACTACTGAACAAGGAACTCAATTTTTTTATTGCTAGATAGGATTGCGCTTGACGACAATCATGCTTGGTGAAAAGCAATGATAGGTTGGAGCGCGTTTGCCTAGATGTCTATAATTTTATGCTCGTATGATGCTAATAGGTCATCAAATTACGAGTACGGTATGTGCATAAATATACGTGCAGCTTTAAATGTCGACATTGGACCGAAACGACGCTTCAACACCTACGCACGTTTTTCGATTACAGTCAGTGAATCACGACTTAGGCTCTGGAACGCCATAACCTACCATTAACCTGTTCTCAGGTTCACACACGGAGTACTATACAAATCAATGTGGACATTCCATGCCACCTACGAGTGAGGTATGTCCCAGTTTTCGATTGCTTGTGTTAAACTTTTCAGACATATCGCTGCAAACATTACTCCAACTTTAAAAGCTTATTTTAAGCTTAATTTCGTATGACACTCATCCCTAATTTCCTTAACCCATGTAAATCATGCAAGAACTCATCCAGAGCTTGGATCGTTATGTTGGAGTTCTTTATGCAGGGTAAATATAAAACTCTTCAACTTTAAAACAATAGTCACGCATTCTTTTTCTATTGAGAAAAATCTGTGAAGGATGGCAATCTGTAACTGAGAGTAGGTAAAGTTTTAATCAAACTGCTTCACGAACTTCCTTAATTAACACGTCAGTGATTCTATCACTTTGAGCTTTACCTTGTTGTATCTCGTTATAGTAAAATTAGTTGCCTATTATGGTACGACCCGACACCTAGCAATGAGGAAGGAAGGCCTAGTCAGTTTGGTATGCTCACTGCAAGTCCCGCTGATTCACACATTTAAATACAACTTTGACCATCACACAAGCGCTTGTTGCAATTTTATTATATACCCGGCACCGTTCATCAGATGATATCGACGCTCGTTAGCGCCTTTGAGGCGCCAAAGCCTCCACCATAATGTAACACCGACAGGATTACCTACGATCCGTTTGAATGCTTTGAATTCCCTGAATTAACCAACGCAGAACTACTGATTTATGCACTGTTGGCTTACGGCTGGGTAAAAGGCGAGCGGTGCGTTCATAATGGCTCGAGCATCGTATACGGATTCTGATCAATTCAAGCGAATTTTCTATGCAAGCGTATCGCGTAGCTTCATTTATGAGGAATTCTACATGTGTTGCGGCTACCACGTACCTATAGATAAACTTTCTGGCAACAACTTGTGACTGGCATAATATTGCGCCTTACCCATACCTACAATAATTTCGAAAATGTAGCAAGAATGTATCAGACTATCGCATACTACTTAAAGCCGCGAAATTAATGTTTCTATCTGTAGCATGCTGCTTTGCCTCATGTTGTTGCTCCGGCGTAAAACAGCTTTAAAAGTCAAGAAATCATAAAGAAATCATAAAGAAATCACTGTTAAGTGCGATAGATATACGTAAGAGTACAAATGAAGCATCAGTATCTGTAAAGATATCTTCAACTTAAATTGTTGAAAATATAGAAACGAAATAGAAACCCCCAAATTTTTGTCTAGATCATCTCGATGTGAAACATAATATTATAATTAATTTTATCTACGCACTCACTGACGACAAAGCTTTTGTAAATAGCCACGTCATATTACTTACTATAACTAAGCGGCTTAGGTCGAATTAGGAGCTTACTTAAAGCCTTACTAAAGTATTCCATCACAATGCGCTGGTCTGTAAACGATATTGTGCCTTCGCAGAACTTATGCGAGAATTAGTTCTAAGCTTGAGAGGCTTTTAGAAGTGTAATATAGGAGTTTTGCTTGTAAAGCACTAGCAATTAGCATACATTGTGCCAAGTTTCGTATAAATATTTTCAAATAGGAAAAATTGGAAACATGATCAAGTCCGGAAAGTACTCTTTAAAAAACTGTCTTGACCTCAAGAAATAGGCGGGGAGCGGGTGTTTTATTTATTCGTTTGATACAAGTTAACCCTTGACTGCGATCTCACCTAATGGTAAGTGATGATACAGTCTAAGATGGAAGCGGGATAACTTGGACAGCGCTGACCACTGCACCAGGGATGTCGTCAATGTATGAGGAAGGTGGAGGTCCGTAAATGATGCTGCACTCACGAAAAGGCAATGGATGCATGCAGATTCATTTATTTATTTAAACAAAAAATGCGTGGTAGACTAGGGCCAAACCCTTCTCACTCTGAGAGGAGACCCTTGCTCTGCAGTGAGCCGGCGATGGGTTGATCATGATGATGATGATCAAATAATATGGCAGATGAAATTTTTGATACGCGATGAAAAGTAGAGGAGTCGGATAAACAGTATATGAGTATAACAATAATGAGGCCCGCGATACAATAGATGAAACACGTCGCTCGCACAATGGAGAGAGTCGATGAGCCAGCACATAACATTAATGAACGTGGCTACACGCTTCTCATACTACCTGACTCAGATATCCACTACTGGGTTAAAGAGACAGCCGTTATATTAACATTTGTTTGCAGTCATCTGTCATAATCTTTAATAATGTAGATAAGTCCATTTATTAAACGTATTACAGTTCACGACAATTAGGGAACTTCTAACAAAACGTCGTCGTCTCGAATGAGGCGTCGACGTCAATTAATGTAACATTCGATACATTTGACCCGGGTGGCCCTATTTTTCTATGACCGTACTATAAAATAATTTAAATCCTGTAGTGTGTAATGATCTTGATTGGAGGAATTAAAATCACCCAATTTTTCGCACAGCTCAACCTACTGGCCAGATGGGCCGAGAAATTTGGCATGCAGATAACTATTATGACGTAGACTTCCAATAAGAAAGTATTTTCGAAAACTAAACCCTCAAGAGGTAAAATAGGGGTTTTTTTTTAAACTCAACCCCTCAAGGGGTAAAATAGGGGTTTGAAATTTGTATAGTCTACGCGGACGAAGTCGCTGGCAAGAGCTAGTTTTAAAACATAAAACCTCACATCCGTCTCTCGCGCTCGCTATTCATTCAACTTGAGTCAGATACGGCTAGCAGCTCTGTGCCCAAGGACGGCCTATTTTTATTTTACACCGCATTGGTTGATGGTTCCCAGTTAAAATGGACGTGTTCAGAAAACGTAAACAAAGTGAAGACGCCAACGTTCTTAACAACTTGTTTTCGTCTTATAAAGAAAGCTCCCGTGTGGCTACGACGCTTTAGAAGTGTACGTGAGCTTAGCTCAGCAAGACGGAGAGTTATTACTTAGCTAGGCTAAAGTTTTATTTTATATTATTTCTATAACAAAATAGGTATTTTTCATAGTGCAGTAGAGCTACAAGAACAACCAGAAATCATTATCATCGTCATGAACAACCGATAGACGTCCACTGTTGGACATATGTCTTTTGTAGAGACTTCCACACGCCACGGTCTTGCGCTTCCTGAATCCAGCGGCTCCCTGCGTCCGTTCACCTAGTGGAGGGTCTTCAAACGCTGCGTTTTCCAGTGCGAGATCGCCATTCCAGTACCTTGGGACCTCTAACCAGAAATACTTATATATAAAAATAGTTTAATATAAAAACTTTTTTTTAAAGTTTCGTTTGCCGTAGCCTTGTACTTTTCGTACCCTTGACACCACTGCATTGGAAAAATCTTATGAGACATTTCGCCGCGGCCAATTGTCTCATCTGGTGAAAGCAGGCGTGGCTTATTTTTGACGCAAACCATAGGTAAGCCTATTATCGTTGTTCAGCGCAGAAATGCAGCCAGTACTCCTAGCACCATTCTACGCGGGCATGATTGTACAGTAATTAGATTTACGTTAGCTATAATCCTATAGGTAGATATACCTAAATACCTACTGTTACATTTTCGATAAAAAAGCTTATTGGTATTTTGCTGTCTCGTCGAAACACAGACTGATAGCTAATCGATAATATGATAAACCAATAAATTACTGATAGTATTCATTATTTACACCAAAAAATTGTTGGAAAGGCGGAATTAGTAAACCACTTCAGGGAGTTCAAGGTCAACATTTTATCTAAAATATGATAAGACTTGTTGACAAGACAATTATTATCTTCTTCAATCTTCTAAAATTATAAAAGGAAAAGGTGACTAACTAACTGACTGATCTATTAATGCACAGCTCAAACTACTGGACTGATCAGGCTGATATTTGGCATGCTATTATGACGTAGGCATCCGCTAAGAAAGGATTTTTGAAAATTCGACTCCTAAGGGGGTGAAATAGGGCTTTGAAATTAGTGTAGTCCACGCGGACGAAGTCGCAAGCATTAGCTAGTATTACATAAGTACGTAATTAATTATACCACTATATCATCATAAAAATTAACAATTTTGACCATCAATAGCTAATGCGTAACTTGTTGCCAATTCTGAATAAATAATTTGACTTTAACTTTGACAAACAAGAATTGTTACTTAGAGCTGCGTTAAAGTTAGTGTTATTTACATCTTTCTCCATTATTTTGCATCTGGTAGTTTTTTTTCACCTCACTAACACTATCCATTTATCAAGTCAAACAACGAAGAAGAAATTGAAAGGAGAATAAATTTAACTTGAAAGAAATTTTGGGCACAGAGATCTTAAAAGGAAATTATAGTTTAAGCTTAAAAAAAGTAGTGATTGATACTTGTCTCTTGCCATGTTTGCTCTACGGATGCCAAACTTGGGTGTTCACAGGTAAGACAAAGCAAAAAATTAGAACCACCCAAAGAGCAATAGAGCGCAGCATACTTAAAATTAGAAAAATACACAAAATAAAAAGTGATGTAATTCGACAAAAAACGAAAGTAACGGACGCATTAAAACAAGCTTTGACACTTAAGTGGCAATGGGCTGGACACATCTCACGCTACTCAGATAAAAGGTGGACAATCCAAACCACACGGTGGACAGGACCGGAAGGCAAAAGGGATGTTGGAAGGCCAAACAAACGGTGGACTGATGACATCATAAAAACAGCAGGGAAAAACTTGCTGGATCTCGGCAAGAAGAGAGAGAAATGGAAGAAGTTGGAGGAGGCCTTTACCCGAGAAGGGGCCCATATCTCATAACATACGTTTTTTATTTTACATTTTATTTTTTTGTTTTGTTATATGCATATAAGACAAACTCTGTACCTATCTACTAACTAACAATACCTACTAACAACTTAGCAATTTAAGAATACAGAAATATATTGTAATTAACGAAACTAACATCATTGTGAACTATAATGCATTAAGGAGTATGGGAATAAACGGCTTTTTTATTTTTTTATTTTTTATAACACTATCCAACACCAACCTTTTTCTTGACCTGATCCAAAAAAGCCATTCCTTAATCAGATGTATGGATTTAATGAAAGTAGGTACCATACCATTTTCAGGTTAGCCCTTTACCATCTTAGAATGCATCGTCATACTATAATTACCATCAGATGAGATTGCAGTCAAGCTCTAACTTATCGTCGAATTCTAAAAGATTATTGATCTCCTCTTTTACGCCTTTCTCTATTTTGACACAGAGAACTAGCTGACTCGTCCCAAATTCACTTGGGCGAAACTGAAAATTCTTTCTTACTGGTGGACCTTTTAGAGAAAACTAAACGCAATCACAAATTTCTAGACCCAGCGGTTTCAGCTGTAGGTTGATATGCTATTTTATATCTATAGCTTAGAGAGCTAGGTCTGCTTTCCAATGCTGGGCACCTTATACATTTACGAGCGACCGAAGAACTAAAGGACTGTGTAGACGAGGGACTACTGTCCGCGGAGGACAAAAGTCCCTCCTCTTTTGTTTACTACGGTGTTTCGCCGTAGTCCATCGTGTACGTTATGCGATACAGTTGTTCCTCGTCTGCGCAGCCCGTTAAATTCAATTCAATATCCCGATCAGTAAGACAAGAAAAACGAGCATCGTAGGCCGTAGGTTTACCGATTGAGCTGCAATTACACGAGTGGGGCGATAATTTAGCGTCATTATTCCGATGCTGGTGTATCTATGTCGCATACGGTTTGCACATTGAGATGCAATCTGTGTTCAATTACCGATCTGTGCAATACGGCGGACTTTGTCTAGAACCTTCCTCTTACAGATTTTTTTCGAGAAATTTTAAAACTCGGAAAAAGCTTTCCCAGGTACCCATTTGGAGCATCATATGACTGTAATGTTATAAGTTCAGATTTTAGGACCTGGAGAGTGACATAGGCTACTTTTTATCCCGGAAAATCAAAGAGTTCCCACGGGAATTTTGAAACCCTAATTTCACGCGTACGAAATCGCAGGCATCAGCTAGTTTAGAGTAAACTAGCTTATGCTCGCGACTTCATCCGCGTGGACTACCAAATTTCAAATCCCTATTTCACCCCCTTAGGAGTTGAATTTTCAAAAATCCTTTCTTAGCGGATGCCTACGTCATAATAGCTATCTGCATGCCAAATTTCAGCCCGATCCGTCCAGTAGTTTGAGCTGTGCGTTGATAGATCAGTCAGTCAGTCAGTCAGTCAGTCAGTCGGTCACCTTTTCCTTTTATATATATAGATTAGAATGCACTATAATATTAAATCGCAAAGTGATAAATGGTAATATAAAATATTACTCTATTTCGAACTACGCAATCCAATTAGCAGGCAAATAGCAGGACACCAACTTTCCATAGCACTAAAGTGCTAGTTTTATAGTGCAGTCCATAAAGATAAAGAGAAATTTATGTGTGATACTGGAATATAAAACAAACGTCTTTATTAAAGCTATTAAATGTTTTATTCTAAAACAGTAGCTCGTGATTGATTTAAACATATCGGGGAACGTGTATGGGGAAACAAATCACAACTCGAGAATTATATTGAAAAGAAGAAATTTACAATAATAAAGTATTGCCTGGAATTAATGCAAAATGTATTAACTGATGAAAAGAATAATCTATACTAATATTATAAAGAGGTAAAGTTTGTACGTTTGTTTGTAATCTCTGGAACTAATGAACCGATTTCCGAAATTCATTTACCGGTAAAAAGCTACATTATTCCTGAACGATATACGCTATATTTTGCTTTCAAAAAAATTAGAGATCCCTACTAAAATTGTAATAAGCTAGCTACCCTTGCGAAGCCGGGGTGGGTCGCTAGTTTGAAATAAAAGCGAACGGACGAACGATTCGACGAACTGTTTGGTGTGAGCAAACAGAAGGTAGGCAGTTAGAGTAGGTAGTCATTGCGAATATTTTCTTACCAAAACATACGGAACATTTTTTTAAATAAAAGTGGTGAGCAAACGAGCAGGCGGGTCACCTGATGTTAAGTGATTACCGCCGTCCATGAACATTTGCAGTACCAGAGGAACCACCAATGCGTTGCCGGCCTTTCAGGAATTTGTTGGTCCGCCCCTTGAATAACCCCATGTTGTAATCTAAAGGGAACACCGCCGAAGGGAGTTCACCACGCACACGCATGATACTCGCATTATTCGTATGCACAGAAAGGGAATAAACATCCAATTTGGCACCTTTGCCTTGACTTTTATTCCATCTGTTATTTACTAACATAACGTTTTATCTTCGTGCGTTTCCTGTGTTGTAGGTAAAAATACTTTCTCCGCAAAATAGGGTTCCAATTTCGATTTCCTTTTAGGAGATGTAAGAAAATGAAAGCAATTTAAAGGCCTCATTTTCGATATAGACTGTGGAGTTTCGAATTTGTATCAATATTTAAGTTGGGATGAACCAATATAAAAGTTATGTGCTTTAGTGAGTTTTATTTACATTTATGCGTATTTTGAAGGTTCCGTATTTCAAAAGGAAGAAAAGGAACCCTTACAGGATCTTTTCGTTGCCTGTCTGTCTATCATCTCAATACCCGTTAAGGGAATCAACACAATATATAAAGTACTTCCTGTATTTGGCAGGTAGCAAATGTCTTATAGCAGAAGTAAAGGAAAAACCCGTGAATTTGTGGTTGCATGACAATTTTTTTTAAAGTGTTATATTTTGTACGATAGTACAGAACCCTCCGTGTGCGAGTCCGACTCGCACTTGACATGGTTCTTTTGCATGTCTTGAAGACGAAAGCACCAAAGTGCAATTAGTATTGAAAATATAACATTAAAAGTAAGCTTTTCGATTAAGTGACGAAAGTGAATTGCAACGGAAACCGCAATCATTGGTTATACAATTTCTGCGCTTTCTAATACGGTTCACTGAAAATGGGTCGACAAAATTGATATAATATAACTACGCCACTCCTTTACTCTGATCAGCCCCCCGATTGTGTAAAAATAACCATTTCATCGCTATCGCAATCGTCAAGAAATTCTGCCCTTTGATTGGTTGATTCGCTGTTTACATTTTTTCCCGGAAAATCAAAGGGCAGAATTTCTTGACGATTGCGATAGTCATGAAATGGTTATTCTTAGGCAATTGGGGGGCAGGATGTCACACAATCATCAGACCTTACCAAGTTAGAAAAATCGCGAGTTCATCAGGTTTAAAAGAAATTCCTGACAGGGATTTGGAATTTTATAATTTCTAAATTTCTGGTCTGGTCTGGTGGAAGGCTTCGGCCGTGGCTAGTTACCACCCTGCCGGCAACGCCGTGACGCCAATCGATTTAGCGTACCGGTACGATGCCGTGTAGAAACCAAACGGGCATGGGTTTATTAAAAACTGCCATACCCCTCCAGGTTAGCTCGCTTGCATCTTAGACTGCATCAACACTTACCACCAGGTAAGATTGCAGTCAAGGGCTAACCTGTATCTGAATACAATAAAATAAAAATATACCAAAACAGAATGATTTAATAAAATCCTTTAAAATAAAAAAGGTACGGTAACGGGCTAATGAACGTGGTTCTACTACCAATCCTACTACCAGCGGTAATGCCGATAATTTCATTACTTTTGCTACTACTGCAGTAGTAAGTAGTAACACGGGGAAAAAATGCCCGGTTACTACTTCGAATCGCAAATAGAAAGAAAGCAAAACTACAATCACAAACCTTTGAAAAACAAACCTTACAAATTTTAATAAATTAAAAAATAGATGGGAAACGGTTCGGTTTCGATATGAATTATAACGTCCAATCAAAATATTAAGTATAAATAGAAAAATGTTTGTTTGCGTGATTGTAACGACAAGGACAAACTAGTCCTTCAATCACGCTACAACGAGCAAGGGATGAACGCGATTTTTGCATGGATATAGTTACAAAGGCACGAGTTTACAGTTATTATACCGGAAATTTAAATAATTTTTAAAACAAAGTCGAGAAAGTCGCGGAGAAATTTCTTCTTATTGTTAGAATAATTCGAAACAGCTGACTTACGATAAGTCATATAAATTTTAAAATAAATGAGGAAGTCAAGCCAATTTTCCGTTCTAGCCAAAGTGACTATATATCTGCGTCAATGAATCATTTACCTGGCTGCATTTTTATGCGCATAAAAAAAATATGCGCATACCTATTAACAAAAGTAGTGCAACCAGTTCAAAAATGTAGCACGAGATATTTTTTTTGTCACGAGATTAAAAGCGAAGACCACGCGGGAGACATGTCGCGCTACTAAAAGTTGTATAGATACACGATTCTGTATACAGTACTAATAAAGAAGCAAAACTAAAGTAAGTTTCTCGGGACGTCATGTCGACACCAAAAAAAAACTTGGCTATTGACGACAAGATAACTTGTAACATTAATTGTCATGTTCCTGATTTGCTTAAATTTAATTTGTCTTTGTCTTGATCAAATATTATTTTATTTGCCTGGTAGCGAATTTCAAAAATAATAGAGTCGATAGTACTCGCTTATGACAAGGTTGAAAGACACAGATCTATCTGTCGAACACACGCCACCGTCATCGTGGCAAGGACATCAGCTGCGACAGAACAAGAAGTGGTGAGATAAAAAGTATTTAGTTAGGAGGGAGCCTTAAGTTCATTCTTCCTCATAGTAGTCATTTTATTGTAGGTAAGTACTAAGTGAAGTCAGTTTGGAGGCGAA
Organism: Maniola hyperantus; assembly: GCF_902806685.2. NCBI lineage: Eukaryota > Metazoa > Arthropoda > Insecta > Lepidoptera > Nymphalidae > Maniola > Maniola hyperantus. Next base: position 12,752,185 of record NC_048545.1, on the reverse strand, counting down.
CCAGACTGAATCGAAGGGACACGTGGACCTTGAGATAACCGCCGACCGCAAGATGCGGTAAGGCGAACGAACAGATACTGTTAGCCTTCGCACTAAACAAGGTAATGTGATTCAGACGTCGGCTGAATTCGATTTTATGGTACAGAGTTAAGTAGAGTGTTTAATTCCATCATCATCATCAACCCATCTTCCATCAACCAATTTTTGTGAATATAATGGAGAACTCTCAGACATGCAGGTTTCCTCAATATGTTTTTCTTCACGGTTAAAGCCAGTGATATTTAATTGCTTAAAATGCACAGCAATCCGAAAGTTAAAGACCCGGGATTGAACCCCCAACCTTCCCAACATAAGGCCGACGTCTTAACAACTTGTCGGCCTTTCAGGAATTTGAATAACCCCATGTTGTAATCACCATTGATGGAACACCGCCGAAGGGAGTTAGTTGAGCATAGCGCAACTTTTGTATGGGAATTCGTTAGTAGAGTTAGTGAAAATTGACTAAACATATTTCTGACTTATCGTGACTTCGTCCGCGTCAAAAGATTGTATGCAGACAAATTACCCGATCGTTAAAAATATTGGTACTAAAAATGATTTTGCCGTTTTCCATAATTGCTTTAATAAGGTGTTAAAATAAAGAAGTCAAAAATTCTTAACAAGCCAATGTAACGGGAACTTTTCTTGACATTATAAATTATTGAAAATACCCACTTACAAAAGTAGTTTTATTTTCGATTATGATAGTAAAAAATATGAAAGGCTTTAATGCTTTAAATTTTAATGCCCTTTTACAAAATTATTTTGCAGGTTATGACGTGTACCTACTGTTACAATTGCATACTTTTTGTTTTTCGGTACAATTCTTAAAATGCTTGTTTTAATTCAACTTTAATATTTATTCTACAACTTTATTAATTATTCTCAGCGGGATTCTGGTCTCGATGTAGAATTTCGCACGAACGCGTTTCCCAGAAGACGTAGGTTCGAATCCTACCGGTTCCGCAATTTTTGATATTATGTATTTTAAAAAATATTTAGAAACCTACGTTTGTATGGCGGAGTGACGGAGAGTCCTCTGTTAAAGCTAGTTTCTAATACAATTCAAATCGTCAGTGTGACGTATGTGCGTTGGGTAATCAGTTTTGCAACATCGGGCGCATTGTGACGATGCGCGGGCGCCGGCCGATGCCCCAGTGAAAGTGTGAAAGTGAGACGAACGAACTCGAAGCCGGCGACTTGTAGGCGTCGGTTAATCGATGCTCGATGATCGCTGATCATGTTTATTGAATTTTTATTATCAATGACGTTGTATCGTAGCGTGTTCCAAGCAAACGTACCTATAGTTGGCGACAGGTAGAGATGGCAATCGGGGAGGGAATGCTCCGCACAGCCGCAGAGCATCCGCGCTAACCCGGTGCAAGCGAGCGCGGGTGACGTGCGGGTGTTCTCCCACCTCATACCCGGATTGTCATCTCGACCTGTCGCGTACTATATGATTCTTATTTGTTTTGTTTATTATAAATTATAACACACTAGCGGCCCGCCCCGCTTCGCACAGATAGCTTATTACAATTTTCGTAGGAATCTCTAATTTTTTTGAAAATAAAATATAGCCTGTTACCCACGAATAATATAGCTTTGTACTGGTGAAAGAATTTTCAAAATCGGTTTATTAGTTCCAGAGATTCCGAACAAACGTACAAGCTTTACCTCTTTAGGTATTTTAGTGTAGATAATGTGATGATATATCCTAAGATGGTCAACACAGAGCCGAAACCTAGTGTTTATGTTCATATGTAAATTTGAAGAATAAATAAATTATTATTAAATTAAAAAAAGCTGATCTGTACACCCATTCCGGATGGAGTCTTAGATAAACATTATTATTATTGTATTGTTTGTTTGTGACACTACCTATCATCGAATATTTTTTTTCTTTCTTCTTTCTTACTTTTTTGTTGAAATATGTAATAAAACATTAACATGTCAATTGGGTATGTGCTGTTAATAACGGGATAAACCGATAAATTGGAATCGGTCAATTCGCTTAGTGATTAATTTCTTATCAAAGCTTGAATTATTATTTTTATACCAACACGCTTTGTTATCTTGTTTACACGTAATTAGTGAGGCATTTATCTCGCTAAGAACAACAAAACAGAACAGAGGTTAATCGATAAACTGAACACTTTAACAGTCAATAATTCCAATACAAACACGTAATTAATCTGTATTATCTACATAACAATAAGCGACGATAGTCTAGTGGTTAAGACTTCGGCATCCTATTCGGAGGGTCCAAAGTTCGGTCCCGGGTCTATAAATTTTCAGAATTGGGTAGTTGACTCCAATTTTTTTATTACTTTATTATAAACTAGGATAAAAAAATCCCCTTGATGGGAAGTGGGACGGGGGACTCGCATGCCAGCTACAAGCACGCGAAACACGTCGTAACGTGTTTGCTAGTACCTAACTCGCAACACGAGTAGATATCCCTCGCACATCGTACTACTACGTGCTACTACTAATCTAATTTCTCTCCATATTGTTTTCTTTTTTTTGTGTCTATTCATTGTTTTCAAAAGTTTCTTCACTAAGACAATCGCGAGTTGTATTGTAACACTATTTATTTCTTCATAAATATTCATTTTGTGATCTTCAACTCGCACGTCACTGGCACGGTACGCAGCCTTTCTAGTAACTGGCATACCAGTTACAAGCATGCGTATCACACACTGACATTCTGCTAGTAGCTGGCATGCCAGCTTGCCAGCACCTAGCATGCCATTAACTAGCATGTGTATCACGAGCATTAGCCAGCGTGCTTGTACGGTCTACAATGGTGTAAATCCTTTTCATTCTGAGGCTAAAGCCGTGTCCAATGATGACATCTGTAACAACATAAGTAAGAACGGACAGACAAACATTAATTTTATACATAAAAAGATAAACCATCATAAATAAAACATTATGATGAGGTTTGATTAGGAAACCTTATACGTAGAGTCGGCATACAATAAAGGCAACAAAACAGGGACGCCCGCTCGTTGCCTCACATTGGTGTGATACGTCTAATCGCTGGGCCCAATTAAAAAAACAACATTAATAACAAAGTTAAGCACGCCTACTCGGTTACCGTGTTAAGCGTACGTTCACCCCAAACATCCCATTAAAAAAGCTCGCCTTCACATTTAATTGCGTAAGAGCAGTAAACGAGGTCGTAATTGGAACGCGCTCCAATTAATGGATCGTGACGCATTAATGGGACACGAAGTATTAATGGGAAGCTGGGCCTTCAGTAGAGTTAGTATGAGACTTAGCATCTCGTCAACGTTGATGGAGTTCGAGCGACCAAACACTTTAAGAGTGGTACAGAATGCGTGACTTTAAATCAAGGAGCTTTACAGTCAGTGCATGAGGCGGGGGGACGTCCCGCACACTCACACGTCACCCGCGCTCGCCCGCACCAGGTTAGCGCGGGGGCTGTGCGGGTGTGCGGGGCGTTCCCTCTCCGATTGACCTCGCGATTGCCATCTCGACCTGTCGCGTACTACAGGTACATTTCAATCAGGGTCCCTACCGTGGTAGCTTGACAGCTACATGCCGATCGCAGTCAAATCTGATTGGCTGACACTTTCTCGCTATGCATTGTTGCAGCAGAAATACCATAAAATCAGCTAATTACCTTTACCACAGTAATTGAGAAAGTAAAATAATAAATGGACACGCTTTTCCGGAAATAACGGCATTCGACACTCGAATTCTATCAACGTTGGTGAATTGTAAAATCTCATGCTAACCCTAAGTTCAAAATTGGAACGGGGTATGTTGGTTCCCGGGTGAACGGCCGCCGGTGAAAGTCGGGAGGGATATGGGTCAGGTGGTCATTTACCCTCAGGTACGAGTCATGTCTCTCTAAATACTCCGTGTCAGGAGTGTTTGCGGGCCGCTGAAATTGGTACGTCACATTTTATAGCTACTTTGTTTGCATACGTGACCTATTTGATATAAGAATTTTTGATTCGCGTTTAGTCGACTGCAATGTTCAATTTAAGTAGAAATTAAGCGACTTAAGTGTACTTACAGTGACTTTTTAATATTAGTTGCTGTTTAACATTGTAAAAGCAACCTTCTGTGCATACATAGAGTTGTAAAGGGCCTTATTAAGTTTATTTCAACTATATCTATAATATAAAAATGAATCGCTAAATGTGTTGCTCATCACAAATCTCGAAAACAGCTGAACCGATTTCGCTAATTCTTTTTTTATAATATGGAGTACAGGGATGTTTCTTACGGAGAGAAAAATTTAATTCAACCTCCCCCTCAATTTTCTAAACTCTACCCGAGCGAAGCCGGGGCGGTTCAGCTAGTTCAAAATGAAAAAGTAAGTACTGTACATAGTGTTATATCTTGTACATGGTGATGGAACCCTTTGTGTGCGAGTCCGACTCTCACTTGACCGGTTTTTTCTATCGACAAATGAAAATGCTTGGCAGCAGAAGTTCTCGGTAATAAAAGCAAAATGAACTTTGATTTTAATATTTAGAAATAACTAAATTAGTGCCAAACATTAAGGATGTCTTTCTAATCCAGTTTAATGGTCGAAATTGATATAACAGCATTTTAATTAATTGGCAATTCAGACGGTCATCAAGGAAACATATCAATGAATTGTTATGTATGTCAGTGTTTAACCGTGTTTAAGAGGTGCGTAACACAATTATTGTCACATTAGTGTTGTGTTCCGCTAATATCACATATGAAGTGCCGTTATTTACCTAAAAGCCTTTTATAGTGAAAGAATAGTTGGCAAAAGATAATGAGCTTGATCATCTGAGCGACCCCTTCATAAATATTATGGTTCTTTAAATTTTTTGTATTAAAACTAATCAAACCTACACAGTTAGACACAAAGCTAATTAGGAATAAGTTACGAGACTTCAAAATGTGACTGCAATTGAGTCGTGGATAATAAGATTCATTCATTCTGTTATTAATTGAAAAAATAATTTGATAACAAATCTTGTCTTCGGAAGCGAACATAAGCTTAGAGGTTAGTTATTCTGGTCTATTTTCAACTTAATCTTGTCTTCGGAAGCGAAGATAAGCTTAGAGGTTAGTTATTCTGGTCTATTTTCAACTTAATCTTGTCTTCGGAAGCGAAGATAAGCTTAGAGGTTAGTTATTATGGTCTATTTTCAACTTAATCTTGTCTTCGGAAGCAAAGATAAGCTTAGAGGTTTGTTATTCTGGTCTATTTTCAACTTAATCTTGTCTTCGGAAGCGAAGATAAGCTTACGAGGTTAGTTATTCTGGTCTATTTTCAACTTAATCTTGTCTTCGGATGCGAAGATAAGCTTAGAGGTTAGTTATTCTGGTCTATTTTCAGCGTCAAGGTGTTAAATATTTACCAATAAATGTTTGTTTATGAAGCTAGATTTATTTCATGTTAATGTAAGCAAAAACGTGAAGAGAGTCTGTTTGTCAGCCAGATGCATGATAAATATAATGTTTAAATATTAACATCAATTTGATTTTCTAACGCGCCAACATGAATGAGGCAACAGTCAAGTCCTGAATAAAGGTTAAGTGCTTCTAGAATATGATTCACTCATTATTCCAACAATTATGCTGATACTATAGATAGCAAACAGCTTATTATGTTTTATTACTGGATTTCAGAAAAGCGTTTGACTCGGGTAACTTCAGCACACTACTCTATTGAATTTTAGTATCAACTTTGATTCATATTCTACGCTATTAATTAACGCTACTGCTGCGCCATAGTTTTAAATTTTTATCTCAAACAGTAAGTCCACTACAGACTCTGGTCAAGTGCGGATTGGCAGACTTCACACATCTTTGGTTAACTCTCAGATATGGTGGTTTTCTCACTATGTTTTCTATCACCGTTAAAGAAAGTGATACTTTATAAAACACACTGCTAAAATAATCCAACTTCAAAAAGTTGGATGTACAAGTGCCTGCCCAGAATCGGAATTCGGACCGCACCCGAATACGATGCCGAAGTCTTACCAACTCGGCTATCATCACTTGCTTTGATTAGATGCTTCTTTTTACTGGTATGTTTCAAGGTGATGTACTAGGTCCTCCACATTTCCCAATATATAAATATGTCAAAAAATATTTTGTAATGTAATAAGCAAAGTCGCGAAAATTTACTAGTATGGAGAAAACATATGCGGCATCAAAATATGAAAATCCATACCTACGCCTTACAGAGGACAATGACATCCCTTATTGGTAAACATGTAATCCTACATTTAAATACATTATGCTCGCTATTATGGAGTGATATTAATATTAATGGGCAATCGTGTAGATAATAGACACTAAACTAAAATTAAAATAAACTAGTAAAATTTGATGTCTTTGGTCATTCTGAAACAAAGTAAAATGCAAGTTGCAACTCTAAATTTTTAAACTCTGTCACTCATACCTACTATTTACGACGTTTAGTTGCTGGCTTATCAGTCTCAACGACAGAGGCGACTCTCTACAAAGCTGAAGCTGCCAATTGTCTTTCTAAAGCTAAATTTGTAATATTTACTGCCAGATACTGTTATGTTCTTCTGTTATGTTAAAGTCTTGTGCACAGGCTCTTCGATTTAAGATCTACCAAATAGTCAAAAAATGAGTTAAAAAGGGCTAGAAAAATGCGATCTTATCTAGAATTATATCATCTCTATTACTACGTTGATTGCGGTTAAGTGTAAGTCTATTAAATACTTATTAAAAAGATTTTCTGAATAATTTATCAAGGTCCACCGCATAAACGTGCCTATTTTAGTATAAAATATTAGGCGTGACAGGCATAGCTAATCTATTAAATATAGATAATTTATTAAACATCTCGGATAGAAGATTAGACACAAGTGACGTGATATGGATGCGCTAACGGCACGCATTTCCGACCACATACTGAGATGTAAAAATTAGTTTATTGTTATTGTGATGACGATAAATCTTTGAAGGGTGGCAGACCTTTTAAGCCTCTTAGATAATAATACATAATTATGTATAAGTATTTATATTTCATTAAGTAAATTATATTTTATAAATCAGGATGAGTTAACATGAGTAACAAACAAAATGAATCAAAAATACACGTTACTTGATACAAAGATTATAATTTCAAACCTAAAATAAGTTTATACCTACTACTACCTAAAACAAGTCTATACCATTTTACCACCGAACCGCAAGACGTTCGGGCGAGTTTCTATCCTTATGTCGTCGACATTCCATCTACACGCACGAAACGTTTTGCGTTATCATTCCTCATACGCATCACCACCACCCATTTGTGTTTCCTGCCAATTACAATCCGGGTATCTTTAAAACAAGAGTGAATAGGCATCTGCTAGGTTAACTCGTCCCATTTTAGGCCACATCATCACTTTCCATCAGGTGTGATTGTGGTAAAACGTTTGCCTATAATTAATTAATAAAAATAAACTTATTAACTTATTTTAGTCGTTTTGTGGAAGACAACTTGAGTAAGTGCTCGTTCATTAATTTTGTTTACAAAGTTAACATTCATTGAACATTGAAAGCGAAAGTACTCGTAATTCGATTTAGAATCAGATCAAATTAGATTATTTGCCGCAAGCCGTTCGGAGTTTACACAAGGTCCAAGGACAGACTTTCACCTCTTACAAGTTCCCTGTTAGAGAAAGTTTCGTAGGCTTATATTTAAGTCCTATTATCTAGATGGAAAACTATTCAAAGGAATGGAAATGTTATTCAGATATAGTTAGTTTGCTACTTAAAATCCTAATTAATCAAACCGGAGCGTAGGAAATCGGGTACAAAACTTAATCTAACTTTTATCTAACTTAACAGTCAGTCAACTTTTCCTTTTATATATCTAGAAGAAAAGTCTCAACGACTACTAGTCAAAGCTTAGCCCACAGTCATGGCTGCTGAAAGCTGAAAGCTGTAAATTTGCACAGCGGTACCCTTTATAATGTAGGCAATGAATAATTTCAGTTGGCCGTGTTTATCAAAATTCTCACGGGATAGGGAATAAAGAGGATTCTTTCATTTCATACCGGACGTTAGTTGTTAAATGAAAATGAAACGATCCAAGGACAAAATTTTCAACAACAATTCTTTTCCCATTTCCAAAAGAGAAAATTTCGCAAGCCTTTGTTTTACACTTGAAAGATTTCTCAACAAGAAAGGATAACATGGATGGATTACCGAAAAGTAACTACGTATATCAAGTGCATAGTAATGGTATACCGCAAACCACAACGAAATTTAAACAGGGCCCTCAAGGACTGACTTTCACCACTAACAAGTTCTACAAAGAGAAAGTTTAATGTTTGCTTAATTTAATCTTTTTTGTAATCCTGTCGACGAAACGTGGCTTCAAGGACAGAGGGTAAAGACGAGTGAATTACGAAGAAAAACGATGTACGTACACTCTTTGCTTTGATATGCGTGGATAATTACCTACGTCAATATAAGATTCCGGTTACTTTGTGTTTGATATGCTTAAAATTTTATAACAGTTTAGGTATGTATTTGAATAATTTCTGGCGCACCTTGTATTTAGACAAGGCCTTAGATTAATGTTATAAAACAAAATTCAAGAGCAAAATTTAAAAGTTTGCATATCATATGGATTAATTGCCTAACATATCCTAACAGAAGATATTGATAAAAATCTAATCAATAAAATAATAAATATGTCTCGTGAAGATGAAGATTACTAAGGTTTGAACATCGTAGTCTTCGTTGTGCGTAACATAAGGCAAACAAAAACCACGCGAGCGAAACAGCAAGCAAACGCTAGTAAACATAAAACGGGTTCGCAAATACCCGTTTTGCCCTTGACTTATATTCAATTTCCAGTTTATTTTCGGCAAATACGAGCATTTGGAAACGATCACAACATTAACATAAAGATACGGTAGAGGCAGGTAAATAACCGATTGTATTAAAAAGAAACGAGTTGGGATAACCCTGGTAAAGAACTTTGGTTGTGATCGGGGGGCTGAGATTAATGAATTCCAAATGGATTCTAGAGGACACGAATATATCCATGTACGTTTCGAAGGGTTCGAATCAATACAAAGACACGATTTTCGATTTGTATCTGTGAATTGATGTATTATGATATGACTAACAGTTTATACCTATATCAATCGTCGAATAACGAATCAATAGCTTTAAGTAAGCAAGCTACACTATTAGACTACATCACATTTGTTGGAATTAAAAGCAAGCGCTAAGCAGTAGGAATATTTATTTGTAGAAAAATAATTGTGAATTGTTTATTAGCGGATATGAAATTTTTAAACATGCCTGGCTTTTCCTTTCTCTTTGAAATAAGTAGCTACAGCAAAAAAACGAACGGATGAGGCTTGAATTTACAATGTTTCGGATAACGGATTTTATTCATAAAAACTGAAGAGAAAATTCTAAGATTTGCAATTGTAATGGCAATTTTGCTAGAAAGCAGTCTTTAGCGTAATCGAGGGTTTCGAGACAGGGGTTAGAAAGCGTTGCTGTCGACCGCGAATGTTGGGAAATTGAGATTTTCTATTACAATCGAGTCATAGCAAAAACTAATGTTTCGGTGACCTTTTTGCCTCATTTAAATCCTTTTCAATTCGTCACGCTGTCGTTGATTTTTAGTTTAATTTAGCCGTTAATAGCTAACATAAATTAGTTTATTCAAATTAACAATACTTTAGACTATGGTGTAGCATTTACAGTTAATCGACAGTTTTAGCGATGATCCCAATAAAACTTGGGTCAAAACAAATGTAGGGCTTTAAGAAAAAAGCTTTAAGCAGATAAACCCGGATAAAATATTCTAACAAATCGTAAGTGACTACAATTTGTAACGTCATACTTAATAGTTCTTGTCAGCAGTTCATCAAGCCATCGCCGGTACACTGCCGAACACACGCACGGGATGAGAATCTCAGGATCTCTCTTAGAACGAGAAGGATTTAGGGCAAATTCCACCACGCTGGCTAAGTGCGGATTGGCATATTCAGAAAGTTCTTGTATGAAGAGGTAAGTATCAAATGACATAATATGGATTTCGAGTGGCGTTACTAGCCCCAACGGAATTCCATTATGATTTATCTGTACCTAAAAGTTCCTACGTGGTAGGCAACATTAATATAATGTAACTTGCAAAAGCAATAAATAAATTAAATTTTTCTCATCTTGAGATTTAAATCAAATTCAGATGCGATTCCATTAGCAAATGTAAATTGCGTGCGTGAACGATGCCTCAGGCTCTTGTTAGTTGTAACTAAGTTAGTCAATTCCGTAACTTTTTGAATCATGGCATTAGAATTCAAGAGTCGCCAGGAGGTGGCTGCTTCTTTGAAAATTACATTAGACTCAATTAAAATAATATCAAACATATAGATCAGATGTGTCCCCCGATAACCGATTATGCAACAAAAACATAGTTTTGTTTTCATCGTAATCGTAAAAGGTAGCAAATTCTGCCCCTTGATTGGTTGTGAAAAACAACGAATTTAACCAATCAAGGGGCAGAATTTCCTATCGATTACGATTACTGTGACTACGTTTTTCTTACACAATCGGGGGATTGATGTTGACACGTAAAATTTACTGAGTACTTTTTGATTATGTTAATCCTCAAACGGTGCAACAATAAATTATCATCAAATATAATCTTAGCTAAGAACCATCACGATTAAAAAGGCATTTGAATACAAAAAAAATCGCATAGAAATCAGTCCATCCGTTAAAACGTTAGTCAAAGTCAAAGTCAAAGTCAAATGATTTATTCAAAATAGGTAATAAATTACTCTTATTGATTGTCTGGTATAGTGTTAGATTTGTAAGATAATATAGTGGTGATAATTATAACGCAAACTTAAAACTAAAGCTACGAGGGTTCCAAACGCGCCCAGGTCTGAGAAGAGCCCACAACAAACTCAGCCGGGTATTCTTTTTATTATCACCACTTTACAAATTTATTGAAACTTATTAGAACTATCACAAAGTCGTTAAGCAACTCATTCCCAAGCTTGCTTATCATTTAAATAATCCTTTACATTGTAATAGGATTTTTCAATTAGTTTACGTTTTATGAAAACTTTGAACTTGTTGAGAGACATCTCCAATATGTCTTCTGGAAGCTTATTATAGAAACGTATGGAATTACGAGCAAATGAATTGCTAACTTTACTGAGCCTAGAGGCGGGAATTACAAGTTTATTTTTATTTCTAGTATTTATATTATGACAGTCACTTTTTTTTTTAAATTTATTTATGTTTTTATGTACGTACAGTAAATTTTCAAAAATATATTGATTATGCACTGTCATAATTTTAACTTCCCTAAATTTAGTTCTCAGCGACTCTCGTGGCCCCATACTGTATATGGCTCGAACAGCCCTTTTCTGCAGCACAAAAATAGAATTAATATCAGCAGCATTACCCCATAATAATATACCATATGACATAATGCTGTGAAAGTAACTAAAATATACTAGTCTCGCAGTTTCTATGTCTGTCAACTGGCGAATCTTTTTTACCGCATATGCGGCAGAACTAAGTCTGTTCGATAAGTTATTTATATGAGAGCCCCATTGAAGTTTTGCATCTAACGTTATTCCAAGAAAAATAGCGGTATCCACTAAATCTAATTCCTCATTATTAAGTTGCACAGTGGTTTTGACCTGCTTAACATTTGGTAAAGTGAATTTAATACACTTTGTCTTTTTCCCGTTGAGAAGCAGGTTATTAGCTTCGAACCACTGTACTAACTTGGTGAGAGAATTGTTTACTTCATCAAAAGTTGTTAAGTATCGATTGATTTTAAATAAAAGTGATGTATCATCAGCAAACAAGACTATCCCGTAATTGTCCTTAGCGAGGTAAGGAAGGTCATTGATGTAAACGTTACGATGTCACAGACAAACAAAGATGCCTTTACAACACCCTTCTGTTTGCATTGTAGATTAATAACTGGCTATTGTTCTGCAAAATAAAAATAAAAATTGAACATTTAGCATAGTGTTGCGATTTGACGCGTCGCACGTCGTTGTGCAGTCGTCGAAAAAGTAAAAAGAATATTTTTATAGCACGTGCGTGCAAATTAGGATACCGGTTATGTAATTTTGTTGGCTAGATGCGAACGCGGTTCAAAGTATTTCTTTAAACAACTTTTATGGCTTCACATTATCAGTATAGCTATTATAAGAGATCGTAGTAGCTCAAAACACCATCATTAGCAATGTTAACAATTCAATAGATAAGTCTATCGAATTGTTTTCGAACTTAATTTGTACCAAAAACATTTACAATAAAGAGAAAAAGAGAGTTAAAGTGGACAAGGGAAGCACTTATCTCTAAGAGAGATCTCTAGGTACCAGTGACCCTTGGCATTGCGAGAGCTTATAGAGGGAGTAGAATAGGTACAAAAAGAAGATAGATAGACTTATCTACACTAATATTATAAAGAGGAAAACTTTGTTTGTTTGTTTGTTTGTTTGTTTGTTTGTTTGTTTGCTTGTTTGTTTGTTTGTTTGTTTGTTTGTTTGTACTGAATAGGCTCAAAAACTACTGGACCGATTTTAAAAATTCTTTCACCATTCGAAAGCTACATTATCCACGAGTAACATAGGCTATATTGTATTTTGGAAAAAAATAGGGTTCCGTAAGATATTTGGGTTTTTCGGACACAAGGTGTAAAAAATCAACCAGAAAAGTTACTTATTTTGCGTACGCTGCCTAAACTATAAAAGATAGAACCATAAAATGTTCTAATTAATTGTAGATCTTATAAATATCTACAAAAAAGTCCGCGACACACTATACCCATCTATGTCGAGTGAGGCACAGCAACCATTTTTTTATTTAAAAATCTTGAATTTTTTTTGGACTACATTTAAACGCGTTTATTTTACTCATGCTATTAATCCTTATCAAAATAAATGATTTCATCACTAAGAACAGTTTATGGAGATAATATTTGGTCTTTGAATGATTAAAATTGGACGTTTGGTTTTGAAGTTATGGCGAAATTAAAATATTACGATTTCTGCTGCACGGCCCGTTGTATTATATAAAGAGGTAATGTCGTTAAGTTTGTTTATAGGGGGTAATCTTTAGAACTACTGAACCGATTTTAAAAATTCTTTCACCAGTAGAAAGCTACATTATTCCTGAGTGACATAGGCTATACGGGATCTTTAAAAACCTAAATCTACGCGGGCGAAGCCGCGGGGATCAGCTAGTTATTGATATAGATATTTGAAAGGTATAGATAACGAACAAAATGACATCGCACAAGTGGCCAGGTTTTTTAAAATGAGATCAAAAATATTTATTATAAAATAAAACTTAATACCTAATAAATAAGTTTACATTTGACTAATTTGAAATAAGGTCAAAAACTATTATTTTTGCTTTTATTTTTCAGACCGCTTTTTAAGCACTTATACAAAACCTACTCACTCAAATTATCGCTGACTTCTTTAATAACTCGACTCCCTGATGTCAGTTTGGAAGAAACATATAGGATTTTGAATAAGTAGCCTATAATATTGTTACAGACAGGTTAGACGATATTTTTGAATTAAATTACAAACCTACCAAAAATTAATGTTAATCTTACCATTCGGCGAAATGTATGCCGTACCTGTAACAAAAAAAACACATTTAGCTTTTTCATCATCATCATCATCTCAACGAATCGCCAGCTCACAAGCCTCTTCTCAGAATGAGAAGTGTTCAAAGTCAAAGTCAAATGATTTATTTAAAATAGGTAATAAATTACTCTTATTGATGGTCTGGTATGGTGTTAGATTTGTAAGATATAGTGGTGATAATTATTACGCAAACTTAAAACTAAAGCTACGAGGGTTCCAATCGCGCCCAGATCTGAGAAGAGCCCATTGGCCCTGTTTAGGCCTATTGTCATAGTCCTTTGATACAACTTTGAGAAACTAAGCTTTTCATGCTGTTAATATTTTCAGGTGCATTACCATTCACAAAGCAATAGTGGTTAAATACTCGTGGTTTGACTTGCATCAGGATATCATCAATGATCAACACCATATTACATAGATCAATATATACATTTTGGATTATGAGTGCTGGAAGAAAAAAAAATATTTTCTTTCATTTTAACGTGAAACTATAATATGTAAGTACTATGTATAATATATATGTAAATTTTGGCATTCCACCAAATCAAATGAAGGCTTTTTCCTATTCAATACGCACCACTAAACTTAAGCCTTTCCGTTGTACCTACATATATCATGCCCGTCCTGCCACTGATTATGCGATGACGAGTATAAATCATGCATGCTATAGCATCGTATCATCAATTATAGCAAAGCAAACTTATTGTTCCTTGTTTGTCATAGAATTCAACGAAGTAACGCCTTCTTCAATCAATTACGTTCTATTAGAATTACTTACACAAGCTACGGTCGATTTTCTAGCCAAAGCTTCTAATTTGTATCACGTCTAGTCAACAATTACCGATATTAGCATATCGATGACTATCGACTACTAAGAGTTACGATCTGACTCAGTACCGATATTCTGTCATCATTTAATCGATCTAACTATACTTAGCAATTAAGTGATCGAATGTTTGTGTGCTATGAATAATTGCTGTGATCCGATAAATTGTATTCACTGCAAGCTATTTATTATTATTATAAATGGTTACACGAGATTAAATATCTCTATTCACAGTAACAAACTTACTACCGTTTTCATATTGTGATTATAAACCTATCAATGGGTGACTCTCCATCTATCTATAATAATAATTTATGACTAGACCACGATCTGGCCTCATTATTATTACAAGAGATGATGCAGTCTAAGACGAACAACTAAACGTGGAAAGTGGAGTTTCTTTCGATTATAGTTGCTGTGAAACAAAATATTCATCTATACTAATATTAGGAAAGACGTAAATATTGTAAGTTTGTTTGTTGGGAGTAATCTCTGGAACTACTGATCCGATTTTGAAAATTCTTTTACCAGTAGAAAATTACATTATTCCTTAGCAGCATGGGCTATATTTTATTTTCTTAAAAATAGAGATCCCTACTAAAATTGTAATAAGCTACCCTTGCGAAATCGATGTAGGTCACTAATCTTTATAAAGATGAGAATTGGGATAACACCACTATGTAATCTGTATAAAGTACATAAATCCCTTGTGGAGCTTAGTATTTGCTTTTATAGTATGGTTCTGAAGGAATTTTTAGATTTTCTCTTGCTCCTTACACAACAATTTCAACCAATGTGTAAAAACACAATTATTAAGTAGAGGCTTATACAGAATTGATAAATTCCTTAATGAGAAGATTGCGTGGAACCAACAAGCTGAGCTTTCAGTTTCCCATTACGTTGATAATACTGTACTTTACCTTTATGATTTGAAAAGCGGAACTGCTGATTTTCTTGCCGACTCTTTTCAGTAGATTTTTTTTTCCGAACTGGTAGTAGAATTCCAGATGCAGCACAAGAGACATTTATTGTCCTGTCCCACATGAAATGAATAAATTTTGAAGTTTGAACATTAGACCAGTACTGAAACTTAACTTGGTTTCAATAGACTTTCCAAGAATACGAAATGTGCACCTACTAGGTATGCTTCCGTCCCAATTTGCGAGCCGTACACCAAGTTTTAGTATGTAAAACATGCATTTAAGTGTCAAGGCGGTCGGTGTGTCAATGCGCAGCACTGCGAGCAGCGACCGGCCTTTATCATGCATCTACTACACGCAAAAAATGCTATTCACCATTTATCTCTCCCATATTTGCATGCTATGTGACGTTTTAATGGAGGCATACAATCTCTTTTTACATTTCTCGTGTATTAAATAAGTCATCTATCTCCAACATCTTGACAATGGCCGGGATTGTATTTTCATCTGGCTTTAAAATAAAGTTTCTCCTTTCAAAGTGATTCTTCATATGGGAGTTGTTACACATTTTTTGTTCCTCTGTTCGTTTGTTTTGTCGCAATATAAATGCTATTCAATTTGACATCACTTCAACGTCCTATTTGATTTTATTGTTTGTGACAAATTATTTATTAGGTAGGGAAAATTTCAATTGTCTTTGTTTGACGGTGCGCCATAAGAAAACCTCTGTTTCTATTTGAAATTTATTTCTTCGCAAATCTTACTTAAAATTAAAGCCTTAAATAACCGATTTCTCCGGATCGTTGATAGCGGCGTCGGGTGATATACGGCACCAAGTGCCAACATTACTAATTATACCAGCTAACATAAAAACATTTCTACATTTCTATTTGCGAAGCATATTTATCATTGGTAAGGCATCCAGGTAACCCGGAAGACCGCTTAAATCATCTGAAAGACGTCGTCGTAATCTACAATTAATACTCTTCACCTTATAATGGATTGAAATACGTTTTCTATCCCCAATATATCTTGGGACACTCTGAATACCTACATTGTTGTAATGCAGCTGCGTTGAAGTGAAATTTCATGAAATGTCTTCCTGTATTAAATGGCTTGGAAATAAATTAGTTGTATGATTTCTTCAGTAAGCTTTACACCAGATATAATTTTTGATTCAAAGAAAGTTGCACAAAGGGTGTGCTTATACCCTTCAAAACGTACGCTATAAAAGTTTTATACGTCAAAAACTTATAACAATCTTCGAGATAAAAGTCAAATAAAAGAAGATTAAAGGAACCACAGGATACAAGAAACAGAGACAGGAGAAATTACAGAAAAATAGGCAGCTGATCTCAAGTCAATTTATATAAAAAAGATAACAACAAAATAATTTGGAACACAAAAGAAAGACCCGTCATTAAAGATCATTTATATATTTCTTTTGAATCAACAAAAAATCTTCCACAGGGGTGCGCAGCGAACCATA
Organism: Maniola hyperantus; assembly: GCF_902806685.2. NCBI lineage: Eukaryota > Metazoa > Arthropoda > Insecta > Lepidoptera > Nymphalidae > Maniola > Maniola hyperantus. The sequence continues at coordinate 12,735,265 of NC_048545.1, read as the reverse complement.
AAACATGGGAATCCAGCAATTTCGGCACTCGTTTATGTTAATTGACAACCAATTAAAGGAACTTTTTCTTTCTCTTTTTTTATCTGACAGTCGACTGGCAGAGGTTTTTAGATCGTCTCTAATAGATACCAGGTGAGTTAATGGTGTGGGCGACGCGGACGGATACATGGAATTGGGACATCGAATATAATATGTCTGTCCAACCTTTTGTAACTGTTCTTAATCGTAAATAGGAATGTTTTTTAGATATCCTCGTATCGATTTATATCTAATATTGTCGTGCGAATCTCAGAATAGGTTCTAGATTCAACGAATGAATTATCAGTATCTTCTTGATTTATCAGTGAGTTCTGTGTACTAAAACAATATTTCTTGGTTTTTTATGTAATTTGAAAATATTTTTTATAAACTGCGTCAATTTTAGTCAGAATTTCACATCCACCTAAAGATACAGTTTTGAGTAGACACTTGCGTAACATTGCAATCAAGTAATAAATTCAGCGGAACAAGATACACAAGAAATGAATATTCATGATAAGATTCGCGCGAATAATTAATTGACATAAGTACATCATTTATGACAGGATAAGCGGTTTATTGAAGTCTGGAGTGACGTGTGAGATAGCTACATTGTAGACTAAACTCTACAAATTGTATCTACTACTTCACATAGTGGTGTTTATAAGAAAACCTTGAGTTTCAATTCCTGCTAGTAAAAGAGATATGCTCGACAGGAGCTTCCTTCGTGACATAAATCAAAATCTTAAATTCATTGACAAAATACGACTAAACTAGAGAGTTACAAATAAAGTAGAATAAGTTACAAAGAAACTAGAGTTACAAATAAAGTAGGTAGAATAAGTTACAAAGAAACTAGAGTTACAAATAAAGTAGAGAGCATTACCATACCATACAGTGTTTTTATTTTGTACATCTTTTAAGAGGGACGTATGGCCTAGTTGTGACAACGCATACCAATCGATTGCGATTGTTAAGTAACGTTGACCCAAGTCGGTAACTGGATGTGTGATTTACTTTGGAGGCCTTTGGCCTTTTCGTTTCATCTGTGCCTCGGAGAGACGGTTAAGAAGTCGATCCCTATTAGTATCACCAGCACAATAACTGTAAAACCTAAGAATCGAAATCTCGTTTACTTGGTGAGTTTAGGTACAACTCACTAAGAAACGAGATTTTGATTGTTAGGTTTTAGGGTTCTTAGGGTTTAGCGGAAGGATCTGTGAACCCACCGCTTTATTATCCCAAGAAAACTCCTGCTATTATGTGATAAATGGAAAGGAGTCACGAAGATCACAAGGATTCCTCAGTAATGTGGAATAAAGAAAGATCTATTAATAAATATGAGACACAACCAAATTTATTGTTTCTCTCTACTTAATAAAGACTACCGTTTCAGTTTTATCTGGTCCATAAATAATTTGGTTACCTAACTGAAAATTCTGGCTCGAAAACCTGCGCCAGTGATTTAATAGAAGCACCCGGTCATTATTCAGAAGCGAAAGTTTCATTATTCTAAATTTCAGGTCGTCGAAGTTTGTTCGAAGGGGGACTGAACCGCTTTTTTGTCATTGAATTATTATGGACTTATGCTTAAATTATGTGAGTGGCTGCTAGTTTAAGACTTTTTAAGGAAAGAAACTTAATAGAGAAAGAGCCAATGAGAGCCAGAACTTTTTTTATTTTAAAAAGCTGAAAGTTTCTATGCGCATTTGCCCTAACACAGGGAGGAACGATCAGCGACTATGAAGTTTGGGTTATGGTGGCTTTGGCAGATAACAGGTACCAAAGACGCATAAACACTTTCGTCGAAGTAGGTATACATTCTAATATTTTATATTTTCTTCGGAATAGTATTAGAAATCACGTCATGCATTGCCAGACACTTACATAGTATCGTGGCAACCCCCTGCCAGACATCCTTAAACTTTAAGAGTAATAATGCAAAAAATCAATAAGTAGGTAGGTACAGACAGCCTATTGAGGCAACTTTAGGCGCCTGGTGGCCACAGCCACTTATGCTTATTAACTAGCTATTGGGCAGCCTATAGGCACCCAGAATACTGTTGCTGCTGTTACGAAGGCGTTGTAGGAGTGAGGTCATCTTTTTACAGCATGAAAGCTGATGATGAAGCATACCACTCGCACTACAGTCCCTCGACAGCCCCAACATTATTCAGAATGCATTAATAGCCTAGGCAGTTTTATTTCCAAGAGGAAGGTACTAGAGCAACAAATCGCAACGGCATCCAATTAAATTAAAATAGACAAGACAAGAGATGAATAAATATTCAGAAGACATTCACGTGAATGTTAATTAATTTAATGGTACAAGTAGATACGCCATTAGCGACAGAGATAATCATTTTAATGAAGACTTTAGTGTCTTGTACGACAAGTAGACTCTTGTCAGATTCTAAAATAAGCTTTTCTAGGGTTCTGTACCCGGAGGGTGCCAACGGGATCCTATTACTAAGCCTCCGGGTGTCCGTCCGTCTGTCTGTCAGTGGGCTGTATCTTAAGAACCATAATAGGTAGAGTTGCAATTTATAAAGCGTATTTCTAATGCCGCTATAACAACAAATAATAAAAACCAAGACGGCGAATTACAATATGGCTGGCATGCCAATTCGAAAAAATTAAAAAGTACATAGTGTAATATATCATGTACGATGCTACGGAACTCTTCGTGTCCGTCTCGCACTTAACCGGTTTTTAGATAGATGGTGCCTGTCATGTTAATTTGGGAAGCGAGGATATTTCGCATTTCGCATTTGGCACAGGATTGTAACTGTATCTTAACCTAAATCGTCATTTAATTAAGATAACTATGAAGCTGAGGCTGGCATTAAAGCATATCTTCGTAACAACCTAACCCTAATGCATTAATTTACTTTTAAGAAGACAAAATGCAGAATCTATACCTACTAAGGCCGTTACGAATGTGCGAGTAACAACAGGATACTATTTACTAAATAACTTACAAAGACACTCCTATAGGTATTTCATTATCAGAAAAGTGAACTTTTCTGCGACCTATAGACATACGAATCGTAACAAACCAATACAGAAATTATTAAAAGGTTACCTATTATAAATGGTGGCCTGATAACGATTGAAATGGTATTGGAGTAACGGATATTATCTCAAACAATAAACTGTTCACAAAGGTCAATACAATCATAACATTTATTCCTCAAGCTGATTGACACCATATAATAGAGATACGCACAGAGAAGCGTCGTACTATTAAGATATCATTAATAACAATACAGTTCCCTTTGATTAAAGCCAAGTCTATTATATTGGAAGCAATAACACTCAAGACAGCAGCCTAGCAACCTACAGTGCCGCCGGCATAGAAACTCGCGGCGATAACAAGACAAGATCCGGACGTCGTTTCCCGGCAGTCATTCACGGGAATATGAGGATTTATATTGATTGCGATCTGTGGTGGTGGTACGCTCTACGTAGTTTTTTAGTGCTAATCTTAGGACGCTACAGCAAAATTTTTGGAAGGCCTTTTTTATACGCAACCAAAAGTCTACAATATTCGCCGAAACATGTAGGTACCTAAACGAAGTGACCCTATGACTAAATTAATGCTTTTTTAAATTATAGCCTAGCGCATGGCTACAATCAGACCTGCTGGCAAGTGATGATGCAGCCTAAGATGATGCAAATTTCTTGTAATTCAAGCAAAATTACTTCACCCGGCCTCTCTCGGGGTGAGGTACGGTTAGAGGGAAAAGATGACACGCACAGATAACTAAGCCATATCGCTGTTTACGCACGCCATACGCACGTTTTTTCCGTCATCTATGGAAACAGCACTATTATAGGCTCCACCCGCCAACGTGTTGTCGCTCCGATGAAGCGGGCTCTTAATTTGTTAACCACCTTTGCTATTCGTTTCACACAGCCCTGCCGCTTCGAAACCCTTGTATATCGAGCGAAGATCTGAGCTGGGTTGCGTGTGAACGACAATATAGGAGTGCATAGCATGACTAATCTGCCGTGTTAGCATTCACCGCGGTGCTTCACCGGTCGATAATATGAATCAAGGATCGCCGGCGTTTGCTACATGTGTAAATTTGAAACATGAACAGCTTAATTAACAGGTTGGCTCCATGAAATATGGATTTTCTTTCCACGGGTTTCCTTGAACACCGTGATTGAATTCCGCACGCGTGTTGCCGCACTTTTTATCAAGCTTTCTAATTCATCATCACTACCCATATTATACCGTAGACCGTAAAGGTGCGGAAGTTGGAGTACGTCGGCCACATTATGAGAAATAGCAAATACGACCTCCTTCAGCTCATTATTCAGGGGAAAATAGCCGGCAGAAGACCACCTGGCCGAAGGAGAACATCGTGACCAAAGAATTTACGCCAACAACGGTACGGGAAGAATATCCGATCTTTTTTCTGCGCAGCAGCCTCTAAGGTGAAGATAAATTTGTTGGTTTATTGGTTTGACCTTTAATCAAGGAGCTACTGATCGACGTGATTTTTTGCATGGGTATTGTTAATTGTTATGGACCTGGAGAGTAACATAGACTACTGTTTATCCTGGAAAATCAAACGGTTCCCACGGGATTTTTAAAAACCTAAATCCACGCGAACGAAGTCGCTGGGCATCAGCTAGTATCATAATAATTTCTTTAGCGGCTTTAAAGTTATCTTTTTAAATAAGGCTTCGCAACCACTGTCGATACCACTGACAACGGTGAAGTATTAAGAATTTTGCGTTTCACTTTCATTGTGTGATTACTTATTTTACTGTTGCAATAGGTAGGTACTTTTTTGTATCATCATCATGATCAACCCGTCCCCAGCCCACTACTAACCACGAGCCTCCTCTCAGAATGAGAAGGGCTAAAGCCACAGCCCGCCAAAATCCACAAAGAAAAAGATTATCTTTTGATTACAGTACTCTGAACACAGAACTTAAGACCGTTGGCGGTGGGACCGAAGCTTAATTTTCAAGTCAACGAAAAAATTTTAAAAATCCGTCTCATATCTTTATTAGCAGTCATAATTATCATACTTTTTATATTGTCTATGTATGGGCATTTTATTTCCACGTTAAGGGGCGGCACGTCCTTTCCCTCAAAGGCGGATAATTTTATACGATGACACGCAATTAAAAACGGAATCATCGTTTAAAAGAGCAAAGAATTATTTACCTCTTTTTTAACCCCTTTTAATTGCCTGCTTACCGGATAAAACGCGATCCTATTTTGAATTCTGTAGTTGGTTAAGTGGGACTCTCGTCTGATATGAAGGGCTAGTGCAACCATTTTTAAATAAACGTTAAAACGAAATTAAAATACACTATGTGATATGGCCTAGCGGTTAAGCCTTCGGCATCCTATTCGGGGATCCGTGACTCAATCCCGGGAAAGCACTGAACTAAAAAGTTTACGGACGGCTCATTTTTGCTTATTGTGCGGGCGCCCCCTGCCTCATACCCCGATTGCCATCTCGACTTGTCGCGTACTTATAGGTCCATGGTAATTTTGACAGCTTCAAAGAACAGATTTATAGTTCGAAATAGCCCTTCTATAGGTATTAATTTAGGTCCATGGTTAGAAAAAAATAATGGGTTTCACACATGTGCTTTAGGCGGATACTGCTTGATAAGTTGGATAGATTTTTAATCTAACAACCGGAGATGTACATTGTACAGCAACGGAAACGACTAGCGTCAACTCAGGAAGTCTTTTATCGGCATATTCTCTATAGAAAAGTACCAAGTAGCAAGTGAGTTGAAGTATGGTTCAATTATTAGAAAGAAATAAATAATTAAAAATAATAGTTAGACAGACAGAACCCCTAATTGCTAACAAAAAATCGGTCACGTGCGTGTAGGACACGCACGTGTCATTTTATCACTACCTACGTTATAAATGCGAAAGTGTGTTTTTTTTATTTATTGGTTTGTTGGTTTGTCCTTCAATCACATCGCAACGGAGCAACGGATCGACGTGATTTTTTGCATACATTCAAAACCTATAGAGAGTGACATATCCTACTTTTTATTACGGAGAATCAAAGAGTTCCCGCGAGATTTTTAAAAACTTAAATCCACGCGGACAAAGTCGCGAGCATCAACTAGTAAGATAAGAAGTAACCCTTTTTTTAATTTTCATGATTGTTGGTTTGTCCTTCAATCACATCGCAACGGATCGACGTGATTTTTTGCATACATTCAAAACCTAGAGAGTGACATATCCTACTTTTTATTACGGAAAATCAAAGAGCTCCCGCGAGATTTTTAAAAACTTAAATCCACGCGGACAAAGTCGCGAGCATCAAGTAGTAAGATAAGAAGTAACCCTTTTTTTAATTTTCATGATTGTTGGTTTGTCCTTCAATCACATCGCAACGGATCGACGTGATTTTTTGCATACATTCAAAACCTAGAGAGTGACATATCCTACTTTTTATTACGGAAAATCAAAGAGCTCCCGCGAGATTTTTAAAAACTTAAATCCACGCGGACAAAGTCGCGAGCATCAACTAGTAAGATAAGAAGTAACCCTTTTTTTAATTTTCATGATTGTTGGTTTATCCTTCAATCACATCGCAACGGATCGACGTGATTTTTTGCATACATTCAAAACCTAGAGAGTGACATATCCTACTTTTTATTACGGAAAATCAAAGAGCTCCCGCGAGATTTTTAAAAACTTAAATCCACGCGGACAAAGTCGCGAGCATCAACTAGTAAGATAAGAAGTAACCCTTTTTTTTTAATTTTCATGGCGGACAATTTTACATTTTGTTACATTATTTGTTATTATAGCGGCAACAGAAATACAAATTCTGTAAAAATTTCAACGAGATAGGTACAGCCAGTGGCGTGCAGCTCATAGAGGCATAAACGCACTGCTTACCCTCATTGTAATAAATCAATGCTTATTTTTCATTATAACCTGCCGTAAAATAAGTTTATACCTAAATGCATACCCTGGCTTGAACTCCTGTGCACGCCACTGGGTACAGCACGCTGACAGACAGACGGAAGGATGGACAGGTCCGGTTAGCACCCTTCGGGTACCGTAACCTAAAAGCGAAGGTGACCTCCTTTCTAAAATATAGGTCTCAGGTCTCTAAACATTACATCTAAAGGCTTCTTTGAGGTGAACTCGTTGTATATTAATATACCACTTTCCACTTACACGGTTCGTATAAGCATTTCAAAGGGGACGAGAATTATTTCTCAAGACGTAGGTACGAGTATGAGTGTTTGGGTGAATAGGCATTCTCGAAAATCTGTCGTCGACGTTGTTTACGCAAAAATCTTATACATTTTTTATGCATATCTAAAAGCTTATTTTAGTGAAAGATTGCTTGTCATAAAAAACTCTACCGTGATAAACTTATAGTCCACGATAGGTTAATATGGCAATCGGGGTATGAGGCAGGGGGACGCCCCGCACACCCGCACGTCACCCTCGCTCGCCCGCACCGGGTTAGTGCGGGTGGTTTCCTCTCCGATTGCCATCTCGACCTGTCAACGGACTATATCGTGTCTTGCGAGAGCTCATATTTTTTATGGCTAAGTTGCAAATCCACAACCAAATCAAATAAGACTCAATTCGATTGAGACTCAATCTCGACGCGTTGCAAGCTGAGTCCCTGTGTTACGTCTTAATAGCTATATCTGCATGCAAAATTTCAGTCCGTAAATTTGAGCTGTGCGTTGATAGATCAGTCAGTCAGTCAGTTAGCTATTCCTTTTATATATTTAGACATACTAGTACTTTAACTAGCATTTTCATTTAAAATAAATACCTTAATAAAATAAAAATTATCCAAGATTAAGTATGCCTGCTGATGAAAACTAAAGTTTGATTGATCGTTATATGGCATCGCATTGGGCAAGAGGTATTCAAACGAAACATCCATAACAATTTAAATTCAACTAGAAGTAATCTATAACTCAGGGTGTCTATCTTGTGATATAAATACCGCAAGAAAAGGTGAAGGCCATAACAAGAATAATAAAGTAACAAGTCTAAAAATATTTTTGTCAGTATGCCAGGAAAACATTCAGTACCGACAGCGAAACCCATTAAGAAAGAAAAACTGTCACCTGAATAATATAGTTCAACATTCAATGCCTACCGTTACTTGAGTGCTGTTTTAAAAATGTAAACACGAGCCTCTATGGTCGCGTTAAAAGTTTAAGTGCGCACACCGAGACGCCATGGCGACGTCGCCGGCTACGTACGTATCCAAACAATTCGTATTAAAATGTCTGACAGTTAACTCACTTGGCTACGGTCTAGCGACGTCTCCAATTTAGAATCGTAGCCATGACCGACCGGCCCCTACTTGGAGACTGGATGGATACACTGGCGATATGGGCACACGTAGCCAAGACGCCAGTATTTTGTATAGATACAAGACACAAGTAAGTTACGCCTCCTTCACTTAGTGACCAACTGATCGCCAGGACGGACGCCCGCGTGTTTGTGTTCACTACTGTTTTGTTGTGCTACTTAATTGGCAACCTTATTTGGTTACGGTGGTAAGTAGCCAGTGGTAGCCCTGGCAACGTAGTCAGCGACGTCGCCATGGCATCCCAGTGTGTTAGGGCTCTAAAAATGTAGACACGAGCCTCTATGGTCGCGTTAAAAGTTTAAGTTGGAAGATCTAGGCCGAAATGACATGTCAAGCCTTGCTAGGTCACAGAACGAAAGAGACGTTTTACCTACACGAAGCCAACAACTTCCGTTCTACTATACTTTGAAACCCATGTTTTAAAATTCTTTTATGCACGTATGCGCTTTGCAGACCTCGACCGAGATAGGTTTTGGTTTATGCCCCCCCCCCCCCTCCCCCTCAAATAATTTACTAAAAAATAAAAGTAAACCTTACTAGCCTAGAGCACAGAACAGGACGAGTTGCGAATATAAATAGTGAATGGGACGACTTGCGAATGGGACGAGATGCGAACGGGACGAGCTGCGAATGGGACAAAATGCGAATGGGACGAGCTGCGAATTGGACGAGTTGCGAATGGGACGACTTGCTAAGATACCGTATCTACATAGTACACACGAGCTAGAGCGGCCAAGGAATTATAATAAGTACGTGGATCATTAGGAGGGTTGGGAAGTAGGATTTCAAATGGACGATTAGCTGACTTTTACAGTTCAAATAAGAAAAGAAATAAGTAACTTTGTTTAAAAAAAACTTTTGCTGTACAGTCCATGCCAATAGAATTGAAAACTAACAATAACAAATATGGCAGTACTGATCACGTGACTTTATTTTGAAATGACGTCTAGTGATGCGCTATTGCTGAACTATATCGGGAATGAACGATTGACGAACTAACTCTGATGTAAAGAATTATTTGATTTTATGTACTTTCAAAACCTAAATAGTCCGAAATAAATGAAAACTTACACGCTGTTTTAGCTCTATCTGTCAATTAGCTAACCTATCCGTAGTAGCCCGTCCCCGTGATGCAAGATATCTGAGTGCCGAATTACGTAAAAAGTAAAAACATTTAAACGCATGATTCTTTAAAAATTCTAAAATAAAATATAGCCTATGTCACTAATAATGTAGCTTTCTATTGGTGAAAGAGTTTCAAAATCGGTTCAGTAGTTCCAAAGATTACCCCCTACAAACAAACTTAACGACATTACCTCTTATAATATTATTAGTATAGAGTATAGATTTTGCTGTATAACTTTTATTTAAATAAAATATTATTACGTAAAAGCAATATGAAACAGCATTATATATCTATTAATGGGTTGGTATACAATGCTATATTAAATTAACTTGATTTAAATAACTCGATTAGTTTTCGATTCTGAACGAATTATCGATGTGTACGGTCACTCACTTTCATTCATTTTTAGTCTGTGGTTGCAATGTCGTCCCTGCGCAGCTCTATAGAAATTAAAGAATGCAAACGTCAAAACTTGCAAAGTTATTTTTTCTGTGGTTGTGAATTCTTGTTTTCATTTAGTTTTTATTAAAATTTTTGCTTAAATCATGGATAAATTGAATGTACATTACGTGTATATTTTACTTAAGATGTTGTTCGTGGACCAGAAGGCGTTTGTGCGTGTTTTTAACTGTTTAATCATCGTGAAAAGTGTTAACGAAGTTACGTGTTAGCGAAAAGGTATGTTTGTTATTGTTATTTTTCAATTCGATTGGCCCGGACTGTAGATACCGTCCATAAAAAATTCTAAAATTATATTTTCAGGCCACGTTATGGATTGCTAATCTCACTAGAGCCTTCCGCGTCTCGCGATTCCACAGCCAGTTCAATAAATTAAACGCATTCGATCAAGGGCACAAGTACGTACCTCAACTTGTACGTAAAAAATAAAAAGGCGCCGTGTTCAGACTTCAGACATCCGATATTATTTTTGCTCTGATTCAGGCAAGGTCACGCGGTTGTGCAAATATGCGAACCACGCTCTGATTGCCACCAAGTGTATATTTCAAGTGAGTTAAATTAATGTTAACGTCAACGCACCCGCTAAAATGAAGCGTCTTTCGATTTAAGTAGGTATATCACAGACTGCAGTTCACGACATGGGAATTTCTAACAAAACGTTGGGGCTTCGACGTCACTGGCAGGCGTAAAATGTTAGGTTATTTGACGCAGGTAGCCTTATGGTAGCCCTATTTTTCCATGATTTCACGTCACCATAGCCTAACATTTGCATGGGAACTTCTAACAAAACGTTGGGGCTTCGACGTCACTGGCAGGCGTAAAATGTTAGTACATTTGACGCAGGTAGCCTTAATGGTAGCCCTATTTTTCTATGATTTCACGTCACCATAGCCTAATATTTGACATATCGTCGATTCAGTATCAAACTGAGAGTTCCCTCACTCTAGTTCACTCGCATCTTCGTTCACATTTTTGAGCGCTTTATAAAATATTTATTGTCAACTAGCTTATGCCCGTGACTTCGCCCGCGGACTACACAAATTTCTAACCCTTTGGGGTTGAATTTTCAAAAATCCTTTCTTAGATTACGTCGTTATCAGCATTAACACAGAATAGGTTTATTTTTATTTTATAATTTATGTATTTATTCATATAAAGCTACATTCATATACAGTTAAGTATATTCAATTTACTTTCTAAGTCATGTTTCAAGCGACTTCAAAATAAACAATGGGCAAGTGAAACGTAGTATCTCCTAACATATGGCAAGTACAAGTAAAAAGGGTATATTATCCAACTGAATATTAATGAGACGAATCTTACACCCTTGGTACTCAGTATACGGCGACAAATTCCGTCAGCATTTACACGGAATAGATATCTTATTAATCTATTAATTTATGCATTTATTTATGTTAGGCTCTATATTATAAAGTTTAGTATATTTAATTTACTTCGTAAATCATCTTCCAAACGACTTCAAGATAAACAGTGGGCAAGTGAAAACGTAGTAACTCCTAACATATGGCAAGTACAAGCAAAAAGGGCATATTATCCAGCTGAATATTAATGAGACGAGAATCTTACGCCCTTGGTACTCAGTATACGGCGACCGGTCGAGAGCTTATAAAGAAACGAGGTTGCGTTTACATTCGGTTCATGACTTTGACTATAAACGGAGTGTCTTTATGCGAGGCGAGGTATAAATCACTCGATATTTCATCCCATTTCAGCATTTGGGTTCCGTACCCAAAGCGTGCCAACGGGACTCTATTACTAAGCCTCTGCTGCCAGTCCGCCCGTCTGTCTGTCAGTGGGCTATACCTCGTGAACCGCAATAGGTAGAAAGTTGAAATTTTCCCAGAATTTACCTATATATTTTTTGCCGCTACAACAACAAATCATAAAATTTTCAAAATAGCCGCCATGAAAATTAAAAATAATTAAAAAGTATTATTTCTTTTACGACGGTGAAAAAAGGACCCTTACAGGATCACTTCGTTGTCTGTCTGTCTGTCTGTCAAGAAACCTGTTCCTTCCCCTAGGAACGTACGTCCCGTTGACCTAGAATCATGAAATTTGGCAGGTAGGGTCTTATGGCACACGTAAGGTGAAAAATCAGAAAACCATGAATGTGTCCATCACAAAAAAATATGTAGTCATGAACAAATAATTAGTATTTTCAACTTTCAAATTAAGATTACTATACCAAGTGGGGTATAATATAAAAGGGCTTTACCTGTACATCCTAAAACAGATTTTTATTTATTTTTATGCATGATAGTTATAGATTTATCGTGCAAAATGTCGAAAAATACGACTGTAGTACGGAACCCTCGGTGCGCGAGTCTGGCTTGCACATGGTCGGTTTTTTATTTATGCTCAACGCAGTAGTTGAATTTATGAAAAAGGGAAAATGCAAAATATTCAAGTACCTACCGGATTGGTGTATATTGGAACTTTAGTTAAAATTTAACGCGTCATATTGCAGCTGCATTTTTATCGAAAGTCCTTAACCCAAATAAACTGGCCACATTGTATCTCGGGTCCAAGTGGGGCAGAACAACGTAAGGAAACAAGGATGCCTGAAAGTTCTCTATCATATTCTCAAAAATGTGTGAAGTCTGCCAATCCACACTTGGCCAGCGCAGTGGCTACTGCAAACCTCTCTCATTCTGACAGGAGACCTGTTGTCATTAGTGGGACGGGATGATGATGATGATGATGAAGAACAGTACGTACATATTATGTTTTCGATTTGCGTGAGAGTCAGCTCATTTAACATTCAAATTATTAATTAATTGATTAAGCTTTATAAAATAACATAAAAGTGCAACGAATAAAAATGCTAAAATGACATATTTCTAAATATAAAAATGAATCGCTGAATGTGTTGCTGATCGCAAATCTCGAGAACAGCTGAACCGATTTCGCTAATTCTTTTTTTATAATATTCATTGAAGTACGAGGATGGGTTTTACGAAGAGAAAAATTTAAAAAATTGCCTGAAAAAAATCGACTGTTAGGCGGTACGAAGTTCGCCGGGGCAGCTAGTTTAACATAAAGTTCAGACTTTAAATAAATTGACTCTGTGTAGGTAAGTTGAGTCTTTTCCACATAATAATATCTAATTAGAAGTTGGAAAACATTCTTATGAAGTTTCGAAAGCGAATGATCGTGAAATGAAATTTTCGGATGATATTCAACCACAGATAAGGGTGGAAACAAATAGGTTGATAAGGATTTTAGTGTTGTGTTTGGAAAAAGCTAACTGAGACTCAAATAATATGCAAACTAATGATGATAGAGAGTACCTCTACTCTATCATCACTACAAAAAGAAGAACAATAATTTAAAGTTCTTAAAGATCCCGTGAATATAGCTTTACTTGAAATAAACATAACTTTATTCCACTATTTCAGGATTTAAATGTCTAACGCTTAAGTTTTTATAAAAATTACAATTGTTTCATAGAATATGGCACCAATTCCGTTGTCTTTCTCTAAACTAAATTTAGAGTATCTGCATCCTTTTCTTTTTAACTATGCTAAAAAGGACATGAACTTTACAATTAAAGACTCTGAATTGTGCACGCTACAAATTTAAACAGTAGGCTCGCGACTGTGCGCTAAAATCACGGGTTTTACCATCTAAAAATAAAATTTAAACCTGTCAAACTGCGTCTGTCCTTTTCATATTACATTAGTAAGAAAAGTATGCGAATACTCTAAAATTAGGTTGTGCTCAGAATCAGTACCATTGTCTAACTCACACAACTCTAGAAGTTCACTCGTGCGGGAATAATAGCGGTATAAAACCGGGCTCAGAAAGAAATTGCCCGCTCAACTTAAATTGTCACAGCGCTCTCGGAACTAATATTTCCGCAGGTGCTATCTAAAGCGGTGGATCTTACCAAACAATTGCCGTCACATTGTTTGGTCCAACTTCGAAACACGACCGTTGGACGTGCACGAACTTCATTACACGTACTGGTTAATAAAGCCGTGGTATGTGTTGAGCTGGGATCTGAGAAATGCGAGCTTATCGTGACAACGCCCACGTTTGATAACATCGACAAGAAAATTGGACCTTTGTGATCACGTATTTCAAGTTTTTGTTGTGTTTTGTACCAACTACGCCTACGGATTTTCAGAATAAAATCTTCTTTGCCTTAAACGACAAACGCCAAAAAAGGTAGAAGGATAATATCGTCCAAACGTAATTCAGAAAGTTTTGTTTAATACATTCAACAGTGTAAAAATAGGGAAATCCGCTTAGTAAGGGAATAATAACAACGTATTTAAATGTTATTCTGGAAGTATGTACCTAATACTTGATATGGTTTTGAGTGTAAATATCCTTTCATATTTTATTTATTTTTTATTTCTCTCTCACTTATGACTTACTAGATAGGACTTAATTATGACGGGAGCCGTCCAAAGCGTGCTCCGTTGTCACGTGACAATGGAGATCACGTGATCAAGTGAGTATGGCCTGCAAGAATAAGTACGGAACTCTATGTAGGTAGACTATGACTGTCATATTCGTAGTACCAAATTCGAAAGATTAAGTTGGTACTACATATTGTTTCCATACGAATGGTCTCAGAGTCTATTAGGTTCTACAATTAAACTAATTGACAGAAACGAATTTTCCCATTATGTAGCTTTTAGAGCATCCGCTCAGCTAATCAACCTTAATTTGACAACGGGGCAGTACGAAATAGACGTTTGGACGTACGACTACCTAATGGGATAATTTGTCCTCATTACACTACTATCAGGAGTCAAGGGCGGAGTTTTGGCGGTCATCTATCATTGTTTATGATTCACACAAAACTGAATACAGTACATTAGTTAAACTAAACACGTAACATTGCCATATATTTAATAGCTTATGTATTGTTCACATCATTTCGAAGATAATGACAAAAAATAATGATAAAACAGTAATGGACGTATGAGTTTTAGGGCTAGCATAACATATAGACAGAGTAGAAAGCAGCTCAGTCTTTTAGAGAAGTTGACATACGGATGAAACTGATTTACTGAAACCATGAGCATTAATTAAAAAAAAAACACGACTGCTTTGCGATAGGTACTTATGGAATTTTTTTCAAAAAAATTGCCAGTGTTCCTCGGGATGATGACAAGAAGAAAGAAAAAGGACGATTTTAATAGTTCTCCGTACATCCAAATCAGGCATTTAGAATTTATGGTGGAATAAAGAAACTGAAACAAAGGTATTTAATGAATTGTTTAAAAGACAAGTAGGTAAATAAACCCATCCTTATACTAGACGTTCTCATTTTATGAACTAACCTAGACGTCTCGCCATCCATCTAGACGTCTGCTTATTTTATTATTGTAACCTAGATCTGATACATTATAGCTTCATGTTGCAGTTAGTACAAAGAGATAATAATAACAACATCACCATAATAACGCCGCTGTCATGTTGCGTCGCTGTAAGCTATAGCAACAAAAATTAAACACGCCCAGTCCTCGTACGCCCGTCCTTCCTATTCAATCTTCTATGTTTAATGATAATAGGATTTTTTCAAACGAAACCTACTTCAATATGATACATGCTACATACTAAAAATAGTTGAAAAGTGTACTGCTTTCCAAGTTATTGTATAGTACGCGACAGGTCGAGTGGCAATTAGTGTTATCTTATATCTATATATATAAAATTCAAAGTCCTGACTAACTGACTGAGTTTTTATATCAACGCACAGCCTAAACTGCTGGTCCTAGAGACATGAAATTTGGAGGGTGTATTTTTTGTAAAGAGTAGATATCCACTAAGAAAGGATTTTTCGGAATTCCACCCCTAAGGGTGGTACCTAAATAGGGGATGGAAGTTTGTATGAAAGACTATCATTTTCAAAGTTACATCGATGAAAATTGGTATTCACTATTCAGGCTTTCGGTTAAGAATAAAAAAAAAACTTATTTCATGATTTTTGAAAATTCTACTCCCTAGGGAGTTAGGTGGAGAGGGGATGAAAGATTGTATGAAAGTCCGTAATTTGTCAAGTTATTTCCATTAAAATTGATATTCGGGTATCAGTTACAAAAGAAAAAATACGTGGGTACCTATTTCAGGATTTTTGAAATTTTACCCCCACGCCGATTTTCTAAATTCCACACGAGCGAAGCCGAGGCGGGTCAGCTAGTTGTTGATAATTGTGTTGACCGGATACAAAATATATTAGCCAACTAAGCTCTACTAATAACCCTATGTCTATAAATGATTATCTCTTGCGTGTTTGCGGTGATTCATTGTTGGCAGATTGAATGTCAATGAACCGCCCGAAATTGATAACACGGCCAATTTTAATAAACATACATATTAGCCTAGAATATTTTAATCTTAATAACAAGATAACAACAGTTAATTTAAATTTACATTAGTCCAACTAATACCAACTTAACATTCTTATGTATCTCATATTTTTATTGTTCTGTATCTGATTATAACCTACTTTATATAGAAATCATTGGTGTAGGAGTAATTGTACTCAATAGAATTTACAAACATCGTGGGCACGCTTCTCTCTTCTATTGTTTAAACTGTTCTAATTTTCTCAATTCGTAATTGACCTTAATTTTGGAATTTCTGATTCAATTACAACATTTGCTGTAAATTCTCGATTTTCATCCCTAACGCCTAAGAGCATCTAAGAAACGCTTGTATAATTACAATCTCGGCGGAGTTCTAATTCGTGAGTCACGGTCCAGTGAAATGGCACGCGGTTCATGCATCGGGCCGCCTCGTTCAATTATGGTGCGTGATATGACTCGTAGACCATTGTTCCCAACTTGGGACTGCCGTCGCGTCATACGCCCGAGCAGATGCAGCTTTCACCTTCTTTTATAAGAGAAACTCCGTCTCACGAATCTTTTCCATGTACGAATGCGTTTACCAAATACATTATCATGCTTTCATACATCACTTTAATGTTATAGGCGAAAACTAAGATCCTCAATAGCTCATCGGGTAAAGGAGTGGACTGAAAACCAAACGGCGGGCAAAGTCGACGGTTCAAACCCCGCCCGTTGCACTATTGTCGTACCTACTCCTAGCACAAGCTTGGCGCTTAGTTGGAGAGGAAAGGGGAATATTAGTCATTTAACATGGGTAATATTCTTTAAAAAAATAAAAAAAAATCGTGACGGAGTCGAGTGGCGGAGGAGGCGAGTGTAAGTCAAGGCGCAGTGAGTGGCGGGTGTAAAGTAGAGTTCCAACTTTTGTGTTGTTTCAGATTGACTATGCTGCTTAGGCCCTACTGACCGCTACAGCGTCAGCGAGGGGGGCGAGTTGCAACTAGGCGAGTAGAGGCGAATAGAGGTGCGGTGGGCTGGGTGATGGCGAGAAGAGTCGTGTCACGCCAAGTGGCCACATGAGACAATCCGCTAACACTTCGCGCGGCGCGCTGCTCACACGCAGCATGAGGTGGCACTAGAAAAGCGCGCCTGCGTTTCTGAGCTTTAGTGCGCTGTTTTTCGTCATAGAAATTTCAACCGTATCTAAGTCAAAGTAAAAAAGCTGAGTTTGAGTTGATAAATAAGACGACGCCGCGCCTCGGCCGATTCCATTCTGTCTGTGAGCGTTGCGCCTGACTTTTTGCCACATAGACATATAGATAGGTATATAGATTGACTGGGCATACCAAAGATTTGGGAATTGCGAAGCTTCGGGAATTGAATATAACATACTTAATCATGCTTTCGTACATAAGTTTGATGGATCCATATACAGCCTTTGATGTGTTCCAATATGAGAACACATGATTGCGGAGCCGATAAATACACAATCATTATATTGTCACATCGCCGCCGAGTACGGCTCGGTAACGGTTCGCGGAACTGGGACACTACGTACGTAATCCTATTATGAGCTCGTTAATGTAATCCCGCTTAGATGTCGGCCTGAATATACTGTAGCGAAGAGCCATCTTTACGTTGTCACCCAGATTTTAACGACTTCCAAATATGGGGCGGTTATTTCGATTGATTTACTTTTACTTAGTAATAAATAGCATTGGGCAATGGGCAGAGAAGAAATAATTTGCTAGACCAAGTGTTAACTTTTGCAATACATATCTTACAGAAGTCAGCTTTTCGCACAGTGTGTCAACACTCGGTGCAAGTCAACTTCTGTAAAATTTGTATACTAAAAACTTGCAGAAATTGACATCAATGCCATCGACTTCAACGACGAAACTTGTCCATATGTACACTTGGCCTTACAATTGATATAATTAAATATCGATAAATAAATGAAAGGAAGGAATTCCGATTGGAACACGAACGCAGAAGCAATAGTAGTTACTGGTATATCGTATCGATATGGACCCAGAGGATTTTAATAATGCAGAGGGATCATTAAAGTTAGATACTAGGCTTAGATAACTTTGGAAAGTGTCGAGGCGCAAACAATGAGTGCAAGTGGAGCGAGTAGCGACATTGGCGCTCTCCAATTAACAAGATAACGATAGAGAAGGTGGCCCGGTACAAACAGAGGTCTACGTCACGGCTAGAGGTGCAGCTGTGGAAAGCGTACAATCGTTAGATAAAAATCTATTATTCCATTGAATCCAACAATACGACGAAAGCTACCTTAGAAGCCATTCAAAGTAATATTTTGACACCATATACAACTGGATATCAGCTACCATAGAAACAAAGGTGTGGATATTGTAATGTCACTTTATAATTGGACCCAGTTATACCGACATGTCGCACTAGAAAGCGCAGCGTTGGTAGACCCACCGCTAGGAAAGATGACAGACAGCAAGAAAGCAAGTCTTTGCAACTGTGGATTGTAAGGT
This sequence comes from Maniola hyperantus, assembly GCF_902806685.2. Taxonomy (NCBI): domain Eukaryota; kingdom Metazoa; phylum Arthropoda; class Insecta; order Lepidoptera; family Nymphalidae; genus Maniola; species Maniola hyperantus. Next base: position 12,716,469 of record NC_048545.1, on the reverse strand, counting down.
CTACATCTCCTGAGGATGCTCCGGTGTCGGAGCGAAACGTGCGTCGAGTGTGTTTTGGGATTTGTGTAGTGCAGCGTGGTCATGGTGCGTATTGCTTGCCTAGTGGCTGTTTTTCCCTGCATGTTTAGCAGCGGGAGGGCGGGCGGTGCATGTAGCATGCCGCATGTTGCATCATACAGATTTGATCTGTTGCAGCGGATTGAAGCAAACTGAGCTTTTGGTTCATAGGTAAATAAAAGATTGAGCAACTAATAAATATTAATCTAGGTTGATTTGGGCGAAACTGAATTGTATGCTAAACTTAAGGCGAACAGCAATAAACAAATTAATAGCACTATAATTGAATACCAAGGAAATTACTTAACAGGAGAATTGATTTATAGACTAACACAATCATTGTAATCAATATATGCGGTTAACGCGTCATTACTTCATAATAAGTATGTGTAACTGTTGTCCGTTGCAATGCGGCTCGTACGTTCAGCGAAATGTTATAAACGACGTATCTACACAGGGGATTATATCGTTTGTTGTGAAGAGGAAAAGGTTTATATTCGTGTATATTGTTTAATGTTTTGCTCAATGTACATTCTTAATCGTTCATGTTTCTTTATTGACGCCCGTACCGTTGTGAGTCGGTAAAATTATTTTTGTTCTAAGTCATTCTGTCCTTAGGATCGTCCGGACGTCTCTTACTGTATTTACGTCAGAAACAAATGCAACGTATAGTCCGCGACAGGTCGAAATGGCAATCGGGGTATGAGGGGGAGGTGCTTCGCACACCCGCGCTCGCCCGCATAGGTTTAGCGCGAGGGCTATGCGCTCCGACCCCCCTTGACCCCGATTGTAATCTCGACCTGTCGCGTACTATAGTTAGCGGAGCTTTATTAAACTTTAGATGATAACCACGACTTTGTCCGCGTGGAAGTTTTTAGAAGACCCGTGGAAACTCTTTGACTTATCGGGATAAAAAGTACCCCATGTCAGTCTACAAGATGCAAGCAATTTCTGTATCAAGTTTTAAAAATTGCTAAAACAGATGGACCTTTAAAATCCCGTGGAAACTTTGATTTTTCTGGATATGTGGCCTGTGTCCGTCAAGCATCATGAAACCGTTTTATAAAACCGTGAAAGCCAATAGTCAGACAATACAGATACACTCGCATTTATAATATTAATATAATAATATTGTATATTGAGAATATTATAATATATTGTAAATAATATTGTAAATTGATCACTTGAAAAGAGCAGCCGAGTTTCTTGCTGGTTCCTCTCGGTAGGAACGGCATTCCGAACCAGTGGTAAATTAAACTAGTTGACGATTCAAAAGCACTTGTAAAAGTTTACTTGGATAAAAATATAATCTATTCTCTATTCTAATTAAGGATATCTTTAGTCTTTTCAAGAATTAAACTAAAATTTTCTTAATATAATTGGATGCAGGGAGGTAGTAAGGAGACACGCCCTATAACTACTAGGCCAACATAACTCACGAGTACATTTATTTTTAATCCTCATATGGAGCGTAGGTCGTGATCTGGAACCAGTACAGTAGTAATTAATATCTTAAACCAACTACATAGTTCTAATTAGTTCTATTAACTACTTTGTATCACCGCGGGCAAATCTTTTAAAGGCCATCCCCCTACCCTTACAATCTCTAATTGGGCGCCAGCGAAGCTGAGTGGAAATAAAATAAAAACTTTTAGTATGGACTGAAAACACCATTATAAATAAATCAAATTAGTAAGCGTGGAAAACAAAGAACTTTTTACTTAGCTTTTTTTGGTCTTCTTTTATACTACTTCGTAATCTTCAGACGTAAAGTCTGTTCACTAACTCGCTAGTGTCGTGTGTCGCTACACCCGCAGGCGCATTTATTATTTTGCTTTTATTATAATATTACTAGCTGCCCCGGCGAACGTCGTACCGCCTAACAGTTGATTCTTTTTCAGGCAATTTTTAATTTTTTTCTCTTCGTAAAAACCATGCTCGTACTTCAAGGAATATTACAATAAAAAAAATAACGAAATCGGTTCAGCTGTTCTAGAGATTTGCGATCAGCAACACATTCAGCGACTCATTTTTATATATAGAGATTTTTCACTGTGTTTGTTAAATAAATGTTTTCTATTCTAAAAATAAAATAGAATACTAGGTAGTATATTATTCTTATGTTTATTGTAATAAATAAAACTAAATAATAAACACTAGTTGGGTAGCGACACTATGTTAGTGAACAGACTTTACTTAGGTACGACCTAAAAGATTTAATCAATAACCATCCACTCAGTTTATCCGGCACCACTTTCTCGACCCGTGGCCAAGATGGACATTTCTATTCAATCTTATTTTTATGGTAAACACCGAGTCGCCGTTAACTTTGAATTTGGTTCACATTTCAGTTGTTTTGTATCAGATGAATAAACTGTGAGAATATAAAAAAATCTTTATCGAATACATTTTTCAAAATCCCGCGGGAACTCTTTGATTTTCCGGGATAAAAAGTGTTAATCCAGGGTATAATCTATCTCCATTCCAAATTTCATCCAAATCCATCCATCCGTTCAGCCGTTTTTGCGTGATTGAATAACAAACATCCAAACGTCCGAACATCCAAACATCCACACTTTCACATTTATAATATTATATACTAGATGGTGCCCGCGACTTCATCCACGTGGATTTAGGTACTTTGAAATCCCGTGGGAACTCTTAAATTTTCCGGGATAAAAAGTAGCATATGTCCTTCCCCGGGATATAAGCTAACTCTGTACCAAATTTCGTCAAAATCGGTTGAACGGTTGGGCCGTAAAAGGCTAGCAGACAGACAGACACACTTTCGCATTTATAATATTAAGTATGGATTAGGATTATTATGTATCGCACAACTTTGTTAAAAGCTCACCTCCAGACAACCTTTGTTGAAACTTACATAAGTTCGAGTACGCAAGGACAAACAATAATACGATAGTGTGGGTTCGTAATATTTAACCACAAGGGTCTTTAGTTTTACCACAGTTTTCAAGGATTGTTTGGACCAAAAGTTTAGAACAATTAAAAAAAAACTTTTTAATACAGTTGCTCAAAAAGTGGCGTATTGCAGGGACGTATAGCGTTCGGGATGCGGGCTATTACATACTCGTGCTTTTTTTTACCTTTCCCGAACTCGTGCGTTCTCTTTCCCAACTGTCAAAATAATGTCTATTAAAAATAAAAACCAACCATGAAGTTTTTACTAAAAAAAATCATAGAAGTTTTTATGATTCATGCAAATACGTATATTTCTAAAAAGAAGCTACTAATTTGTTTCAATATCAGATTTAATGAGTTTGGTTAGGTTTCATTTCATTTCATCTCATTAAATTTCAATTTCATTTCATATCAATAAAAAACTTCTACTGAACACTTGGCTGTATGGGCATAGTTCCCTTTGCCTACCAGAATGGGTGAAGAATAAAAAATCTGCTTATATTCTACGGTTGGCGCCATTTTTCAGAAATTTTCTTTGCAAGTTTAGTTGTTTGTTGCACAAAATGAGTAATTTCGACCCTAGTTTTTTTGAATTAACACCACCGGAACTCGGTATAATTAGTAGTAAATAGTTTATTGTGTTTTTATTATTTTATTAAATTGCTTCATTTTTTCGCAACTGTATTAAAAATAGTCGTTCAGTACACGTGCGGAACCGTCATTGCAACTTGTTCTCTTAACTCTTTGCAATGACAGCCTTTCCACACTTGTAATGAAATATACTATTATATAAGGGTTGCTATACACAAAGTCGGGTAGGTATACCATACTTATTAAATTCAGCAATTTTTTTAACACTTATTAAAAAACAAAAACGACTCGATGCGATGTACTTAACTTCTATATTTATGTTCAACCATCATTCAGCAGGGTTGATTGGTAGAATCGCTTAACGCTTTTTCGTCATATTTTTGTCAAAAATAGTGTGCGGACAGGCCTTTTTGTCAACATTTATCTATCTGACTAGCTTATGCTCGCGACTTCGTCCGCGTGGACTACAAAATTTCAAAACCCTATTTCACCCCCTTAGGAGTTGAATTTTCAAAAATCCTTTCTTAGCGGATGCCTACGTCATAATAGCTATCTGCATGCCAAATTTCAGCCCGATCCGTCCAGTAGTTTGAGCTGTGCGTTGATAGATCAGTCAGTCAGTCAGTCAGTCAGTCAGTCAGTCAGTCAGTCAGTCAGTCAGTCACCTTCTCCTTTTATATATATAGATTCTACGCAGGGTTGTGCCAAACCTACTATGTGTATAGCAACCTGAAAAGCTTAGTTCATTCACGATGTACATTTTCCGAATATAGAACGAGGAAGCATTGCAGAAGTCGGCACTCGGCACTCGGCAGTCAGTACGATTACGAAACCGAAGCGAGCTCGTTAATTCCGCTCTTCGGCTGAAAGAATGTGGAAATGGACCGTGAGCGGATTGATTAATTTCCGCTTACGATCTCTTGACTGATAACACGGCTGCGGACCGAAACTATGCCATTCGCTACTTGCAGAATGCAATTGTGTACTTTGCACGTCCACTCTACATTCGGCGAAAAGTTATACGAAAACATCTGCCATATTTAATTAGGTACTAGCTGTCCTGCTTCGGCTTTGCTCCAGTAGAATTGCTAAAATTAATCTACATTGCAGGGTTTTGGAATAGTCTACCACGCTGCGCTGGCCAAGTGCGGATAGGCTGACTTCACGATGTTTGTGATTCTTGATATGTATTTATTTAGAAATTTTTAATGCCTCACATCACTACCCCTATTATAAATGCGAAACTGTGTTTGTTTGTTGGTTTGTCCTTCAATTACGTCGTAAGAGAGCAACGTATTGACGTGATTTATTTGCATGCGTATAGTTCAAGACCGAGAGTGACATAGGCTACTTTTTATCCCAGAAAATACAAGAGTTCCCCGGGGATTTTTAAAAACCTAAATACATGCGTACGAAGTCGCGGGCAACAGCTAGTAATATATAAGTACAAGGACACAGAAGAAACTATACACCCTTAAGTATAATTTCTTTTAAGGCAGCTTTATTGCTAAAGCAATCTTGCGCCAACGTTTGGTGAAAAGATTTAATTGATCAGAGAACAGGATGTCTTTTTAATTTTAGCACAAGCCTAAGTAATTGCTTAGTTGCAGGGGCTTGGGAATACTAGTGTATATTATTATGTTTAGGCATTCCCGTTATTCATTTGATAGCGAATATACCAGGAACATTTGGAAAGTTAAGTGTAACTATAATGGGAGTGCGCAGACAGTCGGAGGGGCATGTCACAGGAATCGCGCTCCGGTGGGCACTGGGCCCGGATGATGTCCCCTTTGAGACCGACCGGTATAACAATTTCGCTGCTAACTGGCGCGTAAGGTGAAATGCCGTGAATCGTATATTTACATACAACTTATATGAAACTAGATGATGCGCGCGACTTCGTCCGCGTGCATTTAGATTTTTGAAAATCCCGTGGGAACTCTTTGATTTTCCAGGATAAAAAGTAGCTTATGTCCTTCCCCGGGATGCAAGCTATCTCTGTACTAAATTTCGTCAAAATCGGTTGAACGGTTGAGCCGTGAAAAGCTAGCAGACAGACAGACACACTTTCGCATTTATAATATTAGTATGGAAAAGTATGGAAGTATGGATATGGACTCAAAATAGTGCTTGTTTTATTTCATAAAATATATCTATTGTGAGTGTAGCTTTGTATCAAGTTGACAAAATCAGGGAATTATTTAACATCAGGTGATCCATTATCAACATATTATAGCTCAAACAATTAGCTGAAGTGACAGTGGGCGAGCCATGACCGCTGGTTCAGACGAGTTCTAGAGTGAAAACTGTGTACCAGCAAACATAGTGTGGCACGACCCTCACCCGCTATACTCACGACCTTAAGAAGGTAACGGGAAGTGAGTGGATGAGGAAGGCGGAGGACCGTGTGTGGTGGCGCTATGTCTAGCACTGGACTCGTCTCGGTAAAACAGGTTGATTGGTCGATTGATTGACCCAAAATATTGCATGAAATTCTCGTATGAGACATGAATTTCTACCACATTTGAAAAGTAGTGGCACCGATTCTAAGCACAACCTAATTTTAGAGTATTCGCACCCTCTTCTTACTATTGTAATATGAAAAGGACAGAAGCAGTTTGACATTTCAAAATCTAATTTTTAGATGGTAAAACCCGTGATTTTAGCACGCAGTCGCGAACCTACTGTTTAAATTTGTATTGTGCACTAAAATTTTAAGTCTTTTAATGTGAAAGTCATGTTCCGTTCCTTTTTTAGCATTGTTAAAAAGAAAAGGATGCAGATACTCTTAATTTAGTTTAGAGTAAGACAAAGGAATCGGTGCCAGTGATAACCTAGTAATTAAGAGTTCGGCTTCCAATTGGGTATTTGACTCCAATTTTTTTATTACTTTATTATAAACTTGGATAAAAATAATGAGGTAAACTGAAAAAATTAATTAAATCGATCAAATAACAAAAAAGTTATAAGCATTCAAATATTTCTGATTAGACAGAGATAGCGATATAGAATTTTGAGGTCACACCTCACTAATGCCATAGTAGCTTCGTGCGGTTTCATACAAATTTTCGTTTTGCGAGAAAGGGATAGAAGACCCTCCCACTCCAAAATTAAAATGCCTGTAACTTTGTAAATCTTTGTTGGTTTTTAATATTTTTTTTCAGCGTACGTCATTATTTTTATCCTAGTTTATAATAAAGTAATAATGTTTATCAAATTCAAAAGTAGGCAAATACCCAATTAATCCAACGGTTAAACCTGCATGCTATCAGTCAGTAACGCAACAACAACGGTTTTTAACCGACTTCAAAAAAAGGAGGAGGTTCTCAATTCGTCGGAATCTTTTTTTTTTTTTTTTTTTTTTTTTTTTTTTTTTATGTTCCCCGATTACTCAAAAACGCCTGGACCGATTTTGAAAATTCTTTTTTTGTTTGAAAGGGTATACTTCAAAGTTGGTCCCATTTCAATTTGGTGAAGATCTGATGAACATCTTCGAAGATAGATACTGGAACTCCTCAACGGATAAGAGTAAATTGCTCGCGATCAGTGTAATAGCTTAGTAAACAGTAGATTTTTAACCAGTCATAGCATAATTTCATGGGGCCACTAAAAATTGTGAAATAAAAAAATTTTACAAAAAAAATAAAAACCGACTTCGTTACATAAACACTAAAAATTGAAAAATAATTTAATTTATTACCGAATATATTATGTATACAAGAGTTAATATAGTTCCATAATAATATTTTTTGGGGTCGGTGCCAATGAGGTGCCATTGTGGAGTCCCATAAAAATATGAAGTCTAGACGATTCGCGCAGCTAAAGCTAATTGGCACCGGCACCAAAAAATATTATTATGGAACTATATTAACTCTTGTATACATAATATATTCGGTAATAAATTAAATTATTTTTCAATTTTTAGTGTTTATGTAATATAGGTTTAGATTAAGTCGTTTAATCCCACATACGCCGGCATCTGTTAGTCGTAATAAACTACGTTACACTCGATAATGTAAAGGAGGTAGAGGAAGCGGTTATTATAAAATGTTTCATCTGTATAAGGAGAGTAATAGCTACCGCAGCATTTTTATATTGATAATCATCAGGTGCGTAGGAGTCAACGTCGTCGTTAGAATTATTGGTAATTGATTGTTAGATGTGCCTATTTCAGGTATACGCTATCTGTGAATATAAAACAAGAATCTGACACAGTAAAATCATAATGTCCTCCCAACCGGATTTCGGTTATGGTGATGATCAGTCTGTCAATCACAGTGATAATTAGTCTTCTGCGTAAATTTAGTTTTTTGAGTATTTTTTTAAGTATAAAATAAATCTTCATCTTCTCAATCGTTCACTCTTGGCAGAATTGTCGTGGCTGTGAATCCTCCTCCCGTGCGATCTCTTTCCAGCGACCTCTGTTAGTCGCATTACGTGCACAAACAGAGGCGTGTTGGTTGTAGAGCGGATTAAGCCCATCCTCACGTGACAGGTCGAGATAGCAATAGGGGTATGAGGCGGGACGCCCCGCACATCCACACGTCACCCGCGCTATCTCGCATCGGGTAAGTGCGGGGGCTGTGCGGGGCGTCCCCACCCCGATTGCCATCTCGATCTGTCGTCTACTATATTTGGGGAACGACCACGTGAACGTATTCCCTTCATTAGACCTTGTAGCACGAGGTGTTCTATGGTACCACTCTCCCTTGTAATGTGCCCAAAGAACTTGACGATTCGCAATTGTACAAGCGACGAAAGCCTCTAGTTTATTTTCAGTTCTTTGAGTATAGAGACGTTTGTACGATGTGCGGTCTTTATTCTTGAAGCGTCTCAAGCACAACATTTACAGAGCGTCGATTTTTTATTAAATAAATAAAAAATGTCACTAAGAAAATATTGGTTTCATAAATATGTAAAGGATTTTGAACGGGCTTGTGATAGATGTGATCGTTAGAGCTTTTGAACCCCTAACAATGGATCACAGTTTCCTGCGAAGGGACTTTTGAGTGATTTACTCTACAAAGGAAGACCCTTAAAAGGGGTCGCAGTTTATCACACCGGACTTGACCTTTCAGTTATGTAAGGTTTATACATTTTGAATATGTAAAGGAAAACATTGTGACCTGGAAATCGATCACGGTAAAATGACAGCTACATGTGACGATCGCAATCAGTTCTGATTGGCCGACTCTCTGTCGCTATTTATTTGCTAAAATGCATTGTTTTTTTTTTTATTTTATTCAGATACAAGTTAGCCCTTGACTGCAATCTCACCAAGGTGGTAAGTGATGATGCAGTCTAAGATGATAGCGGGCTAACCTGGAAGGGGTATGGCAGTTTTTATTAAACCCATACCCCTTTGGTTTCTACACGGCATCGTACCGGAACGCTAAATCGCTTGGCGGCACGGCTTTGCCGGTAGGGTGGTAACTAGCCACGGCCGAAGCCTCCCACCAGACCAGACCAGAAATTTAGAAATTATAAAATTCCAAACCCCTGCCAGGAATCGAACCCGGGACCTCCCACTATTAAGACCACAGCGCTCACCACTGCGCCAGGGAGGTCGTCGTTGCAGTTAATTAAAATTCTATAAATTCAGTCAATCACAGCAACTGAGATTATAATAATGATTGGTGCAGCTTTTTCTGAAAAGGCCTGTTATATCTCTTAAGGCCTTTTTTGTCAGTAGATATGTCGCAGGTATATTGTCCAATCAGTGATATTACAATTTCACTAGTGATATTATAATTAAACGGTAGATTGTCAATCGAATTTATTTCTTATAATTTAACGGCCTGGTTTTAGTGATATTGTAATGTCACGGACTCATTATTTTGACATTATAATAAATCTAGGTATATTACGAGTGAAGTTGACTGTGGGAGACGTCGAGCATTCTGATTGGTCAAAAAAGTCCTCCTCCAGAAAAGTGTCATACTACGTGACTATTTCTTTCTGTGATATTATTACAATAGAGATATAGTATATTTGACCTAAATTGGGTCACATACACTAAACTGATAAAAATGCCTAACTCAAAAGCCAGAAAATGCGTAAGTGGTTTCTCTGTTGCTGCAAATGTTCTTTGGGTGATGAGCCACTTTACACCGGGACGCGTAGGCTCGCTAATCATAGAAAAAAACAACGTATTTTTCAAGATTTAGGAAAACGAAAAATAAGTATAAATTTTAAACAAAATCAACAATAAAACAGCAATCAACGCTAAAATATTCATACAAAAACAAATTACAACAATCAAGAAGATATATTTACAGCTTCCTACACATAGCAATAATTACGCAAATTTATAGAATATTTGGTGAGGTGTTTAAGCCGAGCGTTTAGGGCAAGGGCCGTTGCTGGCTGCGGCCAAGGATACCAGCGGAGTAGAAGGGACGTTAGTATTTACCGACAATCGACATTCCAACACGTATAATATCTTGATTACACGTATCTACTAGTAAATTAACTTATTGGTAAACTACGAGTAAAACTACTCGTAATAAAACCTACTAGTTAGGAACCAAATAGTTGAAGCTTATAAGTTACTAGCTTATGCTCGCGACTTCGTCCGCGTGGACTACATAAATTTCAAACCCCTATTTCTCCCCCTTAGGGGTCGGATTTTCAAAAACCCTTTCTTAGCGGATGCCTGCGTCATAAAAGCTATCTGCATGCCAAATTTCAGCCCGATCCGTCCAGTAGTTTGAGCTGTGCGTTGATAGATCAGTCAGTCAGTCAGTCAGTCAGTCAGTCAGTCAGTCACCTTTTCCTTTTATATATTTAAGATTAGGCATACATGTAGGAAACCTATTTTTATTAAAGAATATTAGCCATGTTAAATGACTAATATTCCCCTTTCCTCTCCAACTAAGCGTCAGGCTTGTGCTAGAAGTAGGTACGACAATAGTGCAACGGGCGGGGTTTGAATCGTCGACCTTTCGGTTTTCAGTCCACTCCTTTATCGGTTGAGCTATTGAGGCTCTATTAGGTACAGACCTTATATTTTTTAAATTCAGATACAGGTTAGCTGATGACTGTAATCTCATCTGGTGGCAAGTGATCGATGATGCGGTCTAAGATGCAAGCGGACTAACCTGGAAGAGGTATGGCAGTTATATTAAACCGATACACGGCATCGTACCGGAACGCTAAATCAAAATACGGTACCTATGTTTGAGTTGAACTAATCATTTTAGTAAAGGACCCTTTGATACACATGTAGTCATTATCGAAGAAAGGAAAGGAGGGCTTAACAGGGCATTCCGATGCAGGCAACGCCCGTCGCCTGACTTTGAGTTATTCAAATGATACAGTCACATATTTGAGTAACAATGTAATGTACGACGATTCAATATCTTGGGACGTGTGTTCTTTAAACAAGGGATCGACATGCCCTATGGAAAGGTGCCTTTTGCTTTTGAACGGTCTTCGGCCTTGTGGAATTTTAAAAATCGGTGATCGGGTGGAATTTCCAAAACAAAAAAGAAAAAATAATACCCGTCCAATTGAAAGTGAAAGTTTTTCATTAATCCAAAATATCCAGAGCATTCCATACTGATATATAATAAATACGAAAATGTATATCTGTATGTTACCTACTGCTCAACCGGAGAACCGATCCTAACCAAACCAGGTACAGCCGCCCATGAACAACTACTGCAGCACTAGAGAAACTGGTAACGCCATGCCAGCTTTGAAGGAATTCAACTTGAAAATCGAATTAAAAACGAAGCTATTTGCGAATTGGACATAGATTTGGATATAGAGAGACGAGACTATACCCGTATGCCAAATAGAAGTTAGTGTAAAGTATAAAAGTTTATGAACATGAAAAAATTTCATTAGGCCACAAAGAAGTTTCAACAATGGCATACCGGGCGCGGGAACAAGGATATCATACGCAAAGGTCACTCGGTGTGAGGAGAGACCGGTCAGCCTTGAAGCGAGTAATTCACTTTCGTACTCGACAGTACACGGCCCTTCGTGTGGCCTCATTTCTCAACACTGTTTGCTTTGTTCTTTAATGCATATGGCCATTCTGTTTGCGATGTTGACTTTTTGCGTTGTTTGCTCGTTGGCTACCGTCCTGTGCTATTAGTACTGCGGGGTTTCAAGCTAGTAGGCCATCGATATAAATGACAAGATATGCCCAAGCGAAAAAAATTTCCACGGTTTTGGAACCAAATAAATCAGCGCCACCTCTTAGATTAGTATCTAAGAGGTGGCGCTGATTTATTTGTTTGACGTCACTGAGGTTGCATTGGTGCTAAATAAACATTTAGGACCAATGAATCGGTGCCATTTTGCTTGTTCAATGGCCCTGTCCTTACGAAGTAATATACAAGTCAATGTAGTAGGCCGATTTTATTTGCTTGTTTTCCGCCAGCTATAGTTCTACAGTGCCAGGAGTGTATTAGCATCCTTAACGTAGTTGACGTACAAACAATAAACATGAAGTATAAGAAAACTATGGATTTCAATGTAAGGATACGCAATTTTTATAGATTAAATTTTCTTGCGTGAGAGGCACTCTAAAATTTTTTCGAAAAGCAAAGCTTCTTACCAGCCGTACCACTACTTTGAAAAATGTGAAAAAAAAGACTATAATATATATACCTACTATATTATAAATGCGAAAGTGTGTGTGTCTGTCTGTTTGTCTGTCTGCTAGCTTTTTACGGAACATCCGTTCAACTGATTTTGACGAAATTCGGTACAGAGATAGCTTGCATCCCGGCTCCTGAGATAGGACATAGGCTACTATTTATCCGAAAATCTGAGTTCTCACGGGATTTTTAAAACCTAAATCCACGTGGACGAAGTCGTGGGGTTCATGTAAATATATAAAAGGAAAAGGTGACTGACTGACTGACTGACTGACTGACTGACTGAATCGCTGAATGTGTTGCTGATCCCAAATCTCGAGAACAGCTTAACCGATTTCGCTAATTCTTTTTTCACAATATTCCTTGAAGTACGGGGATGGTTTATACGGAGAGAAAAATTTAAAAAAGTTCCTGAAAAATAATCGACTGTTAGGCGGTACGAAGTTCGCCGGGGCAGCTAGTACTGAATAAAACTGCTGAGACCATGAAACTAGGAATCAGCTTACCTTATTAGTGGCTGAGGCTTGAGATTGACTCAAAGCCAGACGGAGGGGAGACACCGTTTTGTACCAGTGAGGACGGAACACTAAAACACACGGGTATCTCCACACTATGCAATTACTAGGACAAATAAACTACAAACAGATACTGAAACAAGTTCCAACGAGAGGGCACAATTAGCTGTTTCGTGTTTTAATTTAAAAGAGCCGACATGGTCGTCACAACTCACAAGTATCCCATATAATTAATATCTACTTAACATAATGAGAGGATATTATTATAATGTACCGGTCGATATCTACGAAGATGGATAATAGTTCTGGTCGGCTTTGTATGCGGTCTTACTTCTGAATGTGTAGGGTTGGTAATTTATCTGGCACTAGCTTTTACATTTGAGTAGTTAACTGCGCTAATCTATATATATAAAAGCGAAATATCACTCACTTACTCACCCACTCACTCACTCACTCACACACTTACTCACTCACTCACTCACTCACTCACTCACTCACTCACTCACTCACTCACTCAATCACTCACTCACTCACTCACTCACTCACTCACTCACTCACTCACTCACTCACTCACTCACTCACTGACTGCCTAATCACGAAATCTCAGACACTATAAAGCCTACAAACTTGAAATTTGGAAGGTAGGATCCTTCTAAGATGTAGGTGTCAGCTAAGAAACGGGTTTGATAAAATCCTCCCCTAAGGGGGTGAAACGGGGGTTGGAAGGTTGTATGAAAGTTTTATGTTTTTGAAGTTAGAGACGTGAAAATTGGCATTTAGTTTTTCAGCTTTAAACAATAAAAACTTGTTTAAATTATTTTGGGAAACCACCCTTAAGAGTGGTAAAATCCCCTATTTTACCACTCTTAAGGGTGGTTTCCCATGAAAGTTTGTATGGGAAAGTTTTAATCATTGCTATCTTGAAATATTGATACGTAAATTGCCTAATCTATATAGTCACTAAAGAATCCCATATTTAACTTAATGTCTGATTGATTAGTCTTGAATATCTTATAGAACGCGGGTGTAGCAACCCTAGTGGCTGGACGTAATAACTTTAATTGTATGTAAACACAAAATGTTGGCAAGTATTACAGTTGATTGTACAAAGGCACACCGACGTTTGTTAGCGTACAACCGAGTGCGCAAATAATAAAAACGTGAACTTGCTTCCATATACGGTGTATGAAAAAACCATCAACACCTTTTTGTTATAAAAAGTGAGAGGAATAAAATAATGTTACCTTTTTTGTTAAGTAGTAGGGGACTTAGGTTGAAATCTATAGAGCGCACTTTGCCTTTGCTCAGACTTAAGACATTGTTAACCCGAGACAGCGTTAAATATTGCTAGCATAACATCTGTCTCGTTTTAACTGAAACTTAAGTCTGAGCAAAGTCAAAGCTCTATAATATTTTCGGAGTTTTATAATATTTTTCTTGCAGATATTATACAAAAAAAAAACAACAACAGAAGAGCAGTTCCTTAATCGATTCGTTGAGAATACAGGACGAATTTTGACTACCAAGATGACTTATTTGTATTTTTTATTAAAAAGGAACCTGGTAGGTAGATATTATAAAAGCATTATCAATATTATTATTTATCAGCAACAAAAATCGCAGCAAAGCAATTCAATTTAAACACGAAAGTCTTGGTAATAACATTTTAACACTAGCTCATAAATTATATCATGCAGCACGCTTGTCAATTATTACTATTCGCAAAATATGATTTATACTGCTTCGCATTTAGATTTTTAATTTCCGCAATCCTAACTAACACACATAATATTACTATTACAAATAACGATGTTTGAGGTCACAGTATGTTTGTATGTAGTTTACAAGCTACTACTTGCGACGCTTTCGAGTCAATATTGCTACTAATGCTACTAAAATCAATCTTCAATCTAAATATATAAAAGAAAAAGGTGACTGACTGACTGATCTATCAACGCACAGCTTAAACTACTGGACGGTGAATGAAAACATCGTAAATATAATGCACGCCAGTTGCATGACTGACGGTTGAAGAACTTACGGTACGGTCAGCGTTAAACTTTGACCACAAACTAAAAAGCAATGTGGGTTGTACAAGCTATTACCTAGTAGGTATGGGTAGGTAATGCCTACCCAATCATGCTTCCATGATTAAGGTTAAAAATAAAATTTTAATTAAAGTGTACCAATCCTTAAGCAACCCATCAGTAAAAGAAAATTGACTGGCGGTTAAAGTTACATTACAATTACCATTAAAATTTGACCACCAATAAAAAGCAATGTGGATTGCACGGGTCAGTATTAATACCTCTATGATTAAGGTTATAAATAAAATTTTAATAAATTCAGACTTGTGCAACTCATATTGCTTTTATTGACGGTCAATTTTACCTGTAAACGTAACATAACTTTAATCACCTGTCAGGCAAAGGGACCCTAATAAGTATCGAGTTGGACGTCTGCCATGTAACAAAGAAGCAAAAAAACAACTTCACATATCCAACAACAATATGATACCTCGTATTGTTACACTAGCATGCCCATTGCACGGGCATCTTCAATTTATTAGGCATCTGTCCACGGAGCGAGTTGCAAGCGTGAAATATCGATGAACTATCGACGAGGCTGGAATTAATCGGCATGCATACTGAATTATGTTAGAACTTGGTTGCATGCGAGGATATTTAAACGCTATTTTTAGTGCTAGACGGGACTTTACTATGAAAATCATAGGTCAAAGTAGTTCTCCAGTTTCCCACAAAGTGCAGAAGCTTCTTAGTGATTTTAGCTTTGTCCAGCAGCGTAATAGACATAGAAATAGTTTTTATTTGCTAGAATGTGGTACAATTTGGTCTTAAATCTATTTTGAGCCCTTGACAATCAACCAATAACTTGGTGTGCAATTGCGTAGTTGGTATATACGTACTATCGTCATCCAGGAATGCTCTTTTGCCTTGGTCGCTTTCATAGACCGCGCTGCCAGCAAAGCTATGAGTTGCGAAGCTGCCATGCTTAGTGGGGAACTACCAGTTTTTTGCCAGTTCTGTATTACAAACCAAAGACTGAAAAAGCTCTAGGGCTCGATGAATGAATGGAATAGTTCACTTTTTGTAACTCATAGTTCATAGTTGAAAATTATTTCAGACCACCGATTTTGCTTTAATGAGGTAAAGACAATTAAGGATGTAGAGTGAGTGATGATATCAACTGTCAGCTAAGTATAGCAATAGTCTATGCAATTGGAGAATCCAAGATCACAAAATTGTCAAAAGCCGCTCTTTTCTATAGTCACTCTTGGTTGTCATGCGAAGGGCGAAGGTGAACTTCATAGTGGGGCATAAATCCTTAAATCTTGTTTAATACGTAAACTCAGAGCACGTTTTGACGGCGTGCGACAGAAATACGTGATGAAGAGCTCCGATGGAGACTAGATAGTGCGGGTAACAGATGGCTTTGTATTTGATCTAGACGTTCCTATTTTAGAATGCATCTATTCATAGCTACGAAAAGACGTGCAGAGATACTCCAACACATTTGTTCATAGGATTTATTAGGGGTCTTGATGTTCTCAATGATTAAATTGCATGTTGTTCTTTAATTTCTATTCACTACCCATATTAGTCACTACCCATATTATTATAAGTTAGTTGGTTTATTGGTTTCTCCTTCATCACGTCGCAATTCTCCAATGGAGAAACATGATATAGTTAAAGACCTGGAGAGTGACATAGGCTACTTTTTATACCGGAAAATCAAAGTGTTCCCATGAGGATTTTAAAAACCTAAATCCACGCAAATGAAGTCGCGGGCAAGCTAGTTTAGGTATTTTTTTTATTCAAGGTAAAACGTTGTCACATGAATCTATTTATAATGTTTTTGTCAATTCAGTGAAAATAAGAAAAATAATGGCAGTATAGACTTGCTGCTTACATCCCATTCAGTTTAATTTCCAACTTGACATTTTATTCCGAGAGTGTATTATGGGAATCGAAATGGCCGTCAAACTGTTTCGCCTCGTGAAAAATAAACAGGAACTATACGATGCTGACTGCCAAACGCTAGTCGGAGAAACACCGGAAATGTTTTGTGTATTGAAATATACGGAGTTTTGTGTCTGGAAATTGGAACATTTTCTGTATAACTATACAGAAAATGTTCCAATTTCCTCTTATACTGAACCGCGCAACATATCATCCTTTTTTTCTTTGAAAGAGATGGATTTTAGCATGCTTAGATAGGGACCGTCGGAGGAAAGAGACCCCACGGACGAAGCCCGAGACGTTGGCCGGCCAGGTAAGGGAAACTGTCGACAAAACCTTCTGCAACGCCTTCGTACGACCTCCAGTAGGGAGAAATTATCGTAAACGAAGGATATCTCGAAGAAGTCACGATCCTCGAAACTGAGGAAACGACGCAAGAAGAAGATAGGTAGAGATCAGCCACCACTCGGTGACAACTACATGTTCGTCACTTGTGATTGTCACATTGCGATCATCGCAATCATACCCAGTTACAGTACGCGGCAGAAAGTAATGTACATCGACCTTTAGAAGGAGATAGTGGATTCGAAGAGCATTGACGTTTTGTCGCTGAGACCGACAAAACGTCATAAAGGTATGAGTGACAGAGACAACGCTCTACAAAGCCGAAATGTCATTCTAAAGGCCGATGTACTTTACTTTCTGCCGCGTACTGTAAAGACAGAGTAACAACTTGGTATTCTAGTTATTACAAGAAGTGTCACTATTCGTACCATAACATCGTTGCTGCCAAAGGTCGGTTCTAGAGCCCCTAACTATAACCTGTTTACAACGTAGATTAAGTCCCGACTCCCGAGAAAGATATAAACAACCCAACAAAGGAATTTCATCGTACAAGGGTCAAGGAGTTGGACTAGATAAGCTGGAAAAGAGGCATAAAACAGCACTATTCAGTAAAAATGTACTTACATTAAAAATCTTTGACATCATAATATTACCTAAGTACTTAAGATAAGATAAGATAAGATAAGGTAAGATAAGATTTATTTATTTGCTTTCATGTACATTTACATTAATTGATGGTGGGTGCTTAAAGCTAAATATAAGCAGTTCATGAGACCCTGTCAGGGTATTGCAAATAGATAATATCATAGATTTTACTGTTTCAAATTAAGCGTGAGGATAGTATAAGAGTTTTATGCTCTTGGCAACCTAATTAACATGCAATAAAACTACCATAATAAATATTGACGATACACAATAATTACTTACTCTAGGCATCCAACCCAATCTATTAAATTTATTGGCAATAAAATTAAATCATAAAACGAATACTAATCTACATTTAATGGAATGAATTCACTACAATCGGATGCCGTAAAGTTAAATTGAATAATTATGCAGGAGAAGATACGGTTACCATATTTTATTTCAGACTTTAAGGCTTGGTCATACACAACGCGTAAGTCTGTTTCAAGCGTCATTAACACCGCATATTTTTTGCAGGATAAATCTTTTGCAACTTAAGTAGCATACACTGAGTATAGTGTGTTTATTTGCAGACAGCAGTACAAACAATGTGGGCCACGATGTTTTTGACGTATTCCGAGTTACAGTAACATGAACATGAAAAGAAGAGACATAACACCACGCTACGTAGGTTATAAGAGACAAAATGTCATAGGTATAAGTGACAGAGACAACGCTCTACAAAGCCGAAATGTCCTTTCTAAAGGCCGATTTACATTATTTTCTGCAGCGTAGTGTAGCTTAGTTTATCTTACACAAATCTTAAACGATTTTTTGCCGTCCTTTTATGCTGCTGGCATCACACATCGCTGTAATAGCGTGTGATATTTGACCAAGCCCTTATAGAATTTAAATGAATAAATTTTATCCTAGAATCCGATTAGATAAATCAATGAAAACCGGATCAAAGTTTTTAATTAATTCGGGCGCCCCGTACCTACTGGTAAAAAACACTGTCATATTACTAGCGTTTTTCAAACGCTGATAAGTTTTACAAATTTAGCTCTTTTTAAGCATATTTACAGAATTAGGAATAGCTTCTTACCGTCGCGTCGGATAGAAACACAAAAAAATTAAGAATAAGATAGTTTTATCTATTTTCGGGATTTTCAAAAAGATTGTGTGGCATTTATTAGGTACATAAATCGGTGTCTCCAGAAACGTTATTCTCAAAATTTTCATATTTGTACAATCATTTTCATAGCAGAAGTTCTAAAGTCTGAAGTCGTCAAAATAGAATTTTACAAAACGAAAATGCGTTCATTACTTTACGAATTGGATAAGCACACTAGGCTTCTAGGACAAGTCGTCATAATCTAAATGACGATGTTAATTAAACCAATTTAGATTGAGCAATGTTATATAGGTATGTATTAGGTCGAAAGCCAACAACTATGAGTACGTGGAATGTAGAATAAATACTTACACTTCAATACCGTATTTCACTTAAGGTAATAAGATCAGAACTTGGATTCCTAACTGAGAATTTCAATAAGTGTTATAAAATTTATAAAAAACTAGCTGAAGCCCGCGACTTCGTACACGTGGATTTAGGTTTTAAAAATCCCGTGGGAACTCTTTTATTTTCCGGGATAAAAAGTAGCCTATGTCGCTCTCCAGGTCTTAAACTATATCTACCTATGCAAAATAATATCACGTCGATCCGTTGCTCCGTTGCGACGTGATTGAAGGACAAACCAACAAACAAACACACTTTCACATTCATAATAGGGGTAGTGATATGTTAAATGAATTAGGGTGCTATTTTTTAAGTTGAAAATGAAAATGAAAATATTTTTTATTCAAGTAAACTTTCAAAAGGTATTTTTTTTTTAAATTGAGGCTCTAAATCTTTCTGAGGCTTTCGAATCGTCGGATGCATCTTCCACTGTTTCGCAACGTTGAAATGTTCACACTAGCTGTTTTATGATGATTTAAAGTTCCAGAGCTATGAGTTTACCCAAATAGCAATCAAAGTTTATAACGAATACCATTTGAACATTCGTTTCTATGACTTTTGGGATTAACAGAATCGAATCGATTATCATTATACTCGTACCTTAACAGGATTTCATTGTAAATAGTCCACATTAATCAAAGTCCGAACAAGTACTTATTAGTTGTATCGACATTAGAATGCAAACAGTTTCCGCGTTCTAGGATAGATCTACACAATACACAGAGCTGACGATATAATTTCTGAGAATACACAAGGCCAGCCATGTAGGTACCATGTTTCTATTACAATGCAATAGTATTTAGTTCTTTAATATGGATGAATAGATGTTGATACTTAAGCAATACATTGTAAATCCTCGTTTAGTTCCCAGTATTTTGCACAAAGTGCGGCGATTGACTATTGCCACTCTATTCCTTGACTAACTGACCGTCGTCGTCTTTCGAGTTATTCCTACGGGAGGTCAGGAATTGCTCCCAGATAAACTCAAATATTTTCCTACGTGCATTGTAATTCTTGCTTTGATTTTGTAGATAAATCTATTGGCAAATCAAAAAAATAAAATACATATTATAAATGCGAAAATGTGTTTGTTTCTTAGTTTGTCCTTCAATCACGTCGCAACGGAGCAACGGATCGACGTATTTTTTGCATGGGAACAGTTAAAGACCTGGAGAGTGACATAGGCTACTGTTTATCACGGAAAAAGAAAGAGTTCCCACGGGATTCTCAAACACGTAAATCCACGCGGACGAAGTCGCGGGCGTCAGCTAGTCAATAAAATAAATGGACTTGCCTCTTTGTTTTATTGCTCCGCCAGATTGCTTTCCCAAATCCTCTATCGTAAGAAGCCATAATTATACCTACCCAAAGAAGCATAAAATAGGAGTTTTATACATATCGGATAGCCTTCGCCTAGTCGTGGGACATTTATCTAGATCATACTAATTGACAAGTGTCATCTGAATAACTTACCGAATTAGACCGGCTTAGCCTGTTTGACTACTCGCTTGTTTTTTTTGAGGTGGATGATCCTTTTCTAATCAATAACAACGTACGTAATAACCTATTTCATAGACTTCATAGACGCCTCGCCTATCTAATCTATTAGACATGAATGCAAAGTGCAAACACGGGTCGGGCCGCTGGCCAACCTATTGTAAATATAGCCTATGTGTAGGTATAATGAAAGTCGGGGGGTTTTTCACGTATTTCCCTGCCCATCTGATAAGCGTGGGTCGATGTACCGGTGGTGGCGTTTTAAATTTTTAATCACTGCAAGGGCTTTGCGGGGTAGCGAATGGTGGGTGCGCTTTCACACTAAGAAGTTTTTGTTTCAAGACTTTTTGTTCTGTCACTTGCCAAGACACAGGCACAAAACTTTAAAGTGGTTAAGCTAAATAAAAGGGACGTGGCGGTTAGTTGCGACAGCCCAAATCAATCGATTGCACTGCGTAAATGATTTTGACTTGAGCAGGATCTGGGAGCAAACACCTATTTGTAAGATCCGTCAAATGGAAAAAGTGATTGCAGAAAACGAAGCCGAAAGGGGCATACTGAAATAGGGTCATCATCTCTGTGTTAACAGAGATGACGTATTGCCAAGTCCTGCACTGTTTATATCATTTTAAGTACCTACGTCATTTAGTGCACCTTAGTCATACCGTGAATCTTCCTCTTCATCGATAGAGATATTTTCCGGCAATAGCAAAAAATATGAACCCATATAAGATGCAATGAGTTACGACTAGTTTTTGTAATCAATGCTTTAATTTAATTTCCCAAATCTTCAGCGCCTGTGTAGTACAATACGCGGCCGAAAGTAATGTACATCCGCCTTTAGAATGACATTTCTGCTTTGTAGAGCGTTGTCTCGGTCACTCATACCTATATGACGTTTTGTCGGTCTCAACGACTGCGAATGCTCTACAAATCTTTTTCTAAACGTGATTAAAAGTTACATTTGTAGAGGTAGTCCTAAAGGGACAAAATGGGGACTTGTAGACAAATCGTATGGAAGTCGTGGGACGGCAAACAAGACATGCACCTTAATGTTTCGATAAAATAAATACATGAACTTTTAGTCGAGCGACACGTCGCTTATGTTCTGTTACAGTAAGAATGGTAGCTACTTGCGTGGCTCTAAATAGGCGCCTGGGGCTAATAGCGAGGGGTTAGATAAGCTTTGAAGCCAGGGATTAGCGGCATACGGTTCTGCATTTTTGTTTTTGATATGTATAATAATATGTAGTCGTTTACTGTGCTATATAATATCTTCAATTAATTGACAGTTTTGTTTCTCTTTGAAATAAGAAAAAGAATAATTAATCGTACCTATACCTACCTACTTCATGGTTTCTTCATGCCATAATAACTCCTTTAATACTTTAGTAATTCCATTGGGAATTGAAGCTGCGGCTGAGGTCGTAAATTAAATATGGCTAATATTCTTTATTAAAAAGAAAAAAAAAATATTACAGTAACAACTTGTACTTAGTGCTTGACTGTCGACCTCGCACTGTAAAACGCAGCGTTTAGAGACCCCCTATTAGATGGGCGGACTATCTCAAGCGAGTTGGGCACAAGCGGCACTAGATCGTATACTGAGGTGATCCTTGCAAGAGGCCTTTGTCCAGCTGTAGACGGCTATCAATTGAAACAATGATGAAGTGAACACTGGAAAAAACCCGTGTAGACTTGTGGACATTATTAATATGCGTGATTAGATCGAGGTTAGGCTACGGTTATTAGTACGAATTTAATCTGAACATTAGTCATAAATGTGTTTTGTTTTTTGTATGGCGCCATATTTGGTAGACTATGAAAAAAAAACGTACCTACTAGTCTAGTGACACGCATTTTGTTACCTATTGCAAAAATGTTGGTTGAACTAGTTGCATTAATACAGTGACTAGACTCTACAGTACAGTACGCGGCAGAAAGTAATGTACATCTGCCTTTAGAATGACATTTCGGCTTCGTAGAGCGTTGTCTCTATCACTCATACCTATATGACGTTTTGTTGGTCTCAACGACAGAGACAATGCTCTACAAGTCTGCTATCTCCTTCTATAGGTCGATGTACATTACTTTCTGCCCCGTACTGTACATGCTTGTTGACTTGTACAACGCTTCTTATGGAAGCCATTGTAACTTGCTCGAACTGAACTTTGAAACTTTTACAAGCTCTTTTGAAAAGTCAGTCTGCCCGTTTGGTAAGATTTACAATACAAAGAATCTAATCGTATTTAGATCTGCTGGCTTTTATAGCAAACGAAGTTACGGATCACGTAACACCGAATATCTACGTCTCGAACAAAAGGACCCGGATCCTATTGAACCAACTTGATCATTTCTATATTGACTCTGAAGTTTGGTTATTTTGGTATGTGCTTTTAAAGATACAAACAATTCTAACTGAGTTTACAAAGCTGTTTTTATTTTATTTTTTAAAGAACATTATAATGTGAATTGGCAGTTGGCGTTCTGGTATCATGCCGTATAGAAAGTGGATCATGATCAATCCATCGCCGGATCACTACAGAACACGGGTCTATTCTCAGTATGGGAAGGTTTTGGCCATAGTCCACCACGCTGGCCAATGTGAGGATTGGCAGTCTTCACAAGCCTTACCTTCTTAAAACGCACATAACTCCGAAAAGTTAGCGGTGTATGCCCGGGATCGAACCCCCGACCTCCTGCATAGGAGGTATATCACGGCTCTAAGCACGGATATAGGTATTAAAATATTTTTCGCGGAAAAATAAACGAAAAGGCAGACGAGGCGTTGACGGATGCTGCGGCGCAAGTGAAGAAAGAGCGGGCATAATGGTCTTCACAATCAAGTGAGATCGCAGTAAAGCGCAAACCTGTCAGCGATAAAAGAAAACATAATTAAATCTCACAATCTCGTTAGTCACCGGTACAACAGTTGTATCTTAATTGGCAGTGAAACGAAACACTTGCGTAGTGTAAGTAAAAGTAATTAAGCCGCGTTGTGCGATTTAACGCCCTGTTAAGGCGTGCAGTTCGTTTGCATGGAGGTTTTTGAACTTGCTTATGTGAAATCTCCAGATTTGAACAAACGTAAACAACAATAATATTAACCTACTAGCTGCCCCGGCGAACTTCGTACCACCTAACAGTCCATTCAATTTTTTTAAATTTTTATTTTGAATATTATAAAAAAAGAATTAGCGAAATCGGTTCAGCTGTTCTCGAGATTTGCGATCAGCAACACATTTAGCGATTCATTTTTATATATAGACAAAGATATCTAAACCTACATTTTAATGTAGATAACGGGTATATACCACGATTGAATTCGGGCAGGGAACACCCGCACACCACCCGCGCTAATGCAGTGCGGGCGAGCGCGGGTTACGTGCGGGTGTGTGGGGTGTCCCCCCGCCTCATACCCCGATTGCCAACTCGACCTGTCGCGTACTAGTTGCTACTGCTACGACCATAATCCAGGGTGTCTCACTGTACAGTACGCGGCAGAAAATAATATGGATACATCGGACCTTTAGATAGATAGTGGTTTTATAGAGCATTGTCTATGTGGTTGAGACCGACAAAACGTCACATAGGTATGAGTGACAGAAACAATGCTCTACAAAGCCGAAATCTCATTCTAAAAGTCCGATATACCTACATTATTTTCTGTCGCTTACTGTATGTATTTATTCTGTGTCTGTAGACGCTACAGACTACAGATACAAAACACAAGTCCGAATTTGACTGTCTTACCATATATGCCATGAATATCCAATGTCCACCACTTTCCACCTCAATCACAAAAGCGCCCAATGGTACCATAAACATATATTTGCATCCAAACTACACGTATCTACATTTGACAATAATAGGCTACTTGACAATTTTTTTAAGTTGGTCTTAAATGGTTAATATTTGTCCTATTATATCAAAAAAATTAACACTATATTTTTTTGCGCCCTAAAAACCGTAAAACTTTAATTTAAAAAAATGTTTTTCTTAGACAGGTGAAAACACTGTCGGCCATGTTTGGCCGATAGATTATCTGTGCTCTGACGTCATGCATTTGTAAACAACAGCATAACCACAGAGTACATTATATATACTGAGCATAACCTACCAAAGTTTAATAAACATGACTTCTATACTAGTTTACATGAAAAATATAGTAATTATCGTTATTGCATCATCCGAGAATGTAAAAAACGCATCGATAAAGACCACAGGAAAGTTGTGGATTAGAGTGCCCAGTGAAATAAATATACGTAACACGCAAAGACTTGCTTAAAGCGATCCTATATGACTAACGACTTCAACCCAAATTTATTTTTGCAAAGATCACTTTGTTGTAAGTCTTACTTAATAACTTATTCAATTTATAAAGAGAAAACGATATTTTTTTACGTTTACTATGAGTTTTTAGAAATATATAAAAACTAGCTTATGCTCGTGACTTCGCCCGCGTGGACTTCATAAATTTCAAACCTCCATTTAACCCACTCAGAGGTGGAATTTCAAAAAATCCTTTCCTAGTGGATACCTTCTCTTTACCTACAAAGAACACACTCACCAAATTTCATGTATCTAGGCCCAGCTGTTTAGATGTTTAGGCTGTGCGTTGATATATAAGTTAGTCAGGACTCTAAATTTTATATATATGGATACTACGTTAGTCCCCGCGTGACATAGGAATGACATTTCTTTGTTTACATATTTAATGACGTCACATCATGGCTGACAGCGTTTTCTGCGTTTCAAATAAAAATAAAAATTGTATTTTTTTAAATTGGATTTATATATCCATCCTGCGTTTTTAATAATTGTTATTGATATATTTCGTTGTTTTAAGCAAAATACTATATAAATAATCATTTATTGGACGAAATTAGATATGAGTCAAGTAGCCTATTGGAAGTAGCCACAGATGAGTGAATAATAGTTTCTCTAATCTGTGGAAGTAGCCGAAAAATCCAATTTCAACGGAATGACAATATACTAACAAGTTGAAGTAATAAAAAGCTTTTTAAAAGGTATTAAAACGTGCCTACAGCGAAAATTCCAAGTGAAAATAAAATTAATATGCCACGCCTAAATTTTATGACTCGGCATTTTTGTTCAATTTGCTTTATTGTTATAGTTATGAGTACCTAATTAATTAATCACAAGTGTTCGGTGATGGCGAACATCGCAATACCTGTTCATTTTTGGAGCTAGCCCGCTCCCATGGTAGACTGCAGCATCACTTACCATGAGGTGAGATCGCAATCAAAGGCTTACTTGCCAAGCCGCACCGAGGTTTTCGTACTATAGTCGACATTTTACACGATAAATTAAAGACTATTATGCATAAAAATAAATAAAAATCTGTTTTAGAATGTACACCTAAAGCCAGTCAGTTTATATGATACCCCACTTGGTATAGTTATCTTACTTTGAAAATTGAAAATATTAATTATTTGTTCATGAACACATTTTAATTTTTTTTCTTGTGATGTAACCACAAATTCACGGTTTTCGGATTTTTTCGACGATCAGCATGAGAAAAAAAAACAGCCTTTAACTTTACTTCTACTAAGAACTAAGCAGAGAACAGCTATACCTTTCATAATAACGTTCTAAAACGATACTCTGACCGACCCTCATTAAAGGGCGACGCGATAGAGATAATTAGAGATTCTCATCTCGAAATGTTGCTTTGTACGCGACAGTCTCTCAGTCTGACCTTTCGGACAGGTCGTGTCAACAGTTTTAAAGGTTCAGCCAAAAGTCAGCACATTATAAGTGGCAATTGTAATATTGGCGTTATATTTTTAGGATTTATTCTAAGGCTGAGATCTATAAAGCGCACTTTGGCTTTGCTTAGACTTAATATTGAGTTAAAACGGGACAGATTTATGTGAGAGATATAACTCTGTCTTAAGTCTAAGCTAAGTCAGAGTGCAGAGCTTCATAGATCTCCCTTAGAGAATTTACACTCAATGCGTTTTAGTTCCAACAATAATTAATTAGTTTTTCGTAGGTACAGATATTAAAACATAAACTTCAAGATAATATACAACCTTTTCAAACTCATATTTTTTACATTGTAGGTAATTGATTGCTAGTAAATGAAAACTTTCCGAGGTGAAACAATTTTCTTTTTACAAAAAATATAAGATCGCCTGATCGAAAAATTTACCTGGAAATAAATATTATAACAAAGTACAAATTACCGTGTCGAGAAGTTATGTTTTTTTTATCGCAACACACTGAGTGGGCTTTTAGGTACGCTTAAGCGAAATGCCAATAATATAATTGGAAATGATTTAGCTTTGAAGCTGTCGGGCCCAAAGTAATGAACATAAATTTGTTATGTTCAGTCGAAGTTGGATTAGTTAATACGACAATTAATTAAACTAATACCTAAGATGTTTAACTTCAAATTAATTTAGTTGCGATACGGCTACCAAGCGACGATCTCAATGATCAAATCTCAAACATATTTTGAAATAGAAACAAGGGAGACTTGTTATTCGGTAGAGACATATGACGTATTTGGGTGAAAAGTAAAAACTGTGGTTCTGAGCAGTCCAAAACAAAATAAAATGGCACTAAAGAAGCGATTGACAAGTCATTTATCAAAATCAGCTCAGTAGTTTAGACGCTACAGTGGAACACACATATTAGATACAAACATACATAGTTTGCTAAAATCATAACCCTTATTGTTGGCTTTGCCGTAGTCGGATAAAAAAGACGAAAGCCTGTATTAGTCTGCGGTCCAGGTGAGAGCGGGTGCATCCCGCGGGGCGGCCAGCGTGTAGAACTTGAACAAGAAATTGTAAAAAATGCGCGGACGCGTCCTAATTGACAGCATAAACAGCGGGTCGGAGAGTATGGCATCGCGCCCGCTCGCCGCCCCGCAGGACGCACCCGCTCCCACCTGGGCTACATTTAAAACTAATTCAAGGCTTATAAAAATTTCCTAATTTTTCCTAATTAATTGAACTTGCCTGAACGTAATAAAACTAAAGTCAAACTAATTAGAAGGTGTAAAGTCAGAGAAACGTTTGCAACAAACAACAACAAATTGCAAGGTTTACGATTCAAACAAACCGATCTGTAATAGAGCCGGCCGGAGTCGCAAGGGCATAGCGTGTCAACAAGACATTAGCGATGTATGCAATCTTGATCGCGCTCCGTAATTATAAACTTTCATGCGACATGATTGCGACCGTCATGCCATTTAATATCAATGCGACTTGCGGCATGTGTTCGTACCTTGTAGAACATATTTTCATGTTCAGTTTTTCATAAATCATCAAACTAATATTTTAAAGGCAAAAGTTTGTGTATATGTGTGTATGTTTGTTACTCTTTCACACAAAACTACTGGATATATTTGGCTACAATTTGGAATGGAGACAGATTAACGCATTGTTACTTATTATCCCGGAAAATCAAAGAGTTCCCACGGGATTTTTAAAAACCAGCTAGTAGAAAATAATTTATAGGTTACCTAACGTCGCTTAAATTCTAACAGATGACTGAAACTGAAGTTCAAGAGCAAGTTGGTAACCAATGTTCTTGATAGATAAACATTATCTAATAAAGAAATATCTAATAAAGAATTCATTCAAACATACAAGGTATAGAAGGTCTGTCGGACAGTCAACTGCATGTTTGGTAGTATTGAACGTTACTACAACCTGCGAAGTAAGGGTAGTGACACACCTGCGGAACGTACAGCGCCGATACTTCAGCGACTGAACTATCGGCCGTAGTATTCGGTTGGCGTGACACACCAAACGCGCCGAACAGTCGGACGGGGCGGCCGCGGCGCCGGGCGTTTAGTTCAGCGCTTTACACGACGAATAATTACGTACGGCGCGGTACGTGGCGTTGTCGTCAGCCGGTGTCATCACTTGGTGGTGTACAGTTGCAACGTGTTGAATTGCCCAGAAATATGGACTTTATTACAATATTGGCTATTATAGAGGGCTTAGAAAAAGAAGTACACGCGTCGAACTTTCGGTCGCGTAATGTGTCGCTTGCAATGCGAAATACATTGAATGCGTTCTAACTGAAGTAATGGCCCAACTGAAGGTAGGTACAGCGCTACGCCGAACGCATTAAAAATTCAATAGATGTGTCATAAGTAACTAAAAAAACATTGCGAGCGTATTGAACCAAACTTTCGGCGCCGTACTTTCGGCAAGTGTGTCGCTACACTAATTCACATCTGACCTCCGCAACACATTTATTTTATCATCAAATGTTAGTGCTCTACGACGCACGGAAGGAAAGTAAATGAATGGCCAATACGAATGTCACCTGACTTGGGTCACCTAAACTCTAGTTCATTGATTTGGAAATACAATGCTAAACGGGCCTATCTGATACTTGTAACATTCATTAAAACTCGCAGCAATTTCGAAGTCACGAAAGCAACACTGGCAGTTAACTAAGTTATTTCAATCAAACTTCACATTGCCCGGACGAAAATAATATCATGGCAAATCTAAAGGTCACAACAATTTCGAAGGGCACTTCGAGGTGAACATAGATTCATAACAACCGTATAAAGTAGAAGTTGTAATGCTATCTTTTTTAGGGTTCCGTACTTCAAAAGGAAATACAGGTCACTTATAGGATCACTTAGTTGTCTGTCTGTCTGTCGCGTCGGTCTGTCAAGAAATCTACAGGGTAACTACTTCCCGTTGACTTAGAATCATGAAGTTTGGCAGATAGGTAGGTGTTATAGCAGACATTTGGGGAAAAATCTGAAAACCGTGAATTTGTGGTTACATCACAAAAAATAATTAAATTGTAGTCATGAAATAATAATTAGTATTTTAAATTTTCGAAGTAAGATAACTTTATCAAGTGGGGTATCCTATAAAAAGTCTTCACCTGTGCATTCTAGAACAGATTTTATTTATTTTTTATCATCATTGTTTTTGAATTCTCGTGCAAAATGTCGAAAAAATACGACTCTAGTACGGAACCCTCGGTGCGCGAATCTGACTCGCACTTGGCCGGTTTTTTATTACTTAACCGACCACATTTTTTATCACGAATGTAATGAAGAGCGACATGTATTTATGAGACTTGAGGGATTGTCTGCAACTTTCAAAAAGTAATATACCGACGTATTGGCAATACGTCGGTATATTACTTTGTCAAAGTTGAAGACAACATTACGACGCCGACGCGACGGTTAAATTTTGTAATAGAAATAACTACACACAAGCTATGAGGAAGGAAAGTAAATGGCCCATACGAATGTCACCCGACTTGGGTCACCTAAACTCTATCTCATTGATTTGGAAATACAATGCGTCAGTGGAGTTCTGCCAGTGCGTAAGTCATTTTTGGCGGGTTTTACTTTTAACATTTTAATTTTTAATGCCATTCGACGAAGATAGTTCACCCACTTTCATTCGACCATGTTAGGGCTCTACGACCGACGTACAGAAGGAAAGTAAATGGTCAATACGAATCTCACCCGACATGGGTCACCTAAACTACTTATACCTCATTGATATGGAAACACAATGCTAAACCTAAACCTATATAATACTTGTGACATTCGTTAAAACTCGCAGCAATAGAAAACAACACTGGCAGTTATCTAAGTTAACTACACACAATCAAACTTCACACTGCCCAGACAAAATAACATCATGGCCTAAATAAATAACTACACACACGCTATAAGAGGTTAATTGGAACATCATAGATACAGGCGTTTAAGATAAATAAGTCAAACATGTCAATGTTTATACCTAATATTACAAAAAATACTGATACATGGGTATGTGTATAGTGATGTGCGTGATACAAGAACATAGATACATGAGCTAACCTATTCGAAATTACACTTTGAATTCGGAATCTAAAATAATGTTAAAGGAAAACTCGAAATATAAAGTAACAGTTTGGTAGTTCTTAAGACAGACAGATTAGAGACAAAGTGGAAATGACACTATGTTGCATTTAAAAGCTTGGCAATAAATTCACGAAGTCATGGGCTTTTTACGATCTTGCGACGATTTTGCTTAGGCAACTTAGAGAGGAGAAGGCCTTGGTTTAGTCACTTGTTGGTAAATTACGATATAAGACTGAACTGTAATTATGGTGATTGTATTGTACATAGTTGCAGTAATATGATGAAGTGACAAAAATACAGACCTAATTCTCTTAAGGCGTTAGTAGTAGTAAACATCTTTGGCTCCTGTAACACTTTAAATGCTTCAAATATATTAATGATCAGCCAGAACTTTATAGAATAACATAAAATATCAATGGTATTCTTAAATAAAAAAAGTAGCAGAGATGTCTAGATAAATAGTTAAAATGCATTAATTATGATCATGATATCATCAAATCAAGACAGGATCATGACAGAGAAAGCGTTACCAGCGATAATTATAAGATAATATTTATTACTCACGTATCTTCGATTGATCAGAGACTTTAGCATACCTGAAAAAAAAAACACAACCGGTTAAGTATTATGAATCGTATTTTATTCCAATTAAACTATGATTGCCAGGCAATTGCATTGGAATGAAATAAAAAGGTGACGAAGAACAAAAAGGTGACCAAGAACACAATGGTGTCACGGTATATTAATTTCTTCGCGGAGGTCGACGATATGCTATAGAAAGTGGACGACCCGACCCCGAGACGGACACGATTTAAACGGGACAAGACTTCTGCCCTGACGATCTTGAAGACATGATTAATTATGCTTGCAACTGCGTCAATGTGTTACGAGTTGTGACATTGGCCATACGAGACGTACTTCTTTACATTTCTAATGTCCGTTACAGTAAAGATATATATTAGCTAATTATTCGCGTAATTTTATGATATTTTTTTATATAAATGAACTGCTATTATAAATTGCTAAAAGAATGAGGAGACTTCCAAAATTCCTAATAATATTGTGTCAAAAGATATATTTTGTCATAATCAATAAAAACAAAGACAAAAATAAATGAAGTAACAGGTATTTTATAGGAGTGCAAGATAAAGTTTTATTTTGATTAATAAAATACAGCCATCCGTTTTAAATTAAGTGAAAATCGTTTCAAAGTTTACGAACAACGTATAAATTATTTTAAAACGACTTTTCAAAAAAGTTTGTTACTATGTAAGCTCATAGCATTATGATCATGTTGAAGAACTTGGCCTAAAAAGCGCATGTGTTGCTTTATTCGAAGCATGTGAATTGAGCAATCCAGTCGCGATGCTAAATTATAATGTTTGTTTCGAAACGATAATCGAGCGAAATAATGCTCATTGCATTTATGCTGTGGCTAAATCGAGTCACGCTTCGCGAGAGGCTGGATTGGTCCAGTGCAATGCGGCAGATTCAATTATCTTTGAATTCCTCTGAAGATGACAAAATCATAATGATGTACCTGCGGTATATCGAGATAGCATTGCGGTTAGTTTTATAATTTGTTAATAAATTTTAATTGAACAGAACTATTACGACGTAAATGTGTTGAATATTATTAAAAAGTCTTTAAAATTTAAAAAAAAAAAAGTTTAAAATTCAATTTTGAGGAGAATTCAGGTGTACATCAAAAAAAATTGTTTGTATAAAACAAATTAATAATGTGTCATATAAATAACGACTATTAAGTAAATCGAATTACGACTAGTGCTCGGAATCAACTAGCAAAGCAATCAGTAGTTCTGACCCTACCGACTACCTTAACCGACACGGATGTGTTTCAACATAAATTAAACTGGTGCTTTCACGTAAATCGAAACCAGTTTATAGGAAAAAAGCACACAGAAATCGACAGGTGTGCCGGGACGTCACTACCGGTCGCCGGCTGATAAGCGAATGTATGCCGGGCGTTCACCTGCGCCCACTGACACAGTCTCTATCCTTGTCCCGCGAGCCAGCGAGGTGAAACGTTGAAATGGGACGCATGTATCCGAGCACGGACAAAAGCGAGTGCACGCAACAATTCCACTCAACAATACGTTATGCGACATTTCAATTTATGCAGAAAATATCTGCATTGTGGTAATTACAGTTATCCCACGGCACGACAATAGGTTCACTCACATAGAAACTTGTGGACGAAATGTGTCGTCATGTTTGATATTGTTTAAGTCTAATTAAAGTTTCCTAGTATAAAATGTTACGATCCACTATACTATTAATATTAAAGGCGAAAGTGTGTCTAACTTTCTGTTTGTTATCTCTTCACTAATAGCTCAACTTAATCTTCAATTTTGGAACAAAATTACCTTACA
Organism: Maniola hyperantus; assembly: GCF_902806685.2. Classification (NCBI taxonomy): domain Eukaryota; kingdom Metazoa; phylum Arthropoda; class Insecta; order Lepidoptera; family Nymphalidae; genus Maniola; species Maniola hyperantus. The sequence goes on along the minus strand of NC_048545.1, from coordinate 12,683,546 downwards.
TTTTGGAGACTTTCAAAACAAAAATATTTGAAAAATATAAATATCACGAGGACTAAGTCGCGGCCAAACTACCTATAGTCCGCGACAGGTTGAGATGGCAAGCGGGGTATGAGGTGGGGGGACGCCCCGTACACCCGCACTCGCCCGCACCGGATTAGCGCGGGTGCTGTGCGGGTTTTCGGGGCATTCCCTCCCCGATTACCATCTCAACCTGCTGCGCACTATACATATAGGTACTATGAATTGACGTCACTATTGCCCTTCATATTAGAAAGATAAATCTTTGAGGAAGTGACAGGTTACAATAAATGAATTTTTTGTCCCAACATAAAGGATCACTAATTCGAGTGGCCCATACAAATGAGCAGTATAATTAACTTAATTTATGTGAGAATTCGATCTCCGAAGTGCTTACATTAGCCGTGTTAGAGATAAGATCATCAAAGTTAGTTACTTGCCATTATTCCTATTCAATTGTGTGTTAATAAAGCTAAGTGGTAGGTATGTGTTTACTGAAGGTGATGGAAAGACTTGACTCCAGGATAAGCGTTTTAGGACTTCATCTATTATGAATAGGACCGATAAATAGGTATGGACCTTTAGTTTAACTTAGTTTTTAGGGTTCCGTAACTCAAAAGGAAAAACGGAACCCTTCTAGGATCACTTTGTTGTCTGTCTGTCGGTCTGTCAAGAAACCTACAGGGTACTTCCCGTTGACCTAGAATTATGTTTGGCAGGTAGGTAGGTCTTGTAGCTGACATTCGGGGAAAAAATCTGAAAAACGTCAATTTGTGGTTACATCAAGACTTTAGTATCTAACCAAAATATTTCTCTTGAACGAGGAACTATCTACACAAACAAATTCAGAATAGCATTCAGACTTTGAAACCGCGATCCCTTGGTACATTTCCAAGTTCCCTCACCCCTAACTCATCACGGCTGTCTTAAAATAAATGTCAACGTTAAACTATAACAATAAGATATAAGCACAAGATCCGAAATAGGTCAATCCGTTGGGCTAGATTTTACTTTCACAATGGCGAGAAAGAGCCAAATTGTCCACAATCGGTGCGCAGTGGAAAGCACTTACTGAAGCAGCGTTTACCGGTTGTTAGCCACCTATTTGTGCAAACAATGGACAAGCGAACAGCGGTGGCATTTACCAAGTGAGATTGCATTGTTTGCTTCCATTTTTTGTCACTCATTTAAAATAGATCACTGGCTTTTTGCGAGATTCTTCACTGACAAGTGAAAAGCTCAATGAACAAAATAATTCACCAATCGTCGCATAAACGAAAACTTCGCAAGCAACTTTCGTTCTTTTTTACGAGAGCGTGAAGGCCTTGGAAATTAGATGACCATTAGTTATTTGGGAAATTGTTTCGAATCGTTGTTGACAGAAATTACAATCATGTTCGTTTTCGTTATCCTCAGAGTGAAGTTCGCTAAAATTATTGATGAGCAATGTGTTTGATAATAATATTTGCACCAGTGTCTCTTTCTCTCCGATCGTTGCTTCATTGCTGAAGATGAAATTTCGATCAGATATCGGCGAGATCAACTGTTTCCATCGTCCTCTGTCGGTAACTGTTTCCGCGATAGAATTGTAGAATATTCACAAATTGAACGCCTTCAACTGATCAGACCACCTAGTTAGTGAGCGGCCTCTCATCTTCTTGGTCTCAGTTCATGTTTAGTTATAAGAAAGATTTTAGATGCTAGCAAAATATTAATAAGAAATATGGGCACAAATATTTCAGTCAAGAGGCAGTGTAATTCTGCGAAACAAGCTATCGTCAATCGAACCGCGGTCGTTAGTGGCAATGCAGTTTTGTAACAACGGGCGCGAACGCTCGCGATGCTTTCGTAACTGGGGTCTTACGGATTCCCACGCGGATTTCGTATACAGGTGCTGTTCAAAGCAATTCGCAATAATTGCACGTTGTTAGCAAAAACATAGCTGCAGAAACCTAATTAAGAAATATTCCTGTTGTGTCATTTCAAATTGCAGGGTGAATTTCATCGTGAGAATTCTCAGATGCAGCACAATAAATAGCCGAGACCGAATAAACCTTTCGCCTGGAAACGCCTTGACGGTTTACGCATTTTATTAATCACCTGCTTTTGTTGCGAGAGATTTATCGAGTCACGGCTTATCCCAGGTACGCTTGAGTCAAGATGCAATAGATCCAGACGCAATAAATATGTAATTCACGAACAAAACACCTAAGAGGTCGCCTGCTGCGCCTACTGATTTACATTTACGAGTTGGAACACGTTGTACCACGCCTGTGCCCTTTGAATTTATGTTGCCTACATCTAAATAACAGCGCGGGCTTCGCATTTTCAAGGCTAACTGAGCTAAAACCGGAGATTTCGATTAACTGAAGCCATTACATGTTAGGTATAAAACAGTTAATCAAATAGCAAATATTTGTCACAGTAATGCTGTTTGCCAGCCGTAAAGGTAATAAAGTTTCGCAACTGAGCCGAAATGTAGAGTGGTATGCAAAACTAGCCAAAATTGGAAAACAGATAAATGCTTGAAGTGTACGTTGCTATGTTTAATTATTCCAATTTTTGTCATAAGTGAATGTAACATATATTCAATTTCATACCTAGATCATGATGATAAAAGTGACGTAACACGATAGTCTGGGTGCATGTAGTGGAATATCCGTAAAATAAAAAACTAGATCCGAGATATCTAAATAGATATAGTTACCAAAGTAGGCCAAACAGAAAAGGAGGTTAAGTAAGATTAAACCTATTAGACTGACAACTATATTGAGCCAGTAAAGTAATTCAGGCAGCGCAAGACCGTGGCGTGTGGAAGTCCCCACAAGAGACCTATGTCCAGCAGTGGACGTCTATCGGTTGATGATGATGATGATGATGATGATGATGATGATGATGAAAGTGATAATGATTAAGCCAAACGACGGACATGCTAACGTCATCCCAATTATATCGTATACGACGACATTTGAGGGCGAGAATGCAGGCGCGGTGCAAATTACGCGTTTAATAGGCCATAGACGAGGTGCGACCATCGACAACCTTCCATTCTCCCCGGCAAACGCCAATGCCGATGAGGCCATTAGGTATTCACAAACGACAATTATCGTCTCATTTGCAAATTCTACAGTAGACCGCTATTACGATAACATTAATATAACCTAGGCACCAGTATATTTATATGAACGCTTTAATGACCCCGGAACCATTGCAGGATATAGATATTTTATGATTGGAATACATGATTGGAATCATTTAAATGTACGCTAACATATTACGAACACATCAGTTCCCGTATATATCATGAATAAAATAAATTGACTATAATATTATGTAGGCTATACAGGAAAATGGAATTTTACGATAATAATAACTAATGCTCACTTATCATAAATATAGTAGAGCACTTATCATAAAACATTATTTATACAAACATAGAATACTGGCAGATAAAGAAATATCCACATCCATAAAATCAAGAGCACCAAATTTTGATATCTCTATGGATGAATATTGTGTTAGGTTAATTTCGTACCTACTAAGTTTTAAAAGTACTCATAGATGTTTTAAAGAAAGATGCTGATCATTAGTATCCCATATTAACATAGCAATCAGACCACATCACACAAATTCCTGCATATAATAATCTCCGCAACAATATTGCAGCTTCACAGATAAGTATCGCATTTAGGAACGTTGAGTGAAATCGTAAACCTCAAAACCCAGATGAAGACACCCGAGAGATAGAAAACGACAGTAACGAAGGGGATCTAACGGAAAAACGAGGATATGCATTTCACGCATACATCAACTCACAAATAAGCCCGCTATAACATTATACAGTAGGCGGCAGAAATTATTGTACATCGACCTTTAGAAAGGGATTTCGGCTTCATAGATTCATTCGGTCTCTGTCACTCATACCTATGTTACGTTTTGTCGGTCTCCATGACAGAGACAACGCTCTAAGAAACCGCTTTCTCATTCCAAAGGTCGATATCCAATATTTCCTGCTGGGTACTGTTGTTAAACCACGAAATAAGTCTCCGAGCATTAATCTAAATATAAAAGGAAAAGGTGACTGACTGACTGACTGACAGATAAAAGGGTTTTTGAAAATTTAACCCCTAAAGGGGTGAAATAGGGGTTTGAAATTTGTGTAGTCCACGCGTACGAAGTTGCGAGCATAAGCTAGTCTCAAATAAAATTCTAAAATCAACTTTTTATGAAGATATTTTCCTAATATTAGATGGCATGGCTGACTGACTGAAGATTATTATTATAAAAGTTTTGAGTTAATTTAAGTATATTGTAATGAAGGAAAGTGATGATGCAGTTTATGATGAAACGCCTTGTCAAAAAGATGCCTATTCATTGTTCCCTTAGAGTTAACCCAAATTATAAGTAGCAGGAAATGACGGGAAGCTTATTCTTGTTTTTTACGATATCAATATATATTAGAAAGAAGAAAACCAAGCACTTGTATTGATGTACTAGGTACCTAATATTAAAATAAGTTTATGACTTTCATGTAGATCACCGAGTAGATGTAGATAGTTCAATAAAAGAATTTTGATATCGCAATTCCTGATTTCAGAGAAGATACATTCAGTCCTTCTTTATCCAGTAATGATAATTAAGGCCGGGTTCGCAGAACCATGGCAGACCCAAAGATTCTAGATGTGGGAAAGTGAAATACATTAGCCTAACCACCGACTACGAGCAGCAGAGGGAGGAACTAGACCATCGTAATCATAATCGACAGCAAATTCTGACCTTTATTGGTTGATTCGCTGTTTACATTTTTTTCAAAGCCAATCAAGGGGAAGAATTTGCTACCGATTACGATGAATATGTATTTCTTACACAATCGGGGGGCATGTCCTGACTCAAAGATCCGATCCAAAGAACTGTAGCTCCAAATGTAGTAATAGTGCTTCCTTCTGTAAATCCGCCTGCATTATACCGTAGGCAGAGATGCTCGTATGAGAGTAAATTGAAAATAACGTTTGTTGACAAGCGACATCGAGGGCAGGTCGCGCCAAAGTGCGCAACACTGAGCAAATGGGAATAGGCCGACCTTGGATGGGTAACAGTTAACACCCGAGACAGCGGTCGCACGTCAATCATATTATTCTATTAACTCGAAGCGGCATTCTATACAATTCATTACATCTATGAAACAAGAAGTTTGCGTTGTTTAGACTTTAAGGTTGGATTTATACATTAAAATATTTACGTTTCAGTGGATAAGTTTATTTTTCTACGGTTTGTTTGTGTTGGTGTCAATCCATCTACTGTCGTAACGTAATCTTGTCAAATCCATACTAAGTAATATTATAAATGCAAGTGTGTCGGTTAGTCTGTCTGTCTGTCTGTTACCTTTTCACGGCTCATCTGTTTAACAGATTTTGATACAAACTAACATTAGCTAACATCCCGATTCCTGGGAACGGACATATTAGGCTACTTTTTGTCCTGGAAAATCAAAAAGTTCTCACAGGGTTTTAAGAAATCTAAATCCACGTGGACAAAGTCCCGGACATCATTAATAAAGTACAGAGATAAATAATTGCACCTTGGAGATGGATATGGCTACTTTTTATTTCTGAAAATCAAAGAGTCCCCACGAGATTTTTCAAACCTATTACAATCACGTAAAGATGTACTGTGTTTTGTTTCAATAAAGCTTTAGACACTGCTACAACTACTTAAAGTCGCGGACATCATCTACTACAGAATAACTTTTCGTACTTGACTGGAACTTGACCACCTCGAAGTCTGTACGAGCTGGTTGCATATTCTTAAATAAAATCTATCATCCTTGGTTTATCTAGTGACAGGCAGTTTACTGAATAAGAAGCCTATTAAGTCTTTTATCTACACCCATGCTTTAAATCCTCTATAAAAGATTCTGAAACAGTTAGCTTATTGCCAACATTAAAACACCCAATATCTTAATAACCATTAAAGCATCTAAACGAGTGTTATAATGTTGTACTGAATTTCATTATAACACTCCTGTGAAAAAGAGACAGCGCTATACTGCTGGCATAACGAGACAGATTTATGCCAGCAGTATAGCGACCGACTTTCGTGTTTTAATGCCCCTCTTTATACAACAGTTGCATAAATAACTATTAAAAATTAGAAGTAACCAAAAACGTGCCTTTTAATCCTAGTACATAATCAAATCAGCTTACTTAAAAGCTTAATTTGAGAATTTTCACTCTAGATTGCCCTGCCCTACTTACTTTAATTTGACATCGTAATTGGAGCTAAGTAACCTGAGAGGCCTTTTAGCTGCGGTTAGGAAAGCCATGTCGAGTTAAAGCTTTATCAGTGCAGGCACAATTACCTCATATCGAGTTAAATAGACCATAGCGATAACATAACATTCTAGTACCTGTGCTAGTACTCATCAACCAGTAATGGTACTTATACCGAGTTCTAGCTATTATCGCAGTATTATGATGGTTCCTGTGCCTGCCGATAGCAGTCCAGCTTGCAATTTCTCATTTGTTATGACTTTTGAACTTAAAGTATTTAGTGTAAATTTATTTCGATCTAGCTGTTGCTCTAAATTTCTTTCATGCGAACCTTGTCCTGACAATTACAAACACAACAAAAAAAAAATTAACCAATTTGGTGCAGTCATATTCGCGTACATACACTTCGGCGAATTATTTTTATTTATATCCTAAATGAAGATTGGTGGATCTTGCGTATTTTAGATTGTTGTGATATCAGTACCCTTATTATTAATGCGAAAGTGTGTTGGTTTGTCCTTCAATTACGTCGCAACGGAGCAATGGATCGACGTGATTTTTTGCATGGGTATAGTTTAAGACCTTGAGAGGGACATAGGCTACTTTTCATCCCGAAAAATCAAATAGTTCCCACGGGATTTAAATAACTAAATCCACGCGGACGAAGTCGCGGGCATCAGCTAGTCTATTATAAATATAAATCTTTGTGTGCTGAACTCACCGATTAGTCACAGTGTACCCGACTAGTTTCGAACCCGTCCGGGGTCCTTTTTCAACGTGCCTCTGCTCGCGAAAGGAATTATTTGAAACTTTACATACTTCGACCAATCACGTGAGTTCAACCGTCAGACTTATATTTATAAAGGAAATCTTTGATTATTAAAAAGCAGCTTCATTCATGATTTTGTACATCGGTATACTTCAGGACCTGCATCCTGAAGTATACCGATGTACAAAATCATCTTACAAAACGAGATTAATGTGGTCGTCATAAGTAAACGTTGACTAAGTTGGTAGTAGCTCTTGTAGTAATAAAACGCGTAAGCTCATATCTTGTACCGATTTAAATATAGTTCACGACCACCTCGCTCTCTTCTTGATAGAAAAACTTGTCCGATCGCGTACAAGGCGATCCCTTGTGGCGTGACACTGGCGATAATTTATAGTGGCCTATATACACATATTGAATGGCTTACGTGGAATTCTCTAACGACTCTCTAAGTCTCTACTCTTTATAGAGCTATTTATATAAACTTATGTCTTTTCTACAAGGTAACTGTAACTAGTACATTTGCTTCATTTGCATCTTTTCGATAAAAAGGGCACCTTTCATGTTATAATGATAGAAATGTCTAAAGAGTACAGACATTTCCTTATTTATCGGCGCGGTGTCAGTAAGTACAGAAAGCTTATCGAGCATCTCTATTTTAATAGTAGCTCCTACTTATGGGCTCGGGGGTACGTATATTCCGAGTACGCACCTCTAACTTTTCGGAATACTGTACGTTTTGAGAATGTAAACATCACATGTTTTAACGACGAAGGAAAACATCGTTAGAAAAGCTTCATGCCTGATATACCGACCTCCATAACGATCTCTACCCTTGACCAGCGTGGTGGATAGTCTAATAAACCTAAATCCTTCTTTATTCTGAGAGGAGACGCGTGCTCAGTAGTGGACCGGTGATGGGTTCATGATGATGATATTTTAATGAGGGTTTCATAATAAGCGAGAGAAGGGTCGTTTCGCCGCAGCGCGAGAACTGCCTGTATAGAATTCAAATTATAAAAAACTAGATGATGCCCCCGACTTCGTTGGTGTGCGTGTCATCCGGTGTGCGTCAGAAAATATTCCGTATTTTAAATAAAATATTCCGTAAAATAAAAGTCCTGACTTACTCCGTGACTGACTCATCAACACCTAGCTCAAACCTTTAGACTTAGAAAGTTGAGATGCACGGAGGTTCCCTTTATAATGCACCTAAAGAAAAAACCCGGACTTTCTGAAACGTTCACGGAATGTGGAATAAAGAGGATTTATATTTTCGCCGAGCCAAGCCGCGGGCCGTCGCTAGTTTCTATTAATATACGGCCCTAACTTAACATGATATCTAAGTAAAAAAACAATATTGAGATGTGGCTGTATAAGCTCGTTAAACAACTTCACAGCTATCAAGTGACTGCTTTATTAAAATTTAATTCAGTAGGCGTTCGAAAGATTGTTCAGTTTTATAATGTTGCAGGCCAGTTCCCGATCACGGTTAATTATATTTTCAATTTCACAACCCGACTGGCTTGCCGCGGGCACCAAGCAAAGGCTGCCACAAACCACAGATTTTTGACCGGCTAATAATTTGAGCTGGATTAACTTATGGTCTCACACAGTGAGATGTGGCATGGAAGTCACAAAATGCATGTATGAGAATTGACGATTTACATGATCTACCTATTTACGCACTTCCAAACAAACCTATTAACCATCCAACCATATTTTTCTGGTCTGTTGGACTCTTAAATTGGTCTCAAGTTACTCGTATAAACCAAAACAAGTGCGCAAATCCAACGATTTACAATTGACTTGATTTCAATTCACTTTAAAATTCAGTCGATCAAAGTCGGTAGTCTGCAGGGACTCTTATAGGTACGAGCGAGTTTATGCCGGGCGAACTTCAACAGCGAATATTTGCGGTAGCTCTTAATAATTATATTGCTCGAAGAAGGTTCTATTCACCAATGTTAATAACACAAATAAATATGGTAAAACAAGAGAACGGTACGAGAGTCCATAAGAAATTTTTAAGAGGCGCTTGACAAAAACTGAAAGTTTGTAACGTGGATTTTCTGCGCAACATGTTTGTTGTACCTAAATAAGACCTGTCAGCAGAAACGTGTCAGATTTGTAAGTGAAGAAATGTTTTGAAGACCTATCATATTTAAAATTAAAAAGTTAAGTACTTTACTTTACTTTTACTTATACGACGAAAGATGAAATTAAATGCGTATTTCAGTGAAAATAAATATATTGTAGCAGGCGTACCATTAGATTTAATAGATGGCAGGGAATTTAAAGTAGTGTTTTAATATTTAAACATTTTTGCAATTTTTGAGTTTAAACTTCAGAACACCTATTTCAGGTCACGCAAGAGGTGGTGATGAATGGAAGATGAATAAAGTTACACGAAATACGTAGTTCCACCAAAGACTATGTGCGGAGCAACTATTAAGTCTAGTTTTTTCAGGAATACTAAAAGACCAAATTTCACTTTCAACTTTTAGTGGTCAATATCATACAGATCAACAGCTGTACAGTGTACATAGCTCTCTGGAACGAATTTTCACGCGTCCGCAGTCTCATGCCGCTGCCCCCAACGACTCCCTGCGATTTGCTCGATGTCGTCCGTGTACCTAATGGGAGGTACTTTCATCAAACACGTCCTCTAAACTGACTACGGGCTCTCAGACGAAGCGGCGGCGCAGACAAGTTGGAAACGCTCCAAGCTGACTGGACGGTGAGCGGGCAGCACTATGGGCATCTGTGCAATTACTTACGGACAGGCGATAAAATTACTTTGTACATTTTGCAAGTCCGTTTTGAATGTTTGTTTTATTACAGCGAGTACTATGAATGTGTTGTTTATTATTTCACATTTGTTACGCAAACATATCCTAATGTGTATTTTTGATATAAACATTTATTTGAATAACGGCCAGCATTTTGTTTAGCTATTACGTTTTTATATTTTTTCCACTCTCAGCTTTTATGTATGTATGAAAGTCCCTGTGATTTACAAAATGCATCAACGGGGATTTTTAAAGCACCATAGCCCGTTGATACATGTTTCTGAAAAACTGCCATATTTCATATAGAAGGAAAAGCTGACTGATTGACTGACTGACTGATCTATCAACGCACAGTTCTACTGGATGGATCGGGCTGAAATTTGGCAAGTAGATAGCTATTATGACGTAGACATCCGCTAAGAAAGGATTTCTGTAAATTCGACCGCTACGGGGGGTAAAACAGGGGTTTTAAATTTGTGTTAAAAAGTCGCGAGCTTAAGCTAGATTACAAATAAGCGTACTGCTGAAACCGCCGAGTCTAAATTTTGCATGTAGGTATTTGATTTTTTTTTAAACACACAAGCGAAGACAGGGCGGGTCAGTATCTAAACTGCACTTGTACCTATTATATAACCTTATTTCCATTTTTATCCTGAAGATTACGCAGACAAAAGGCTACTTATTTAATAAAATATAATATTAAAGCAAAGCTTTTTTTATGTTCATTCATGTTTTCTCTTATTACCTAACTTGCCTAAAAAGCTTTTAGAGCTCCAATTCCACTCCAATCCTTACGTAAGATCTCTAGTTGTTATGTAAAAGTCTATAGGATACTATCTTGTCGTTGGCTGTTGCTAGCGAGGAACTTTCGACTTTTATATCCAACGGCGGCGGGTCGTTTTGTTCATGAATAAAAATCTGCTTATATAATACTGAGGGCCACGTCTTCGTACGTGTGGATTTAGGGTTTTAAAAATCCTGTGGAACTCTTTAATTTTTCGGGATAGTCGGATCTTTTCCGCAAGTAAAATTGTGGCTTATTTTCTAGCCAATAAAATCTATTTTTTCGAACTTTCATGAGTTTGAATGATGTGTAATTGAGAGTAGATTTCAAATAAGCAAAAAAAAAAACGCCACTCCGACCGTTGTGGCGTTGTTTGTAGGATACGTCGATATAGGTTATCCAAGAACCTTCAATAACTCGGTCGAATTCACCGGTATATCTGGCAGCGGACCATAAATCAGCAGCCATTAACAAGTATTTCAAATTTATCACCATTCAACCGTTCCCAATGGCCATTGCTTCTCATTGACATCGGGTTTCCAGTAGCAGTTTCTCTCACGCGATTTGGATCACGGATATTATAGAAAGCGGCTTGGTGCTTATGCAAAATGGATTTACGCAAACTCGAGTAGGTACTTGTGCAGCAGTTGATCGCACACTACAAGAACCGCAACCGGCAAGAGGCCAATGGCGTTCTTAGCAGATTTATTTCTCAAGTCGCTTCCTGCTGCTGTTGTCTTTCGCTTGCTTCGAGCTTGCGACGCACCGAAAGAATGCAAATGACATGAAATACAAGCAGCTGGTCCATCCCGGAAAAGCTGCATCAATCTTTATTACAATATATTTATTACAATGTACAATTATTGTGATTGCCTGTATTTATGGTAGTCTTGTTGCAACAATGCATTGTAACCAATATTGAACAAATATCGGCTAATAAGAGGTGATTGTGATCATCACACATTATCTGTAACTACTGTAACAGTCCCATGCATTAATATATTTATCCGCTTCTGATGATGTCGACTCGCGCATTTTCAGTAACTTCTGCAAAAGTATGCGCGGGGTTCTTGCGGCTCTAACTCCTTTGCAGGTCATCTCGTAATATGCGATCAGCTTTGTAATAAACTTAAGCTGATACCTGCATAGTAAAGGGTGCGCAAAGGTTAATGCTCGAACACTGAACATTGGTACATTTGACCTTTGACGGACAAACCTCTGGTCGATTTCGCGATAAATGTCAAGTACTTACTACTTGCGTTTACCGGATTGCATTAAGTAAATTCATCTTATGCACTTATCTAGTTTTGCGTGTTTGTACAGATGTTTGATTTGTATTTGTGTGAATTGACTTTCACTTTCTGCTCAACGGTCTTTAGAAATACGGTGTTTGAAGCAGTGAAGCTCGTAAAACCAACGCATTTATCGTAGATTATAATACAACTAATAATTAGTATAATTATACATTTAAAATGAAAGGGTGAACGGTTTAACGATCAAAAATGCTGACTAAATTGTTAAATTAATTAAGCAACGTTGTAAATAGCAATATAGCCTCGATAGCTCAACGGCTAAAGGAGCGGACTGAAAACTGAAAGGTCGCCGGTTCAAATCCCACCCGTAGCACTATTGTCGTACCTACTGCTAGCACAAGCTTTACGCTTAATTGGAGGGGAAAGGGGAATATTAGTCAGTAATTAACTTGGCTAATATTCTTATTTAAAAAAAAACACTAAGAAAGCGGATCCTTAGGTTCAATTCATTCATCAAAGCACTACAGCCATGGGTGGTCCTTGACTTGGTCAAGGAAACTCAGTCAGTGCAACGGTCAGATGCAGCTTCCTTCCAGCTCCGAACTCCTAAAACTCTTATGTCCTTCTCCACTCCGTCAATCCACCGACCTATAAGGTCTTCCTCAGCCTCGGATATTTAAGTTAGATAATAATATATTTTGCAACTTATCTTTCTCTACCAAAAATATATCTTTACAACCTCTTTTGATCCGTCAAATGGTTATAGTATAATAGGCTGATTCCAATTCCGTCCATAGTGTTTCTAGGTGTTAATCTATTTATTTTGTTACGGCAGCAAATGAAAGACTGGTGCAAAGTGAGCTAATAAGGTAATATTTTACTGGGAAGACTCGTGAACAGATAGATAGATAGACTGACATATTTATATGTAAAAGCATCAAATAAGACCTCTCAACGATTGCAGCAGGAGCGGACACCAAGTTTTATTTATTGATAGGGAGAAAGGACATAAATTACACCAATAATAATGTCAGAGATTCGAAGAGGGAGATTTTTCCTCTAATAATATCTTTTGTCGGTGATTTTTTATTGGTGAAAAGAACATTTTTCATCAATGACAAATTTCCACTTAGCTACAACTACATAGCTTATACCCGCGACTTTACAAATTTCAAACCCCTATTTTAGCCCCATAGGGGTTGAATTTTAAAAAATCCTTTCTTAGCGGATATCTACGTTCTGCATGCCAATTTTGAGCCCTGTCCGTCCAGGAGTTTGAGCTGTGCGTTGAAACATTAGTCAGTCAGTCAGTCAGTCAGACAGTCACTCACCTTGAAGGTGCTGCAGATGATGCAGTTTTAAAACGGAAACGAGAGAGTTTGACAGGACACCTATATTTATTTTACACGCCGCAACGGAGCAGTGGATCGACGAGATTTTTTGCATTGATATAGTTAAAGAACTGGAGAGTGACATAGGCTACTTTTTAACTCGTAAAATCAAAGAGTTCCTACGGTATTTTTTAAAACCTAAATTCATCCGGACGACGTCGCGGGTATCAGCTAGTAACAAATAAGGCCCCGTGTTGCTATGCTATATCAATTTGATAGCGAAATGAAGGATGGGAACTGACTTTTGGCAGATTACACGCGCGCTAACAAGCATGCATTATTCAGAAACAATTTCCATCCACTTTGCTCCGTGGCAGAGAGAAATGATTCGATATTTGTGACCACCGTTGTTTTCACTTTTTACGAATTAAATGGTTATTTAAGAGCTTATGCGATAAATTAGTTTGTTCTGACACGGCTACAAATTAAATTCGTAATAAATTATAGCTATAGGTACGTCTACAGTAAACAATTTATAGATATGTATACTGGCATAAATATTGCCTACTATGTAGGTAATTTAATAAGTATGTCGATGCTGTCAACAAGTAATAGATTTATGAAAATAATAAATAACTAACTTGGTTCTACATAATATCCTGGATTTTAAGATTTTTTATTTATTTATTCAGATACAAGTTAGCCCTTGACTGCAATCTCACCTGATGGTAAGTGATGATGCAGTCTAAGATGATAGCGGACTAACCTGGAAGGGGTATGGCAGTTTTTATTAAACCCATACCCCTTTGGTTTCTACACGGCATCGTACCGGAACGCTAAATCGCTTGGCGGTACGGCTTTGCCAGTAGGGTGGTAACTAGCCACGGCCGAAGCCTCCCACCAGACCAGATAAGGTTCAACAAATTCCTGAAAGGCTTATTATTACTTATTATTTATTACATGATGCCCACGATTCCGTCCGAGTGGATTTAGATTTTTGAAAATCCTGAGGAAACTCTTTTCGCGGGATCAATGGTACGCGTAGCCTATGTCTGTCTCCTGGACGCAAGCTATCTCTGTACCTTTCGTCAAAACTGGTTCTATGTAAGTTTGTCAGATTACCGCACAATAATTATTAACCAATCTATTTCTGCACCCGTCAAAATTGGTTCTATATGTAAAATTAACGCACAGTTTTCTAACGTACGTCTCTTTTAGTAACGTTTTATTTAAAAAAAAAAATACTAACCATGATGATTATTCCCCTTTTCCCCTCGAACTAAGCGTGAAGCTTGTGTTAGGAGTGGGTACGACAATAGTACAACGGATGGGGGTTTGAAGCCGTTGAGCTACTGAGGTTTTTACCTTGAAAAACGTTACCTTGAAAAGTTGTACTAGAGCCTAAGATTAGAATAACACTCGTAGAATAATATAATAGTTTACAATTGCAATAGACAACGAAGAAACTAAATGCTTCGGAGATGAATGCAATGGTTTGCGGGCGCTATAAATCCGAGTCGCAGATGGTGCCGGACTAGCCCGGGGCCAGCACGATAAGTGTCTTCCAATTACTAACACACCCTATATAAGACCACACCCATAGGCTACGATGATGAAAGTGTTTCGAATAAAACTAGCAAACTACTTTGGATAGGCAATAAGGTATATCTATTTTCTATGTAATATTTTATAATAAAATTCCACAAGCAATTTTAGACTTGCCTTTACACAAGTTTAAAAAATATGTTAAAAGTATGCTCCTAAAACAAGCATATTATACAGTCGCAGACTATGTAAACGATAAAAAGCTTGGATTTGACTCGCTCCAGCAATGCACGGGGCTGCAATGGCTTGTATAGTACGGTATAATAACATTGTAAATTAAAAAATTAAAAAGAGCAACCGCCGAGTTTCTTGCTGGTTCTTCTCGGTAGGAACGGCATTCCAAATCAGTGGTAAATTAAAACTACCCGACTATTCATAAGCACTTGTAAAAAGTTTACATGAATAAAAAAACATATTCTATTCTATTCTATTCTATGCATATAAAAGGATAAACTGGCTGCTGCTGTGTAAAAACTTGTAATTTTGCATGTTGGCTATCTCCAATATCGTAGGCCTACACTAAAAAAGGTCAGAAAGAAGCTTTTTTTAAAAAAAACACTAGGCAACTTCTTCGAGCTATAGGTATGTTATCTCCCGCATTTCCACTTTGCAACTTAGGTGTCTTTGCAACTTGTTAAGCTATGTCGGTTACTTTGGATCTCCTCATTTCTGATTTCAAGGCGCAGCTTAGACAAACTCCCCAGTATTTGGGAAGACTACATCAAACGCCATGGAGTAGAGTCGCAAAAGATAGAGAGCCATGGAAAAGGTTGGAGGAGGCTTTCACCGCTAAAAGCGGTCCTTTCTAATACCCTATTTTTAGATATAAATTAATAATTATTAGTAAAATAAGATAAAAGTTAGGTTTTTAATTTTTTTTAGAATAATATGTATCAATGTAAATATGAAAGGAAAAACAAGCTATTTTTATTTTTTATTTTATTTTTATTTACATCAAACGAGTCGCAGTTAGCCGCTGAATTCAGGCCACGCAAGATCGTGGCGTGTCAAATTCCCTACAAGACACCTGTATCCAGCAATGGTCGGCTATCGGTTGATGGCGATGACGACTAGCTAGATTTCCTCTTAACCCAACAATTAAGCGTAAAGCTTGATTTACAGGTAGATAATACAATAGTGCAAGGTTTGAAGT
Organism: Maniola hyperantus; assembly: GCF_902806685.2. Lineage (NCBI taxonomy): Eukaryota > Metazoa > Arthropoda > Insecta > Lepidoptera > Nymphalidae > Maniola > Maniola hyperantus. The sequence continues at coordinate 12,667,572 of NC_048545.1, read as the reverse complement.
TAAAACCAGTGGCAAACCTACCGGCAAAGCCGTGCCGCCAAGCGATTTAGCGTTCCGGTACGATGCCGTGTAGAAACCAAAGGGGTATGGGTTTAATAAAAACTGGCATACCCCTTCCAGGTTAGCCCGCTATCATCTTATGCATCATCACTTACCATCAGGTAAGATTGCAGTCAAGGGCTAACTTGTATCTGGCTAAAAAAAAAAAAAACAACTGGTAATAAGTTCATTGAATAAAAGTTTCTGTGTGCAAATAGCCAAAAATATAAGCATTCCCTGAACAATTTAATAAACCTCGCAGAACCTCGCAGATACGAAGTAAGTATTATTCTAAGAAATTAATAACTGAAATTTATTTTTAAGGTCAACAAGACAACACATAAGTAATAACTTAAAATGATACCTATTCATTGTCGTTAATTCCTATAATATTATATTGTTCCCAGCTAACAAGAGGTTGCACTGTGTTCCAAAGATATAGATACTTAATTAAATTTAATAACAGATAGGAAAAAGTTATAAACATTATAAGCCAAGAAAAAGAGGCCGTTTGGCTTTTTCTTTTTTCTACAGTATTGACTGTCATACCTACCTAATATAAAAATTCTAAAACAATAAAAAAGTCTGGAGTCCTATCGACATATAGTGCGCGACAGGTCGAGAAGACAATCGGGGTATGAGGCGAGGAGTGCGGGATAGCGCGGGTGACGTGCGGGTGTGCGGGGCGTCCCATCCCGATTGCCATTTCGACCTGTCGCGTACTATTTTAACAGCTACAGTGTGACGATCGCAATCACGTCTGGGCAAATACTCCATCACTATTGTCTGAAATGTATTACCATACCATAACATACCATACAATATCAAACATTCAGCCAGTCACAACAATTGAGATTTTAGCAATAATATAATTGGTGCAGCTTTTTCGCTATCGGCCATCTGGTATCATGATGAAATAATGTCGGTCGAGCCTGCCACTTTTGCCGGACTATACTACTGTCCTTGTCCTTGACCTAGTCTTATTAGAACTTGGCGGACATACTAGCGTGTCTTGATAATAATGGCCGAATTAAAGGACGCCTATAGAACGGCTACCAATTACTTTTAACACTCGAAAATGATGTGGAATTATTATGATTACTATTAATAATAAGAGGTAGTTGAAATGCAAAGAAGCATGAAATATTTTTGTAATAAAAATGTTTCTATTAGCCGATCTACTATTTATGTAAATCTCTGTGAGTGTGTCACATAAGTGCTGTTAGCGTTTTTCCCATAGCGTCTACGTCTTGTTTTACACGAGAAACCGTTGGCGACTTCCACTCAAGCCTGCCGTATAATTAAGAGCCTTTGCACACGACGCGCAAATGAAAAGCGTCAGACACAATTAAAATAAACTGTGAACCTATATTTTGTTGTTGGTTTCTTCACAAGGCCTTAGTCATAAAAGTTTCGAGACATTTTGTCTCCTTCGATGGGCTTTTTCCTCTTTTTTCTTCAAGTAACATCAATTATTATCATCATTTCCAAATCTTGAGGAAGCGTTAGATATAAACTAGCTGGATTCGCGCACGCCAGCTTCGAGTTCTGAAAAATCTTTCTTAATGGGGGTCCATAATCTACGTAATAGAGAGAACCTAGAAGCAAAATTTTAAGATCACATAACTCCGAAAAGTTAGAGGTGCGTGCCCGGGATCGAGCCCCCGACCTCCGATTAGAAGGCGGACGTCCTAACCACTAGGCTGTCACAGCTATTATTATAAGTAAGCAACAAAAAAAAAACACTCTTTGTTGAAACATTCTCTCTCCGAAACTATGCGAAAGTACAACTTTCTTTTTTAAATTGCAACATAATATATTACTGCATTGACAAGCACATCTTTCACTGTCATTTGATAATTTGCATCTATTTAGAGAAGAAAATACTTTACATATCGATTGCCGCAGAGATTTATCTCTAAATTGATTGATTTCACAAGTTTAACTATTAAAAGAGAAAGGGCGAAACCCGCAGGAGGCGAGGACACGCATTTTTCAGTGCCTAAGCCAAAGTCAAAGTAAAATGTTTTATACAAAATAGGTAACATGTTACTCTCATTGTCCAAAATTTTTAGATTTGTAAGATAATTTGTGAGAAAATTTGTGTGATAATTAATTACGTTTACTTAAAACTAAAGCTACGAGGGTTCCAAACGCGCCCAGGTCTGAGAAGAGCCCTCTATGCGTTCCAGACTAAGAAGGGTACCACCGGTACCACTATATTATTTGTAATGTAATTTTTTTTTTAATAGATATAGCGAGCAAACGAGCAGGCGGGTCGCCTGATGTTAAGTGATTACCGCCGCCCATGAACATTTGCAGCACCAGAGGATGTAATGTCAAACTTGGACTTAAGTTCGAGATTTATTAGTTATTGTTCTGCTATTTTTAGGGTTCCGTACTCCAAAACGAATAATGGAACCCTTATAGTATCACTTCGTTGTCTGTCTATCTGCCGTGTCTGTCAAGACCATCGATGGATACGGTCCATCAAGGGAATCAAACCCTATAAAGAGTACTTCTATTGACCTAGAATAGACCTAGAGTGGACCTACACCTAGTGTGGAAGGACTATCAGGGATAAAATCCGGGACGAGGGAATTCGCAGGACAAAAGCGACCGACATAACTCAAAGGATAGGATTATATTAATACCATGGTATAATTTCTGATTTTGTTCTATTTTCTAATTTTTATTCTATTTTGATGAATGAAATTTGACGTTTTAATTACGAAAATTTTACCTAATTATTATTATGTATTTTGCTCGTAATTTTCACCGACTATTGATAATTTTAAAAATTCTCAATATTTGCGCACTATTAATTTAGTAGAATGTTATGGCCTCTGCTTATAGTGTAACTTCCATCTTTCTTGTACAAACATTCTTGCAAATAAATGATTATTATTAAGGATTAGCAAGCTGAAGTGGCAATGGGCAGGTCACATCTGCCACAGAACCGACGGCCGATGGAGCAGGCGTATTCTCGTCCAACACTGCGCATACCGGAGATCACGTACCGGTAAGCGCAGTGTAGGAAGACCTCCAGATCGCTGCGCTGGACTTTTCCTTTTATATTAGACTAGCTTATGCTTGCGACTTCATCCGCGTGGACAACTTTCAAACCCCTATTTCAACCCCTTAGGTGTTGAATTTTCAAAAATCCTTTCTTAGCGGATGCCTACGTTATAACAGCTATCTGCATGCCAAATTTCAGTCCGATCCGGCCAGTAGTTTGAGCTGTGCGTTGATAGATCAATCAGTCAGTCAGTCAGTCATCTTTTCCTTTTATATATTTAGATATAGATTTTTTGGAGTCGATGATGAATGCCAATGAGGCGGCAATGCATACTGGAGAAGAATAGGAAATTACGCCATGAACATTTCGGTATCAAAATATAAAATTTACAAAGTTACGAATCTACGAGGCATAACATCTGGAGCAGCCGCGATTATAGGTAGACGACTTCAATATTGCTCTAACTCTAATATCTGCTTTGAAGATCTTGAGTACTGCATGATCCTTGAATTTCACGCGACGAAGCCGAATGTAAAAGTTATTGCCAAAATGAAAAAAAAAATTGCAAGCAAATCCACCATGTACGAATAAGGTAGCCAAAGCGACAGAAGCCTTTAAGTGCAGTCCGCAAGCTCCAGTTTCCACGGCTTTAGAGCGAAATAACGTTTTCCTTGGAAGTGTAACGAACCCGGCGGTTACAAAGGGGCCGTAGGTTTGAGTTCCGTGCGGTCACCGTCACCGGACACCGCGGAAGAGCTCAAGTATCCAGTCCTCATAAATCAAACAACACTCCCCCTTGCTATCTGCCCGCCAGACATGGCTTTTTGTTTACCGGCCATTATCCGTGCATATCACAAAATGATAATCTATGTAGAGCACAAAATCTCGTATCTTGTTTAGGCGCTTGATAGAGAAATGTTGACTGTTGTTAGGCATACTTGCATTTAGGTTAGATAAATAAGTGTAACTTTTGCAAGGTAGACTAATGCTCTTGTTACAACGAAACTACAAGACGCAAACATACTCTGTTAGATATAGATCTTCCCTAAGGAGCACCACCACACCCGGTCCTCAGCCTCCCTCATCCAACCACTTCCCGCCGCCTTGTCTTGACGGCGTCGTCGGCCCATCTTGCAAGTTAGTGCCCATATTGCATTTTTGTACGCAGTCTCCACACCACTAGGACTTTCCGACTCCAACGGCCATCGCTTCAATGACAAGCATGGTCTGATCAATATGAACAAAAAATACTTACTCAAAAATATAAAAAAACTAGCTGACCCGGCGAACTTCGTACCGCCTAACAGTAGATTCTTTATTTTTTTATTTTTTTTTAATACTTACAATTTTTTAAGTTTTTCTCTCCGTAAGAACCATCCTAGGAATATTATAAAAAAAGAATTAGCGAAATCGGTTCAGCTGTTCTCGAGATTTGCGATGAGCAACACATTTAGTGATTCATTTTTATATTATAGAGAAAAGATATATCCAAAACTTACGTCAATAATAATCTTCTAACATTAAAAAAAAAATACAAAATTTATTTAGATCTTTTGATTAAGTTAAAAAGAAAGTACCCATATTTAAAATACTTACAGTAAATTAATTTATATCGAATCGTCACAACCGACCTTAGTCTGAAAGGGAATGTCAATGCTAAATAATTTAGTATTTTTTCTGTCGCCGTACATTTTAATACCTATTTCAAGGTGATAAATTACTTTAGAATATTAATGTAGATACAAATTCCATTTCGCACGCAATACCTAGAAGTGGCATAGCTAGTTGACTTAGATTTGATTAATTAGGGTAGTAAAGTTGTATCTTCACAAGGTCGTCCGCTGGCGCCACGATAGTGCACTTTGTCAGTTATTAGGTTAGGCTTACTATTGTGAAGGTTTTCGCTTTAATGTTCACTCTCTTAGACATAAATAATACTCTTTCAGAGACAACAGAATATTTATGGAGAAAAATATAAGTAATACTTAAATTAAGGATTGGTCTCGGAGCGTTAAGAATAGTTTTCACGTAAGAAGACTTAGGTACATGTTTATTCTTTATCTACTGATGTAGCACTGTGAAGTCGAAATGTATGGATGGACTATGGAGCTCTATCGAACGAAACAGAAAAGGAAAAATCCGAAAACCGTGAATTTGTGGTTGTATCTCAAAAAAATATTAAAATGTGTTCATGAACAAATAAATAATTACTAATTAGTATTTTCTACTTTCAAAGTAAGAAGAGTACTATACCACGTGGGGTATCGTATTACGAAATTTACCAATAAATTCTAAAATAGATTTTTGTTTATTTTTACGTATATTTTTGATTTATCGTGCAAAATGTCGAAAAAATACGACTGTAGTACGGAACCCTTGGTATGCGAGTCTGACTCGCACTTGGCCGGTTTTGTGGCTTGTATCTCACCTGGTGGTAAGTGGTGATGCAGTGAAAGATGGTAGCGGGCTAACCTGGAAGGGTTATGGTAGGTAATCTACCATGAATTTAAGAACCTGACAAAAATATAAAATCGTCACTTGTACTGACTTGTTGTGTACCCACAATTTGGCAAATAAAAAAATATTTATTTATTTACTAGCTGCTGCCCGCAAGTTCGTCCGCGTGGAATAAGGTTTTCAAAAATCCCGTGGGAACTCTTTGATTTTCCGGGATTAAAAGTAGCCTATGTCACTCTCCAGGTCTTTATCTATACCCATTACCCATGCAAAAAAATACGTCAATCCGTTGAACCGTTGCGACGTGATTAAAGGACAAACCAATAAACCAACCAAAAACACTTTCGCATTTATAATAAGGGTACAGTACCCGTAGTACAAGATTTTACGTCTCACCAAACGAAACCAAATTCGAGAGTCGAAATACTTCTGCGTTACAGTAAACTGGATCTTAAATGAATGATGTTTTAAAGCTCAAGTTTGTCTACACTTCTACAGCCAGCGCTCCAAGCGGAAACATTGCGAAATTAAAATCAGTGGCATTGAATATTTGACTTCAATTCAAGGCTGTTTAGGTCCATTTTACTGTAACGCGGAAGTATTTCGACTCTCGAATTTGGTTTCGTTTGGTGAGACGTAAAATCTTGTACTACGGGTACTGAAATCAGGGTAAGTACTGACTTATTCGTCAGAATAGCTTTCATGAGAATCCCTTGGGAACTCTTTGATTTTCCGGGATAAAAATTAGCCTATGTCACTCTCCAGGTCTTCATCTATACCCATGCAAAAAAATACGTCAATCCGTTGCACCGTTGCGACGTGATTAAAGGACAAACCAATAAACCAACAAACAAAAATACTTTCGCATTTATAATAAGGGTACTGAAATAAGGGTACTGATTTATTCGTCAGAATAGCTTTCAAGAGTAAGCACGCGGAGAGCGTTCCGCGAATCAGTCGCGCTGATTCAGATCGAGGTCTACCAGTCGAGATGTTCGCGAATCGATAATAACTGCGCTCCGGCGAATCAGAGTATACACATAATTATAATAATAAATCTAGCAAACACGATCTCGCGAATAGCGCAAGATTTATTGCGGTTTAGTCAAATACCGAGAATTACTACGTTGTTACGAGTTTACAATATGTCAGCATAGATTAGCTTTTACTACTTGATCGTGTAGCCTCTCTAGCAGCCCAAGCTTAAGTTTCTCTATGGCAGCTATTTTATAGAATCTGGCTTCTTGATGGCAGCAATTCAAGCTGCTGATCGGATGCTCAGCGATCAAAAAGCGATCGTCCCAGGGATAGTAAATTTTGCGTCTAGTCAATTATTAGAGCCTCAATAGCTCAACCGGTATAGGAGTGGACTGAAAACCGAAAGGTCGACGGTTCAGACCCCGCCCGTTGCACTATTGTCGTACCTACTCCTAGCACAAGCCTGGCGCTTAATTGGAGAGGAAATGGGAATATTAGTCATTTAACATGGCTAATATTCTTTTATAAAAAAATATTAATATATTATTAATATTAATTAATTCCGTAAGAAGGGAACCTTGGGTATACCGAACCAGATCGTAGATTCACTTGACAAACTCATATAAAATATATTTGGCATTCCGCGTCGCGTCGCGCGTCGCGCAGCGCAGCGTTACGTGTGTTTGGACCGTTACTCTGCCAAGATTAGAGCATATAACATGAAAATTTAGATCACTTGAATGTGTATCTTATAATAATGCAAGTAACGTTTTCTCGGAAGCAGACGCCATAAATTAAATAATCGCAAGCTGTTACGTAAATCAACAAGTGGAATCGAAACCGAATGGTAAGGCCCGCGGCGATATAGCCACAATGAGTACGCATTTCGACTTTCCATTAGCAGTAACTTAATAAATTGAAACTTACATTGTTATTTCGTGACCATCGACATCGAACTTAAGTTTGTTTTTGTTGGGTGTCGATAATGGGTATTATTCTATTGGTATTTTAATGGCCTCCAAATGCACAATAGAAACAGAATAACGGTATGTTATCTCAGGGTCAAATTGTACCTATAATCATGCCCTAATGTAATTGGTCATATTATTATCATTGGATTCGTAAGAATATTTTTTTTATATGTATTTTTTTTAAAACATGTTGATATTTTCCACTGCGCTGTTCCGCTTAGGAACCGCTGAAAGCAAGACCACGGTGTGTGGAAGTCCAGATCAGAGTTGAAGAGATCTAGCGGCGCGGTGGAAGTCCATACCAGAGTTGAAGAGATCTATTACCAGCGAAGGACCAGACAGTATCGGATGAGGACGACGAGGACGATATTTTCAGCAGATTAGATTAGATACAAATTAGACCGTAAATATCAATAACAGAAGACATAGTATTAGACTGACACTGTCTTCTGTTATTGATACCAAACACAAACACAGAACATCAAAATATACCGACGGTACATTATCGCTTATCCCCAGTTTCCGGGATGTAAACTGCGACTGCACGCTACGACGCTGTGATACCTAATAATCAATTGCAGCTTCACAATACAAATGGTCCCTAGGACTATAACGCTTATGACTTCGGGGGCTCTCAAATCATCAAATATTATAGGCTCTTGAGTTCTCGGGCGCAACGTCGTGTGTAAGGCGCCATCTTCATGGACGAGAGATTCGCGGCGATAATCTCGCCGCCGTGCCACCAAATTCGATACATTCGATAAGCCAATCGTCACAAAGCCTATCGTCGGCGATAGTATGTCGGACTCCCTCGCCTTGCGATTCTCTCGCTTGTGGAGATGACGCCTAGGCTGATATTACAGTCACGCTGACCGTTGACGCGGTCGGCAACGCGTAGCTGGCCGGCGCGATTTTGTCAGCGAAGAATCGTTAGTTTTGCGCAGATCATCGCTATGCATTCTTATACAATAGGAATGATTACTACTACCTAGTCAAATCAGTGACTTTTTATCAAACGTCAAAATGCTTGCTTAGTAAGGGAGCTTGTATGAAATACACAGATGTGACGTAATTCGACGTACTTTTTTAGTTAAATAGATAATTTGAAACGGTAAGGAAACTTAAAACTAACAGCGGACGTGGATTTTACAAATTTTGGAAGACCCTCTATTTAAGAGTTCCAAAGAAATAATTTATTTTTGACTTAGTTATTTTATATTTTATTTTATTCGTTTTTTATCATCCAATATGTCGTAGGCATCCCACAAACATTTTCTCAATCGTACTTCATCAATAACACGCCTGTGGCCCTACCGCGGTTGTTTGACAGCTACAATGTCACGATCGCAATCATCTCTGATTGGCTAATGCTCGCTCACTATTGGCCACAATGCATTGTTGCAACAAGAATCGCACAAATTCAGCCAATCAGAACAATTGAGATTGTAATAATGATTGATGCAGGTTTTAGACAATCGCCCTGCAGGTGTCAATATCACGATTACCACCACTCATTTCGCTGTACCTACTCATTAGGTATGACGTAGCGTGACTGCCTGCAACGCTCAAGGGTCGCAGAAGCGCGTCGGCGCCGCCGCCTGGTCAGCGCTGACGTTGGTCACTGCGCTATCAGTGTAATTACCAAATGCGACATTGTAATGATATTCAACTATCAGCGCCGACAGTCACTGTGACTGTAAAATCAGCCTTAGCGGTATCAATGATACATTGTTTCCCGGAGGCCTCATCCATATATTGTCTGCAGATAAACGGTTATGTTCTCGTGAAACAGAAATACAGGGCTAATGCCAGGCAGTCATGTTAAACGTCCGATCCGACAGCTGCCCCGGGGATTACGTAACAACCTAACGATAGTCATTAGCAATCAATCTCGTGAATTCCGGTGGGTGGTAGACGCCTCGTCTGTGAAATTGGCGAAATGGGCCCTCGCGGTCAAATTGCGAAACCTCATGCAACCGGGTACTGGGATTAAAGACTTGATCGTGAACGATTCGAATTCATTTTAGGGTTCCATGAAGATTCTAGTTCAAGTAAATAAAAAGATTTCAAAGTATATTTTCATGTAGTAGGAGTCGCTATTCACTGAAAAATCATCTAATGTATAGGCCCATAGAGAATGCTTCTAGGCAACGTACAATCTTGAAATTTGGCACAAAGGAAAGTCTATTGCTACTAAAAGAAGAACTAAATTCGAAAATCAGACAAAAAGTGCGTTTTACAAAATCTTATCTTTGAACTGAAACCAACAATGTACCTAAAACTAATCCGGAATTATAATGAGACAAACTTAGGTACTCTACATACCTACCTAGTATTTATTGTACTTATATAGCACCCGGAAAACGTTTTTAACTGAAACACGTACACTTGAGAGAGCAAGTGTTGATGTAATAGTATCTAGAACCCTACCAGGGCACTGTGACCATCACTTTAGAGATGCACTCGCTCGTCCAACCGCAGGGACGTTAGGGAAGACCGCGAGATGGACTTGAACATAGGGTTTTATCGAAATTGCAAGCGATACGGCTGATGGCTGCGGTCGGCGGCACGCGTTCGGAACACGTACGGGCAATTGAAAAGAGCGCGAGTTATTGCTTGAGATGCGGGAATCGCACCGCAATTGTTTTTAGGGTTCCGTGCCTCAAAAGGAAAAACGGAACCCTTATAGGATCACTTTGATGTCTGTCCCTCTGTCTGTCGGTCTTCGCAATCTGACTTCGCGATTTTTTTTTAGACCAGAATACAAATATCTTTACTCAATTAAACTTTTACAAGTACCTACTTTTGAATCGTCAAATGCATCTACTATTTCATTTCATCTGACCTCCGCATCGGTTTTGGATGAGACGAGACGAGAAGGTTTTAGAATAGAAAGGGGAATGCCGAGATTTGGCCCAAAAGTGCCCAACATAACTCTTATTGTGAAAAAATGATATAATATTTGTTCAAAATTTTAAAGTTTTTAATAAGTACTTATGTATGATACATGTATGTAGAAAAATACGATTAAATTTTAAAGTCCCAAGATCTAGGTAGGTTGTTATATGTATTCTGTGATGGCAGTGTGAAAATATGCTGAAAATAAAATCAGCACATCTGCTGAAATGAAAGGGTCGCTGGTCGCTGCCATACCCTAAATGCCAAAAGCTTATAAAAGAGATCCCCAAACAAGGGAACCCAGGAAGTCAAATAGAATCAACAAGAAGACATGTTCTTCTTCTTCTTCTTCACTCTGGGCTGGTTTCCGCACTTAAACGTTTCCGTCTGTTGTGCTTGCATCGCCCCTCCCCGCCGAAGGCTTCACTCAAGCCATCCAAGCTCGCTCCAGAAGCCAAATAGACCGCCCAGGTTGCCGAGGGCAAGAAGACATGTTGTGCCGACCCCACGTAGCGTGGAATAAGGTAAGGAAGAAGAAGAGTGCAAGTTGTAACGCCGCGCCGACATCCGCAGCGCAACAAAGGTCGAGTCGGTGAAGCTGAATGAAGGGGCGATGAAGCGAGTCAGCTCACAGATCCCTATCATTACCCTGAGTACCAAACATAATGGCAATAGGAAATATGTAGTGAATCTTCCGGAGCGCATGTCCTGCTGCAGGTTGTTAACCCATACCGTTCATTAACGTTTCCGCTGGTCACGCAAATGACTGTATGGGATGTTGCGACACCAGTTCTAGTACCTTTGTTATGGAAGAGCTAGTGGGTGCCAGACCTTCGTTATTTCATAAAAGCTGAAAGTTTCTCTACGTATTGTCCCCCAACACAGGGAGGGTTGCGAAGCTGAAGTGGCAATGGGCAGAGCACATAGTCCCAAGGTGCTAGAATGGCGACCTCGCACCGGAAGACGCAGCGTTGGAAGACCCCCCACTAGGTGGACGGACGACATCAGACGAGTCGCAGGGAGCGAGGGGCTTTTATTTATAAAATAACGAAGGTCTGGCACGCGCTGGCTTTGTCTCTATTATGCGTGTCATAATATTATAGCCTGACTGTAGCGTGTATGGCATAACTACGTCACAGTTGAATTGAGGCGTATTTTGACTCACTGTGTTTGTGAAGTTTTTTTTTTTTTTTTTTAATTCTAAATTTTTTGGGATCTTTCAATCACTATGTGACTATGTCAGATCCATACAAAAATGTATCAAATATATACCTATGTCACTACCTGGCCACACTTGACACCACACGATTCTATGTTTTCTCCTAATCCTCGTATATGTATCTGCGTGGTAATCTTCATTGCTGTACCTATGCTCGTGCATGGCCCCTTTATTAATCACATGATAGGATAGTAATGCAATGGGCCATCAAATCCTTTTGCATACGACTAGAAAAGTCATCATCATGATCAACCCATCGCCGGTTCACTACAGAGCACGGGTCTCCTCTCAGAGAAAGAAGGATTTTTGGCCATAGTCTACCACGCGCTGGACGTGTGCGGATTGGTAGACTTCACACACACCTTTGAGAACATTATGGAGAACTCTCAGGCATGCAGGTTTCCTCACGATGTTTTCCTTCACCGCTAAAGCAACTGATATTTAATTAATTAAAACACACATAATTCCGAAAAGTTAGAGGTGGTTGCCTGGGATCGAGCTCCCGACCTCCGATTAGAAGGCGGATGTCCTTACCACTAGGCTATCACAGCACTAGAAGAGTACAAACGTAGTCAGTTTAACGCGCTCTCCAAAAAAATGCAGTCATCAGTTATTCAAACCTCACAAGGTTTTTGCTAAATAAAACTGAGCTTTCTGTGATAATTCGCCGCAAGAACCAAAAATATCGTCATTTAACTTCTAAGTAATAAAATTAATAGGGTATCTATTACGAACGTCTCACAGAATCGTAATGAGAAACGAAGCTCAGATGTTGCCGAAAAAAAACTGTACAAAAAATATGCTTGAAGAGCTGATGAGAAATTTGTGGAGGTACTCCGCACTTGATAAAGAAAATTGTGATTCTTCTACTTTACTCAGGTAAAGTAGAAGAATCACGATTTTCTGAAAGGAAAGGCGTGTGGAAGTCTATTGGTTGATGATGATGATGATGATCATGTCCAGACTTCTCAAAGTAGCCACCAGCTCTCGTAATACAGGACCTGCGGTCGCGTCGGCAACTCGGCAACGTTACGCTCCGTCGAATCCAAGGGATAACCTGTCGAATTTTGATAGTCGCATTACGAGATATCTGATTAATTCAATGGAGCGGGTATTGTGTTACCCTTTTTTGTGTCCCTTCGCGTACCCGCGTGTGGCGTGATTGATCGTCTTGAGTTAATTTAAGCGTGTACGTGTTTAACCCGTTTCTTGTTACTACGTAACTTGTCGGAATTGGAATTAAACGTCTGTGGACACCGACTTATAAGCTCATTCAAATTAATGCATTAAGAAATCGAAATTTTGTAATAAATCTGGACGAGCGAAGCGAATTCTATCAGAAATCTGTTTAGGCAGTGTCTAATTGGGTGCAGCAGACGGGCAGACAGACAGACAGACAGACAATAAAGTGATCCTATAAGGGTTCCCTTTTTTCCCTTTTGAGGTACGAAATCTTAAAAATTCTATCGAAAAAAATCTGTAGGCACTTATGCAGAAACTAGCTTATGCTCGAGACTTTCGTCCGCGATGGACTGAACAAATTTCAAACCCCTATTTCAACCCCTTTTTCAAAAATCTGCATGCCTTTCAGCCCGATCCGTCCAGAAGTTTGAGCTGTGCGTTGATAGATCAGTCTGTCAGTCAGTCAGTCACCTTTTCCTTTTATATATAGATAAGCCAAACAAAAGCAAAAAGCGATAGTTCAAATCAATATTATTCCATCGTAAACTAGGTTTATTTGTGAACGATGTGACATGGAATGAATCGTATCATGATCATGATTGATAACATAATTCATAAATTACTTACAAGTCACACACGACCGGGGCACGTTCCATGCATTTAGATCCCGAGATACATCCCATTGTATTTTTCAAGTAAGTCATGTTGCAATATACGAGTACGATACAATAATCGGGTACGCAGCCCAGTGAGATGATGCCAATGGAGCAGCAAACCTCGTACACACTCATACGACTTCCTCATTATTGATGAAAAGAAAGAAGTTACGTTGAAAGTATAATCTTCAAAATGTATAAAAGGAAAAGGTGACTGACTGACTGACTGATCTATCAACGCACAGCTCAAACTACTAGTCGATTCGGGCTGAAATTTGGCATGCAAATAGCTATTATGACGTCGGCATCCGCTAAGAAAGGATTTTTGAAAATTTCACCCCTAAGGGGGTGAAATAGGGGTTTCAAATTTGTGTAGTTTACGTGGACGAAGTCGCGAGCATAAGCTAGTAGAAATTCAAAAGACAACCTGCGCCTATTTTTTTTACTAGCACTACTCATATTAGAAACGCGACAGTGTTTGACTGTCGGTTTATAATTCAATCACACCGCAAAAGAGCCAACGGATCGACCTGATTTTATGTAAGAATATAGTTAAAGACCTGTAGATATGCTACTTTTTATCCCGGAAAATCAAAGAGTTTCTACCAGATTTTTAAAAACCTAAACGCACGTGGACAAAGTTACATATAGCAATGGAAGTCTACGGGTTACGGCGCCAATGTTACCACTGTAAAAACGCACATCTATTGGTTTTTGCGATCAGTCAGGTTGGTCTCAATTTGCAGGAATTGCACATCTAGTACTACAACATCTCCCTGACGCAGCCCGTCACTCGTGGGAAGACCGAGATAAGATCGTACTTTCATCCGATCACGCATGATTTAAGTGCTAACCTCACAACAATGCTGAAGAACGGTCACGTATTCGAAAACAAACAAATGTTTGTTGAAGAGAAATTACACTTAGGTGGTACATAGAAAGAAAATAAATACACATAAACTTAATAAGTAGGTAGGTACGTAGCAGTATAAACATCTTCTAACTATTGCACTGGATTTATAAGCCCACGGTTTCGTATGCGTAAATAAAGGTATTGAAACAACCTGTAGGAAATTTTTGCTTTATAATGCAGAATACAAGCAGTCTTTGTGTTTCATCAAGACAGGTGCACTTTCGCATTTATACCTGCAAGCGCTAGGAAGAGTCAATTGGCATGAGGCGAGTGTCTAGGTGATTCCACCTACTCACCACACATAGGTGAATCAGTAATTTGCCATAGCTCAACGGATTGCTAAGCTAAGATGGCAATGCGTGGGTCACATAGTTGGAATTGATAGAGGTTGGGATCCCAAGGTGCTGGAATAGCGACCACGCATCGGAAATCGTAGCGTTGGCAGACTCCTTACTACGTAGATGAAAGACATCAAACTAGTCGCAGGGAGCCTCTGAATTCAGGAGGCGCAATATTGTAGCGTGTGGAAGTCCCTATATACAAGAGACTTGCGTCCAGCAGTGGGCGTCTACCGGTTGACGACGACGCATAGGTGACACAGGATAGGTAGGTATTAACGGCAGCTTCTTATGCTGTTCACAATATTACTGAGCTAACGATGTAATAAAGTAAGATGGAATGTCTTGAATTATTGACGAAGATCATAGACGAAAATTCTAAGACCATAGAAGATTTTTCTGGTGGGAGGCTTTGGCCGTGGCTAGTTACCAACCTACCGGCAAAGCCGTGCCGCCAAGCGATTTTGCGTTCCGGTACGATGCCGTGTACAAACCGAAGGTGTATGCCTGTATGGGTTTCATAAAAACTGTCATACTCCTTCCAGGTTTGCCCACTTCCATCTTAGACTACATCATCACTTACCACCAGGTGAGATTGCAGTCAGGGGCTAACTCGTAACTGAATAAAAAAAAGAAGAAGACGCAACTTCAATCCCCGTATCTATTGGAAGTTTGTCGATAAGGGCAATAAAACTCGGGCAAAACGATTGATTTGTATTGTATACCCCTACATGCCACGACCGAGCGTGTGTACCCGAGTGGAGATATCACCGAAACTTCCCCAATAACACGCGGAACTGCGGAGAATCACGCAGGGTCGATAAGGCTGTGTCTTTGCCTCGATAAAATTAAATAAATAAATGACTCATTGAGTTTTCGCTTGGCTCGTTTTACATTAAAAATCTGAGGCTACCTTAAAATCTGTCGCTTATCTGATCCGTAATTTTATCCGTAATTTTAAGTCTGAGCTTTACTTTATTGTGGAACTGCTTTTGGTTACCGCTGAAACGAAAGCCACATTTTGCCTTTTGTTTCGTTTCGGTGGTACAGTCAATAGAATAAACCGTTTCGAAGAAACCACAGCCCGCGTCCATCTTTGATTGTTTCATCACTTACCACGAGGTGAGATTGCAGTCAAGGGCTAACTTGTATCTGAATAAAAAAAACACGTCACCACGTCAACTTTGACACTCTAATTTGACACAAAATATTCATTTTTCCCATAAATAATAAGAACCCATGAATTCATTAACACGGACGAATTGAAAAGATTTTTTTCTATTGTGAACAAAATATGACAAAATGTAGACAGAAATGAGGAGAAAAGTACTCAAGGGCGCCGTTTTGCTAAACGCAATCTTTTACAGGCAATCTTTGGTGATATATGCGTAGCATTTGATCAATTTCGGTCGTCCTTGTAGTCTCAGAATAAAATAAACTAAAAGCTCTACAATCTACACTCTACATCAGATAAAAAATTCTTCAAAATATTTTATAAAGACGACTTCAATGAACACTGAAAAAATTGGCACGTATTATGAAGCCTCGAGTTTACGTCGGCCTAACGTAGTCGGCGAATGCCCGTTAACATTTACAAACGCTGGGCCAAAATCGGCCACAATCGGTAAACCAACAAAAGGTAACCGCACGTGGCAGATATGTCAATAAGTATAGTTTTGTTCACGTTCGCCGATGACACTGTATGCAACACCGAGTGCGTCGTCCCAATGTATAAAGAGTCTAGTACACATTGCTCCAATGCAAACTAACATATTTAAAAAACTAGCTTATGCTCGCGACTTCATTCGCGTGGACTTCATAAATTTCAAACCCCTACTTCACCTCCTTAGTTGAATTTTCAAAAATCCTTTCTTAGCGGATGCCTACGTCATAATAGCTATCTGCATGCCAAATGTCAGCCCGATCCATCCAGTAGCTTGAGCTGTGCGTTGATAGAACAGGCAGTCAGTCAGTCAGTCACCTTTTCCTTTTATATATTTAGATAAGTAACTATGACGGAGCAGTCAATACTACTAAACACCGTGCCGCTCAGACTAATAAAAAATCCCTCTACCACCCACCAAGACCTATTCAGAGCAAAACGCACATAAAAATGTGTCTGACACCATGTCAAAGGATAACTGAGTGGTTGGCGACGTCAATGTGTTTAACTTGGCGTACATTTATTAGTCACGCGTGGCGAGCTCTAGCCGACATTTATAGATTTCCATATTTAAACATCTTCTCAATCTTTTGGATTTCATAACCATTCTTTCTTGAGATCTTGGTGCAATTCGAATACCGCGTCTACATATGGGCCAGCTCCACGCCAGCTCTTAGCGAACGCATTGAGCTAATATAATATGTAGGACGTCCGCCTAGTGGTTAGGACGTCCGCCTTCTAATCGGAGGTCGGGCGTTCGATCCCGGGCACGCACCTCTAACTTTTCGGAGTTATGTGCGTTTTAATTAATTAAATATCATTTGCTTTAATGGTGAAGGAAAAAATCGTGAGGAAAGCTGCTTGTCTGAGAGTTCTCCATAATGTTCTCAAAGGTGTTTGAAGTCTACCAATCCGCGTATGGCCAGCGTGGTAGACTATGGCCAAAACCCTTCTCACTCTGAGAGGAGACCCGTGCTTTGTAGTGAGCCGGTGATGGGTTGATCAGGATGATGATGATGATGAATATGTAGGTACGAAAGCCATGAAAGGGGCATTACTACTCGCTACAGATATTCGTAAATCACGACCATATAGGCACTCCTAAACAATTTAAGACGCATGGCGTACGGATTAGACTCGGAACGGAACACGTAAATAGATATTTGCGCTGTTAAGTCGTAAATTATAGTGTGTGGAAGCGAGAGCCAGGGTGGCCGTTATAGAACGATCGTCAATAGCGCTGATCCTATTGCGACTAATATTGAAACAATACATCTACGCTGAGTCTGTTTGAGTCAATATCAACACATTCATCATCATGATCAACCCATCGCCGGCACACGGGTATCCTCTCAGAGTGCGGATTTCACACACCTTTGAAAACATTATGGAGAACTCTCAGGCATGCAGGTTTCTTCACGATGTTTTCCTTCACAGTTAAAGAAAGTGATATTTAATTACTTAAACCGCACATAACTCCTCCGGTTAAAAGGCGGACGCCCTAACCACTAGACTATCACGGCTTATAAAGTCAACATACACTGCGAATTTATTTTAAAAAATTGTCCGCTATTAAGAAGTGGTTAGGACAAAGACCAAAGCTAATGAACTTAATGATTGTTAACGGTATGCAAAAGTAGTTTTACTAGTTGGTCTGTTTATATCTTAGTTACGCTCAGTAATTGGAGGCTACAATACAAAAAACTGATAAGTCACAAATCCTCATTTCAATGGTTGTGTTTTACAATATTGTTGAAGAAGATATGTTTAAGGAGATAAGCACTGGAAATGTGATTTGGATAAAAGAGGGTGCTTTTTATAGGACTTCCGACTTATCTGTTTTAGTAGTAAATAGTAATGTTCAAGATTAAAAATATTTAGGTAGTGTTTTTAGCCTGCATTGCCACTTAAAAATGACAAAAATGAACTTAGACATTTTTGCATTGGAGCCTCCAATAATTAGTAGGTACAGTATGCGGCAGAAAATATTGTAGATCGACCTTAAGAAAAGATAGCGGTTTCGTAGAGCATTGTCTCTGTCGTTGAGACCGACAAAACTACACATAGGTATGAGTGACAGTGATAACGTTTTACAAAACCGAGATCTCATTCTAAATGTGTACAATATTTCTTGTCGGCTACTGTAATGACGACCTAAATCTCTAAGGCAACGTCTCTCTATTGAACAAAACATTGAGTACAAGTTCCACGTTAATAAACTTGAAGATAGTCCCAATTTTACGATTCCATAGACAATTGTCGTAGAAGAAGCGAATCAGCAACATATTTCCTTGTATTATCCGGGACCATGACATTTATGATCCCGATCTGACCGTTAGACAAAAAGATTATTCGTTCCACGTCTAAACTTAGTGTCCTATAGCAGGAGGTTCCGTTACGTTAGTTATCTAATACATAAGTTGTAAACTACTACTGGGACGGTGTATACGAACTGCGTGGGCAGAAATATTGGGCTTAGGCGACATAAAAAGTATCATAACATCGTAAACCCTGTTATTTCATTCTTCCCATTCCGTGGTTATTTCTTTTAACGTTTTTACTCTAGGTGATTCGAGGCGAATTGTTTTTTTACTATCGTGCTCTCAAGTTCGCAATTCTCTATGAGGGAAATGTTATTTGATGTTTATGTAGTATTTGTCTATTGTTGTTTGTATGTGTCTATTGTACAAAAAATCAAGTAGTAGATACTTGTTACAGTTTCTTTTTTCGTTTTTTCTGTATTT
This sequence comes from Maniola hyperantus, assembly GCF_902806685.2. Classification (NCBI taxonomy): domain Eukaryota; kingdom Metazoa; phylum Arthropoda; class Insecta; order Lepidoptera; family Nymphalidae; genus Maniola; species Maniola hyperantus. Next base: position 12,648,495 of record NC_048545.1, on the reverse strand, counting down.
CTTTTCTTTGCTGAGTGGAGTGAGGTTTTGTGTTTACTCATTATTCTTATGTAGTACTTAATTTTTACTTTTGTGTTACTGAGTAGTACCTGTTTTAAAATATGACACGCGCGAGTCGCGATTTCGTCCGCAAAGATTTAAGTTGTTTAAAATCTCGTAGAAACTTTTAGACTTTTCAGGATAAAAGATTTATTTATTTATTTATTGCTCCGTTGCGGCGTGAATTAAGGACCAACACACAAACATGTTTTTGCATTTGTTGTTTCACATTTTTTCTGGCTCTGCTGTAAATATTTCTACAAAAACCGTTTCAATTCGTCTACGTTCAACATCATAAGAACGCAAACGTTACTTTTTATTGGCCGCAAGCGTATTTTATGTTAATATTTTGTTTGCGTCTGGCCTTCGTACAGAAAATATCCAGATCAAGGTGGAGTTTAATGTGTAGCCTGACCGTGACCCCTGGTCCGGCGTCCGGATATCGCTAAAGAGTATAGACGTCCCAACATTTGGCAGACAAACCGGGTATTACATATTCATGCTGCAGATACATTCTGCTAATAGCCCGTGCGAAGGTAGCATTGGGAAATTCTTATTTAATCCAGCAAGTGTATGAATATTTGCAAAGGCCACATGTTGGGGTTGGGGTGATCAAGTTAATTAATTAATTTACGTTATTGCAACATTTACACCAAATACTGTCAGCGAAATTAAAGCATTTGATATCTCTTCTGAACTATTTTAACACGCAAAGAACTCTATAGAGAGTAAAAGGTATAGATACGTCAGCTGAGTTATGCGTGGACGTTATTCCCTTAGGCTACAAAAGTTATAAATGGAAAAGTTGTGTTATTCAATCAAACCAAAAAGTCTGTAAGTACCCGAAAATCCGTATTACGTAGCTACTTAATTGGCTACAAAGTAACACTAAGTATTGACAGCGAGGCTAAAAGAAAAGATAGGGAGGACATACAATATCTAGGTGAGGAATGATCATCATAACTAAAAATGTAGGATGTTTATTTTCGAATGGAAACGAACCATATTGATCTTTAACACAAAAAAAAAACAAATCCAATGTAAACAAACGCCCGTTCAATTTACAGACAATTCTTCATGACACCCGGCGGCGATTTGCAGATCTCGTTTACGCCAAGGCTCAGTTACCAATTTCAGCAATCGAAAAAAAGAAATACGAAACCTGAATAGAAACATGTTACAATTTATGTATTACACAAATGCTCCAATATTATGTAACACAAAAGTTCATCATCATCATTGTCAACTGATAGACGTTCAGTCCACAGCTGGATATCGGTCTCTTGTAGGGACACAATTGGACAAAACGATGGGAAAGACGAATTGTTCTGTCGCAATAGTGCATGCGACTCCATATAAACTGAGTTAAGCGAGTTTTTGACCGCTAGGCAATTGTTTTTACTCCCTACTGTGTTTGATTTCTAACGGTAAGTAGGTCAACACAAAACCACATGATATGGAACCATGTATGACATATTTTGTACGATAAAATTCGATAGTAAAACACAGTTATGGAATAACCGCGTATGACATTTGTACGATAAAATTCGGTTGTAAAAAAACAAAGGCAGTAAATCAAAGTGCATTCGCAGCCCACACGACGCGAAGCAGACCACGCGACCCGGCAGCGATCTTCGGAATTCGTACACGCCCACACCTTGCCGACCATTCTTCTGATTGTTTATAAAAAATATATAAAAATAGTAGACGAAGAGTTAAATACCCGTTCAGAGGGTTCTGTGCTATTACTAAGCTGAGATGCTGAGAGTTCACTAATTATTTTTAGGTTCTCAAATTTACGAACATTTCTCGATGTGTCAAAACGAACATCACCCACACGTCACCCGTGCTATCCTGCACCAGATAGGTGTGTGGGTGTGCGCGGCGTCCCCACTCGATTGCCATCTCGACCTGTCGTGTATTATGTGTAATATCATTATCAACTCTGTGATATAGGGTAACATGCATGCTGAGTTGAGGAAAATTGGTTTCGAAAGATAGCAAAAGATAAAAGATGAAGATTACCCACGCCGTCGTTTCATACGCTGGCATAGGAACGTGATGCGGCGTACAAATTAATCAAATGAAACGTGCTATTTTAATTAATGCCATTAGATAACTCTCGCAAGTTGAACGCACGCACGTGCTGATCATCTAGTCCAGCTATATTGCCGTGCCTGTATACTGTATAGTATTCGTGCATTATATTTATAACTAGCTGATGCCCGTGACTTCGTCCGCGTGGATTTACGTTTTTCAAAATCCCGCGGGAACTCTTTGATTTTCCGGGATAAAAGTAGCCTATGTCTTAATCCAGGGTATAATGTATCTCCATTCCAAATTTCAGCCAAATCCGTCCAGTAGTTTTTGCGTGAAGGAGTAACAAACATACACATACACACACACACACACACACACACACACACACACACACACACATACAAACTTTCGCCTTTATAATATTAAGTCGGGATTTTTATGATGGTGTTTTTACCTACACTTCAAGAAAATCTTTCTATATATAAAAATGAATCGCTAAATGTGTTGCTGATCGCAAATCTCGAGAACAGCTGAACCGATTTCGCTAATTCTTTTTTTATAATATTTCTTGAAGTACGAGGATGGTTCTTACGGAGAGAAAAATTTAAAAAATTTGAATCGACAGTTAAGCAGTACGAAGTTCGCCGGGGCAGCTAGTTTCGGAATAAATTTTAAGTTTGGCGAACCGTGGCTTAGGCTTAGGCGCAGGTTCGAATCCTTCCGGTTCCGTAATTTTTGATATGTATATTGTAGGTATTTGAAAATTATTTTGTGCATTATGTCTAATGAGAGGGTTTTATCTTGGGCCATGTGGACTGTACAAATTCTTGTTTGTAAAAATAAGGTTAGGTACATGACGTAACCTAAAGTAGCGTTATAGATTATAGATCTCAAAGCACTAGTTGTAATTTAAATCTCTGCGTCAACAATACTAAATTTACATTTTTAATTTTTTTTAATTTAATTCCTATAGCCTAAATATATTATTATTTAATCTTAGCATGCCTCGACCATATTGTAGTCTAGGTAAATTCCGTTCGTTTATCTATAAAAATCACAGTACTTACTATAAATACTGTTTAGATATGAAAACCTCAATGTTCTAAAGCTAAGTTATCTGTCAATAAACTTCTCGTTTATTATCTGATGGTTTTATCAGGATCCCAAACACTTGCCACAAACTTTGATTACGATACGCTTTCATATATTATTAAGTGGCTCGGATGAAATTGCGGTTAGCACCTATCGGTTCCCGAAATCTTCCAATCGAAAATAGTGCAAGCGACCTAGTAAATAAAGTCCATAATTCCGTTATCTAACTGTTATCTGTGTTACGCAACACATTCGGTATCACATTACAGAGTAAACGATCCGACCTTCGCACGCTTCGCTGGACTTTCCCGCAACACGACCTTACAATGCTCCAATCGAGCTTTATTCCATCGATATTTCCAATCCACTTAAGGCAAAAACATTTTCAAGACGATTAATACTATAACCCGTTCAGGTAATAAGCTGAACATCAAAAATATTAGGCCAATAAATTCGAATTAGCTAAGCCACATAAATAACGACGCCACGCAGAGTAAAATAAATAAGAGGTTAGGGTCGTGGTATATTGGACACATCGGCGCATCGGTGAGATATATAAAGGCCTTTAAAATACGCATAAATTTATAATTATTATTATTGGTCTGGATTCAAATGATTTAAGCAAAAAAGAACTCGAATCAAGAGGCTCAATATAGCTCATAAAGTTTATATTATAGGTGACCTTGCACAACCCCAGAATTTTATACAATACCTAAATATATCTGATATTAAAATTTTTACTGCTTGATATACACAAAATGAAACACTGTTAACAAAATGATAATACCTATGGAATTTACATTGAAAGTAAAAACATCCTTCTTCATTGCCGCACAACAATTGTCAATTTGACACTTTCATACTTGCTAAATGAAAAAGAAAGCAAAGAGGTGTGACCCCTTCGTGACCTGGTGCTTAGCAGATTTAAATCTAACGAAGCAGTGCTAATTGCACCAAGGAAAGCGTCTTACGAAAGGCACAAGAATATATGCGAATGCTGCGTTGGATTCGGCGGTTAATCTTACCTCTCTTTCTCGAAATTGGACATACCTAGCTGGATTGTGTTTCCCAGGTATACCCGGCTCTCAAAGAGCCAGAGCTTTCAAACAAATAATAACCAAACGAACTAACAAAGGGAATAGACAAGTTTATTACAAGGAAGAAATTACATTCTTCACGAGATGGGAACAGAGTAAAAATAAACAAAAGAAAAGACAATTCTGAGTTGCGTGCAAATCAAGCGAAGCACCTCGGTTATGTTCTATAATGAACTGCAACAAATCGAATGCAGTTGAAATGCGATCGCTGCGTAAATTGTCAGCACCAGCGGTTTGTTAATGCAATGAAGATAAATTGCGGCAGTATGAATGAGCACTTGAGTAGCTCCGATAAGATGAATCAATGGTGAATTTAATGAATACGTAAAATATTCCGCTTGTCCGCGACAGTCCTGTAGTACTCATTCAGAAGAGAGAACGTAAATAGAAAAGAATGCAAGCTTAAAGATACGTACATTCGAAATAGAGTAAAAGAGATATAAAATATTGCTATGGCAAGGAGATAAAGTGAAGCGATTGAATCAATAATGAGCAACAAATCGAATGCAATTGAAACGCGTCCCTATGTTAATTATTGTCAGCAAGCGTGGATCCAAGATGCGCTGAAGATATGTAGCAGGAACGTGAATGATTAGATCGAAAAGAGGCATCAAAAGAATCTCAATAAATTCTGACAGATCCTACCTGTCTACGACATCCATTCAACGAGTAAAGATGGAACTGACATATATATAAAGCTCGAAACTAGTAACACATTACTTTCGCGATGTTGTACTAAATTGGATTTTCTCTTAATAACTCCGCAGAGAAGGAAATAAGAGGTAGGTATATAAAAGTTTAGAGTGCCAAAAACATCTATAAAATACCAGAAAGTAACATTAAAAAATCTGAATTTTTAAACTAGTGAAGAGGCGTGTTCTGAAATTAAATACGAGTGAAAAACGTACTCGTAGAGAACGCTGTGGAAAATATTTTGATAAGTCATAAACGGTTTTCTTGTGTACGCTACAGACTATACGTAAATATAGTTATTGTAAACAGTAAAATCTATGTCTAGAGTACTTTACAAAGGATTTTAATCGATATTACAGGCCACAATAAACTTTTAATTGTATATTCAAAGCGTTTAATAACACAGAGCCGCAAGAATTTGACATAAATTGTACCCTTTAATAGGACGAATACAATGCCCGAGGCAATTCAATTAGGGCACGTATCGTAGACAATCGCGAAGAGCTTGGCTCAAGCTACAAACAATGTATTTAAATAAACAAACTGTATTTAAACGCAAGTTAAAATATAAATTCAAGACGATCCTTACAACGTCCGTTGGTTTGCAATTGTGTATATTGCTTACTAGACGACATCTGCGACTTCGTCCGCGTGGGTATAGGTTTTGTTAATCCCGCAAGAACTCTTTAATTTTCCGGGATAAAAAATAGCCTATGCGTGAAGCACAGACCACTTTTGTCCTATAGACGCCTAATAGCCGGACACCCCCGATCGCCAAGCTTAGGCAGTTGCTTAGCATAAAAGTCGACCCACGCCCGTTCGGTACCCTCAATCCGCACATTGTCTTGTTTACGTGACTTTTGAGTCCATCAATCACAACAAAGCATTCTCCCCTGTCCCCCACCAACATTTTACGATTTTGTTGTCATGCAAAACCTTGTATATGCGTACTCTTGAGGTTGAATTCTCAGTGGCTTGAAGTCAAGGTATTATAAACTATCTCCATTCCAAATTTCAACATAATCCGTCCAATAGTTCTTGCGTGAAAAAGTAACAATCACATACACAGACACACATACCTACAAACTTTCGCTTTTATAATTTTAGAAGGTATTTTCTGACAGGATCGACTGCCAGTACTTGAATCACTGTTGTATGATTCACGTGCTGGCAAATCGATCCTGTCCTAATTTAAATAGTTATAGATTTTTACTAACAAATAGGTTTAAGTTTCGTGTAATTACTAACACTAATATTAATAATTACTAACAATTAGGTTTAAGTTTCGTGTAATTACTAACACCAATATGATCCTTGTTGGTCGAAATAATAACATTTTATTTTTTATTTTTATAATATTAGTGTGATATTTGAATAAATTAAAAAATTGCAATACTTAAGTAGGTATACCTATATCGGCACTACTTTGCTGGCTGTGACAATTAGAGAGGACAGGTTTTTAAAAATACCGTGAGAACTCGATTTTCCGGGTTAAAAAGTAGCATATGTCCGTCTTTGGGATATAAGCTATCTTCGTAAAACAATTCGTCGTTCAAAAAAATCAGTTAAACGGACGGGCCGTGAAAAAGTACCAAATAAAAAAACACTTTCGCTTCTATAATGTTAAGAAAGAACTAAGCTAGATTAAACAATTATCAAGTGTTCAAAACTAATACAAATATTACAGAATTATAGATTAATTATTATAATTATTCGTAAATTGATTCTATAACATTTAACGCTTAGGTACACAAAAACACACGTTCTTCTCACGTATGAATGCATTAACCTCGAGCTTACAAATTAATATAACCTTAAATATTCAAATAAATTTAATAGTGAACCAGTTGCTATAATAAACTCAGACCTATATAAAAAAACAACCTATCATTAAGTCTGGCATGTCGAGGGGTGACCATGACATCTTATGACTACATATATTACTATACAAATAATTATATTAGAAGGCCGGTTTCGGTCATTACAATGTATTGGAAGCAAAGTTTAGGTTTAGCTTAGAACTAGCATTTAAAATTATTTCCTACTTGCCTCGCGACTTCGCTCGAATGGATTACGGCTATAAAAATTCCGTGGGAACTCTTTGGTTTTCCGGACTAAAAGTAGAGTGTGTGTCACTGCCCAGGTCCTCATTTAAATCCATGTAAAGAATCACGAAATCGGTCAACCCCCGAATCCAACTCGGTTGGGCAGCGTTCAGGAAGCTTCGAGATGTCTTCTTGTCCAAATTCCTCAGTGCTTGAAGACCAAAGTCTTCGAACAGTGCGTGTTGCCAGTGATGACATATGGATCCGAGACATGGTTGCTAACTATGGGCCTCATAAGAAAGCTCAGAGTCACTCAGCGGGCGATGGAGAGAGCTATGCTTGGAGTTTCTCTACGTGATCAAATCAGAAATGAGGCGATCCGTAGGAGAACCGACATAGCTCAAAGGGTTCCGAAGCTGAAGTAGCAATGGGCAGTGCACATAGTTCGTACAACCGATAGACGTTGGGGTCCTAAGGTGCTGGAATGGCGACCTCGCACCGGAAGACGCAGCGTTGGAAGATCCCCCACTAGGTAGACGGACAACATCAGACGAGTCGCAGGGAGCCGATGGATCCAGGCGGCGCAAGACCGTGGCGTGTGGAAGTGCCTACAAGAGACCTATGTCCAGCAGTGGATGTCTATCGGTTGATGATGATGATGATGGTGATGATGATGATTGTGAAAGAATCACGTCGATCCGTAGCAAAGACACTTTTCCATATAGATTTTAGTGTCCATCTCTATCTACTGCATGATAGTTAAAGAGAGAGGTACATATTTTACAGTTTAGCGACTTACATTAATATTTTAGCTATAGCTATTTATTGTATAAATAAACGTCTTTTCTTTCTTTCTTTCTTTCTATAGACGCCCATTACGCTAAGTAACGTTAATCGCGAATTTCGAGTAGGTAGGTACTAATTAAGCTGTGATAGCCTAGTGGTTAGGACGTAAGCCTTTAAATCGGAGGTCGCGGGTTCGATCCCGGGCACGCACCTCTAACTTTTCGGAGTTATGTGCGGTTTAAGTAATTAAATATCACTTGCTTTAACGCTGAAGGAAAACATCGAGAGGAAACCTGCATGCCTGAGAGTTCTCCATAATGTTCTCAAAGGTGTGTGAAGTCTACCATCCGCACATGGCCAGCGTGGTAGATTATGTCCAAAACCCTTCTCACTCTGAGAGGAGACCCGTGCTCTGTAGTGAGCCGGCGATGGGTTCATCATGAATGAATGAAGAATAGAATAGAATAGATTTTTGTTCAAATAAACTTTTACAAGTGCTTTTGAATCGTCAACTATAGTTTAATTTACCACTGGTTCGGAATGCCATTCCTGATGATGATGATAAGGTACTAACTATTATGTACCGAATTTTGAATTCATTTTTTGAATAGGTAGGTTCTAATACGTACTTAACTAAAGCCTCTACTAAAAGTCAACTAGGCTCAAATTAGTAATAGCTAATGGTAATGGTATTAATTATCGCAGTAATGGATCCATCAAACGTTCGGCTCTATATGTTAGATAGGTGAGTCAATAACTAGAACTAATAATCAATCAGCGTTGTTCCTAATTAGCAATTAGCATACCTGATTTTCATAACAAACCTGCCACAAACTAGCAGCGTTCAATCAATATGTAGCCAACCAATTATAATTATTGACTGAGTTACGCTCAATGCAAAGAGATAATTTAGTTGAAAATTAGCCACAATAATAATGATCAAACGAAGTTATCACTACTCCCTACCGATTATACATACGAAAGTGTGTTCGTTTGCAGGTTTGTCCTTCAATCACGTCGCAACGGAGTGACAGATCGACCATGGTTTTTTGCATGGTTATAGGTCAAGACCTGGAAAGTTACATAGGCTACTTTTTACCGCGACCGGTGCGTACAGATGGATTGTTCCAACTAAATTAGTAAATGACTGGCTGCGTGTGTAACCTCACGTCTGTTGTGCTGTATGCCCTAGTCTAGAGTTTGGAGCACTCGTAGCGCGGTGTAATTTACCCTCTAGAATCAGAACGGGGAATCAATCGCGACGCGAGAGTAGCGAGCGGGGCAACTTTCACACCGCCTTCATATCGGGCGAGTGCCCCGGTGTGTATGTACGAATACAACGAGTAGTCAGCCCGAGCTAGGGTACAAACGATTAGCGAGATCTTAAAGAAAAAACCGGTCAAGTGCGAGTCGGACTCGTACACAAGTGTTCCGTAACATCGTACAAGAAATAACACTTTAATTTTTTGGATTCTTCCCTTTATTATAAGACATTGCTACCTGCCAAATTTTGTGATTCTATAGGTCAACTAGAAGGACCTATAGGTGTTGAAGCTCTTGACGGGTCTTGACAGACAGACAGTCAACGGAGTGATCTTATGAGGGTTCCTTTTTTTCTTTAGGAATACGGCTACAAGGATTAATATTTCTTGAGTTGTTTTAATTGCTCAGCGTTAATAACAAAGGAAATTAGTCGGTCGTTGGCTTGTTTTTTTTTCATCGACGACTGACGAGACACGAGAAAACCGTCTCTTTAACTTAAACCTCGTTCGTCGATCAGGCCTTTTAAGTTTTAGTCATACTTTATTACCATCGCCCGACCTACCGTAACAAACGAAACAAAGCAAATTACACCTTCATTGTTTACGCCAACTGATCCATGACAAACAATTAATTACAACGCACGGAGAAATTCTTCGTTTCAGAGACAATCGTAACCTCTCTTTTAAGTATTTGCATGTAAAGTCGTTGTAACACTGACCTCTTACAATATCGACTACTACAGACGCTTTGTTTTACTTTATATGTTTGCAGTTATACCAGCATTCTGGTATAACTTTTTCCTGCGACATCCACATTTCAGGTTATAAAAATAACATAGAAAACTTTGGGATGCGTCTCCAATGAAACAAAGACGTGTGTTTTCGATCACTCAGATTTTGAGTTAATTATCACGTCGTCTCATCTAGGTAACAATAACCTGATTTGTCTATTGAACACGTCTACGCTCCGCTTCAGTGGGAACGCATCCTAACAATAACTTTCTCTGCGCCAAATTCGTCAAGATCAGTTCACTGGTTAGGCACTGAAATGTTAACAGATATGTTTATTTAGAGACGGTTTTAGAAACATCAAAAGCGTGAAAGTGATGCTTATTCCAAGAACGTCAGGTGGAAGTATCCCACGAATGGTATCAACAGAAACAGGTTTCGATTCCGGTAGCAAATCCATCCGATCCACATTCATAGAAGCTGTCAAAATGCTTTGTACTTGCAATACACCAGCATTGCTAGTTAATAGCAATGACATGACAGATTATGCTTCTTCTTCGTCGTAACACTTTTGGCAGAGTGGTCGTGGTCATCACGAAGTGACGTTTTTGGGAGCAGATGTTATACGCCTCACGAGCATTCGCCACTTCTCTCTGCTTGCCGATAGTCTGGTATATTCGTGCACTTGCTGGCTGCAAGCCCATAGTGGAATTGATTTGGTCGACGGTTCATCGCGTTGGTGACCTTTCCCAAATTATGGATTATGCTTAAGAATCTGTTTTCAGAAATATCGAATCAGAGAGCCTACGAAAGCGCCTTTGCGCTATTTTTCTAATAAATCCACCAGCCATCAAATCTAATAGCACAGCTATCCTAGGGTGTACACCCGAAATTATGGGCAGGGTGGATAGACGGGCACACGTTTTCGAGTATACACCCTATAGGGTGGGTATTTAAAGTGGATAAACGGAATAAGCCGAAGACTGAAACTAGTCTGGCATACTCCGAATAATACGTGAGTTCAGCCGTGAGACATTAAGAAAGAAGGAAAGAAAGAAAAAGTTTATAATAATCTCCTGTGTTAAGTAAATCTATAAGTATGTAAAGATCCAACAAAATCGAAACCAACATTTATAATGGATATCACTCACGGTAGTTTAAAATTAGGGCAATTATTTGGGAAACATGTGATTTTCACATAACGATCATGGCAATTGATGTTATTGGCCAAATGTTGCTGAAAACTTGCTGAAATTACACAGATAATAAATAAATAAATAAAATAAAAATCTTTTTTATTCGTATAAACTTTTACAAGTACTTACGAATAGTCGGATGCATCTACCACTGGTTCGGAATGCCTTTCCTACCGAGAAGAACCAGCAAGAATCACGGCGGCGGTTGCTCTTTTCAAATATTTGATATAGGTACAAGATTATGCCATGTAGAAAATAGTATTTGCAGTCTTGTGCGTTGCTGGAACGAGCTGCAGGTCAAATCCACGCTCTTTAATCATTTAGATAATCTTCAATTGTGTAATATGCTTTTTTCAGGAGCATATTTTTAATAGATTTTTTAAACTTGTGCAAAGGTAAGTCCAAAATAGTTTGCGGCATTTTATTATAAAAGGTAATACCCATACCCACAAATGACTTTTAGACTTTCCTGAGGCGGAAGGTAGGAGCTGCAAGCTTGACAGGAATTGCTTGCAATAAAGTTTACAAAATGGAAGTTCATGTAGGTACTGACATAAACCGCCACATTCTCTAACTTGTTCCGTTCCTGAGTGTAGGAACATCAAGAAAAGCATTACTATCCGCTTTCTCTCCGGTCCTAGCTTTATCGGTCCGCGCCCATAGAAAACGCCCGGTGAAAATTATAAAATCACCTTAGTACATCCGTGGCAGTTATATCTGTCATATTACAATCACTACCCATATTATATATTATATTATAAATGCGAAAGTGTGTTTGTTTGTTGGTTTATTGGTTTGATGGTTTGTCCTTTAATCAACTCGCAACGGAGTAACGATCGACATGATTTTTTGCATGGATATAGTTCAAGACCTGGAGAGTGACATAAGGCTACCTTTTCTCCTGAAAAATCAAGAGTTCCGACGGGATTTATTAAAATCTAGTACTAGATAAATAGATAACTCACACTTGCTAACATCAGCTAGTACTAGATAACACCCCCAACTTCGTCCGCGTGGATTTAGGTTCTTTAAAATGTAATTCATTTATTATCTCACTTTAAAATGACCTTGGCACATGGACAGACGGAATGACGGACTGGACTAAATAAAGAGTTCCTTATTTTACTACAGAACCCAAAAAATATTTAAAGGTTGACGTATGTTGATGACATGATAATGCTTTGCCCAATTATTAAAAAAAATACTGAAAATGACAAAGCATTCTCATAACTATTTTTGTATCAGCAGTCATGCCAACAGAAACGTCTTAAAAAGGACAAAAACTTGTTTTCATTTCAAGAAATCCTTACAACATACCTCCCGAGTGAAGAGAGCCCACGATCTCAATCAAATTATCATGCTTAATATTTCAATTTGGGTGCATACAAGAAAGCTCGTAAAAGAAATAAGAAGTCATCGGCCGTTTAATGAGATCTTTTCATATAAATATGGGTTTATGTGGGATTATTAACATTCAAATGTCTATTCTAATAACTGGTGAGGGCGTCTTTATATGTAAATGTATTTATGCAACGAACACTATCCAAAGTGGTCAAAGAATATTTAAAATTAATATATGTAGAGCCTATGTGAGTAAGATTTTATTGTATGAAATGAGAATTGTACAATCAAATAAGGTAAGTAATGTAATAGCCGACCCTATTAGTCGAACATTTATGAAGGCGCATTGACATTGTCCTCTGACAAGTGAAACAACAATCGAATTAAAGTTAAAAAAAAATAAGTAGGTATACGTGTGAAATGTTAATCTCAATTTGTGACGTCAAACTTGACGGTCTTTGTCTGTGAAGATTTTTTAAAATTCAAATACAAGTTAGCCCTTGACGGCAATCTCACTTGGTAAGTGATGATGCAATCTAAGATGGATGCGGGCTAACCTGGAAGGGTAGCCCGCATCTTTGGTTTCTATACACGGCATCGTACCGGAACGCTAAATCGCTTTTATACGGCTTTGCCGTTAGGGTGGTAACTAGCCATGGCCGAGCCTCCCAACAGTCCAAACCAGAAATTTGGAAATTATTAAATTCCAAACCCCTGCCGGGAATCGAACTCTAGACCTCCCACTAACAAGACCACAGCGCTTACCACTGTGCCATGGAGGTCGTCAAGAAGAAAAATGTCTTTGATCCATTGTTGGACGTGGCCTCTTTTTCGCATATAATCACTCTTTTTCGCACTTTTTAGATGTCATGACTCCTTCTGCTAGATGGCACTCTCCACTCCTAAGACGCAGTTCTCCATTTATTCAAGCGTAGGTAATTTCAATGGCATAGGGAAGTCATACAAAACAATAAGCTACCAATTTTTTTTAGTAGATCTTGGCCATTTGGACTAGTGGAGGAATCAGTGTGGCCAGAGTGAACTAGAGTAAGGGAACTCTCAGTTTAATCCTGTACGGCGATTGTCTAAAACCTGCATCAATCATTATTACAATCTCAATTGTTCTGTTTGGCTGAATTTATGCGCTTCTTGTTCCAACAATGCATTGTAGCCAATAGTGAGCGAGCGTTAACCAATCAGAGATGATTGCGATCGTGACATTGTAGCTGTCATTCTCCCGCAATCGCGCAGCTGAATCAACGATATGTCAAACATTAGGCTATGTTGACATAAAATCATAGAAAAAAGGGCTACATTATCAACGCCGAAATGTCATTCTAAAACCCGATGTACATTATGTACTGTACGCCTGCCAGTGACGTCAAACCCTCGGCGTTTAGTCAGAAGTTCCCTAACTGTCGTGAACTCTGGTGTGGCCCTTATGTTAAAAAGTTTGGAGACCCCTGGCATAGACTATAGAGAATCAGGGCCCTGATCAATTTTCAACAGTAGTTAGCAAAACCCCATAATCCAGCTAAGCACAACAGCTGTATTAAATAACCGCTTGGCCATTAATTCTATTAACATGCTAATATAATGATCGCGTCTGTCGACACTGGTGCAGTTATGCTGACACCATTTGACACTTTCATATACATCGTTTTCTATGAGCCTGATGTCGCCAGATATGTTCCATTGATGTATTAGCATACAAAGCGACCGCGTCTATCTCACAAGTGGGCTAAACGTCTTCGGTACATAGCGCTTTGGTGCCATGACACCAAAGAGTAATGCGGTGTGAAACGCTAATTAATGATACCACAATTTTTTTTCTTCTACGCTAACCCGTTTTGGTATTAGACAGCTTAATTTTATACTAGGAGAAATCGTGTATAGTACGCGAAAGGTCGAGATGGCAATCGGGGAGCGCCCCGCACACCCGCACAGCCCCGCGCTAACCCGGTGCGGGCGAGCGCAGGGGACGTGAGGGTATGCGGGGCGTCCCCCCGCCTCATACTCCGATTGCCATCTAAACCAGTCGCAGACTATACGTTAAAAAAAAACTTTTTAAAAGGCAAAGCTTTTTATTTAATGTAAAAAATTTAATTACCAAAACAAAGAATGTGACAACAAATTCGACTGTCTAGCCATGTACTATCCATAGAGTCATCCTCATAGAAGTCATAGATCGTAGAGACCTTTATCATCCGAGACGATCAAGTACCATAACCATCTACTGTCATCCAAACCAACGTAACCTTCATTGAAATCGATAAAATAACTGACATTCAACTGATAACAAACAGTTGGTAACAAAGTGGCCTGTAATACAATATAATAGGACGCACAATTGGAGTGAGTGAGTTACAAAACCAGCTCCGATCGGTCTTGGCCAGTCCGCGGCGTGCTCAATCCTGAATACTTCATTAGATGACTAAACACTACTCTTAATAAAGGAGTAAACGTTGCTATAACCATGCACATTGCACATGACTGTAGACATTTTGCTCTCAATCGATACAATGTAAAGAAATATCAGCTATCGCCTCGGAGACTTGAGGAGAATAGGGACGACTACATAATAGAGAAGTATTCCTCTAACCAATCCCAATAAACTATATTGCCGGTCATTGATGTATTAAAACAAGAGTATACATATATAAGATTATTAGATTTGTTTTATCATCCTTATAAAATCATTAATATTGACCCTTACTTATCTATTAGAAATTAGAAATTTATTAAGCTACATTCTAATTACTATGATTTTGTAACCAACTTTTTTATACAATAGCCTGTAAATTCCATCTAAGTGGAAATTCCTTTATGGAACAAATAAATGTCTTAAACCAGAATATTTGCGGACATAACATAACTCCATCATCCCTCGATTATGTAATAAATTCAGTCAGTCACTCGATATCAACATAAATCCAACTGGCACGTTTCGAAAACTAGTTATTAGTAACTTAATTAGACAATAAAACTAATTGTGTTAAGAAGCGTTCTCTGTGTACCTACTTATTAATCGCAGAAATATCTATCACTTTTTTAAACATTTTTTTAACTATTCTTACTCCTAGGTTAACTTTACTATAGTTTTAGATTTATTCAATTACCATTGCACCTTGAATATTTTTTGTTTTTTGTGTTTTCACTATTTCGGAAAGTTTAAGCTACTTTTTGTATTATTTTACTTATATTATGATTAATAATTGTTCCATGCAAATTGTGTGAATGTGCATGTAGTGTTTGCTTTCAAATGATTTTACATACAACGTCATGTAATTTAACTTTATGTAATTTAAGATCATTTTTGTAAAAATCGCTAGCGAACCTTTTCAATAAAAATAAAAAAATAACATAGTAGGTAGGTATGTGAAGAATATAAGAGTGAAGTATCTATGGGACCCAGGGCTCATGGCTGTAATGTTCAAGGTATAATATTATAGTTTCGATTGATTGGTTGATTAGATAATCTTGATTGCGGCAACACAATCGCTTATTTCTTAATATAATTAGCCATAGTTCGTGACATAGTGGGGAATATCCGTAATCCATTCCTACCGGATTTTCGTTATAATAGATCACGGCAGCGACTTCGTCCGCGTATAATATATTTAGGTTTTTAAAAACGGGATTTTTGGTTCAGAGATAATTTTGAGGTGGGTTGTATGAAATACAGCCCAACTAGCCTCTGCTTCCAATCTGATTTCCACATAAGAAACCGTTATTCGGTCCCAAGCTCTTCGGTTTGGCGAGATAAATTGACAAATTACCTGTCCGTCTCCTGAATGCAACCTATATGTGTACCTTTTGTCAACATCTGTTAAAAAAAATTTTTATGAAGTCCCGTGGGAACTCTTCGATTTTCCGGAATAACAAGTAAAATGTCCTATTCCGGTGTGCGAGCTGTACCAAACTTCATCAACATCAGTTAAACGAATGGGCTTTTAAAAAGCACGTGGGAACTCTTTGGTTTTCCGGAATAAAAAGTAACATTATATCCGTTTCCGGGATGCAAGCTAGCTCTCTTGGTACTAAACATCAAAATCAGTTAAAGGAATGAGCCCGTAAAAATTTAAAAGATCGCATTAATAATATTAGTATGGATTGGATTAGCTAATGAAGGCCCTTATGAGTCGACCGCACGTGGACAGTGATATAAAACGTGTCAGATTGAGGGCAAAGCTGTTAATAATTTGTCCACTAATGCGGCCATTCAACTGAAACGACATTTATAAATTGTAATTTATAGCGTAAACATTAAAATATATGTGTCAATGTTGTCAAGGTCAATTATAAGTTACAGGTAATTTATGCGATACATGTAGGTTGTAGGTAGAGAGTCGATTAATTATATTACATCGACGAAATAGCTGACAGGCAATTAATAATAACATACCGTTTGTAACAAAGTGGCGAGTAATCTATATTCTACTAGCTGATGCCCGCGACTTCGTTCGCGTGGATTTAGGTTTTTAAAATCCCGGGGAAACTCTTTGATTTTCCGGGATAAAAAGTAGCCTATGTCACTCTCCAGGCCTTTAACTATATCCATGCTCCGTTGCGACGTGATTGAAGGACAAACCAACAAACAAACACACTTTCGCATTTATAATAAGGGTACTGATACTACTAAGTGCCGATTTCACCAACGTCATTCGTTTAATCGAGGAATAAATTGGGCGTAATGACAGTTTTTGTACTGATAATCTGCCAAAATATCAAATTTATTCTCGGATAACACTTATTTTACGTTGGTGAAATCGGCCCTTAATATTATAAATGCGAAATTATATCTGTCGGTCTGCTGGCTAGCTTTTCACGGTCGCGGTCTATCCTTTAAACAGATTTCTCTATAATGTTCTCAAAGGTGTGTCAAGTGTGCCAATCCGCACTTAGCCAGCGAGGAAGACTATCCGTTCTCATTCTGAGAGGAGACGGGCCCGCGATGGGTTGATCATGATGATGATGATGATAGCGCGGACGTAGTCCCGGGCAACTGCTAGTTCAATATAAGCAAAAAATGTGTGTCTGTCTGTGAGAAAAGTCTGGCTTTATTCCTTATCTACATTATAAAGGAAACTTCTGTGCAAAATTTCAGCTTTAGAGGTCCAAGAGGACTGGGTCATCAGTAAATCAGTGATTCAGGACTTTTTATTAAATAAGATTTAGTATCTGATCAATAAATCTAGGTAAGTAGGTATATACACTGAGTATTTTAATATTTGAGGTCAGGTTCTAACCCTCGTTGCTCGTTTATTTCTGTTTGCTGCTTCTGCCAGGCCTTTGAATTACAATGACTTAGGTATATCCATAATGAACTATAGATACAAACATAATATGAGAGTGATGTTCCGAACCCTTCCTCGCAACAATAATATGCGCGATCATCGTTCGAGCGTCGACCCAAACCGGCGCATTCAGATGATAAGCCATTTTAAATGAGAATATTGTACTGACCGCCATTTGTCCTCGCCTCTAACGAAAATATGGCTTACACTGTGTGACAAATGAAGATCATATTATACTGTTGCGATAAAATAAATTTAGACCTTTTTATTTAAAAACCGGCCAAGTCAGACTCGCGCACCGACGACGGTCCCGTACTGCAGTCGCATTTTTTCGACAGTTACATCAAAAACTTTTGTGCATAAAATAAATAAAAATCTGTTTTAGAATGTACAGGTAAAGCCCTTTCATATGATACCCCACTTGGTACAGTTATCTTACTATTAAAGTTGAAAATACTAATTATTTGTTCATGAACACATTTTAATATTTTTTTTTGATGTAACCACAAAATCACGGTTTTCGGATTTTTTCCCTTACTAGAATTTTTACTTAAGCGATAGACCAGAATTCAGGTGAGATTGTCATACATAAATCTGTCACCGAAATGCTATCTGCTATCATAATTATCTGCTAAATTATCATAAAATGCCGTAACATTTAGCACTGGGACGAAAAACTTGCTAATTTTGAGACCCTGAAATAATGATAGCTGTATACGACATTTGTTTAATACAAGATTTCACCTTCAGAGTGTCAAGTTACAGTTCCCACGCCTTGAACATAAAATCATTATGAAAATATATGCATTTTTGCCATACCCGACGTAACTCTACTATTCTTAGAAAAATGTAATCGCACCCGTGCGAGCAAAGGGTTCGCTTCTGCAAATCGAGCAAAATCTGATATGTACTTGTATTAATAGTCCACGCACATTTGTTACTATTCATACAACGTCATTGTTTTATACCAAACAAAGCTATTCTTTAACTCTTTAGTAGGTACATTTTATTCGATATTAACAATTAACTTCGTATCTTGCTCCTCGCTTTAATTCAATATATTCTCTGCTTCTTTTTTGATGATGTTCCTGCTGAAATCCACAAATCATTTCCCAAGCTGTCTGTAATCTGTACTTATCCAAAATTGGCAAATCTGCTGATACATTTGAAAGAGATCATAAATTTTGTCGTAACTTTAGACTCGTTTTACGAACGACATGTTTCGTATTCAGTCTAGAGTCTCTTTGGCGTGCTAGTTCAAGACTCATTGAGCAAGGCATCATACTCGGATAATATTAATGCGGTACGCAGTCGTAACATCTCGGGTGACGTGTGCTTTCGCGAGTGAAATCGTGGGTGAAACCGCCGAGCGGATACGAGTCTGCTTTCTACCCCGCCTCCCGCCGTCCAGAAGAAAACTTGCTGCTAGTATGACTCTAATAAGCCTAAGATCATGTCTAGCGACATTTTGTTTCAATGAATTTTGTCACCGTCCAAGGTCTTGCACACGATAAATCCGATATCACTGTCCGTAAGCAATTTCACCCTCAGCCACTGGCTGCCTGGTGCACTTCGACCACCCGTTGTAGCAAATCTTTTTTGCTACTCTAGTTTCTGCATCCCGCGGTCCAGTAGAAAACCTGCAGCTAGTATCAGTCCAATAATCCTAGATCATGTTATTTAGTCGAGGAAAATGTTGCTAGTGTGCTATCTCTAGTAGCCTAATAGATACGTCTCGTAAACAACTATAGACACTTTTAAATCTATCAATTCTAAGAATATGATCTGGCTATAAATCATCCCAACAGTAAAGATCTACTTACTTGTGATAATTTCGTTTTTGATTACTCTAATTAAACTAGCGGATCAAGAGGACTTTGTGAAAATAAACATATCAGAGCAGTCTGCAAAAAACGATCATAAAGAACATTGTAGGTTTTTGCACCCGTTGTGCCAGATATTTTTTCCACGCACATGCAAATTGTGTAACGAACTCCCTTCGGTGATGTTTCCACTAGATTTCAATATGGCGCTATTCAAATGGCGCATCAACAATTTTCTGAAAAGACAGCAACGCATTGGCGATTCATCGTTTCGAGCTGCGAATGTTCAAGGGCTTCACATCACTTGACATTACATGTCTTGTCTGCCCGTTTGCTCGTTATTCAAGTATAGAAAATAGCAACTTTACAGCGAGCATAGTCACAAGTTAAGGCTAGACCGATTTATAAATTACGATTAGATGATCTGGAGAGAGCGTTAATATTCGCGTGACACTTGTAGACCCATAGAACATAAATTATAGAGGATTTAAAATTTAATGTCAAGGATTTAGCTCAAATACAGATTAAAAATACTGAATCGATGAAGAAATAGATTGTGATCATGGCAATTATATTGCTATTTTATCGGATGTATTAAATTTGTAACGGTTTTAGAATGGCCGTGAAAACGTTATCAATTCTCACCTCGCTACTGACTTGAGACTTATTATAGTATGATGATCATGGATATACATATTTAGGTATATACCACAAGCTTTTCCCCGTTACTTTGACCGCGTGGATTTAGGTTTTTAGAGATCCCTTCTTAGTGGCGGTCTATGTTAAAGACAGAGCCTAAATGCAAAATCAAATTTTTCTTGACCCAGTTTTACGTGGATGTCTGTCAATTAGTTTTCGTTTAATATAATACTAAGTGTATTAAATGAAAATTAAATACTGTCCGCGGGTTCTTATATGTAGTAGAAAATTTCCGTTGTGCCAGAGTTGTGGAAAAAAAATAGAATTCAATGCATGAATTTTTCGAAATCGTCACTTTGCATTGTCGTCTTTGCGTCGCACTTTGATTAGAAATGGATTAATTAACGTTGAATTAAAAAGAAAATCGACAGGTAGGGCGATTGTCTAAAACCTGCATCAATCATTATTACAATCTCAATTGTTCTGATTGGCTGAATTTGTGCGATTCTTGTTGCAACAATGCATTGTAGCCAATAGTGAGCGAGCGTTAACCAATCAGAGATGATTGCGATCGTGACATTGTAGCTGTCATTCTCCCGCAATCGCGCAGCAGATTTATTTTATTTGTTTTTATGGTTAGGTACCCCTAAAAATTTTAGAACAGACCTGATCGATCGATTTTATGAGATTTAAGTTACTACCTACATGTGCACGGTGAATATTCTCAATGAATATAAGAAAGATCGTCATCGTGAGGGAAAGATCGTTTTAAACTGCGTCTCAGACATGCAGTAGGTAAGTATACAAGTTTGTCGCTACAGTGTAGGCGTGCTGATATTTACATTGAAGCGTCTTCAATACCCGGTCGTCCACAAGGTCAAGCGCCACGTGCGCTGGCTACTGAGTCGCTGGATAGGGTTGCTAGAAACTGAATTTTTATTGGATTATTCCAACGTTCTCATGTCTTCAGTCGATAACTAGAAAATTGTCTCGCAAATAAGCTTTTAATTTTGCTTTAAAGTACATTTGATTGAGACAAAATATAGATACCTATTATAGGTAATCCCGCCCATTTTACCACCGAACCGCATAACGTCGGGCGAGTTCCCATCCTTCCATTCTATCTAAGTTTGGAAAACTCTTCCACGATCTGTGTTTCGTGCCAATTACAACCCGGGTATCTTTAAAACAAGAGTGAATAGGCATCTTCTAGATAAACACGTCCCATCTTAGGCCACATCATCCCTTTCCACCGTGTGTGTGTGTGTCGGTGTGATTGTGGTCAAGCGTCCTATGATTTTTAAAAAATTGTGTAAATTCTTTAATTTTATTGTAGTATTCTTTAGCATTATTTCTGATAGGTATATTACTGTAGCTATATCATCTCCGAATGCTACAAATAATTATATTAATAAAATAATAAATTCCACGAGGACGAAGTGGCAGGCAAAAGCTAGTAATAATAATAAATATGTTGTTAGCAAATGTTCATGGGCGGCGGTAATCACTTAACATCAGGTGACCCCACCTGCTCGTTTGCTCGACATTTTTATTTAAAAAAAATATGTTAGTTTATGCATCTGGCGGTGGCAACCCTTTCCGCGACGTGTGCACTGCTTTGTTACTGTTTCATGGTGCTTTATAACACCCATTCTCGAGTGCAAAGCTATTCAACCGTGACGTCAAACAAATTTAAATATTTGTAAACACACCGCTGTTCATATAGATATCACCTTGAGTTCGTTTCAGGGTCCATCGCCTAGTATCAACTAGCGACCCGCCCCGGCTTCGCTTGGGTGCAACTAATGTGGTGTCGGTGTGGTTATGTATCTATATATATATATATATATATATATATTATATATATATATACTAGTATTTTGCTCGCTGCTCGAGCTGCTAAAGCGGCTCTCGAGGTCTATAATGGCCATTTTGAACAATTTAAAAAAAGTCATACATTTTCTATGAAAAAAAAAATTCCGCCATTTTGAATTTTTTTTCAAGTCATCAAATAGACCTTTAGATCCTGATCATCTCTTGCCAAGAAACCATTCTTCCATCTTTCGTACCCTCCGAGATGGACGCCGATGAAATTTGTATGGCGGCCATCTTTTTTTCGGAATTTTGATTTTTTTTCCATATTTTTCAATAAATAAACACGAAACATTTGCTCTTGAATCACTCTATCTATTGATAAAAACCGCATCATAATCCGTAATTTGAAAGATCTACAAACGTACAGACGGCGTGCGCGAGAGAATAAATAATATAAAATATAAAAAATAAAAAATAAATAATATAATAATATATAAATAATAATATATAAATATAATATATAAATAATATATTTGATATAATATATTATTATTACATAATAATAATATATTATTATTACATAATAATATATTATATCAAATAAATGTTTAGAAAAAAGATCAATTAAAGATCTCGTCCCGAATAGAAACGAGTGGCAGTCCCCATTTTATTTATTGTGGTCATTCATATTTTTTTGGTTTACAAATCGAGGACACCATAATATTTTTCGGGGCTAGCAATAAATATTAGTTATGCTTCATAATACGTACACTCGCGACATCGCATCGTTCTGAGGTAAATTATTAACGTCATTTATTAATACACGCTTTTTCTTCGTACTTTTACGTAGTCATTAGTTAGTCTGTTATTTATTAGCGAACGAAGGCTTTACATTTTCCTGTTACCTACCACTCTGTTGGCTGAAGAGTGAACCTATTAAACCTTTTTTTTATTTACTTACCTACATAATTCGCCCCGCAGTTTGAGTCTGCCCTTATGATTAAGCTGTGCATGCAATAATGATGTGCTCTAAGGTTGGAGTGTGTTTGCCTAGAAGATATTGTATTTCAAATCGTGATACAATGAGGCCCATCTCGAATGTGCTATTGTTTCAACAGGATGTCTTTCTTTTAATCCAAAAATTTTGTTCGGAACTTAAGATTTTGTAATTTAACTATTTTTTGAACATATTTCTCTTTTTTCCTTTACATTGCATTGTAGTTTACACGGTGTCGAGCAAAACTAAGACCATCATTATCATCTCAACTAATCTAGCCCTAAAAGCTCACTAGCCTACCCTCGTGCTCAATTTAGGGCTAACTATCGCTAGCCCTAAATTGAGCACGAGTCTCCCAGAAATGAGAAGAGTAGGCTGCAGTTCACCACACGGGCCAAGTGCGAATTGGCAGATCATACTTACATCTTTGAAAACATTATGGTACACTCTCAAGAATGCAGGTTTGACGACGATGTTTTTTTTTAAATAGATATAGCGAGCAAACGAGCAGGCGGGTCACCTGATGTTAAGTGATTACCGCCGCCTATGAACATTTGCAGCACCAGAGGAACCGCCGATGCGTTGCCGGCCTTTTAGGAATTTGTTGGTCCGCCCCTTGAATAACCATATGTTATAATCTACGTTGTCTCCCTTCACGGTTACACATAACTTCGAAAAGTTAGAGGTCGTACCCCAATTAGGAGGAAACCGACGTTTTAACCACTAGGCTATCACCGCTTACAAAACTATGATAACAAACCTTCCTCATACAAGATTACGTCTTGAATGTTGCATAACGTTACACGGCAACGTTCACAGCGCTAAAATAAATTTCTTTTAGAGTCATTGTGTTTAATGCGCAGCAGCCTCGCTTTAATATTGTCTCCACGTATTACGAGTGTAGAGCCACAAGTGCCACAAGTGTTGAGGTAATAAACTGCCTTAACGTTATAAAACTGCATTATCTCATAAGTGCTCGTAATGTACATTGTTGTAAACAAAACATGCGACATACACGGGGAAAAACCGGCAAAGTGCGAGTCAGACTCGCGCACTGAGGGTTCCGTACTGCAATCGAATTATATCGACATTTTACACAAAACTATTATGCCTAAAAATAAATAAAAAACTGTTTTAGAATATACAAGTAAAGCCCTTTCATATGATACCCCATTTGGTATAGTAATCTTACTTTGAAAGTTGAAAATAGCAATATTTGTTTATGAACACAATTTAATATTTTTCTTGTCATGTGACCACAAATCCTTGGTTTTTAGATTTTCCCTCATGTCTGCTATAAGACCTACCTTGCTGCCTTTTATGATTCTAGGTCAATTGGAAGTACCCTATAGGTTTCTTGACAGACAGACAACAAAGTGATCCTATAAGGGTTCCGTTTTTCCTTTAGAGGTACGGAACCCTAAAAAACCGGAAGATGGTCGTTCTAGCTATAGGTACCTACTAGTAACAAAGGGGCTTGATAAGAAAGTACTCATCAAGAGATAAGGGCCATCATACATGTAGTATCTCCATTATAATATGTATACCTTCAAGTCAAGAGTGAATAGGCATCTTCTAGGCAAGCGCGCTCCATCTTAAGCTGCATCATCACTTGCCACCACCAGGCCTGATTTGCAGCCAAGCGCTAGTCTATAAATAAATAAGCAATCCAATCCAATCCATCAGCCTGTTTGCGTCCACTGCTGGACATAGGCCTTTCCAAGAGCGCGCCACCAAACACGGTCCTCCGCCTTCCTCATCCAACCGCTCCCCACCACCTTCTTCAGGTCATCGGTCCAGCGGGCGGGGGGTCGTCCTACACTGCGCTTACCGGTACGCGGTCTCCACTCCAGAACACGTCTGCCCCATCGGCCATCGGTTCTGCGACAGACATGGCCTGCCCATTGCCACTTCAGCGCGCTAATCCTTTGAGCTATGTCGGTCGCTTTTGTTCTTCTGCGAATTTCCTCGTTCCGGATTTTATCCCTGAGAGTGATACCCAACATAGCTCGCTCCATAGCGCGCTGAGCGACTTTCAGTTTGTGGACGAGGCCAACTGTCAGTGTCCACGTTTCTGCTCCATACGTCATCACAGGTAGGACACACTCGTTGAAGACCTTAGTCTTAAGGCTTTGCGGTATCGACGATTCGAAGACCTGTCGTAGCTTTGAAAATAAGCAAACTCTAATCTAATAATAATAAATCTAGTTAAGAAATGCGAAGATCCCTAGATGAACCAGAATCGCTAACATAGTTAAGATTTATAAATTTCATTATTTTTTTATTTTCTTAACCATGTAATATACTCACTTCCCGTTACTTACGTTTACTTATTTAAGTATTTTTCTCGTAAAAGAACCTGTTTTGAATAATTTTTAACTAGTTAATGAATAATTTATTTCATTATGTTGACCCAGTGATTAGGTAGATCATGGATTATTATTATTATCATCACGGGCTCACGGATCTTTATTCCATCTTTAACTGTAAGAACTTATGAGCTTAATTAACATTTCATCATCATCAACCGATAGACGCCCACCCAGTGGCGTGCACAGGTTTGAAGCCAGGGTAGGCACTAGTTAGCTAGGAACCTGTTTATTGGCAGGTCAAAATGAAAAATATGCATTGAGCTATTACAACTGGGGTAAGCAGTGCATTCATGCCTCTATGGCCTGCACGCCCCTGCGCCCACCGCTGGATATAGGTCTCTTTTAGGGACTTCCACAATCCACACGCCACAGTTTTGCATCCAGCGCATCCGCCTTAATCCAGCGACTCCCTGCGACTCGCCTGATGTTGGGTCCTAGCTAACGATAATATTGACATATCCAATTTGCGACGCAGAATGTGGACAAACCCTAATGTAATAGAAAAGTCAGTGTACCAATATGTAGGTATGTCATGCCACGTTCTACAAATGAAAAACCCGGTTAGTACCTACTGCTTAGTAGCTTATCCTTAAAAGCGACTGGAATGTCCATAATCGCTTTATGTCATCGGGCTAGGTCGAGATAGGAAACCATACGAACGCCAATAAAAATGCTGTAAAGGCGCTACCACACGTACGCGTTGTACTGTCTTAAGAACCGGTTTGCGCTCTTTTTACGAAAATAAATATTAACGCGGAAAAATTGTGTGCCTTAAGGCGTTATTACACGTGTTTCTACTATCGCAAACCTGTACTTTGTAATTTGTACCTATCATAAACTTTAAAAAAACTTGAGTAAAAATGTAAAGGCGCTACGACTCGTACGTTTTACTGGTGAAAACCGGTTTGTATCTTATGAACTTACGAAAATCGCTACTCGTGTGTCAAGTTCTCATATAGGTGTGATATTTGCTACTGGTAAGCATTGGCTTTAACCATTTCACAATTTTTACCTAAGTTCGTCGGAACTCGGATTTCGGATATCTATGATCTGAGGCCTTTTCCTAGGAAAGGTAAAACTAACGTTGCATGGCTTTTTTGTTGTTTCGGATTGTCTATGCTGCGTAGGCCCTACTGGCCGCTACAGCGTCACCGGGGGAGGTGGGGGTCAGCCTGGGGGTGACCCCTAGGGCTCGAAGAAATATTCGAGAGGTCGGTTCGGGGGCAACGTCCTCCAAAGAGCGTCTGCTGTGAGGCTCGGACCACGGCTTAGAATGACGTTGGGATGGGTGAAGTTGTTGAACTACTGGTTAGTCCGCACGCCCCCGAGACCGTGGCGTGAGTCCACGTCCGGGTGACGTTAGAAATCGGGGACCTCGTCTTCGCCGGCGAAGACGCTGTGTTGCATGGCTGCATACCCTTTTGTTATTATAGAACTTTGAATGTGCTATAGCGGGGTGGGGGTGGGGAGCAATACTTACTGCATACTTAGATTATTGTGTATTTTAGCGTTTAAACTACCGTGAGTGATTTCCATTATAAATAATATCTGTCCCGGCTGTACTCACGTGTTTAGTCCACGTTAGACCGACTAGTTTCGAACCCATCCGGGGTCCTTTTTCAAGGGAGTCAGTTCACGCACGCGCCGCGGTTTTGACTCGGGCTAACGTCGACTAAACACGTGAGTACATCCGGGACAGATATTATTTATAACGTATTGTGTTTTTTATCCAACATAGGTGGGTATGTGGTATTACAATAGATACAGTAGCTGCTGTGAAAATTCGTACCTTGGTACCATAAATAATTAAAACACTAACAACCGTCCGCGTCGTGACATTGACCAAGGCGACGTCCTTGTGTGAAACAAAGTAATGTACATAAATGTTCCGCAAACACTTTCGTTTGAGTGCTTGGAGCATATTACGAGTGAAAGCGTTTTGATTCGTAATTTTGTCTATGGAATCGGTAAGCCCACCCGTGCGAAGTTAAGTCGGGTCCACTAGTCATCAGAAAATATTAAGGTTTCTAAAAAAAATTTTAAAGACATTTCACCGCTATCTATTAATAGCCTCATCTGGTGACAGACGGGTTGACTCATTTTTTGCGCAACGAATCAGCCTGGCTGTCCAGCGCGGAAATGCAGCCAGTATTTTTGGCACCATTATAAGGCTAGCTTTAAGTTTTATTGTAATATTAAAAAATCGTAAAAAAGTGGGTAGGTATATCGCAACGGCGTTCGACTGTCAGGGCTGCCGCTACATGAAATCAAAACCGGCACGTGTGATACCGCCTGTAGAAACTTTGCACCTATAAAAACACTCGTGATTTCCTGGAACTATTATGTGTTTTATGCTTACATTCTGCCTTTACATGATATTATTTATTAGTAAAGATTATATCATGTTTTCCTAATTTTGCCATACCAAATCAACTAAAACTTTAAAGGGGAATGCCGAGATTTGGCCCAAAAGAGCCCAGCATATTTTTATTGTGAAAAATTAATATAATATTTGTTCAAATTTTTTAAGTTTTTAATATGTATGTATGATACATGTATTTAAAATAATTTATCAAGTGGAAAAACGTTAATGTACAATGCGTTTGTGCAATTTGAAAATCGATCCTAAAATAAAGAATAAAAATAATTTGTAACATTGAAACCCTCTCTTTTTTTTAATCCATATTTTTACCGTTTAATTGCTGTTGATTCCATATAGTTTAATGTGTGCGCACTTAAGGGCCAAATTTACTTTGGCCACCTGGCGTTCCCCTTTAGAAAAGATCGGAAAACCGTCTGGGTACCAGTGTTTGCAAGTACAAGGTAAGTAGGTTATCACGCCGCTGCGCCAGAGGTTATCTTAACTATGCTAGTTATTTTATAAACATACACACACACCTAAATAACATTATGCAGTCACACAAGTTACTTTCACAACGGAAGTGAAATAGATAAGCAATAATAATTAAAAACGAATAGACGAAAACTAATTAAAACACTTGGGAAACAAATCAATCATGATATTACGAAATCCTGATTAGATAATTTGACATAATATACCTACATAATATGGTAATAAGAATAATTTGTCAAATAATATTAGTTACAATGTTACAAACAAACATGCAATTAATACACATCAATGTATTTTTTCCCGAACAACATCTTAAGTTGATCGCATACTAGATGTCAGACGCTAAAACGCAAAAGCCGCTCGAGATGAACGCAAAACATTTTTCAATTTCATTAGTAGACATGACAGCAGAAGTAAGGTGCCAATGGTTATTTTTATTTCTTTTTAGGATTCCGTACCTCAAAAGGAAAAACGGAACCCTTATAGGATCACTTTGTTGTCTGTTTAGATTTCACGACACCCATAGCCTAATATTTGACAGATTTCGCTCACTCTAGTTCATTCTGTCATCGTCGTGTCGGCCTGCCACGCTGCTAAGGTTAGAATATTTCATTTGATGTTTGTGATGGAGTAACCTCATTCCGCTGATATTATTTGCATTTTTATTGCTTGGTAAGTAGCGTAGCCTAGGCGCGTGCGACACATGCTGTAATCTGCGACCAGCTTTAGTCACATATCAAATTACAGCTCTCTATACATGTTAAATAGATATAGGCACTCTCTATATGTAAAACAACTAGGCAGATAAAAAATGTAATTAATTTTTTGTACCAGGTTGTATAACGAGAACTATAAGGAAAATTTATTAAATATTCGTTTTTAATACAAAGTTTTTTAATACAAAGACTCGACGAATCCTTTTCGATTAATCGTTCAAGAGTTCTAAAAGTTTCTTTACTAAAACTTTTATATCCGTCAAGGATTTTAACTCTAGGATAGCAACTCTCTCTATAATTCCACCGAGATTCTTATGATTAGAAATTCAGCAGTTATCTACTCTTTTCTCTTCCTCTTCTTCTTTGTCCTCGCCTTATCGGTTACGTGGAGTCGGCTTTCCTTATCATGCGGCGCCATGCAGAGCGCGTGTTCGCGTCTTCGTCATTGAGGCCGAGGCGTTTCATGTCCCATTAGACATTTGTCATCCAGGTAGTTTGTGGTCATCACAGGGCAAACGCTGAATTTCCGACGTGTGGAAGTCCCTCATCATCATGATCAACCCTTAGACGGCTCACTACTGTGCACGGGTCTCCTCTCAGTATGAGAAGGGTTTGGCCATAGTGCGGACTGGCGGACTACACACCTTTGAGAACATTATGACGAACTCTCAAGTATGCACATTTCCTCACGATGTTTCCTTCACTGTTAAAGCGAGTGATATTTAATTTCCAAAAAGTTAAAGGTGTGTGTGTGATCGAACACCTGACCTCCTGAATAGGAGGCGGACGTCGTTACCACTATCACGGCTTGTGGAAGTCACTACAAGAGACATATTATGTCCAGCAGTAGACGTCTATTGGTTGTCAATGACGAAATGATTTCTTATTCTCTTATTCGTATTTTTTTTCTGTACGTTTGTTTGTGTTGTTGTGTTTTGTATAACTGTAAACTGTGCGCTATGGTCCCAAATAAAATATTATTTATTTATTTTATTATTATTTATTCTCTAAATTTCAGAAATTCGCTTATAAACTGCACCAATATTACCAGACGTGCCTTCTGCAAACAACAGCACAATGGCAAGCGCGTAGCTAACCTAAAGCTGTTCTACAACAAAAGAAAGTCGTGTAAGGAATTACATAAACGCTCCGCCTGTTAACAATACACGTTAACTGTTTTTTTTTTTAGAATAGAATAGAATAGAATAGAATAGAATAGAAGTTTATTAGTTGATCCGACACATGATAAACACAAATATTTACAAAAAAAACATTCCTTAAAATCTAATAGGTACCTATTATCTAAAATGTGTCGTGCCAACGAAAAGGCCCGAACTCAGCTGAATGTTGTGGTTACACGATGTAACCACAACGCTGGTTTTCTGTTCGAGCCCAAACGAGGGAAGTCCTGGTTAGTAGCATCATTATTTATTTGTACTTAAAATAAAATAAAATAATAAAAATAGGTCAAAATTGTGTTCTTTATTTTTATGTTACTGCTATTATAGATTAATCTAGGGTATTATAGATTAAGCTAGGTAATTTTTACTTTTTTTTAATTTTTTTTTTGTAATTGGCGAAGAGAACTTCTAACATAATATCATATCCATACAAAAAATGGCGGCGATACTTAGCTGCAAAAAATACTTTAAATTAAAAAAAAGAATACTGTAAGCCTGCGTTTATGTGCGCTCTCTGATATCAGTACGTACCTACATTATCATTTCTAAAAAAAATATTAGGCCTAGAAGCACCCCGTATCTATGCGGACAAGAACGCTAAATAAAAGTTCTAGATTGTCCCTGGCTCAGGTGTTACTAATAGCCGCTCTACTTTTCAAACTTTTTACTCAATCTCTTTGGTAACAGCGCTATCGGTTCCTTGTTATGGTTATCGCGTATCCATCTGGTGAATATGAAAGAAGTACTCGCCGGACAAGTTGCGTAACCTCCCGGCCACACACTGCCCGTGTGGCATGGGAAGTAGCGAGGAAAGGAGGCAGAGACGTAGTGTAGCTGCGTTATCGTATGCTGCACGCCATGCTCGTCGTTCGGGCATGAACGCGAATAACGCAGCCACACTACACACGTAGTATGAAATCTATAGGGCGCACTTTGACTTTGCTTAGACTTAAGGCAGAGTTCAAACGAGACAGAGCAATATCTCTCACATAAATCTGTCGTTTTAACTCAATCTTAAGTCTGAGCAAAGTCAAAGTGCGCTCTATAGATCTCGGCCTACGTCTCTGCCTCCTTTCCTCGCCACTTCCCATGCCACACGGGCAGTGTGTGGCCGGGGGGGGGGGGGGGGGGGGGGGGGAGGCGTTGCGTAACCAACAAAAGTTACAGCAACTGTATATGAACCAGAGCAATTCGAGTTCAAGATTACATTACATATTAAAAAGTCTACGTTAAAATGTTTTTATACTATGACTAATTCTGTTGTACACAATCTCTAAACTATAATGACTGGTTTAAATTTATTGCTATCCTTTTCATAATGCCCTCTGTGGAAAAGGACATCATTAGATTTAGCTCGGTCAGTTTAGATTGTGTAGGACAACAGAATCAGCCACATTATCTGTTTGACCGTCGCTCCGAGTGATTCGCTAAATCAGTGTCTAACACTGAATGATAGCCACCGAGCTCATTTGACATCTATTTTTAATCCATTGAAAGTTTTCTACGTACTTACCTACTTCTTTCTAAATTATTTTAATATCAGCCAGTAAAGCAGCCATGTAGAACAAACCAATGTCAGGTTAGACGCTCGAGTTAGTGAATCACCTAGCTGGACAATAAACATATCAGCATCCATTAAATTTGTCCAGATTCAAAAATTAAGATTAAAAAAAATTTTACAAACAAAATAAAAACCGACTTCGATACACAAACACTAAAAATTGAAAAATAATTTAATTTATTACCGAATATCTTATGTATACAAGAGTTAATATAGTTCCATAATAATACTTTTTGGTGCCGGTGCCAATTAGCTTTAGCTGCGCGAATCGTCTAGACTTCATATTTTTATGAGACTCCACAATGGCACCTCATTGGCACCGACCCCAAAAAATATTATTATGGAACTATATTAACTCTTGTATACATAAGATATTCGGTAATAAATTAAATTATTTTTCAATTTTTAGTGTTTGTGTATCGAAGTCGGTTTTTATTTTTTTTGTAAAAATTTTTTATTTCACAATTTTTAGTGGCCCCATGGAATTATGCTATGACTGGTTAAAAATCTACTGTTTACTAAGCTTATACACTGATCGCGAGCAATTTACTCTTATCCGTTGAGGAGTTCCAGTATCTATCTTCGAAGATGTTCATCAGATCTTCACCAAATTTAAATGGGACCAACTTTGAAGTATACCCTTTCAAACAAAAAAAAAAAATTTCAAAATCGGTCCAGGCGTCTTCGAGTAATCGGGGAACATACATTAAAAAAAATTGAGAACCTCCTCCTTTTTTTGAAGTCGGTTAAAAAGGTAAATCAATTCTTCAGTTTTTAATGTCAATTGTTGAATTTTACAATTAATAGAATTGAAATAATAGTGATGATAAGTATTATTTTATTATTTTTTCGCAAGATAACAGTTCCATCCTCTAGGCCAGAAAAAAACTTTTTTTAATGAAATACAACGAGAGCGTTGCAAGTATGAAGTAGGTGCCTACCTACCGGTCAAGCTTCGATGCAATCTTGTTTTTATAGCAAGATTATTTACCGTTATTTATATACCGTAATCGACACATAATGTGATTAAGTACTATGATGATAATGACAACTCTAAATATAATATATCACTACCCATATTATAAATGCGAAAGTGTATTTGTTTGTTGATTTGTCCTTCAATTGTGAGATCTCGAAACTCGCAACGAGAGGAACGGAGTAAGTTCAAAATAAAACAAAAAGTGTATCAGGGCATGATGGTTTTTTTTTATTGTACAAAAATAGTGTGCAAGCGTGTAACTCGTGCGTCACGACGTACACAAAACAAATGAATAAACCTATTTATAATTTTATGTATAAAATGCATTCACTCAGTAAGTTAAGGACTCCCGCAAATTGCAGACTTTTGATCGGTTGACAGTTTAGTCGGATGGCGAGCACTGCGTCGACTGAATTGTTAGATGCGCAGACTAGCTGACATTGTCCTTGTTTTAAAGAAAATTTGTTAACCGCGCGCGACCAAATGACAGAAAGTCTTATTAGAAAACACGTATAGTCTAAAATGAATATTACCTACAGGGCGTGCCCACATTAGGAAAGCTAAAACAGAATAATTCACTGCTAAATATATATAGTTCTTAGCACTTTTTTTAATTTATAGACTAGCGCTTGACTGCAGATCAAGACCTGGTGGCAAGTGATGATGTAGATGGACCCCGCTTGCCTAGAAGATGCCTATTAACTTTCGACTAAAGAAGTTGTGTGCCTTTCGTGGACTACGTGTGGCTCATAAGACGTAGCAAATCACGTCTTGTGAGCCACATGTGGTTCACAGGACAATTGACGAGCTAAGCCAGGTAGCTGATACTGATAAATACTCCACGATGATCATTGTGAAGTGTAAACTCAAGCAAGATCACTGAATAAACAGTCAGCTAGGCTGCGCATTTGCATAGATGAAGCATTTAGTCGGCCAGTAGTTAGATGAAGAGGCTTTTGAATTGTACGTGTAGTAGGTTTCACTGACGGAAGATTAAAGAGATTAAAGATTTCTATTGGTAAAATTAATCATTGAGTCTGCTCAGTCTATAACCGTCCGATCAAAAGTATGTGGTCTGCGGGGAGCTCTAAGACATAGCCTATTTTTTGTTTACATTAACTCTTTAGTGTATCGTTGAGTTTTACAGCTGTTAACGCGCATTGTTCCCGAGATAAGTCGGCTCGACGCAGACAATTTCCCGAAAAAAAACCACAAGTAGGTACATATCGCCGATAATAAAAAATGTGGCGAATTTCTCTTCAAACGAATAGGTATCGTAAAAGCGTGCAGGATTCAGTAAAAAAAACTGGTTTGAAATACAAAGTTTGCGTTTGCGTTTAAGGTGAATGGAAAATCGAGTTTTCTTAGACGTTGTACTAGGGATGTCGTGAGAGTTTCTCTCTATCTCTAGTTTATCTTCTTTCAATTATAAAGCTTCACAGTATTTATTGAGTTATTTTAAATATCATTCTAAAACCCACATTTCACGGAATACTAGTTTTTATATACGGCGCGTTAAAATAACAACATCACAGGATTGATAAATTAAATAAATTATGTTACTACATTAACGCAAACTTTTAATAGAGCCTTTCATAAAGCCTAGCATCGTATCTAGCTATCATAGAGCCTGTTATTGAGAAAAAAACCTTAAGAGGTTAGGATTACCGAAATACTTCACATACTCAATACTATCTCTCTCTATACTCTTGGTTGCGATACTTAGCCAAAAAAATTTTCAATCTTATAGTCAGTTAATACTGAAGATATTTTATATCACTTTGTGTACTTAACGATTTATTATCGGTGTAATAAAAAGTGCTATCACCCTTTTACTTTTGGATGACAGAGAGAGGGGACCTGGCACGCTAATGTGACCGGTTTGTTATTTGAAGAGCGATAATAACTTGATATATAACGCAATCAACGGGCCATTGCATTGGTTGTATAACGCATTATGATGCCGCTAATACGCAGATGAATCGATGGCACAGTAGTTAACAACTTCCAATATAAATTATTGTTGGGTAAATGGAATTCCATAGATTATACACTGAAATTCCAATCGATAATAAATTTATCGTTTTCTAATATACCTAACTATTTATAATGTTTTTCCGTCGTCGGATTAGGAATGCAGTCTATGAGACTGATTAAATAAAATTTCGTTAAAAATGGATAAAAGATTACACGGAATGAAAATTATTTCAAAAATCAGCAAATATAAAATGTATAATATTTTAAAAGAAATGAAAAGCGCCAATTATAATTTTATTATTTAAAAAATATTTATTTTATTTCAATCAAATAAAGCAAAATCAATTCATGAAATAATTATTTTGTCGCTTTACGAAATGTAATTTTAATGAATATGGGTAAAACATATTATTACCTATATATTATTTGAAGATTAATAAAGCTGCGGCATTTAAGAACCATTGAGCTTTTTATCCATGTTTGTATTAAAGTTTTTAATAATGTAATATTTTTTTATTAACCAATTTAATTTCATTATAAATATCAACTAAACTCACGATTTTTGTCGGAGCATGCCAAGCATTCTGATTTGCGCCACATCGCGTCGTGTGAACACGCCCATAAATAAGGACCCGCGACGGGTCCGGAACTATATAGTCGGGCATATTCCGACAAAATCATGAGTTTAGCCGTCTTAGATATAATGAATACCACCACAGTGTAAACGCTAAAATAATTTAATTTAAGTTACTGGAAGCCGCAACTAGTGCGAAAATTCATTTTTTCTCACTTGATAACACACCGTAATAACTCCTCGTCTACGTCGAGCCTATCTTAGAGAAAATAAAACAAGAGCCGATTTATCATGTCGTCCCACGCGTATACGCCGCAAAGCTAACACAAGACAAAAATAAAAAAATAGTAAATGTACACAAAACAGCCCGTAGTAGTGTAAAACCCAACGATTTCGTGTGTAACTTAGTTATATTCACATTTATCTACATTATATGGAACTTTATCTGGTGTTCCCACTGTTGGACCCTTAACACGAAGAGAAAAACTAATAAACATAAAGCAATACTTGTAAAAAAAAATTAATGATTCGCCGTTCATGTTTTTAACCCTTCCACGAAGAAATATGTGTTATGGTATTTTTAAATAATGATTTGCCGTGGTTTAAGTAATTATTCCATGAGTGTTTTATTTAAGTTAACCGATGTATGCAAATCAGAATAAACAAATTATAGCGTATTTATCATGGCAGTGGTAAACCAAGACATGCCTTATTACCTTATTTCAAAGTCATTAAAAGGTTAGGTAATATGTAAGTATTTAACTTATCTTGATAATGCATATGATTATTTTGTGCGATAATGCAAATAGTGATTAGATAATTTTTTATGCACCCTAGTTGTTTTAAAACTCTACAACGCTACACTTCAATTAGTGTGTGGCGAGTGCCATGCCTTTAAAATCCAGAAAGTTTATTTTTTTACCTTGAACAATTTAACTATTTTACAGATCTTAAAATATAACCGCAATCTATTTCACTTATCATAAGTTGGCAAACAACTTTGCAAATATTTTGAATTAATTCTAAATACTATTAATTTTTATGTAATTTTGAAATTAATGAATCAATGAGTGCCCTATGCCCAATAATATTCTGCTCTACGGAACCCAAAAAAGTAAAATTCTTATTACGTACCTACGTGGAAAAAACTATAAACTAAACTAACGAAAATTAATTCCCAATCTATCCGTAATCTCTCTGTAAGTTAATATGCGAAATTCGTAATTCCTAAATAACCTATCAACAGATTACAGATAGGATTGATTTTATTCACTTCAGTCGTAAATTGACAAGACTGAAAGTCTTCTACCGGTAATGGATTACCTATATATCAAAGATAAAGCCGTGTAGTCAGTATGGACAAATTGAATGAACTTCCGCGCTTGTTGAACAGATACTGATAACAATGTTGTACAGGATCCGTTTTTTATGTGAAGTACACCTTTTTTAAACAGTAGTAGACAATATGTTATACTTTACATTTTACAACTTTCAAACATGAATTGAGGAGTTGGTGACCTAACGGTGTAATTAATTGCACTAAAATAAAATTTTAAAGAAGGAAAAAAAACTAATTGAAAGTTTCTGAAACTTCACTGTAATATTTATACCATTTTTGATAGAAATGGACCCAATTTTAGCACAGTTTCAGAGCGTTCTGTCTTGGAAATAAGTACTTACAAGTTTGTATTTAGTGATCTAAATCATGAAATTTGAACTCAATTTCAGTGTAGGCCGTGTTGCTTGGAAATGAGTCCAGATTTGTATTCACTGGCCGAAAAACCTCCGGATTAAAGAAAAAAAGTATTTTGATCAGAAGTGTAACCACACCGTTCCGTCACACCGTTTTATTCACCAGCTTCTCAATTTATTCAATCAACGTTCTTTTTTTTCGGAGCAGTTACGTATTTTAAAGCGACATCCGTGTATTTTTATTCTATCGCGTTTTACTTTTATATATTTTTGGATTTTCTCGTAAAAATAAGTTTACTTCGACTTTCTATTTTTAAAAGATGCTAATAATGTTAAGATTAACACGTTCATTACTTCCTAGTAGGTATCTACATGAACTGACAATTAATTAAGTAAAACTGACTACACAAAGAATTAGTAGTATTCGATCTCTATCATTATGATAATGATGCTGATTATAGTTACTATGTTAATGGCAACACAATGATAGTGTGTTTTATCATTACAATAACAGCACACATTCTTGTTATTGATGAAATTCTACAAGTAACCAACGACTTGAGCAATGATTAATGAATAATTAACAAAGTAGACCTTAATTATCGGTCTACCGTGATTGTCAAAAATATAATTAAGTCATTACGACATCCATAAAATGTCATTATCAGTGGTTGACTTTCAAAATGAATAATGAATAATTCACAATGAACATTTTATTAATTACTATGTACAATGTGGAAAAGAACTGCGCTTATGTGGTAGCAAATATAAACTTCGTTAATTTGAATGTTGATTGTTACAAAAAAAAATGTTACAATATATTATGTGAAAGCAGATACCTCAAGTGAATTTTAAATAACTTTTTGTATCTGTTGATGTTAGGTAAACTATTTCCTAGAATTCAAGGCCACTAGCTAATAGTTCAGACCACCGGGTCGGCTGAGCAAAACGGTTATGGTAAAAGTGAGCCACGCGAAGGAATAAAAAAGTCATTAATGCTATGAACCGGTGCGCACGAGGCGCCACCCGGAACGGCGCGCGGTGAAAACCACGGGAAACCGCAATAGCGAGCACGCATCCGCGCAACCGTGTCAGTAGTGTGAAACTATAATTTCACACTATTAAGGCGACTGGAAAACGCTTGCATTATACCCTACTAATATCACATCAACGAATAAATAATCCCCCGAATGAAAAGAACCCAACACCTAAAATCATGTCGTCCAGTATTGAACGACACAATCCGCTTTATTGACAGAACGGCGAACCATAATTTATAAATGCTCCAGACAAAGTTCCAAAAAGTTTTTCTAAGCTATTGTTAAAAATAAATTAAATATAGAATCTACAGGAAACCGATTCGGAGATCTCGATTTTATTGGGTCGCGTTAAGACACTCCGCGTTTGCCTCGCTGTGATGATTTGAGTCCAGCTCAAATGGCGAGCGTGAAGCCCCTCTGAACTGATAAATCATACGCATCCAAATATTACGACAATAATTAAAATGGTCAACGAAGACATTAGACAGAAACTAAGGCTAAATCACAAATGTTGCGCGAGTTCTCGCCGGCCCCGAGTGCCTTCATACACCCCGAATCCACATTTACACTCTTTTTAACAATGTTTGCACTTGCCACTTTTTCACAGCTCACTGCACTGTTTGATTTCAGCTCAGATTTCATGTTCGCACTCCTATCAATTACAGAACTTTCACTTGTATCATCGAAAAAAGAGCGACGTTCGGAAGTCGAAGCTGAAGGCGAGGTCGAAAATAACTTAATTTCCAAATCACGGTGGCCGTTTATTGAAGTGACAATCTCAGAAGATATCTCCAAAGCCAGGGGCG
The DNA here is from genome assembly GCF_902806685.2 of Maniola hyperantus. Lineage (NCBI taxonomy): Eukaryota > Metazoa > Arthropoda > Insecta > Lepidoptera > Nymphalidae > Maniola > Maniola hyperantus. Next base: position 12,609,852 of record NC_048545.1, on the reverse strand, counting down.
ACCTGGGCTCTGGAGAACTAGTTCTTCTCGGAGGTGGGAATAACGAATAAAGATTGGGAGCCGAAAATGCCTCGCTATTATTCGCTTTCCTTTCCGGAATTCTCGCTGAAGGATCGCTCCAACTACGTCGTAGCACTGTATCCGCACCACGCCTACCCAATGGTCCCACAACTTTCATCGAGTCTTCTAATTTGGTGGGCGCAAAATCAACACTTGAATTTTCATCCAATAAATGCGCGATCGAATCGGCATCCCATATCTGTCCGACAGGATCGCAATACCGACACTGACACGAACTGACGGCAGATTCCAAAGGGGAAGCCGCCTCCGCTAAACCAAAACGAGTAGCCTCGAATGCCTCTCCTAATGCAGCCACCCTATATGTCTCCGGCACTGGGTCCGGGTAGTCTAAGACTTTCACGTTTAAAGAATACTGTAACGCCATATCTCGAGAGTAAGATTTCTCGTAAATGCCATGCGATGACGACCCCATATTAGTGCAGTGTTCGACATCGCCGAGATCCAGAACACCGGATGTTAAATCGTGTGGCACTAAGTTATTAGGTTTTCTATCTTTTTTACGTCGCTTTCGTGGCTTTATAATTCTTGGCAACATCGTTTCAGAATTCGTGGAGCCGGAACTTTCATCACTAGCGACACTAACTGCGTCCGTGTTGATGTTGCGTCCGTTTCGAGAAGGACGCGTTTGCTGCTGTTGTTGTTGATTTCTATGCCTCGTATTTTCAGGGTCATATCTGTCTCTCGCAATATTCTCCGTCGGGCCAACGGAGCGGTGATTCCGTTGCTCGGGTACGGTTGTATATTTTCTTCGATCGTGCCTGTTCTGTATGATGAGTGGAGCTCCCTGAGCGTGCATGGCAAGCTTGGATACAGGGTTTTCGCGGGGTGGTGGCGTGCGCCCCGTCATGGAAATGAGGGGTGCTCCGAGCCATGCGTTGGGATGCGGTGGTACCCCGTAGGGCGGGTAGTATGGTGGCGGGAATCCCGGTGCGGTGGCGGCATAGTGAGGGCGAGGGGCATCGCGGCGCCCGAGGGCGGCGCGCTCGCCCGGACTCATTTCCGTGATGAGGTTGTTTAACCCATATTCGAGTTGGTTGTATTCAATGTCACGGCGAAACTCCGAGTTGCGACGCGATGTCGTAATCGTAAACTAACATCGGAGGCGCGTGCGAGCGTAGCGAGCGTGCGCCGCGGCAGTCGGCTGAGAACTGAAGTGAATGAGCGCGAGCCGGCCGCGGCCGCGATAGCCGAGTGGGAGTGCCTGGCGCACCACGCGACTATCGCCGGCATAGATGCAACGGAAAGCTCACGGCGCTAATCACTCCGCCATTAAATCCTTGTTTACTTTGTAGCGCTCTAAAAATAATAGCTTTGTCGCCTGTGGGATTAATCGTTGTTTGCAGATAACTAGTGACATTCCATGTCCTTTATCATCTTTTTCGTTTCGTTAACATACTTTTATGTCAAGTATTTTCAATTGACAAACAGTAAGGGCATACTTAATAAAGATTTAGATAATAAGTTAGGTACCTGTTTATATTTATAACTAAATCAGGTAATGATTACGTGTCTTTACTTAGCTAAACCTAAAATATTAAAACACACTATCTAAATATACCTATAAAGGAAAAGGTGACTGACTGACTGATCTATCAACGCACAGCTCAAACTACACGCACAACAGACGGAAACGTTTAAGTGCGGAAACCAGCCCAGAATGAAGAAGAAGCTCAAACTACTGGACGGATCGGGCTGAAATTTGGCATGCAGCTATTATAACGTAGGCTGAGAAAGGATTTTTGAAAATTCAACCCCTAAGGATGTGAAATAGGGGTCTGAAATTTATGTATTCCATGCGGACGAAGTCGAGAGCATCAGCTAGTTCTATATAAGAAAGATCAAAAACTTACCTATAAAATAACACAGCCCACTTCATTGGATTTTGCATTTCTCCAAAAGAACTTACCTGTAACGAAAAATACAAAATTACTGTAATAATACTGTAAGGATTTTTTTACTATAAGAATTTTATAAGTTGTATAAGAATAAATCGAAGTTGCTCTAAGCGTTTTAAGGTTTACAAAAATATTATATTCTGGTACAAAAAATACAATTAAAATTCGTTATGCGTTTGGCAGTTATAAAATATTATGAGATTTACTTATAAATATTATATATTAATTATCGTTGAGGCGTTATTAATTTATAATCTATGCACATTAACTATTCATAGATTGCAACGCCATGTAAGCATTTATAATGAACAACGCAACAGCGTAGCAAAGCCATGACGAATGGCTCGAGAAGATTAAAAATGTAATAGCACATCACAACTAGAGTACAAGATTAATTCTAGGCACGGAAACCAATTTCACCCTCATTGCCTGGGTGTGTAGTAGCTTACTTCAACCACCCGGTATCTTCTAAATACATAAAAGGAAAAGGTGACTGACTGACTGATCTATCGACGCACAGCTCTAACCACTGGATCTATTCCCATCTCGACCTGTTGCGGACTATAAGTACTCGTAAAGTCTACATGGGTTCCGTCACATAACAAGAACTTTCCACTACCCATCCTATAATAAATGCGAAAGTATGTTTGTTAGTTGGTCAATTGGTTAGTCCTTCAATCATGTCGCAACGGAGCAACAGATCAACGTGATTTTTTGCATGGGTATAGCTGCCTGCACAGAGTGACTTAGGACACTTTTAATCCCGAAAATCTGAGAATTTCCACTGTATTTTTATAACCTAAATTCACGTGGACCGACGCGACGTCGTGTCGCGGGCATCAGCTAGTCTGCAATATTTCTTTGTCATCATTTTAATGTAGTGCATCATACAGTGCACTATAACTTTCCATCCTCATTTCACTCGTTTCAGTTGAGTCAGCTAATGAGTCAGTCAAGTGCAAAATAATAAAACAATAACAAACAAAAATTAGACTTTGCTCTATAAACAGTCTATCTACTAAGTTCGCAATACGGCACGTCACCCGCATTATGTAGACAAAGTCCACAGTTTTTGCACATCTGCTGACGTTTGCAATCAGTTAGTGTCGATTTTGCATTAAGCATCTGTGCAAAGTCCACAAACATCGATCGATCTAATAATCTAATAACCTACCTATATTTTTTTTTTATTACGTATAAATATTTTTTAGTATTATTTTTGTTACTTTTTTAATTTTTGTTAATGTTTGTAAATTATTCATCTTAACTTTTTAACTTTTTTTTTTCACAAACATCGATCGATAGTACGAGTATTTAGCTGCTTTGCATTATTACGTAAAATACGATTTATCTGAGGGGGAGACCTAAATTAAATACATACATACATCCGTTAAGAAAGGATTCTTGAAAATTCAACCCCTAAGAGCCTAAGAGGGTAGAAAATAGGAGTTTGGAATTTGTGTAGTACACGCGGACGAAGTCGCGAGCAAAAGATATCATTATAAGAGTTAATCTCTTAAACTCGAATCTCTAAATTATACTGATTTGACCAAGGTCCAAAAATAGGTATCTATATATTATATTCTTCCTAGGGAACATAGTGAAAAATTTAACTCTATTAGACCTGGCAATCTGGTTTAAAGATTTATTAACAAGCTCATTAACACTACAATCTACCTATTACTAAACAAGTCAGCTTAAGTTTCTCTTAATTCTTTAATATAAAATGATTTATATTACGTACGTGAGAACTTCTAACGTTTATATAACCTCAAAATAGCAACAGTGAAAGTAAGCCAGGTGAGAATTAAGTAGAGCTAAGTTTCATACATCAATTAAAACGTTATAATTACAAACTACGAGTGTTGAAAAGAAACGGCGAAAAAGGCAGACTGTTTTACAACTTTTGGCGCCTACCTATAGTATGCGACAGGTCAAGATAGCAATCGCGGTATTAGGCCTCGCCTAATACCCCGATTGCCATCTCGAAGTCGGGTTGGGTCAACTAGTACTTACGACAATATTCATATAAGATTTCATGTTTAAGTAGTATATAAGTAGAATAGATAAGTGATAAGAATTGATGTTCATGAGCTTTACGCTTTTCCTACTTAGCAATTTATATTTTGTTACTAGCTGTACAGTGTACAATATAATCTGGAAACCTACAAATATATTAGAAGCTTTTCTGACTAATCACGAAATCTCCAGAAATGTGATACTTATACGTCGTCATCCTGAAACACGTAACTCTATTCGTCACTGGGTTAAATTCGTCACTTTCAACTCTTAATAGAAGCTCGTATGAAAGACAAAGGAAGATAATATGTAAGGTAGGTAAATAAATACATGACAGGTCAGAAGAGTCAACTCAGTTGCGCGCTTGTCGACCTTTGGTAACTCCTCGCGCCCACAGGGACGGGTGAAAGTGAACTTGATGACTCACAAACCTCTCTCTAGATGAACGCCACTCTGTCCATAAAGGTACAATACAATCATTCCCAACAAACATATCATCCAAACAATTATGACCTGTATAAACGACATGTAAAGTTCATATTTCTTTAAATGATTTGTTGTTTTAAAGCCAGGCTGATGTGCGTATTGAATCCCATTTAGCATATGCATAATTGCATACGTGTTAACGACTGACTTTCGACGCGAGTGTTTTTATCGAAAGTTGTTTGCGGATCTGACGTCGCGTCGCATAGGTGATAATTGCACCCTAAAATATTCCATCAAAATAACCTATTAACATAATTTACATTTGATTTAAGAGTCCGTATTTTCAAACCAGTATTTTTAACTGTAATTAGTAACATTATAACTCATTATTTACATGGGAAATACAAGTAGAAATGCTATGAAAAGTTGCAGATTTCAAATAGGAGCTCGCTACTTTGAAACTTATAAAAAATTAGCTTATGCCCTCGACTTCGTCCGCGCTATTTTACTCCATTTGGGTTGAATTTTCAATAATCCTTTCTTAGCGAATGCTAATTGAATATTAAATCGGCAGTTTGGCATGCAGATAGCTATTATTACGTAGACATCCGTCTACGTAATAATAGTTATCTGCATGCCGAACTTCAGCTCGATTCGTCTGGTAAGTTGAGCTGTGCGTTGATAGTCAGTCAGTCAGTCAGTCAGTCAGTCAGTTTTTTCCTTTTATTTATAATTGAATAACCCCATGTTGTAATCTAGTGGAAACACCGCCAATGGGAGTTGGTTCCACAGTTTGCATGTGCGTGGAAAGAAGGATCTGGCACAGCGGACGGTCTCCAAAAAGAGAGGTCATTTCCCCAACAATAAACATTAACGGTCAAATACAAAAACGACTTTTAATGCATAAGATAGTCTTTATTAAAGTGTTTTATATTTGACATTTTGTTCACAAAACAACTGATAAGAAACAGTCACTTAGCGTTTGGGCCGCTATTGAGTATTAAGATAACTTTCAGTACTCAGCCGTAAAGCTCATTTCACACTACGGGACATAAATTATATTGTAGTACGGTCAAAATAGACATTCAAGGTTACGATAATTTGCATAGGGCTATAAATTGGTATGAAGTTTGGGAACATCAATATACATCAATGGGGACTTTTCACAATTCATTTATATATTGGTGTACCCAACATTCGTAACAATTTTTAGCCCTATGCGAATTATTGTAACCTTGAATGTCTATTTTGACCCCGGACTATAACATAATTTATATCCCGTAGTGTGAAATAAGCTTATGACTTTTATTTTAATGTCTCTGCATGTAGAGGCACAAGATCCAAACAAATCCAACAAATATTTCTTGCTTAAGTAACGTCGTTGTCGTTTAGTGATGTTCTCATTATTCGCATATCCTGTCGCTAATAGGTATCGATATTTTGTACTCGTACACGATAAAAGAAAAACGCTCCGCGGTTCCAACTTCCAACAACATTTGCCAAGATCTGATATTTTCAGTCTGTAGACACCCAATATCATTTTTTTAAAGAATATTAGCCAAGTTTATCATGATGACTAATATTCCCCTTTACCCTTCCTAAGCGTAAACCTTGTGCTAGGACTAGGTACGACAATAGCTGTGAAAATAGTACAACGAGTGGGGTTTGAATCAGCAACGTTTCGGATATCAGCCCGCTCCGTTGAGCTACCGAGGCTCTCAATTAAAGCTCTGTATAAAGTTTAAAAAAAAAATTGTAGGGATGTTATCATCATCATTCGCATAACAGCTATCGATATTTCACATTCGAATATGATAAAAGGGAAGCTATCTGTGGTTACAACGACCTTTTGCCAAGCCTTTGCGTGCTCACACAAAATTTATACTATACCCACTCTCGCTCTCGGATGGGTTGCAACGAGGTTTATTGCGAGTTATGATGGTTATTACGACCGGCCGATTACCAATTCGTGTTAGGTGAAAGTTATTAAGGTAACTATCCAGACTGAGCTCGATATTGCGTAACCACTGACGCATCGTTAATCACCAGTGAAGCGTTAGAAACATTTCGGTGCTTACTCGATACCTAAGTTTCGAAATCGTTTTTTACCGTATATGTATAGTATGTAGTTGCACCTACAAGAAATTATAATCATTATTACGAAGAAAATGAACTTGAAAAGAATCCAAAAAACAAAAACAAAACCAATTTTAATAGCGGCAATTCATAAACTCTGCTGACATGCTTACAAAATAAACTACAGTCAACTAAAATATCGATATTTCACTAGTATCCAAACAACTCTAACATTTCTAATATCCATTTGTCTATTATTTTATGTCTTATAAACATAAATTATTGATATTGATTGACGTTAAGTATGCTACATACAGCAGCAGCAGCTGTGATAGCCTAGTGGTTAGGACGTCCGCCTTCTAATCAGAGATCGGGGGTTCGATCCCGGGCACGCATTTCTAACTTTTCGGAGTTATATGTGCGTTTTAATTAATTAAATATCACTTGCTTTAACGGTGAAGGAAAACATCGTGAGGAAACCTGCATGCCTGAGAGTTCTCCATAATGTTCTCAAAGGTGTGTGAAGTCTACCAATCCGCACATGGCCAGCGCGGTAGACTATGGCCAAAATCCTTCTCATTCCGAGAAAAGACCCGTTCTCTGTAGTGAGCCGGCGATGGGTTGATCATGATGATGATGCTACATCACTCATTATTAAAATTCAACTCAATTTGAGTTGTCAAATGTAAGCTTGAAGAAGCTATAAAGATGGATCATGATGATTAAGTATCGATAATATTACACACCGGCTTTAGTCACGTGTTTAGTCGACGGTAGCCCGACAAGTTTCGAACCCATCCCGGGCTTTTTTTCACAGGGACTCAGTTCGCGCACGCGTCGCGGTTGAGAACTGAGTCCTTGTGAAAAAGGACCCTGGATAGGTCCGAAACTAGTCGGGCTATAGTCGACTAAACACGTGAGTAAAGCCATGTGTAGTAATATAATGGAAATCACTCACGATAGTTTCAACGCTAAAATAAATATCGCTACTTCGAATGTTACAAAACGACCCAAAATGGAATCGATCATAAATTAATAGACAATGGAACGCTCTACTTAGTCCCGAACGGAATTAATTGACGTTAAGTATGTTAAATACCACAGTTGATAGAGCTCAAAGGTTAAATTGTTTGTATCCAAAATTGATTTTCAAGATCCTCATCAATGTTTTTAAATTATTTTAACACTAGCGACCCGCCCCGGCTTCGCATGGGTGCAATGTAGATACTAATGTTGATAATTGAGGTGTCATTGCCTCGGAAAATCTCAAATGAGAGGATTTTTTTCCGACCTAATTCACATTATTTCAATTTCTCTAGGATCTCTAAATTTTTGAGAACTAAACTATAGCTATGAACCTTCCTCTTGAATCACTCTATCTATTGGTGAAAACCGCATTAAAATCCGTTGCGTAGTTTAAAAGATCCACGCGTTCATACATACAGACAGCGGCAAGCGACTTTATTTTATACTACGTAGAGATATGAAACAGGAATGGTAAAAATCATCCCTAATCGAATAGAATTCGTATGATACTGGTTGAAACATACACAACAATACAACATATTAAAAAACTCCTAGAGGCCAGAGAAGGTCCTACAATCCAAGAGTAGATTTAATACGGCTTGATAGGTATACAAATTAAATTAATATTATCAGAACACGTCTCTTATGTAACTTTACGTAATAGGTACAAATAATAATTGAATAGGTTACTCAATAGAAAGACGTGTTAGGAGATTATAAGTTACTAGCTGATCCTTGCGGCTTCGCCCGCGTAGATTTAGGTTTTTAAAGATCCCGTATAGTCTATGTCACTCAGGAATAATGTAGCTTTCTACTGGTGAAAGAATTTTTAAAATCGGTTCAGTAGTTCCAAAGATTACCCCCTACAAACAAACTTAACGACATTACCTCTTTATATAATAGTACAGATATAGATAAGGATAAGAACGGATATGACATCATCATAAATAACGTCACACATATGAAAGGTTGGCTTAAGAGTCCTTGTCCTACAGACAAAAGAATACAAACAATTTTACAAGTTTTTAAAATTAATCAATGGTATAGAGATAAAATACAAAGCAACAGAAATAGGCATACATACGCTAGTAATTTATAAAGAAGTTTAATATAAAACAATCATCTATAAATCAAGTTTTATTGGAACACGCCGCTTTCATAACGAACGTTATACAGTAATTACGTATTACAAATGTTACATAATTGAAAAGGACAAAGAGATTTGGTGAAAGCAATCGTAACGCTATCAAATATACTGAATCAGTATTGTATAAGCTACGTTGAATGCGACCACGTGCTCGAATAAAGCGAAAAAAAACCTTAGCTCTTTCAATGAATTCCTTTCAAGATTACGATAACGTTACGTCAAATTAGATTAAGTACCTTCTAATTTTTTTTAATGTTAATGTTAAAATTCTTATATTCCCCTTTCCTCTCCAACTAAGCGTCAGGCTTGTGCTAGGAGTAGGTACGACAATAGTGCAACGAGCGGGGTTTGAACCGTCGACGTTTTCAGTCCACTCCTTTACCCGTTGAGCTATTAAGGCTCATAGTCATACTTGTTTAGAATAGGTAATTAGAATCAGTAAGTACGTGAAAAAGTACGTCAGTATTTTTAGACAACAGACGAGCAGAAGAAGACATGTTGTGCCGACACCCCACGTAGCGTGGGATAAGGTAAGAAAAAAGATGAGCTGACTGCTTTGTTTATCTATAAAAATCTTCTTTATTTTAGATTTGCCAGTAGAACAGATCCGTGTAAAAAAAGGAAGTCGCAAAAATGGCACCTGGCCGTCAAAGAAGGAAGTGGTTCGATGATAGTGGGCCCGATATAAGTACCCGGAAATGTAGAAAATTACGCAAGACCGAAAAAGTTTTCTCTGGTTGACCGCCGAGCTTCAGTTAGAAGTAGGAACCACATGTTGATGAGTAAAACAGTAGGCATATAAGTAAGTTAGGGATGCCGGAAGTGCCAAAAAATATCAATATATTATATGTCTCGGTACATAAATTTTTAAATTTAAATTATCTAAAAAAAACCGATATATCGATATTCGGTACAATTTCTAATTTTTAAGTAGAAAGTCGTAGGTCATTGGTAATAACAATTTTAAAGGGACAATTCCAATAGTTTTCTTTTTACGACTCTGAGTTCTAGCCTTTTTGAGCCTAATCCGATCGACCATCGATATTTTGAATGAAAAAATATAGTAAAAGTAAAAAGGTAGGTAAAAAACCCAAGTAATTTTCGTAGAAGTCCGAAAAAAAGTATCGTTTTTTATAGCTTTTCGATAGTTGGAATTTTATATCGATACATCGATATATATCGAAAAATATCGCTAAAAAAACGATATATCTAACAAATAATATCGATGTATCGATATTTTAAGCCTAATTATAAGTACGGATTTAATTTGATAAGTTTCATTAGTATGTATGTATTGGTAAGTTTCATTCGTTTGTATGGAGCGAGTGACGGAGATACCCCCCTTAAGTCATTAATAAAACCAAATTCAATTGGTTCCGGTGATCGGTCTCAATTTAGTCATAATATCCACGATGTTCGCTCGCAGATTTCTCTCGGAGTTTATGTAATATCATCGTTATGAAAGTCGCGCGTATTTCTGATACTTTCGCATTGTGTTTCGATCACACTTTCAAAAAGTATGCACTGGAGAAACATTTGCATTGTGAGGTAACATAGAAGGTTCTACTTACGTTCTAAACATCAGCTTTAAAGCGACAAATTTTGTGAATTTTCTTTTTCAATGTAAGACGAAACTATGTAGTTGTATTTTAATTGTAGTTTATGAAACGGTTGCATAATGGGTGGTATTAAAACAGGAGTGTGAGTTTAAATAGTTGCAGGCGATTTTTTTGATAGTACGTATCCGCGAGTATTTTAATTTCATTTTAATTAACGCGGATTTCCCGACATGGGTCGAAAGTCCCCAGAATCCAGAGCCATGAAAAGAATGAAACTGTATCGTAATCGAAAATAAGAAATTATTTTATAGCATATTTAGCAATATTATATTTAGTTATCTCGGAATTCAATAAATACAATTCAGCTCCTTTATACATTAAATAAAATATAAATATCATTTCTGAAGTTCAATATCATATTTTTGAGAAACATATTGCAAGGAGCTAGTTTTTATCGCACAGTCAATATTTATATTAAAAATCAATCACGGCAATAGCTCTCGAAACGTCAAAACAGGTCATCGTATTAGTAAAAACGTTCTAGAAAAAAATTAGGCAGGTAGAACTTGCATCATCATTTATCAAACGTTTGTATTAAATCAACAGAACAGCGCACACATCAGTAGAGTCGAATTTTATGTACCTGGCTAGTTATAAAGGGCTTTCAAGATTTTGGCCTACCTAGTGGTCAGCCATTTTACTTTTTCCAAAATAGCGACCACGCATAAACCTGCATTAATCAATAGGTACCTAGCATCAATACAAACAACTGTTGTATGAGACAAAATCTTACAAAGTTTCACGTTGACGTGATATAAGCAAACAACGTTGTACTGGTGGTTAGACTGTATTGTACTGATGACGCCACCAGTAAAATTTTGATAGCTTATATCTCGGAAACTTGACACTTTTCAACTTTCACTTGACAATATTGTGCCTCATACAATACTTGTTTGTATTGATGCTAGGCTATTGATTAATGCAGATTTTATGCGCGGCCGCTATTTTGGAAAAAGAAAAATGGCGGACATGTAGGCAAGCCAGGCTCTATACTAAAATTGTAAAATATTCAAACCATCGATGTATTCAAAACCCCTTTACTTTACCATCTTTGAAGTCCATGGTTTGACAATCCGATATTTGATAACTAGTCAAATCAGTAACTTTTTATCAAACGTCAAAACGCGCGCTTATGCGATATGGCGATATTCTATGAAATACTGAAATGTGACGTCACATCATAATGACGTACTTTTTTAGTTTAATCAATAATTTAAAATGGTTATTACACTTAAAACTAACAAAGGACGTGTATTTTACGTATTTTGGAAGACCCCCTATTTAATAATCACTGAGAAATAATTTATTTTGATGTAGTCAAATACCCAACTGTGAAGGAAATACAAAAGATAACCACTCTTTAGGCACAAGATTCGCGTTTAGTTGGAGAAGAAGAGAAAATTAATGATGTTTGAAAAAATGATGAATTATGTTTTAACTGAACAAAAATATACCCAAGTAAGCGGAAATATTGTGATGGAGATGATAATAAACGACCTATTTATTTTCAGAAGGAAAATAATAGCGTCCTTTATAAGATTTATTATACTTTTATCGGTAAAGTGATTGAAGAGTCCGTCCCGCAACAATATTTACATTTCACGAGAAAATTGCGATACGCAGCCCTATTGAAAGATGAAGGGATCAATTTGACGGCGAATAATTTTTTTTAACAGGATCATAGCGTCCAGTATGACTGGCTATTTGTTGACAGCATAATTACGTACACGCGGTGAATCTTGACATCTCAGGATGTCGGTCCTTTTCATAATAGCATCCCATATGAGCACCTATTGATCGACTTCTTCTTTTCTTATTTGTTTATTAAAATCTATCTAACTAATACATACAATATCTAACGACCTATATGGCAGAAACATCTGATGATTCAGAAATACTCATAAAATTTTATTTAAATTATAAATACTTTCTATTTCTATACGGGCAAATTTTTGAGGAAACTCGCCACAAACACCAGGTTCCAAATCTGAAAATTCTTTCACAGATACATTATATACATTATCCTCGAGTGCTAATAAATACTTTCTATTTCTATACGGGCAAATTTTTGAGGAAACTCGCCACAAACACCAGGTTCCAAATCTGAAAATTCTTTCACAGATACATTATATACATTATCCTCGAGTGCTATAGGATTTTAATTAGATCACCCGGTCAAGCTCGCGGGCAAAGGCTAATATTGGATGAAAATTACTTTCTTATTTTAATTTATGCATTGGGAATTGCTGAGTATCAATCAATCAATCAGCCTGTTTGCGTCCACTGCTGGACATAGGCTCAAGAGCGCGCCACCACACACGATCCTCTGCCTTCCTCATCCACCCACTTCCCTCTACCTTCTTAAGGTCGTCAGTCCAGCGGGTTGGAGGTCGTTCCACAAAGCGATTGCCGATACGCGGTCTCCACTCCAGAACACTGCCCCAGCAGCCATCGGTTCTGCGGCAGACGTGGCCTGCCCACTGCCAATTCAGCTGGCTAATTCGTTGAGCTATGTCAGTCACTTTGGTTCTCCGACGGATTTCCTCGTTATGGGTTTTGTCCCTCAGAGAGACACCCAACATAGCCCGCTCCATAGCACGCTGTGTAACTAATCATTTATTATTCGTGACATATTCAACCTTCAATTTTAATTAATATAAACCCACATTGAACCTCAGTGGGTTATCGTACCCACTTCGCTTTTGTTAACAGTGAGTAAGACAATAGTTTCAACAGATGAGCTTTGAACTTACGGCCTTCGCAGCCTTTTACCGTTGATGCTTATGAAAGTAAAAGCATTGAATAAATATGAGAAACTAGCTGATGGCCGCGACTTCGTCCGCGTGGAATTAGGTTTTTAAAAATCCCGTGGGAACTCTTTGATTTTCCGGGATAAAAAGTAGCCTATGCCACTCTCCAGGTCTTTATTTATACCTATGCAAAGAATCACTTCAATCCGTTGCACCGTTGCGAAGTGCATGAATACAAAATATTCGATTATGATTTCATACAACAACTTTCAAAGTTATTAGGGAAAAAATCAACCAGCTTTTGTTTATCCAAGCAACTAATTCCCAACGAAACGCTCCAACAACAAACCAATAAACTAACAAAGAAACACATTTATAATAAGGATACTAATTTAAATACCAAACATAGTTAGTATTAAATTGTAGAAGATACGGATTATTTGGAGAAAACACTAGTCCACAATATTTACCCAATGTAATGACAAAGGTCAGTCGATACTTAATAAAAAAAACCGGTCGAGTCGGACTCGCACACAAATGGTTCCGTACTGTCGTACAAGAAATAATACTTTTTAATCCCACACCTAGCCCCACCGTGCAGTCGTGATCTCCTGCAAGCTAATGACGGACAGCGCCATCTATGTGATTTAGTGAATATAGTTCCTGACCGCATTTTTTTAAATGATGTAACCACAAATTCGAGGTTTTCGGTTTTTTCCGTTACTTGTGCTATAAGACAATGCTACCTGCCAAATTTCATGATTCTAGGTCAACGAAAAGTACCCTATAGGTATTCCCTTTTGTTGACAGACACGACAGACAGACAGACAGACACGACAGACAGACAGATAGACACGACAGACAGACAGACAGACAACGATGTGATCCAATAAGGGTTCCTTTATTTCCTTTTGAGGTAACCATAAAAACAACTTCACATTACTTGTATGGAGAAAAGAAATCTGCCTAGAAATCGTAAAACATGCATATATGTCAAGATTGCAAACAATGCCACAAGTCACAAAACACGTGGTTATTTTCCACGTCCCTGTTCTGCGACCTCAAACAACTGGTCTATGTTTCGCTGCGGAAACCTGCTAAAATGCATTTGTCTCTCAATTACTAGCATTATCAAAGCCATGATTATATAAAAATTTTATTCTAGGTCAACGGGTAGTACCCTATAGGTTTCTTATCAGACACGACAAACAGACAACAAAGTGATCCTATAAGGGTTCCTCTGTTCTTTTTGAGGTACGGAACCCTAAAAACAATTTCACACTAAGTAGGTACTTATATTATATGGAGAGAAGAAATCTGCCTAGAAATCGTAAAATTTGCGTATGTTAAGAGTGCAAATAGTGCCACAAGTCACAAACACGTGGTTATTTTCCACGTCCCTGTTCTGTGACCTCACAACGACTGGTTTATGTAGAGTAGGCGACAGGGTGAGATGGCAATCGAGGTATGAGGCGGGGGGACGCCCCGCACACCCGCACGTCACCCGCGCTCGCCAGCACCGGGTTAGCACGGGGGCTGTACGGGTGTACGGGGCGTTCCCTCGCCGATTGCCATCTCAACCAGTCGCGGACTATAGGTATGTTTCGCTGCGAAAACCTGTCAAAACACATTTGCCTCTCAATTACTACCATTATCACAGCCTACTTTCCATGATTATATCAAACTTTTCATATGAGCGATTGTTTTGTTAATATTACCATCTTAGAGTGCATGTTCAATTACCACCAGGTGAGATCGCAGTCAAGGGCTAACTTGTATAGGAATAAAAAATAAAAAATGTTTCAAAAGAACATCAATGGGTTTATTTTCCTCGACATGATTAAAATGATCTAAATTCAAAATCATAATAAATAAACTGACGCGAATCGTGATGTCATTCAAAGCCCGCGTAAAATTGCGGCGTTTGTACAGATAAAATAGCAATGTTTTAAACATTATTTTTAAAAAATGTGAGGATTTCAACCAATACTTATATTTTATAATATGTTACAAAATGTAAAAAGTGATTAAAATTATTAAAAAATACATGCATATTCCCTATTCCGAGTATAAATTCCTAAATTATGTGCATCGTGATGTCCGCCACGGATCACCTTTTCGTTGATGAGTTTACGCCATTTAGACATGTCCTCGACATTGTGTCCTTGACAAGGACAACATGGTCGGGTGAATTAGATAATCATTTTAATGATTAGGATCGTTGTTATATTGTTATTAATAGCACTGCAAAAAAAATTTACGCTTCTGATTTAAATGAATAAAAATATTTTTATATTAATTATTACCTACGTCTTATATTTTTATAATTATCTCATTTAATTTTAAGTTTGATTCTACAAAAGTATTATATCGGTAGGTATTCCCAATATAATAATGATAACTTAGCAAATCGGTGCAATATTTCTTACTTTCTTCTTCTTCAAGACGTAAGAAGTATGTATATATTTTACTAGCGAGTTTCCGGTTAACCTTTTTGTAGCTGTCTACTCATTATTCTAAACCCAAACCATTTGAAAGCCTTGTATATAAATATACTTTTTGGTGTTCCGTACCCAAAGGGTGCCAACGGGAATCTATTACTAAGCCTGCGCTGTCCGTCCGTGCATTTGTCTGTCTGTCTGTCTGTCTGTCAGCGCGCTGTATCTCATGATCCGTAATAGAGTTGAAATTTTCTGTGTGTATTTCAGCTATAACAAAAAATAATAAGAAATCCAAAATAGCAGCCATGTAAATTTAAAAAAAAATATATTTCTTGTACGATATGGTAATACCGCCATCCTGAAAAAACAATTTAATGCTGCCTCTAGATCCTACAAAAATGCCATTGCCAGGGCAAAATTCAAGCATGTCGACAGAATTGTACAGAGACTAGTCGCAATGCCATCTGGTTCCCGCGCGTTCTGGTCGCTGGCAAAAGCCATTCAAGGCAACTTCTGTCGTTCCTCGTTTCCACCTTTGCGCAAACCGGATGATACACTGGCCCACACCGCCAAAGAGAAAGCCGAAATTCTAGGCACACTCTTTGCTGCCAATTCAACGCTTGATGACGGGGGGGAGAACACCGCCTACCATCCGCGGTGTCAAAGCTCGCTGCGTGACATACGCTTTACCCAAACAGCTGTGCGTAAGGCACTCCTCTCTCTCGACGTCAATAAAGCGAGTGGGCCGGACGGTATTCCTGCGGTTGTGCTCAAAACATGTGCTCCTGAGCTGACACCGGTCCTGACTCGTCTGTTCCGTCTGTCTTACTCCTCCGGCACAGTTCCATCTTCGTGGAAAACTGCCTTAGTTCACCCTATTCCGAAGAAAGGCAATCATTCGGACCCCTCAAATTATCGACCTATCGCGATTACCTCCCTCCTGTCCAAAGTCATGGAGCAAATCATAAACGCCCAGCTGCTGGGATTTCTTGAGGAGCACCAGCTGATCAGTGATCGTCAATACGGTTTTCGCCACGGCCGATCAGCTGGTGATCTTCTTATTTATCTCACGCACCGCTGGGCGGAAGCCATTGACAGCAAGGGAGAGGCCCTGGCGGTCAGTCTTGATATTGCAAAAGCCTTTGATAGGGTTTGGCATGGGGCACTTCTATCGAAACTACCATCTTACGGACTACCAGTGAAGCTGTGTAATTGGGTCGCCAGTTTCCTTGACGGTCGCAGCATCAAGGTCGCTGTCGACGGTCTCAGGGCTCGGTGCTATCGCCCACACTGTTCATCCTGCATATCAATGACATGTTGCATCACAACAACATCGCATGCGGATGACAGTACGGGTGATGCCCTGTACAAAGGACATACTCAGATTTCTCGCGCAGTGCTGGAGGAGTGTAGAGCCAAACTTGTGTCTGACATAGAAACCTGCTTAGGTAAAGTGTCAGAATGGGGCGCACAAAACCTAGTGCAATTTAACCCAACTAAAACACAGGTTTGCGCGTTTTCCGCCAAGAAGTCCCCTTTTACACTGCCTCTTCTCTTTCAGAGCACTCCCCTCACACCTTCCAACAGCATTGGGATCCTTGGAGTCCACATTTCGAGCGAGGTTTAATTCCGCGATCATTTGGAAAGCAAGGCCAAATTAGCCTCCAAAAAGCTTGGGGTGCTCAACAGAGCAAAGCGGTACTTCGCGCCCGAGCATAGGCTCCTACTCTATAAGGCGCAAGTCCGCCCTCACATGGAGTACAGCTCCCACCTTTGGACTGGAGCACCCCAGTACCAACTCCTTCCATTTGATCGGATCCAAAGGCGGGCTGTTCGACTTGTGGACGATCCCAAGCTAACCGGCTCGTTGGAAAGCCTGGAGCACCGCAGAGACGTTAGCTCTCTATGCGTGTTCTATCGCCTGTATAATGGGGAGTGCTCTGAAGAGCTTTTTGACCTCATTCCACCCTCTTTTTTCTACAACCGCACCGCGCGCCACCGTAAGGAATTTCACCCTCACCATCTGGGTGTCTGGTGCACTTCGACCGTCCGCTGCGCCAGATCCTTCTTTCCACGCACGTGCAAACTATGGAACCAACTCCCACCGGCGGTGTTCCCACTAGATTATAACATGGGGTTATTCAAGGGGCGGACCAACAAATTTCTAAAAGGCCGGCAACGCATCGGCGGCTCCTCTGGTGCTGCAAATGTTCATGGGCGGCGGTAATCACTTAACATCAGGTGACCCGCCTGCTCGCTTGCTCGCTATATCTATTAAAAAAAAAAAAAAAAAACGATGGTACGGAATTATTCGTGTGCGAGTCCAACTCGCGCTTGACCAGTTTTTCTTACTCATCACTACCCATATTATAAATGCAAAAGTGTGTCTATTTGTTGGTTTGTGCTACAATCACGTCGCAACGTAGCAACGGATCGACGTGATTTTTTGCATGGATATAGGTAGTTTAAGATCTGGAAAGTGCTACTTTTTATCCCAGAAAATCAAAGAGTTCCCACGGGATTTATAAAAACCTAAATCCACGCGGACGAAGTCGCTAGTATTTTATAAAGATCATGAGTCGGCGTCTAAGAAAATTATTTATTGCTCCAAGGTTTATTTACTTTCATCGTAAGCAGGAACTATTAGCCGGTAGTTGTTAACTATATCGCACTTGCAATCATTTAGTACCACAATAAGGGTCCCTAATGGCTGTACGCTGCTATTGCAGCGTGCACTAACTGTTATCAAATGTATGGACTGGTTTTCATTCTTATCAGCATTGGGTAACCAAGTAAGATTGCATGTTACAATTTCTTACTATGTGTTAGTAAATTTTCTTATCTTCATACGAGAGAGAAAGAAACATGTTACGTTGGACTGTAATTAGTAATTATCGTGGCAAAGGCAGGGACAAGCTTCCTAGTTCAAAAATGTCACTATAGGTTGGTCCCAACTATGAACAAGCATAACTTTTGGCCCGTTTGTTTTTATAATTCACTAGCGGTTAACCGATTGACGTGTGCTGCTACTACACTAAAAAAACCAGCCAAGTGCGAGTCAGACTCGCGCACTGAGGGTTCCGTATTACAATCGTATTTTATCGACATTTTGCATGATAAATCAAAAACTAATATACCTAAAAATAAATAAAAATCTGTTTTAGAATGTAAAAATACTTAAAAATACTCTGAAACCATCTTCTTGAATGTTAAAGGAATCATTTTAACGAAATTAAAGCAGACTACAATGAATTTGATCAAACTACTAAACCTAATTTACAGACATTTTTGTAAGACCATTACAAAAGCTTCTTCAATATTGTTAATTTTTTTAATCTCAGAAATATCAGAGATGTGCGTAAAACAATAACGTCTAATATTTTAATGACACGCTACTAAGTATTAGACAAACTCCCCTGTAGCTGTGCCTATAGTATATTTTTTGTAAGATAATGTGGCTAATTCCATTGTACACAATCTCTAAACTAAACTAAAATGTCACTCCTAAATCTATTGCTATCCCTTATGTAATGTTGCTTGCGGAAAAGGATGGCACTAGATTTAGGCTTGTTAGTTTAGTTTAGTTTAGAGATTGTGTACAAGAGAATCGGCCCCAATATATCAGATAAAATGTTCAAGTACAATGTCACATACCCGTGTTTATGTATTATTCACAAGTAATTTTGCAATCGATTCACGTACCTATATTTTGATAAATTTTTTTCTCGATTTCACCTTGAAAGCACGAGTATATTTATTTCAAGGTAAAATATTAAAATAATACGATAAGAGCTTCGAAAACAGTTTAACTCTTCGAAGTATAAGATTACATCGATGATTATTATGATAAATAATAATCGACTTTATATGACAGACATTTATGAATCCTATAATTTAAACTCGATAATTTAACAAATCTAAAAACATTACAAGTCGAAGGATTAGGATAATACTCTTAACTGACCGACATTAATCAAAGCATAGTTTAAATATATCAATCATGACTCATGGCAGTAACATCAGAATTCATAGGCAAGAGAATTCTTTAGAGAACGATTTAGACGACCTGTGTCATACACAACCTTAATGCATTGCACATCGTCCTCTAAAGCAGGGTACTCACCCAGCCGTGTAGCATATATTGTAACGTATCTGTTACTGTATCAAGTTAGGTACTGTATGTAGGCGCCCGCCCGCTTGCGCGTGGAGCGCAGTAAGTACGCAGTGACCCGCCGAGTGGCGGTATCACTGCGAACACAAAGGCGGCTCGCAGTGTGCGCGTGGACGGCAACACGTAGCTCGTAGTTGGATACGCGGTGACCGTGGACGAGCCGTACCCACTTGCAGGTTAATACAGTATCAGATACGCTACATGCAACACGGCTAGTGAGTACCCTGCTTTATGAAGCCCCAATCTTGGCTATGAATTCCAGTGTTAATTTGTACAGAGATTGCTAAAGTGCTGTTGTGGTAAAAAAATTAGAGCAATAGTTCAAGTAAACAAAGAGGCAGTAATTCAACACTTGACTGAACTAGAAGAATTTACAATGTAAAATACACAATATAAAGTTTTCTCAAAGAAAGAAAGAACCGTTGATTTCGATCACCTCATTGAGCGATTCATAGCTAAAAACTAAATTACTGCATTAAACTTAACAAACAAAGAAAGAACAGAATTTTTGAACTAATCGATTTCGTTACCAGATTGTTTTGTCAATTATGCAAATGATGAGGTCTAGGTTGGAGCGCATTTGCCTAGAAGATGCCTATTCACACTCTTGCCATGAACGTTTTTTATACCTAGGTACTTAATTTAACTAATCACACTAATCACTAATTTTAGAAATAATTTGGAACACTATTTTATCTATTGAACACCACGGACCTAAAAATACAGTATGGCACTTTTCTAAACATTTTCTCGTGTCTACAATCTACATAGTTAACTTAAATTGGATAGACTTCTTCAACTCTCTACAGCAATTTGCGTAAGTTACTTGTACCCAAAACATTCATGCAATAGCAAATAATTATGAAACACGATAGGCACTTATTCTTTAATACCAACGGGTAAGGTAAGTCAGCCTTTCTTAACGCAAACTAGCGACTCGCCCTAGCTTCGCACGGATGCAACGTAGGTATCTAATAATGTGTTGTTAGTGTGGTTATTTTATATTTCAAAAGAATAACACAGCATTTTCGATGAAAGCTCTCAGTCGGCTTGATTTCTCCCGATATTTTAAAAAATTATGATCATATTTCAACAAATTAACACAAAACAATACGTATAAACCTTCCTTTTGAATCACTTTATCTATTGATGAAAACCGCATTAAAATCAGTTGCGTAGTTCAAAAAATCTAAGCGTACAGAGGGACAGACGACGGGAAGCGACTTTGTTTTCTACTATGTAGAGATTTCTTTTAAGTCATAGGAAATCTTTCTGCATGGATAAGTACATAAACGAGTGGAAGAGAAACGTAAGCAGTTCCTATATAAGTATTTACATAAACACAGGCACAACATTAGGTATTAGAAGAGCACGAGTCGGCGCCGATGTGAGGTATAATGCGATTTTGATTGGCGCCGCTCAAACACTTTCACTTGCGTTCAGTGTTCATGACTTCATGTCAAAGATATCTGCATATTATAATAGTGACAGATAGGACGCTAAAGAATCAAAATATCACAATCGACCCAGAAAGCGTTGGGTATGTACTTAGAATAGACTTGATAGCCCGTTAATAGGCTAGTTGACACTTTTTTAAAGTTGGTCTTAAATGGTTGATATTTGTCCTATTAGATCAAAAAAATTAACACTATATTTTTTTGCGCCCTAAAAACCGTAAAAATTTAATTTAAAAATATATTTTTCTTAGACAGGTGAAAACACTGTCGGCCATGTTTGGCCGATAGATAATCTGTGCTCTGACGTCATGCATTTGTAAACAACAGCATAACTTCCCAAAGTTTAATAAACATGACTTCTATACTAGTTTACATGGAAAATATAGTAATTATCGTTCTTGTATCATCCTAGAATGTAAAAACGCATCGATAAAGACCACAGGAAAGTTGTGGATTAGAGTGCCCAGTGAAATAAATATACGTAACACGATCCTATATGACTAACGACTGCAACCCAAATTTATTTTTGCAAAGATCACTTCGTTGTAAGTCTTACTTAATAACTTATTCAATTTATAAAGAGAAAACGATAATTTTTTACGTTTACTATGAGTTTTTAGAAATATATAAAAACTAGCTTATGCTCGTGACTTCGCCCGCGTGGACTTCATAAATTTCAAACCCCCGTTTAACCCACTCAGGAGTGGAATTTCAAAAAATCCTTTCCTAGTGGATACCTTCTCTTTACCTACAAAGAACACACCCACCAAATTTCATGTATCTAGGACCAGCTGTTTAGATGTTTAGGCTCTGCGTTGATATATAAGTTAGTCAGGACTTTAAATTTTATATATATGGATACTACGTTAGTCCCCGCGTGATATAGGGATGACATTTCTTTGTTTACATATTTAATGACGTCACATTATGGCTGACAGCGTTTTCTGCGTTTCAAATAAAAATAAAAACTGTATTTTTTTAAATTGGATTTATATATCCATCCTGCGTTTTTAATAATTGTTATTAATATATTTCGTTGTCTTAAGCAAAATACTATAATAAATAATCATTTATTGGACGAAATTAGATATGAGTCAAGTAGCCTATTCGAGTATGCTATTGAACAAGTATTTAAAACAAACACTATGTTCAAGTCAAAATCGTACATTATATACGTATTATGCATGCTCGTCTATCGTGTTGCGCTGATGCTCCAGAGTCAAAACGCGCTCCGATTGGTCGATCTACTTTTATTTATTTCAAAATTAAAAGGTTCTACATGATAAATTGGTTTGATAGACGCCTTGCTTGAACACTGCGAATTCCTCAATCAGTTAATTAGGGTCTAAACACTAAGAACAGGATCATCACGCCACATTACATTGTGACATAACAATGCTCAGTACATTTTCAGCTTGAGGCTGAAGAAGATGAAGGGAAACAAATGCTGTAAATCGAGAAAAAGAGTCTTAATTAAATGGAAAAGCCATCTTTCAATGCCAATTTGCAGCTAGAATAAAACGCTGGAAAGGTTTGAAACTGCAGCAAGAGATAAAATATTGGTATAAACAAAAATCACATTAGCCGTTCTAACTTTAAGTGAATCTCTAAGCTGAATACCTTTGCCACGGTCCTACCTTCTTCGACAGCGGATTTGTTGAGCGTATCACAATAAATGGGATTGAGAAAATCTATCAGAATGGCATTTGTCATTTGTTTCTAGATGCTTTTCTCAAGGGGCTCTAAATAATTCCGTGCAAAATTATGACTAGTTGACTAACAATTTTGCGAATTAAATGAAATGTGCATTAGGTACTTTCTGCCGCGTACTGTAGGTTTATTAAAATTTGCTATAGGTACCCCTTCCAGTTTTCATTTTAAACTGCATTATCACTTACAATCGATGATACCATCGTGAGATCGCAATCAAGGGCTAACAAAAGAAAATTACTCTGCTGAGTAATAAAACAAACAACAAACAGTAAAGAAAATGGCGCAAAGAGAAATGAGTATGGATCTTAAGTTAGAACTTATCCAAGTCCCTCAAGAAATAAGCAATAAAGGTCACAGGAAATTGTAGTGGTCTCGTCATAGAAATCAATAGAATCTAATGGATGTTTAGTGTATCCTTGAAGTGTCTTTCTCACTACCGGCGACGGGGAGGCGTGTAAATAAGATTTTTTTTATCTCATGAAGAAATTGTATCTTAGAGTCAGACCACACTAGCAACTTTCAGTAGCGTTCATGTATCTACTCATAGTGTCGAATGGGAGTTGAAGTAAAATGCATTTTTTTAGGGTTCCGTACCTCAAAAGGAAAAATGGAACCCTTATAGGATCACTTTGTTGTCTGTCTGTCTGTCTGTCTGTCTGTCAAGAAACCTACAGGGTACTTCCCGTTGACCTAGAACCGTGAAATTTGGCAGGTAGGTAGATCTTATAGCTGACATTTGGGGAAAAATCTGAAAATCGTGAATTTGTGGTTACACCACACAAAAAAAATTGGTCATGAACTAAAAATTAGTATTTTCAATTTCCGAAATAAGATAACTATATCAAGTGGCGTATCATATGAAAGGTCTTCAACTGTACATTCTAAAGCAGATTTTTATTTATTTTTATGTATTACAGTTTTTGAATAATCCTGCAAATGTCGAAAAAATACGACTGTAGTACGGAACCCTCATTGCGCGAGCCTGACTCGCACTTGGCCGGTTTTTTTAAATAATATTAGCCATGGCCCTTGACTAACATTCCTCTTATTCCCCTCCAATTAAGCGTAAAGCATGTGCTAGGAGTAGATACGACAATAGTGCAACGGCTGGGGTTTGAACCGGTGACCTTTCGGATTTCAGTTCGCACCTTTAACCGTTGAGCTACTGAGGCTATTGAATGAAATGAAATTAATTAATGAAATGAAGTTTACACTATTCTGACGCAGAAAAAACTCATTACCACCTTTCTGTTTTATCAAACTCCTAAAAATAAACAACAATATGGACAATGCATCAATCAGGCTAGATTCTTTAAAATTTCCACTGGTTAGGGAATTAAGTGAATTTACATTTTCAGCGAGCGAAACCGTGGGCAGTCGCTGGTAGTATAATGTTTTATACTATGTACTTTAATAGATTCCAGGCTATTATTTTATTGAGTTTAACAAAACACAAACGCAAAATGTAATGAATAATATGTTTTACTAAAAAAAATCGCACTACAAGAACAGTATGTAGATTGTGCGTTTCAAACATTACATCAATACTTGTTACACAATCACTATTGCCTGGTTGCTATATTACATCGATTGATATCAGTATTCATTCAGTTACACTGATTACGTAGTGTATATCTGTAGTTCCTTGAAATGATTTTTATCACATCCAATAGGAATTCAAATATATTCAATTTTATAGTTTCTAATTTGAACTACATACTTACTCGTACCTAATTGAAAACGATTAAATTATTAAGACGCTTTTGATATTCGTTTACTCGTCGTAACGTCGTGGTTCGTTTCGTCGAGATGTAAATTCTTGACGAAAACGAACTCTATGTGATACGGCTTTTAGGTCTAAGTAGTGGTTGTATACGGCACGAGCGAGCTTTACGACGCTATAAATAACCGCGTGTCGATCCTACAAGATCGTAATATTACGAGCTATCCCAGTCGCCGGTACCTATTTGTAGCCATTTGCCTATAAATACGAAGATTCAGTAACAAGCAAAGTTTATTTATTTATTTGCCTCACTTTTTAGATACATTTGTGACTTGTGATACTCTCACTGCTGCTGCTTGACGTAGAGACGTAAAACCTCAAAGAAAACGAATTCCATGTGATACGGCTCTAAGTTCTAAGTAGTGGTTGTATACGGCACGAGCGAGCTTTACGACGCTATAAATAACCGCGTGTCGATCCTACAAGATCGTAATATTACGAGCTATCCCAGTCGCCGGTACCTATTTGTAGCCATTTGCCTATAAATACGAAGATTCAATAACAAGCAAAGTTTATTTATTTATTTGCCTCACTTTTTAGATACATTTGTGACTTGTGATACTCTCACTGCCGCTGCTTGACGTAGAGACGTAAAACCTCAAAGAAAACGAATTCCATGTGATACGGCTCTAAGTTCTAAGTAGTGGTTGTATACGGCACGAGCGAGCTTTACGACGCTATAAATAACCGCGTGTCGATCCTACAAGATCGTAATATTACGAGCTATCCCAGTCGCCGGTACCTATTTGTAGCCATTTGCCTATAAATACGAAGATTCAGTAACAAGCAAAGTTTATTTATTTATTTGCCTCACTTTTTAGATACATTTGTGACTTGTGATACTCTCACTGCTGCTGCTTGACGTAAAGACGTAAAACCTCAAAGAAAACGAATTCCATGTGATACGGCTCTAAGTTCTAAGTAGTGGTTGTATACGGCACGAGCGAGCTTAACGACGCTATAAACAACCGCGTGTCGATCCTACAAGATCGTAATATTACGAGCTATCCCAGTCGCCGGTACCTATTTGTAGCCATTTGCCTATAAATACGAAGATTCAGTAACAAGCAAAGTTTATTTATTTATTTGCCTCACTTTTTAGATACATTTGTGACTTGTGATACTCTCACTGCCGCTGCTTGACGTAGAGACGTAAAACCTCAAAGAAAACGAATTCCATGTGATACGGCTCTAAGTTCTAAGTAGTGGTTGTATACGGCACGAGCGAGCTTTACGACGCTATAAACAACCGCGTGTCGAGCCTCCGAGATCGCAATATTAAGAGCTATCCAGGCTCCGGTATGTACCTATTTGTAGCCATTTGCCCATAAATACGAAGATGCCTGTCCAATACCATCATCGATCGTTGTGTCGTTAGTTGAAAACTATCAAGTACCTACTGCTACTCTGAAAGTAATAATGTACCAGATTATTATTTCAAGCAATAGCAAGCAATACAAATAATTGATTACGTGTCAATAGGCTACTTGACTCATATCTAATTTCGTCCAATAAATGATTATTTATATAGTATTTTGCTTAAAACAACGAAATATATCAATAACAATTATTAAAAACGCAGGATGGATATATAAATCCAATTTAAAAAAATACAATTTTTATTTTTATTTGAAACGCAGAAAACGCTGTCAGCCATGATGTGACGTCATTAAATATGTAAACAAAGAAATGTCATTCCTATGTCACGCGGGGACTAACGTAGTATCCATATATATAAAATTTAGAGTCCTGACTAACTTATATATCAACGCACAGCCTAAACATCTAAACAGCTGGGCCTAGATACATGAAATTTGGTGAGTGTGTTCTTTGTAGGTAAAGAGAAGGTATCCACTAGGAAAGGATTTTTTGAAATTCCACCTCTGAGTGGGTTAAATGGAGGTTTGAAATTTATGAAGTCCACGCGGGCGAAGTCACGAGCATAAGCTAGTTTTTATATATTTCTAAAAACTCATAGTAAACGTAAAAAAATATCGTTTTCTCTTTATAAATTGAATAAGTTATTAAGTAAGACTTACAACAAAGTGATCTTTGCAAAAATAAATTTGGGTTGAAGTCGTTAGTCATATAGGATCCCTTTAAGCAAGTCTTTGCGTGTTACGTATATTTATTTCACTGGGCACTCTAATCCACAACTTTCCTGTGGTCTTTATCGATGCGTTTTTTACATTCTCGGATGATGCAATAACGATAATTACTATATTTTTCATGTAAATTAGTATAGAAGTCATGTTTATTAAACTTTGGTAGGTTATGCTCAGTATATATAATGTACTCTGTGGTTATGCTGTTGTTTACAAATGCATGACGTCAGAGCACAGATAATCTATCGGCCAAACATGGCCGACAGTGTTTTCACCTGTCTAAGAAAAATATTTTTTTAAATTAAAGTTTTACGGTTTTTAGGGCGCAAAAAAATATAGTGTTAATTTTTTTGATATAATAGGACAAATATTAACCATTTAAGACCAACTTAAAAAAATTGTCAAGTAGCCTATTATTGTGTGTCTTCAACTAGCAATACTAGCAGAAGTTAGCTCTGGCAAATCACTAGCAAGGTACTTGCACTGCACTGGATAAAGAGTCGCAGAAAGTTTTTTACATATTTTAACGTTGGAAAGTAACTTCTGCAATTTGACTTCTGCAAGTTGTATTACAAGTGGTCACTTGGCAAAATAATATGAATATATACAACGAATACGCTCGGTTACAGATTCTCGCAAAAATATCCGTCGCTATGCCAAATATTATAACGAAAGTGATTTTTATTTGAGAAATTTTCGCGGTTACGGAGATTATCTTTTTCAATCTTGAGTTTTCGAGACGAGTCACGAATTCGAGTTTATTGTAATGTCAGATAAAAAGTTAAAGTAAACGTAAATAGAATAAAGTCACAAACGATTTTCTCTCTTTGTGAGTTTCGTTGTCGTGATGGCAAAATAATTCAGTTGACCTGAATTGGAAACAATAGTACCCAGGATCACAAGATTAAGATAATTTTTTTTTAAATCGTCACCAAGGATACTACAGGAACGAAGGTATGTACCGATCATCACTACCCATATTATGAATGCGAAAGTGTGTTTGTTTGTTGGTTAGTCCTTCAATCATACCGCAACGAAGAAACGGATTGACCTGATTTTTTACATGAATATTGTTGAAGACCTGGAGAGTGATACAGGCTTTTCCCGGAAAATGAAAGAATTCCCTCGAAATTTTTGAAAATCTAAATCGACGCGGATGAAGTCGCGGGCATCAGCTAGTATACCATATACGGGGGACCGGTTGCAAGACTTGGCAGATTCCAAAATTACCAGCCAATTTTAGCGAGAACAGCAGGTAAGTCAGCAGTATTTCTTAAAAAAAGAGTATCATATCCATACTGTCTGTCTATACTAATATTATAAATGCGAAAGTGTGTCTGTCTGTCTCTCTGTCTGTCTGTCTGTCTGTCTGTCTGCTAGCCTTTCACGGCCCATCCGTTCAACCGATTTTGACAAAATTTGGTACAGCGATAGATTGCATCACTGGGAAGGACATAGGCTACTTTTTATCCCGAAAAATCAAAGAGTTCCCACGGGATTTTTGAAAACCTAAATCCATGCGAACGAAGTCGCGGGCATCATCTAGTAGTTAATATTGCAATTACAGAGAACTGTCTGTCAATAAGTTTGGTACGTGAAAAATTGCTAAGGCTTTCAGTAGCCACAAGTATCAGTGGCGTGCACAGTGTTTGAAGCCAGGGTAAGCATTAGTTAGGTAGGAATGTGTTTACTGACAGGTCATAATGAAAAATATGCATTACAACTAGGGTAAGCAGTGCATTTATGCCTCTATGACCTGCACGCCACTGACAAGTATGTATATATGCTATCATAGACAATAGTGATTATAGGCTACAGGTTTAGCCTATACATAAAAGCAAACATTTGGTAGAGAACAAGTAGAAATGCAAAAATGGTTAGTATAAGTCCCGCAAATTGCTAAAACGCGTGGCCGCCTTTTTAGTGACGTCAGCACTAGACTGAAGTTTCGAGCCGATGGTATATTTTTACTTAAATATACGTCAAATGACTTCAAAATTACGTCATTTCGATGTTAATGAGACCAGGTTCCAGCGCAATAGCAATTTGCGGGACTTATACTGAAGATGTAGACTAGCTGTCAAATTCGTCAACTATTAATTGAGAAAGCTGAAGATAGAAACCCGAAAGCTTTTTTTTATGACATCGGATATAAAAATATAGAGATAACAGATACATTTTTAATTCGACGTACCTACATATTTGTAAAATGTCTTGTCACTTTTAGGCAGTGGTCCGACCGCCGACGATGAACAAAAAACGAGTAGAACTAGAAACTTAAACGAGTTGGCGATCAGCGGGAAGCGAGTGTGTTAGTTTCGATAGTTTTGTCGCCGGCCTATAAGCGAGTGTGCAAAGCGAGTAATATTTAATTTCTTAAAACGCACATAAATCCGAAAGTAAGAGGTGCGTTCCCGGGATCGAATCTCCGACCTCCCGAATAGGAGGTGGACGTTGTAACCACTAGGCTATCACGGCTAGTTATCAGCGTTGTATATAAATATACAAAAAAAACATAACCTGTGATCTGTTTATACAGTAGCACAACATTAATGATATGTTGATTGACACGCGCTGATCTGAGCAGCTTTGGATGACTTTCAAATCGTAAAGATTAGAATTTGGGTAACAGGTACGTTTCACCGCGATGCGTTACCAGAAAGTTTTCTCTTTGATCAGGGGGCACGGCAGTGCCCCCGCCAAGACGAGCCAAACTAAAGGACGGGGCACTACGTACCTTTTCTCGAAGCGGTTCGTCGTATTTTCGAGCAGTCATAGCTTCGGTCTGGATGACGCTAGAAAGCTGAAATTTTCAGAATAAGGTGTCCTCAGCAAACTTATTAAAAATACTAAGTATCATTTAACTTTTACTAAAAGAGTTACCGTAAAGCCGTAATAGCTCAGTGGTTAGAACGTCCGCCTCCAATTCAGGGGGTTGGGGGTTTTAAAGTGAATTGGCTAAATAATCAAGTTTTAAATCGGCTCCTCTGGGCGTTTTTCATTATTGAGAGTTATTAACATTAAATTATCGAATACATATTATAATTATTATTTATTAATATACATACTAACTTTAAGAGTTAAGTCAACATAATTACAATGTCAACAGAGTTTTTATAAAGAAAATACTCTGTAACTTTATGAAAGAAATACTTAAGTAAAAGTGACCTTTAGACTTAGGACAGAACGTCCGTCCGCCCTTCGAAAGCCCAGTAAACGTTAACGTTCAAACGGATTATCCCTTTCTAACTAAACAGAATACTGAAAGGATATTCAGTTAACAAGTCGATTCACGTAACAGACAATAGCGGATTATTTCCATTCATCGAATCCCAGAGTTTTTCGAGAGGCTGTTACGGTTTCATTCTTAATGAGCGGTAAAACTATATTATTTTTACCGATAACAATAGGTACAGTACGCGGCAGAAAATAATGTACATCGACCTTTAGAAGGAGATAGCGGTTTTGTAGAGCATTGTCCATGTCGTTGGGACCGACAAAACGCCATATGAGTGACACGCACAACTCTCTACAAAGCCGAAATGTCATTCTAAAGGCCGATGTACATTATTTTCTGCCGCGTACTGTAAGATACTTACAGCCGGTTCACATTCGCATAGGCATCAACATATTCAAAGACGTGCAAATAAGTGCTTCTATAAACAATGTAAATAGAAGCACTATTATTATGTACTAGCTTATGCCCGCGACTTCGTCTGCGTGGACTACACAAATTTCAAACCCCTATTTCACCCCCTTAGGGGTTGAATTTCCAAAAATCCTTTCTTAGCGGATGCCTACGTCATAATAGCTATCTGCATGCCAAATTTCAGCCCAATCCGTCCAGTAGTTTCAGCTGTGCGTTGATAGATCAGTCAGTCAGTCAGTCAGTCACCTTTTCTTTTTATATATACAGATTAAGAAGTAGACGGAATGACACACTTTTTGAACCTTCGTGGTTTTTTGCTGTGTCTAAATTGGATTTGTTAAACATTCTTTATGTTGGTAATAAAAAAAAACGTAACTTTATCTTTCGCCAAACGAAACCGTGTAATCACAAAGTGCAAATTCCAGCAAGGGTCAAAACAAAGAGATAAAATTAAAACTGTATGAACAAACAATGACACCGCTGGAAGGGATACATCGCCGACCTCCAGACTGCGTCCCGTCGGGGCAAGGTCGTCCCGCCCTTGCATCTACCGTCCGCCCTTCGTAGTTAGGCTGGCCTCGCACCAAGCTACTATCGTTTACGCACAATCGCTTGAACAGTCGTTGAAGCGATCAACCATTGAACTAAATTAGTCACTGTAGGCAGAGTGAACTAGAGTGAGTAAACTCTCGGTTTGTTCCGAAATCGACATCTGTCAAATAATAGCTAGGGGATAGGCTAGGGGTGATGTGAAATCAAAGATACCTGGCCTTTTAATAGCCTACTTATAGTCCGCGGCAGGTCGAAATGGCAATCGGGGTATGAGGCGCTCCCCCGCACCAGGTAAGCGCGGGGGCTGTGCGGGTGTGCGTGGCGTTCCCTCCCCGATTGCCATTTCAAGCTTCTGCGTTCTATACATTTGCGCCAGCCAGTGTAGATTTAGCCTCGACGTTTTGTTACAAGGATAGACACACA
This sequence comes from Maniola hyperantus, assembly GCF_902806685.2. Taxonomy (NCBI): domain Eukaryota; kingdom Metazoa; phylum Arthropoda; class Insecta; order Lepidoptera; family Nymphalidae; genus Maniola; species Maniola hyperantus. Next base: position 12,578,519 of record NC_048545.1, on the reverse strand, counting down.
TATTCTAACAAATTTTATATAAGGCTAGCTTATTCCCGCGTTATGCTACTTCGTTCGCATGGACTATACTAATTTCAAACTCCTATTTTATCCCCTTAGGAGTTGAATTTTCAAAAATCGTTTCTTAGCGGATGTCTTACCCGTTTAGTAATTTGATCTGTGCGTTGATAGATCAGTCAGTCTGTGCTTTTATATGTATATTTAGACACGACTGCATTTTTAATGTTCCTTAGCGGTACAGTAACAAATTGCTCAGGCAATAGAAGTCAATGTGCGTCTAGCCTTAGGGTAAAGCCGATTACCGCGATATAACCCGAAGCACGCAATGTCACGATCATGTTTGATCATATTGCAAGGCAGAAACCTAATAAAGTATATTCGCAGCAATCGAAGCAAATGTCGCAAAAAAGTCCTCGCCAAACCGAAGCGTATTTTTTATTTACGTTTCTACATTTGCTTTTAGTAATACAGTTCAATGCTTTTAAATCATTCTGTCACAAGAATTTGTTCAATCTACTCGGTCTTAAACAAAAAAATGCTGAACGAATAACACGAACTTCTAGAAAGGAATATTTTAATTTTTAATATGACATTGGTTTTTTTTTATTGACTTTGTCTGGCCGCCCTGAAAAAAAACGTTCTATTTTATTATACTTGGTAGGATCATAAAATACTACCAATTTTTCTAAACAATAGTAGAACTTCGTTAAACATAGAGAATTTTCTTTTCTTCATTACCTATTTCGTTTTATGTAGTAACTAGCGACCCGCCCCGGCTTCGCAATTGTAGCTAATAACAATTTTCCTAAGGATCTTTAATTTTTTTGAAATAAAAGATAGCCCTTGTCACTCAGGAATAATGTAGCATTCTACTGGTAAAAGCATTGTCAAAATCGGTTAATTAGTTCCAAAGATTACCCCCTAAAAACAAACTTTACCTCTTTATAATATTAATATAGATTCGAGTAAGTATAAAGATGAGTAAGTTATACAAAATTCAAGTCTTCCGAAGCGGTTATTACGAAACAATTTAATCGTTTACTCGTGTGACAAAAAGTCGCACGCGCATTTCCATTCCTTTTTAGGACCCATGCCGAGTTTCGTTAATTTGAATTTAAATGCGCTTATTAAAATGTGACCTCACTTGCGAATAAAAATCGGTCACGTGCGAGTCGGACTCGCACACAAAGGGTTCCGTAGTCCGCACAATAGTACAAGAAATAAACCTTTTTAATTTTCATGGCGGGCATTTTACATTACACATTCTGTAAAAATTTCAACTCTACCCATTACATGTTCACGAGATACAGCGCGCTGACAGACAGACGGACGAACAGGCAGCGGAGGCTTAGTAATAGATTCCCGTTGGCACCCTTCGGGTATGGAACCCTAGAAAAGCTTAACAAGCAAGATTTCTTTTTCTGCGGTTGTATTCAGCGATCGTGATGCGGTTACAAACTTTAGCCTCATTAAAGCCATCTTCTTCTTCTTATTTTGCTTTATGGATTAAAACCTTTATCGGTAAAGAAAAGTTTGAATTAACGACTTTTTCTATATGACTTTTTTTAATTTATGGACTATAGCGCTTGGCTGCATTCAGACTTGCTGGCAAGTGATGATACAGCTTAAAATATTACGTGCTTGCCTAGATGATGACTATTCACTCTTGATTTGAAGACTACCAATAATTTTGGAGTTACTGCATAGCTCACTTCGGAATAAGACAGTCGTATCACGGTTCAATCATGTCATCGAATAATAAAATGTTATCGATTGAATCATCGAATAATAGAATCAACACGTGTAAACATTGGAAACCAGTAAATTATGGTAAAAACGGTTGAATTAAGCCGTTCCATGCATAGAGAATTTCAGCTAAGCCTTTCCTATATCCAGCCAATATTCATATAGGAGAATGTCATGTATCTATCTCTAAATGATTCGGTAGAAAAAAATCAAGTCACGATGCAATCAAGAAAAGCACAGAGAAATATTTTGGCTCTCAATCGCTCTCTAACCAAGAACATAGAAAATATATCTTTACCTGGCTATTTTTGGAATAAGAGAGTTGTATCAAGATTCAATCGTGTCATCGAATACCTAATAAAATGTTATCGATTGAATCATCGAACAACAAAATCAACACATCACCGACAAACAATACGAGAAACGGATAACATTTCGCAACGGCGTACGCTCTTGCGCAAATCGCGCGTGACGTCACTCGGTCGGCTCGGTTCCGCCTTCACTTTCGCGTACACTTTCACCGATCGGACTACCGATGTAGCCAGGGAGTTGGTGGCAACTGGTAAATACGCGAATAAATTTTATTAGCACCTTCATGAGATTGATAGACCCGGTGCTAGTGATTAAGACGTCGCGCTCGGCCGCATTTTAGGGGAGAGAGAGAGGTTCAATTTCGGAGTTATGTGCATTTTAATTTTTTTTAATGACTAATATTTCCCCTACTACTCTAACAAGCGTAAAGCTTGTGCTAGGAGTAGGTACGACGATAGTGTTGAACGTTGCAAAGTTTGAACCGGTCAAACTTTTCGGATTTCAGTCTGCTCCTTTAGGCTTTAAATCCATACTAATAATATATGAAAGTGAGTCTGTCTGTCTGTCAGCTTTTCACGGCCCAACAATTTCACCGATTTTGATGAAATTTGGTACAGAGTTAGCTTACATCTCGAGGAAAGACATAGGCATACTTTTTAACCCGTAAAAGCAAAGAGTTCCCACGAAACTTTTAAAAAACCAAAATCCATGCGTACGAAGTCGCGGGCATCACCTAGTATTAAATATTACTTGCTTTAACGGTGAAGGAAAACCTCATGAGGGATTTAATCAATTCTCCATACCTAATGTTTGTGAAGTCTGCCAATCCGCACTCGGCTAGCGTAGTAGACTATGGCTATGAAAACCTTTCTCACTTTAAGAGGAGACCCGTTCTCTGGAGTAAGCCGGTATGGGTTACTCATGATGATGATGATGATGAAGTAATTTATTGACTTTAACTTCTGGCACACGAACTACAGATAAAGTTTCTACCATCAGCTCCCTAACTATACTGATGCCGCCGCGGCGATGGCATTGTCATTCGAATCGATGACCAGTCAAAATCGAGCCAATAATTTATTCAACGCGTTTGTAGGTCGGACGTGCGATCTAATACTGATTACACGGCATGAATTTTAACGCATTAAAAGGCAAAAAACTCTGCTGGTTCTGGTTCTTTCTCTTTTCGAATCAACTTTAATCAGATTCATTACAAATCTCGAAACTTGAAACTGCGCAGTACTCGTTTTTGAGGTATCATTGTGGTATAGCACGAGAAAACTTGTAACAAAACGTAGAGGCTTCACCTACACTGGCAGGCGTCAAATGTTGCCTACATTTGACGCTAGGTAGTCTATGAAACGACTAGGTAGGTAGGATCAAAACCGAGTTTCCTTACTCTTCACCCTGCCTATAGTCTGATACGCACTGTTGAGTGTCGGCTAGTCGCCGGCGACCAGTCAACAGTGCGTAAAAGCAGCGGCGACTTGCGGGTCACCGAGGCGCCCCGGGCCACCGGCGACCACAATCGTACCTATAATACGTGTGAGGTCGAGATTTCAATCGGGGTGTGAGGCGGGAGGACGCCCCGCACGACACCCGCGCTCGCCCGCACCGGATTAGCGCGGGGGCTGTGCGGGTGTGCGGGGCGTTTCCACCTCAATTGCCATTTATCGCGTAGGTACTATACACGCAAGTGCAGTATGTGACGGTCACCAGCGACGCAGTGCGTAATAAGAGAAGCAAGCATCCCTATAGAACAAGGCCCTCGCTCCTAACACGGGAGTCTTAGAAACTAGTTCTATAGCCTATTCTATCCCAGGGCAGTGAATTTCCAGTTTCCACTGCCCACTCCGATCGTGGCTAGATAATACGAATAGCCCTACCGGAAAAGCAGTTCCGCAAAGCAATTTAGCGATCCGGTACGATGACGCGTCAAAACTGAGTATGGGTTTAATAAAAATTGCCATATCACTTCTGCATTTGCGCAAGCAATTTGCTTCCATCTTACGACTGAATCATTATTTTAACATTAGCTAAAATTGCAGTCTAGTCCAGTGGGTTTGGCCGTGGCTAGCTACTACCCAACCTTCAAAGACGTGCCGCCAAGGAAGCATTAGTATGAACTGCGTATTCGCAAGCACAGCGTAAGGCCTGGACTAACGAGTTAAAGGTCCAAACGTACTTACACTGCGCTGCGCGACGCGACCCGACACAGTAGCGCCTTGCTTCATAATTTATATCAACTCATATGCGGCGCCACGTCACGCAGCGTCGCTCAAGTGCGCTTTACTCCATACAAACTAATATAAACTATATTAGACAATTCTAACCCATTCTAAGACCATGAAGACGAGGACCATGTGTGCAAAAATCCAAGCAAAAAGTTAAGGTGAAGTCGCGGATTTCTCCTAGGTCACTGCTTGAATGAAACGGTTCCAAAACTCATACAACGGAAGCACACTGGACAATAATCGGTTAACTAGGCTCCAGTGCATTCAGAGTCGAGCAGTATTGTACGCTCGTTACGTTGCGGTCACAGTTTCAATTGAAAAGCGACTTCCCATTGAAGAACAATACCCCCTTTCAATATCGCCAACAAAAATATAACTAAATCCAACTTAACCTTGTAAGGAGTAGGCGAAGAGATGACGTTCAAAATATCCTATTAATATTACAAATGCAAGTGGTGTTTGTCCTTCAATCACACCGCAAATAAGCAACGCGTTGCTCAATCAAAAATCGTGATTTTTGGCCTAGATGTCGTTAAAGACTTGGAGAAAACATAAAACGTGCTCTATTATTCCGTAAAATCCAAGATTTTAAAAACTAAATGCACACAGGCGTCATCTAGTGTGTTATAGTATTTCAACCAATAGGTAGAAGTGTAATGTTGTAAATTGGTATTTTGACACATATGTATCAAAGGATAATGTTGTAATTTTTTTTGAAAATTAGCTAAAGACTGCTTGTATTATTATAACATGAGGTTTCCCCTTGCAGAGTTGCGAAAATATACGACAGAGACAATGCTCTACAAATCTGTTATCTCCTTCTAAAGATCGATGTACATTACTTTCTGCCGCGTACTGTACTTATCTTGCTTCGTTTTCTTACGTTTCATTTGTAGTGATACTAAACATTTAAGATGCTCTTAATAGTAATCTTTCAGTAACTATTCGCCCGTTACTGAGATTAGATCTAAGTCTAAACTGACCTTTTTTTTTCGTGAGGAAAATCCATCATGGATACCACCGGCCACCAGGGTGCACAGTGGTTGTCGGACTCCTACCGACTAAAAACCTCACGAAGTTCCACCCCACCGCTAACGACGGCGACGGAGCACAAGGGACCAACAACGCCTTGTTGCTACGCCAGCGGATGTCCGCCGCAGCAGACCCACCACTGGGGCACTACGTGCTCCCAAACACCGTTAGAGGCATGCCGGAAAGTCTAAACTGACCTATACCAACAAAAAGTACAATGGATCTAATAACACAAGACATTTGACGTCCGTCTCTTTAACTAAGCCGTTTCCACGGACGTTTTCTCCAATAGCCGCGGTAACGGGCTCTGTCTGAAACAATCAATTATATAGACAAACGTCTTCCCACACTTTCTAACGCCATTGTAATGGAGTGAAACAATCATATCTCCCGCGGATTTACGAGTATTGTCATGTACGCTTAGGTAGTTCTCGAACTAAAGATAGAAATGAACTATAGACAGTATAGATATACATCTTTCATTCGCGCAATCACCAAACAGCTTGCCAATTCAGCGTATCAATACCAAAAAACAGCTTACAAAGATGGACTAGGATACCGGAACTGACCTAACCCAAGGAATCGTATAATCTTCGACAATCCTCACGCTTGCTATTAACCACTCGGCGAGTTCAACCGACCAATAAACGAGCCGAATTTACGCACGGTAAGTGCGTTTGCGGAAACTATATCCAGCTGATATTTGCGTTCTGCGCATCGAAACGCGCCCACATTCAGAGCGGCCGTTAACATTGGCGAGGGTTGTGCAATAGAGCACTAGCTTTTCGACGCTATAGCTCCTGAAAGGACAATCAGTGTCCCTTTCACTACTCTATTGCAATAAAGAGATAATCTATTTAAGTTCGAACTTTTGACGTCCGTGCGTTCGGATAAGGCTGTAGGACTTCGGAGCCACTAGTATCACGTTAACCAGCGAAGTATCAACGGCTGTCGATCGGTTCTTGGTACAGCAAGATGTTAGAAATCTTCCATCATCATCAACACATCGTCGGCTCACTACAGAGCAGGGTCTCCTCTCAGAATGTGCCTTCACATTACTTGGACTATGGCCGAAAACCCTTGTTTTTGGCCATAGTCTAAGTTCAGATTGGCAGACTTCACACGCCTTTGAGAACATTATGGCGAACTCTCAGGCATGCAGCTTTCCTCACGATGTTTCCCTTCACAGTTAAAGCAAGTGATATTTAATTACTTAAGATGCACATAGCTCCGAAAAGTTAGAAATGTGTGCAGTATGCCCGGTATCGAACCCCCAACCTCTGATTAGGACGCGAACGTCTTAACCTAGTCTATCACAGCTTAAAAGTCTTCCATTAGTCTGTAAATGCCTCAAAGAACTAAATGAGTGATACGGCTTCTTGGTCGAAACGATACGTATCTCTCCTTCTTTTTAGTAAGCTGTAAGCCATTTGAACAACACTATTGTCATGTCACGTCGGGTGTAATCACGACATTATTTTAGTGGAACGACCGGAATTCGCTGACTTTCATTCACGACCTTCGATTGTGATAATATTTGGGTCGAATTGTCATTAAGGGCAAGAGTGTTGATGCGTAAACTGTTGTCGAATAAGATTTGAACGTATAAAGGGCCATTGTGTTAAATGTGGCCATGGCCAAGAATAATCCGATCGATATATAAACACAACCCACACGTAGAATAGATTATTCATCCCAAGGTAAAGCTACAATGATCTATTCTATTAGGTTCACGTTATGAAGTAAATTTTCATTTACAATGTAATGATTTATGCACATTTGGGAAGTTTTAACACAATCAAAATACATAACAATATGGATTTTAAAGGACGATTAAAGTCCTTAGATTAAAATAAGTCCTTTTACCGAAAAACTAGCTTATGTAATGGAATAAAAAAGTTCACATAAAAAAACAAGCGTCACAAAAGTAGATTGAAAAATTCTTACTCCTAGCGACATAGATCAAGATTATTGCTATAAGAGAACCGAAAACAAAAATCAACAGACATTCTTACTTTCTACCATGATCACAAAATCACAAAAAACAATGAGCGCAAAATAAAAGAATTCTACGGTAAAAAACCGGCCAAGTGTGAGTCAGGCTCGCGCAATGAGGATTCCGTACTACAGTCGTATTTTTTCACCATTTTGCACGATAATTCAAAAATTATGATGCATAAAAATAAATAAAAATCTGTTTTAGAATGTACAGGTGAAGACCTTTCATATGATACCCCACTTGATATAGTCACTCACTTCGAAAGTTGAAAATACTAATTATTAGTTCATGACCGCTATTTAATTTTATTTGTGTGATCTAACCCTAAATTCGCGGTTTTTAGATTTTTCCCCAAATGTCAGCTATAAGATCTACCTACCTGCCAAATTTCATGATTCTAGGTCAACGGGAAGTACCCTGTAGGTTTCTTGACAGACAGACATACAGACAGACAGACAACAAAGTGATCCTATAAAGGTTCCGTTTTTCCTTTTGAGGTACGGAACCCTAAAAATCATTGATCTAAAAAAGTACATCAAATATTCTAGTCTACTCATATTCAGCACTCACTATTTACGGTTACCGTAATTTAGCGCTATTTGGTACCTCTTAAATAAAAGTAGATGCGCATATCTTCTACATAATTATGTATTTTAATTTATCATTACGATAATCATCATCATGCCCCGAAACGAAGTTTGAAGGTCATCATACAAAAACATACTCTATCTAAAGCTGCTTCTTTTAATTTCGGGTGCTTAAGCCCTTTCCAGCCCTGTAAGGACTAAGAGCCAGCGCGAGCCAGACCTTCGTTATTTTATAAAAATTTAAAGTTTATCTGCTTATTGTTCCCAACTCATGGAGAAACGATCAGCTATTATGAAGTTTGGATCATGGTGGCTTTGCGAGATAACAGGTAATAAAGGTGTAAAAAATCTTATGCCAAAGTATAATGTCTAACAGCCGTACTCAGAGTTTCTTAATCGTTACTTAAGTTTAGTTAAAACGAGACAGAGCTATATCTCTCACATAAACCTGTCTCGTTTTAACTCAATCTTAAGTAACGATTAGCGACTCTGAGTGCGGCTGTTAGTGTCTGGCATTGCATGACGTGATTTTTAATACTATTCCGAAGAAAATATGAAAAAAAAAGAAGACTATATACTTTGACATAGACATCCGGTAAGGATTTTTGAAAATTCAATCCCGTAGCTTTAGTTTTAAGTTTGCGTTATAATTATCACCACTATATCTAACAAATCTAACACCATACCAAACTATCAATAAGAGTAATTTATTACCTATTTTGAATAAATCATTTGACTTTGACTAAAGGGGTAAAACAGGGGTTTGAAATTTGTGTAGACCACGCGGACGAACTCGCGGGAATAAGCTAGTCTATGAATAAAACGCGATGTACCGGAGTGTAATATTCACTCCAATACAGATAAAGCACGTTCAATTGAAACCGCGTGAGTGCGAACTGCTCAATTAGAGCGAGTGAGTGAACGAGCTGTCAGATGCGAATCTTAATTGACCCCTTTATATAGAAGACAGGCTCTGCTCTTGACCGTGATCTATTGATTACCCTCACTTAACGATTAACCTTGATCACAATCACACGAGCGTAGTTCCTGGACCTTCAATTAATCTCGAATCGAAACACTATATATGACCTTCTCTCACTGAAATGGACTTAAATACAAGTACGCTAGACAAGGTGTGCCATATAAAATGATTTATATTTAGTGCATTAAGCGATTAGCACCATACCATACAAATCTATATATGTATATAAAAGGAACAGCTGACTGACAGGTCTATCAACGCACAACTCAAACTATTGGACAGTTCGGGGCTCGGGCTGTTTGGCATGCAGAATAGCTATTGTGACGTAGACATTCGCTATAATGGATTTTTAAAAATTCAATACCTAACCTAAAGGAGTAAAACAGGGGTTTGAAATTTGTGTAGTCCACGCGGACGAAGTCAAGAAGAAGAAAGACGAAGAAGGCATAAGCTAGTGGCATATAAAAGGTGTGCTCGCAGATGAGTAAAGGTACGATTCCGAACCACGCTGCACGCAGCAGTGCTGCCGCAACAGTGCTGTCACCAGCTGTCACAGTGCTGTTGCGGCACTACTGGTCCCCAACCAATCTTTATAAGCTTATATGAGATTACATTCCAAGCTGAGCAGCAATGTTCCGCTACATTGCTGCCGCGACATTGCTGCCTAGCTCGGAATGTAATCTCATATAAGCTTATAGAAGTGCCGCGACAGCACTGTTGCGGCAGCACTGCTGCGTGCAGCGTGGTTCGGAATCATACCTTTAGAATGAAGATGCGAAACGCACGAAAATATAGAAGAGATCTCTTTTACTTACTCTGCTCGCTTTCAACGCTAAAATCTCGCTAAACGCTCTACAAATGTGACCCAAATCCGGAAGTTCTTTTCGGTCTGCTCTTCTGTGTACGCGCATGTACCGTATCAGCTACTTCTTTTTTTAAGTAATATAATAAGATATAATTGGGCCTACCCGTGCGAAGAGCGGGCGAATCAATTTTTCTCCTTTTGAAATGATCACAAATCGAACCCTTTAGAATAATTATTATGGCAACTTTCCATAGTGTATGTGGCTGTGGTCTGTACCCAAGCCGGCAAACATAATATCGTGAGTGCAAAAAATTACAGTGCAAGTAATTATATCCATACTATTTGATGCCGGCGACTTCGTCCGCGCGGAATTAGGTTTTTTAAAAATCCCATGGGAACTCTTTGATTTTCCGGGATAAAAAGTAGCCTATTTCACTCTCCAGGTCTTTAACTATACCCATGCAAAAAATCAAGTCAATCCGTAGCGACGTGATTAAAGGACAAACCAATTAACCAATAAACCAACACACTTTCGCATTTATAATATGGGTACTGATGAAGACGGACGGATCAGTTTCAGCTGGTGACAAAATTACGTCTTATTGATCTCTTTAACTCGTGTTAATTACTTAAGTGCTGTAAAGTCACACGTCTGCACCATTTAGATTATCATCTAAAAGCTCATTCACACGAGGACGATTCGTTTTTTTCGTATTGTCATTTTTCGCGATTCTAACTGACGGCATTTAACTAAAAGCTTTCACATTATCAAAAAATTGTGAAAAATAACGAATAAGTAGGTAACGTAACGTAACCACCCTTTAAACATACCTAAGGATACGACAACATTAACAAGTATTTTTCTTTATTTTTGTAACGGATCCGCTAACCCCGCACAGGTGGTTCCTCCAAGATCAAATTCTGGATCACGAATCAAGTGTCAACATTTACTCGAATATTTTGACGAATCGAGAAAAAACACGATTCCGTACGCAATGTGAACGTGCAACCGTCATTATGTCGTCAATAATGACGGTTGAATGAAATAGAAATATTTTTAGAGATGGTATCTAAAGATCTTTATGATATTAAATGACTACTACTTTGCTTTTAGCTTTTCACATTATTTACAACAAAGTATAGATATTAAAACTTCCCGCTTACTTTCCATTTAGGAGTGTTCCACAGACTATCACCATCTCAGACTAAGAATCAAGATCACCATTTATGTTAATGTTCCTACCGCCACATAGATGGCGTTAGCCGTTTGAAAGAAATTCGACTGAATGCCCACTGCTGCCATCTGTTAACACGACGTAGATTTTCTTTTGCTTTAAGCCCGGCGTAAGCTCCTATCGGCCTTCAGTCAATTACCAGCTCTTTTTTTTCTCCGTAATATATACGGCTCAATCTCTTGGGACTCCACTTACCAGTAATAACGCCACTTACCTTGCATACTGTCGAAGAGATACGTCAGCAGCATAGATGTGCCATTGTTGTTGTGGTATATGGAGAACATCTCTTTGCTGAGCGGATCGTAGGGTCATTATGTTAATGTTCTTACCGCCACATAGATGGCGTTAGTTGTTTGAAATAAAACTAAGTTTTAAACTAACTGTTAAAACGAAATTTAGATTTAAATAATAATTATGTAATTACGCTGTTCATTACTTTCAAATAAATAAAAAATAAAAACTAAATAATAATAAACTCCTAATAATGCTTAATGCTGCCATCTGTGAATCCATGACATCAACGTCAGATTTTTTTGGCTTCTAAGCTTCCGTTAGCTATAGTGCGCGCGTTAACAACTGAGTCATTGGGCAATAATTAACCATTCTAATCAGTCTATAACAATTCATTAAGGGTAGCTTTAGCCGCCTCAATAAGGTGGACTCAGGTAATGAGTGGCGAACTGGTAGCACATCCCCACTGTTATTGACATTAATTCAGCGTTGTTTTTGTACATGGTACATGGTACAAAAACAACGCTTCGAGATCCAAAATCTTAGCATGCCACAACGCCACTTACCTTGCATATTGTCGAGGAGATACGTCAGCAGCTTAGATGTGCCATTGTTGTCGTTGTATATGGAGAGCATCTCTTTGCTGAGCGGGTTGCCCTGTAGGCCGAGGAGTTGCAGGTGAAACAGTTTGCCGAGGTCGTAGGGGAGTACCCTCAGGTAATTGTTGTGTAGGTGTAATTCTCTGTAATAGAAAAAGGTAATTTTAATAGTGGGCCTTTTTTCTGGATTCCAGTGTTGAAAATAAATCGGCAAGAGATCCATACTAATATTATAAATGCGCAAGTGTGTCTGTCTGTCTATCTGCTAGCTTTTCACGGCTCATTCGTTCAACCGATTTTGATGAAATTTGGTACAGAGATAGCTTGTATCCCGGGGAAGGGCATAGGTTACTTTTGATCCCCTGAAAATCAAAGAGTTCCCACGGGATTTTTGAAAACCTAAATCCACGCGGACGAAGTCGCAGGCATCATCTAGTTAAGAATATTGTAACCCTGGTTCGTAACTACTTTATTTATTTAGTACACCCTTTTTGTGCCCTTTACCCTAGTCACTAAGATTGCCTGGTCTTAGATCGCTGTTGTTAAGGTAAGGCCACCTATTGTATAATACGCGACAGGTCGAAATGGCAATCTGGGTATGAGTCGGAGGGACGCCCCGCACACCCGCACGTCACCCGTGCTATCCCTCACCGGGTCAGCCCGGGGCTGTGCGGGTGAGCGGGGCGTCTCCACCCCGATTGCCATCTCGACCTGTCGCGTACTGTACCTGTACAACTTGCTATTTTATACATTTTTTTTATTTACTAAGGAGTACAATAAAGAATATTTTACTTTATTTTTACTATTTATGTAAATCGCTAAATTCTCATTTCATATTCCATCGAAAACTATTTATCATAAACCGGTTCGCTGAGCAATAGATTTCCTCGATTTAGGTATTCATTATTAATATTAAACGGATCTGTTTTGGATTCGCCGACTGTTTACCAAAAACGTCATAAGACGTTATCATGGCAAGCCACGGTTCAACAACCTTGCGAATAACAGATACCTACTCGTTTGTTTTGAGAGCGAATATCATATATTTTCAACCTGCTCAAGGTGGTTTATCTATTTATACGTATTATCATACAGATCATTATGTTGATAATGCAAAGAATAATGACCCCAAAAGTATGATCAAAAGATTAAATGATAATATTTTAGTAGGTAGGTACCTATTTTTTTCAGCTCTGAAGACGTTTATGCATTAAAAAATCTAAAATGTTTATTTCATTTAGGCCAACATGTGTCATGATGATGCTGTCATTGAGTCATGACTCAATCATCATCATGATCAACTCATCGCCGTCCCAATACTGATAACGGGTCTGCTCTCAGAATGAGAAGGTTTAGGCCATAGTCCGCTACGGCAGATTAGCAAACTTGACACATCTTTGAGAACATTATGGAGAACTCTCAGGCATACAGGTTTCCTCACGATGTTTTCCCGGTACATCAAGTGATATTTTATTACTTAAAACAAACAAAACCGTAAAGTTAGAGGTAGTATGTAGCAGACGGACGTCTAGGTCTAACATTAGGCTATCACAGCAGAAAGCAGATTTTACTGAGAAGAACTGGCAACGAATAAATTTGACAGTTATTGTATGGAGAATATATCAAAATAACAAATTTATCCTTTAGATAAAGTTTATCTGGCTACACAAGGTACAACAACAACTGGTTTAACAAGCCCTATAAGTACCTGATTAAAAATTTTAACTTCTTAATGTTTTGTCCAATTTCTTTATCTTATTGTTTGGATAAACATAAAAATATTATTGTAAAAAATTATGCTATCTTCTTTCGGTTCATGGCCTTCAAATCAATTTAGTCTGACATAAACGAACAAGAGCATACAATACATTGTACCAATTCTGTTGTACACAATATCTAAACTAAACTAAAACCATAGGTCTTAACTCTTTCTATCTCTTTCAAAATTAGGAAAAGGATAGCACTAGATTTAGACCTGTCAATTTAGTTTAAGAGATTGTGTAGAACAGAATTAGTCACAACATTTATAGTTCGATGGTTAAGGCTAAAGTTTAAAAGGTTTGACGGTTCAAATCTCACCATAGTTTAGGAAAGAGGAATTTTAGTCATATCTAACAGGGCAAATCTGTTATTTAAAAAATGCAAAAACAAATCAAAATCTAAGTTCAGCTAGCTAAATTTCCAATTGGTTCTCAGGCGTAGTCTTACTGTACAAGTTGGCTAACTGGTCGATTAACTTTAAGCAAACATATTCGTCATCAACCCATTGCTCACAACTGAGTACAGTTGCTTGATTAAGGATGAAATGAGCTCAGCTTGTTTATCGATATGAAATTTCCAAGTTGATCAACGGGTTACCATTTAGTGGACAATCGATACCAAAAATAATATGAATTAAAGAGGTTGTCGGAGTAGTTGACACAAGAGAAAATGCAATGCAAAGGCGTTCAGATCTCCCAGGTAGTATGCGTAGCTTGTTATTAGGCAAATGTATCTAGCAAGTACAGTTGACCAACCGGTTCATGTTGTTACCTAAGTTGTATCAGATCTCCCAGCTCGGAGGGCAGTGTGCGCAGCTTATTGTTGGACATATCGAGCGTGTGCAAGTTGACCAACTGGTTGATGTCGGGCGGGATCCTCTGCAGCGAGTTGTCGTTCAGGTACAACGCTGTCAGGTGGGTCAGTTGAAACAGTGGCGGCGCGAGCGCGCGCACACCTCCTGTTATCTGCAATACGAATAACCAAAACTGCTTACCTATCCGATAAGGGAATAACAATAACACAATATTAGCTCGATTCTGATGTCACTATAAACTAAATTTAGAGTAAGTATCGCCATATTTTTCTAAAAATGAACTGAAAATGAATGTTAAATTAAAGACTAAATTTTAGGGCTACTCTACAAATTTAAACACTATGCTCAAGACTGGCATCTGAAGTCACAAGGTTTGATAGTTTAAAATTTAATTTTGTCTGTCCTTTTCTTATTACATTGCTAAGAAAGAGATGTGTAGTTGTCATCAGAATCAATACCATTATTTGTATTTAAATGCGTAAATAAATAAATGGCCTTAATAATGTTAATAGGAAACCTTTTGTTCCTCATAATATTAAGTCAATGTTTAGACTCTAGACTATTGTATAAACACCAAGGCTTGAATAATGATATTCAACGAAGTAGATGTATTTTATTTTGTTTAAAAATGTTTTGTTACTCATTTCAATTATCATGTTTTTCGCGAAATTGATGAATCAATTATTATTTTAGGTAGGTACCTAAAATGAAATTTATCTTTCGTCTAAAATTCACAAAATGTATTCTTAAACTTTAGCCCCAATAGCGAGATTTCGCCTCACTGCCCGCATTTATTAATATCCTGTATTTTGAGGTAGCAATTTTTCTGATCAACTTTGTACGTCAATAAAAGGAAAATGGGTTGCAGAAGTAAAAGTTTGTTGATTTTGGATCAAAATTTTAACTGTAATTTTAATCATGGAGGATATGGATACTTGTGTATAAGTCCCGCAAATTGCTATTACGCTGTAACCATGTCTCATTAACATCGATATGACGTCATTTTGACGTCAGCCAAAATAAAAATATACCATCAGCTCGAAACTTCAGTCCAAGTGCTGAGGCCACTAAAATGGCGGCTACGAACATTAGCAATTTGCGGGACTTATAACCCACTTTGCTTTCTTTTGTTGATCAAAGTTTATCGGTTACTTTAACCGCCTGATATGCAACTGGCCCTTAGAAAGTTTCTGTCAAGTTTATGAACTCTTGCTCTACAACGTGCAATCTAATGACGTTTCTTGAAGCAAATCTTATGATTCTTTTTCCTTTTTAACGTATTGTTCTCCTACTTTTGTTTTTCAAACAACGCATATTCAAATTGTATTATTAAAAGCCAAATGGTTTTAGAGGTACGTAAGTCTTTTTAATTTTATATTTATGTTGATTACAGTTTTTAAACATTTTAAATAAAGTTTTTGTTTAAAATGCACATAAAATTAAAATTTATAAACGTAACTACCTAGTTATAATTATCTGTTTGGTTAAAAACAGCGCCAGCGCCTAAGATGTCATTATCATCATCATCGCCAGCTCAGCAGCAGCAGCATCGCAGCAGCGCCACTGTATTTGTAAGATATAGTGGTAATAATTGTTACGGAACTTAAAACTTAAGCTACGAGGGTTCTAGACGCGCCCAGGTCTGAGAAGAGCCCACGTTATATCGTTTAGTACCTACCTCCAGCGTTGTCCAGCCTCCTCGCCTGCCAGATGCCCGCTCCGCGTCCGACATAATGTGATATGTGCGCCCGCTTGCGCCCTCGTGCTTGTCTTTGTTGCGAGACATTCTGTCACCTGGAACACGAACAAGGCAATACTTATTAGCATTTTTAAATTCAGACTGCAATCTCACCTGGTGGTAAGTGATGACGCAGTCTTTGATGGAAGCGGGTTAACCTGGAAGGGGTATGGCAGTGTTTTAGGGTTCCGTACCTCAAAAGGAAAAACGGAACCCTTATAGGAGCACTGTGTTGTCTGTCTGTCTGTCAAGAAACCTACAGGGTACTTCCCGTTGACCTAGAATCATGTTTGGCACGTAGGTAGATCTTATAGCTGACATTTGGGGAAAAATCTGAAAACCGTGAATTTCACAAAAAAAATATTGTAGTCATGTACTAATAATTAGTATTTTCAATTTTCTAAGTAAGATAACTATATCAAGAGGGGTATCATATGATACGTCTTCACCTGTGCATTCTAAAACAGATTTTTATTTATTTTTATGTATCACAGTTTTTGAATAATCCTGCAAAATGTCGAAAAAATATGACTGTAGTACGGAACCCTCATTGCGCGAGCCTGACTCGCACTTGGCCGGTTTTTTATTAAACCCATGCCACCCATTTGTAGAGCGTTGTCTCTGTCACTCATACCTTGACGTAAAAAATAAATAAATAAATGACGTTTTGTCGGTCACAATGACAAGTACAACGCTCTACAAATCTGCCATCTCCTCCTAAATGTTGATGTACATTACTTTCGGTCGCGAACTGTAGTTACCTAACTGTACCTACTCAGTCCATAGAAAAATTTAAATAATTAAAACCTGACGAACGCGTCGTCGTTACGAATAATTTGATTAATCAAATATCTATGAAAAATTTATTTCTAAGGAAACAAATTATTTAAGTACATGATTTAATCTTTAATTTAAAATAATGGTTTTTATTAAATACCCATTTCGTACTGTATTACACAATAATGCGTCGAGTCGTACCAAACCAAGCCTGGGCATTCGATGGCTCAATAATTGCTTTGGAGAACAAGAGATAGGCGCGACATTTGCTTAGGATTGCATACAATAGCAATTATTATTATACTAAGGCCGTTAAGAACGTGCGGACTGGGTCATAAATAATTTTTACCAAAACCCTCGCTCGCACTTACGGCCTTAAGGAACTGGAATCTGATGCTCTGGTGTTGTGTGTAACAGTAAAAAAAGGATTTGTCGATATAATCGACCCTCTAAACCCTATCCGCGGAAATAAGTTAGTATAGCGCTCTATCTGTTACGTAATCCCATACAATTAATGATAGAGGAAAATCTCAGTGGGCGCTAGCCATTTTGAGTTACCAACCAATCACAAACGAAAGTATGTTTTGTAGTAATTGAATTTCGAATTCTTTTTGAAAACATCTTTGTGATTGGTAAAGGGTGCCAACGGCACCCTATTACCAGTTTTCATCATCATCAACCAATAGACGTCCACTGCTGGACATAGGTCTCTTGTAGGGACTTCCACACGCCACGGTCTTGCGCCGCCTGGATCCAGCGGCTCCCTGCGACTCGTCTGATGTCGTCTGTCCACCTAGTGGGGGTCTTCCAACGCTGCGTCTTCCGGTGCGAGGTCGCCATTCCAGCACCTTGGGACCCCGACGTCTATCGGTTGTACGAACTAACCAGTTTTACTAATACGTATAATAAGACGTCGCAGTCCGTCCATCCGTTCGTCTGTCTGTCGCCGGGCTGTATCTTGTGAACCGTAATAGGTACAGAATACAGGTAGGTATTAAAACTTAGACCTAACGTGTATTTCTATAGCCTTCCTTTCCTTCCTTCCTCCTTCAAAAAATCCTTTCTTAGCGAATGTCTACGTCGTAATAGCATGCCAAATTTCAGCCCGACCCGTCCAGTAGTTTGAGCTCTGTGTTGATAGATCAGTCAGTCAATCAGTCAGTCAGCTTTTCTTTTTATACTTACTAGCTGATGCCCGCGACTTCGTACGCGTGGATTTAGGTTTTCAAAAATCCCGTGGGAACTTTGATCTTCCGGGATAAAAAGTAGCCTATGTTCCTTTCCAGCAGGGTGATTCGCTAACTCAGTTTCTAACACTGAATGATAGCCACGGAGCTCATTTTTTAATCCGTTGAAGTTCTTCTACGAAAAAATATTTTAATATCACCCGGTGAAGCAGCAATGTAGAACTAACCAACCTCGGTGGCTATCATTTAGTGTTAGACACTGAGTTAGAGAATCACCTAGCTGGTCTTAAACTATACCCATGCAAAAATCACGTCCATCCGTTGCTCCGTTGCGACGTGATTGCTTTCAATCCAAACCAACAAACAAACACACTTTCACATTTATAATAGGGTTAGTGAATATAGAATATAGACAGTGGCGTGCACAGGTTTGAAGCCAGGGTAGCCACTAGTTAGCTAGGAACCTGTTTATTGGCAGTTCAAAATGAAAAATATGCATTGAGCTATTACAACTGGGGTAAGCAGTGCATTTATGCCTCTATGACCTGCACGCCCCTGAATATAGATGACGACGCAAAGCGTCGGTCAAACTTGCCGCTGTCTCCGCAACTATATGACCCACTCACAGTGCACAATACTGAGTATTATGCCAAAATTATACTTGTAATATGCAAACCAACACAGACACAACTTGATGTGGCCGCACTTTCACATGATCCCCTAACTTCGCAATCACTACCTCACTACCCATATTATTGTTATTATTAGATTTTGTGTTCAGGTACGATGCTGTGTAGATACCGTTTAGGCAGGGGTATTGGTTTATTGAAGCTGCCATACCCCTTCCAAGTTAGCCCGCTTCCATCTTAGACTGCATCATCACTTACTATCAGGTGAAAAATTATAAATGCCAAAACAACATGCAAACAGTGTTTTTTGTTGATTTATCCTTCAATCACGTCGCAACGGAGCAACGGATCGTATGATTATTATTATAAGTAACTAGCTGACTCACCCGGGCTTCGCGCGAGTGGATTTTTTCGGAAATCGGTGAGGGAGTGGAATTTTCAAAAATTCTCAAAAACATACTAAACGTATTTCATTTTTAACCGCAAGCCCTAATTTATACCTATTTTTATGGATATGTCTTCGAAAAAGACGTACCTATTCATACCCTTTAACCTCCTTAGATGTGGAACTTTCAATAATCGTGAAACATGTATTTTCTTGATTTTTAACCAAAAGCCTAAATACCAATTGCTGCCGGAAATCGAACCCAGAACCTTTCACTAACAACTAACAAGACCACAGCGCTCACCATTACGCCAGAGAGGTCATCAAAACGAAAATTGCAAACCACAGAGTAAACGGTTTCGCAAACACGAAAATCGCCAACGCTTCTTATAAAGAGAGAGCCAGCGCACGCAAGACCTTCATTATTTTATAAAAGCTGAAAGTTTCTATGCGTATTGTCCCCAACACAGGGAGGAAAGATCAGCTATGAATACAACGTTTTTTAAGTTTAAAAGTGGGTGCCACGATACTGTTTCTGGCAATGCACGACGTGATTTCTAATATTTATTATACACGAGCTGATGCCCGCGACTTCGTCCGCGTGGATTTACATTTTTCAAAATCCCCCGGGAAATCTTTGATTTTCCGGGATAGCCTATGTGTTAATCCAGGGTATAATCTATATCCATTCCAAATTTCATCCAAATCCGTTCAGCCGTTTTTGCGTGATTAGTAAGAAACATACAAACATCCACACTTTCACGTTTATAATATTAGTAGGATTCCGAAGAAAATATAAAATAATTAGACCTTATACTTTGAATAAGATTTTTATACCTTTTACCTTTATTACCGGTTATCTCTCAAAGTCACCATGATCCAAACTTCATAGTCGCTGATAGTTGCGTCCTGTATTGGCGACAATACGCA
The DNA here is from genome assembly GCF_902806685.2 of Maniola hyperantus. Classification (NCBI taxonomy): domain Eukaryota; kingdom Metazoa; phylum Arthropoda; class Insecta; order Lepidoptera; family Nymphalidae; genus Maniola; species Maniola hyperantus. The sequence continues at coordinate 12,558,536 of NC_048545.1, read as the reverse complement.
GAGAAACTCATAGCTTTTATTAAATAACGAAGGTCTGGCACGCGCTGGCTCTTAGTCCATTATTCTCTGTAGTTATAGTAGTTAGGTACGTAAGTAGGCCAATTTCTAATCCATTCATGTTCGAGGCCCAAAATCGGCAGTGTTGCTTCACTCCTTTGTATCGCTGCCTCGCTTGTTGCTGCCGTGGGCTTCAAACGTTGTGACAAGCCTTGACATATTGATTCGATACAAGCCATCGTTTTCTATGACTCTCCGCGGTACTCAGAGTCGCTAATGGTTACTTAAGATTGAGTTAAAACGAGACAGATTTATGTGAGAGATATAGCTCTGTTTCGTTTTAACTAAATTTAAGTAACGAATAAGCGGCTCTGGGTACGGCTGTCTAAGGTCTAAACCAGACACGATACTTTAACAATTAGGTATTTGACTACATCTCTATATATATAAAAATGAATCGCTAAATGTGTTGCTGATCGCATATCTCGAGAACAGCTGAACCGATTTCGCTAATTCTTTTTACGGGGATGGTTCTAACGGAGAGAATAAATTAAAAAAATCCTGAAAAAGAATCGACTGTTAGGCGGTACGAAGTTCGCCGGGACAGCTAGTCAAGAATAAATTCTTTCTCAGTGATTATTAAATAGAGGGTCTTCCAAAATACGTAAAGTCCACGTCCTTGTTAGTTTTAAGTGTGGAATGACTCAAAACCGGGGTCCTGCAACTTGTATACCGACTGACGCTAAAAATAAATAAACAAACAATAAGTGAAAATATTTATTATTCAATTAAACTTTTAAAAGTACTTTTGAATCGTCAAATGCATCTATTCACTGATTCGGAATGCCTTTCCTACCGAGAAGATCCAGCAAGAAACTCGACGGTTGCCCTTTCAAAAATTTGATATACTTACAATATTATGCCATACTTATTACTTGTATATATAAAAAAGTAATTGCAGTCCTGCAGATATGTAGATCGTCAAAATTGTACAAAATGTTAAAGTTAAGTACTTACTTGAATAAAAGTTTTTAAGGCCACTAGCGATTAAGTGTCTGTTATTACTTACTAACTTAAGTGTCACGTATACATTTCAGAAATAGTCGTGGCCTACATTTTAATGTAAATTAATAGTTATTTATAATTAAAATATATGTTGTATTGTAACTATTTACATAGTTAATTAAAATGGTACCGATTAAAATCCGCGATACTAAAATGCACTCGATTCGCCGTCGAATCACTCGCCTTTATTATCCTTTTACACTGTCCTTGACTATAATTTATAAGAGGACTATTTGCATTATTCTTTGATATAAAAACAATAGGTAGGTACCTATTTAGCAATTAACTACTATTACTTATCTTGTTTAAGTAAGTCAAGTAGTTAATTGTAGTATTTCTTTAATAATTTTGTTTAATAGTTACTCTATCATTGTAAAAATGAATTTCAAAATTGAGTGAGTCTTGTCTGTTTCAAGAAATATTGAGTTACTGAAGTAATAATACTTATATATTTACTAAAATTTTATGATAAATTAGGATTTTAATGTTGCTCTACCAAAAAAGAATCAGTGTGAAACTCTTTGATAATCTATAATATAATATAACATTCTAAATATTAATAACTGATACTAATAACCACTAGGTACTTATTAATATTACAAAGGCTAAAAGTGTGTTTGTTCATTCTTTAATCACGCCACAACAGAGCAACGGATTGACGTGATTTATTGATTGGATTTTTTTGCGTACTTTTTTACTTGGGAAATCGAAAAGTTTTCGCGTGATTTTTAAAAACCTAAATCCACGCGAAAGAAGTCGCAGACATTTTCTAGTTATTAAATAGGTACAGTAGGCGGCAGAAAGTAATGTAGACCTTTAAAAGGAGATAGCAGTTTTGTAGAGTTCGTCATAGGTATGAGTGACAGAGACAACGCTCTACAAAGTGCGCGCGAGTTTCACACGCACTTGGCCAGTTTTTTATGATTTGAAAAGAGTATCGGCTGAGTTAGAGTCCTAGACTTATTAGAGTCACTAGCTGTTGTCCTCTCTGACCTAACGCTGCACATTTGTCCTAAAAACTTTTTTAAGGCAATTTTTTTAATTACGAACAATAATAATGTGTAGAGAGTAGACTGCTCGGTACGTAAACAACCTTTTACAACTACGTATCTTAAATGATAAATACGTACCTACGCAGTTTAGATATACAAATGCAAATATTTATTTTAATAGGTACAGCCATCTTAATCTGTAATTGTAATGGTATTCGCCCACAGTTTTCACTCGCACTTGAAATGGTCAAACGTGCATTCTCTATTTCGTAGCCCATACGGTCTTCTGCGTTACCAGAGTTTACTCCTAATAGTTTGATGTAAACTAAGAGTAATTTAGCTAAGACTTCATGGGTAACTACATACAAAGTATTTAATTAAATGATTGGAAAAAATCTTGATAACTATGACAGGAGAATTTCATGCCCAAATCAAAATTCCATACAACCTATAAGTTACATGATGCTTCACACAGTATTATCTATTCGACCTTTGTTATGAGACAGATGAAGGCGGCTAGCTTCGCTCGCCTTTCCGCAAGGGGTCATTCAAGGGGCGAACCAACGAATTCCTGAAAGGCATTGGTGGTTCTTCTGGTGCTACAAATGTTCATAGGCGGTGCCAATCACTTAACTTATGCGGTCGAAAATAATGTACATCGGCCTTTAGAATGATATTTCGGCTTTGTAGAGCGTTGTCTCTGCCACTCATACCTATATGCTGTTTTGTCGGTGTACTGTAACACGGCTTTGACTAAAGATAATAATACAAGCCCACCCCGAGATATTGTTGTACACATTGCACATACCTACCTTGTGTTCAGACTGGACCAGTTGTTTCATATCCATACTCCATACTTAATATTATAAATGCGAAAGTGTGTCTGTATGTCTGTCTGATAGCCTTTCATGGCCCACCTGTTCAACATGAAATGAAATGATGAAATGAAATGATTTATTTGTTTTAAAAGGTCTTTTTAAAATTGTGCCAGGGATCCTGAATTAAGTTTCCAAACCTGTATCTCAGGGTCCCCGCTCTCCCTCCTCCATCATTAACAAATAAAAATAATAACATATTCGGACTATATTTGGTACAGAGATATCTTGCATCTCGGGGAAGGACTATCCCTACTTTTTACCCTGGAAAATCAAAGAGTTCCCACAGGATTTTTAAAAACTCTAAATCCACACAGCGCATTTCGCTGTGTGGATTTAGAGTCACACACACACACGCAGTCGCGCGCATCATCTGGAGCACTACAAGGCGTACATTTAATTTGTCTTGATTTAAGTTGGGATATTTTTTACATCAAAACTGTAAATACATACTTATACCAGAATATAACCTTAACCTAGCATAATTTTTTATTTGGATGTTTGCCACATTGAATATTAAATAATGCAGTAAATTAACTACAAGTTAGATTGTCGTTTAATCTAGTGGCACTACAGTTCAAATTGGGGCCAGTGTCACTATAAGACAAGATCTGACATTGAGCTTGGATGTGAACACATTAGATGCCTACTGTACAGTAAACGCTAAACGACTCGACGAACGACTTGACGCATTTTAATTGCTAAAAAACAACTTCATATGAATATATCTTCAAATCATATAAACTACACTTTATCTACCAAAACAGTGATAGTAACTACTTATGTTATTGCTACAATATTTATAAGAGTATATTGCACTGCCATGTACCTTTTTACCAACGCGAAGGATCATTAGGGGTGTTAAAAAGGCTTTGTCTGATATAGGATTATCTTCACCCGAGAAATATGGACAACGGGATCGTTCCATAACCTCCGACGATCGGGAGGTAAACCTAGAGATTGAAAGGAATTAATCGTCATCATAGGCTTCCGACAACTACACGAGGTCTATTTTACGAAAAAACTGCGGATTTAATTCATTATATTGCCGAAAAAAAAGGTAAATGCGTATGATCTCTGTATACAGCTGACATGAAAGAGATGGGTCGACGCACAATTGACGGACTCCAAGCGCCAAATCACAATCGACTATTCTAATTATTTTTTAAGCGAAATATATTATTCAAAACACAATACGTACCTTCATCTACTCCTTAAAAGCGTTAACTTCAATCCAGATTATAGTAACGGGATAAAAATCACTGTAAACACACAATAGCACAATCTTGACATACACCACATCAAACGTCCATTTACCGACTGCAGCGACAATCTACATAAACGGCGAATTCTAGAACTTAATTATATTGCTTGCAAAAATCGCGTTCATTTTATACAAAAAAATAAACTTTTCACTTTTAATTTTTGTAGGTATTCAAACGAATTTAAATGGAAGAAAATAGGCAAGCAAACAGAATTATTTTCACATAGGTAATGTATATACTTACCTACATATTATAAAATTATAGTCAAATTGTCACACTCTACTTTGATAGTGTATAAGGGCGCTTGCACATTATTTCAATTTGCTACAATATTATGTATTGTATTGTAGTGAGAATATGAGCCCGCGTACAAGTTACGACTGTGGTTTTATCTCCTTTTTAAAATAGGTACGAAAATATACCTATTATAAATTCGAAAGAATGAAAGTTTATCAGTCTGTCTGTTCTGGCAGATGGTCTGTGTCTGTCACAAACTATCTGCCTAGCTGATTTTAGTAAAGATCGCTTACACCCCGTAGACAGATGCACTTAGTTGACTTTTATCCTAGAAAATAGAACTCCCACGCAATATTTATACGTAAATATAGGAAACATGAGCGGTCGCGGACATTCTTAGCTAATAATATAAAACTCTGTTACCTATAATAATTACCTACCTATCTACTTTTTACCTAGTGATGAGATGGAATTAGTATTTTCCTGTAGTTCATATTTCTTTTAGATTAAGCAAATGTTCCTTTATCTAAACTTTTTCGTTTCTATAGAACGATTTGTTTCAAAAATATACATAGGTAAATTTTACAAAATACATGAAAGTGTGTAACTATGTCAGTCTGCTACATTTTCATGTCCCATCGGTTTAACCAATTAACGGTCTAATCAAAGGTTCCAGTTAAAAAAACACGCTGTATAGGTACTTACTTTTCAGAATATCCATCAAAGCATAATAATATTATCGTCATAATAATTATTATTATGAGTTTCAACGAATTAAGTTGAATTTTCAACCTACTCGTAGGTGAAGTTACAATAAGTAAAGCATCAGTGGAGAGAACCCTGATGGCCCTGCTGCTTTTCAAGAGAACTTTTGAAGAGATCCTTTAACGGATCCTCGCATTGTTTGCATCCCGTTCTTAGTCCAGTATTATGTATTTGATTTCATAAACATAGCAGTTAAATTAAAATGTATGAGGTTATAAAATTTACATAAACTGACCTCATGAACCGGCGATGGAACAATAGCTATTGGTATACTATCTCAATATATAAATTGTTAAGAATGTTTTAGTAAATGTTCTAATTTGTATAGAAATGGACTAGTTGAGTGATACATCCCGTTTAAACTTACCTATTTTATTTAGGGAATTAAATGCACTTAACAATCAAGTGATAATTTTCGAATACTTAATTACTATTTTAATCAATCATTTCCTAGTTAACTACATACTTAATATAAAAATGGTTGAAATTAGTAAGTTTTTATTGAATACTTCTGGGATTTGTCAACATGGATGTGCAGAAATCATTCACCCTTGGACAAACAGCTGTTTAAAAGCTTTTTCAATGATGATTCGAGCATGCCTGAAAGGAAATTTTAAATTTTGGTTTCCACTGTGCTGTCTTAGCTGTGTGAGTATTTTTTCTTTGACGCGTCAATTAGGATTCCCATAGAATATTATTGTGAGCATTGAACTATTATGTACTAACATTCATATCTCTGTTTTTGAGTAGGCGTTTCTAAGGTTTTGTTGTAGTCGACATCAATCGATAGATGTCCACCGCTGGACATAAGCAGTCTCATAGGGACTTATATGCCACGTTCTTGCACTACCTGGATCCAGCTGCCAGCGGCTCTCTGCAACTCGTTTGATGTCATCTGTCGCCCAAGTTGTAGTATACTAACGCTGCGCTATTCAGTGTAAGGTCGATTTTCCAGCACCTTGTGACCATACCATCTATCGGTTCTTTGAACTATGTGCCCCACCCATTGCCACTTCTGCTTTGCAACCCGTTGAGCTTTGTTGGCTACTCTGCTTTGCTACATCTATATCACTATGTCAGTTATCTTGGTTCTTTTCTAATTTGATTAACTACGTAGGTACCTACCTAGGTAAATAATTATAATTTTGAGTATTGCCCACTCTATCGCCTGCTGAGTTACCATTCCAATATACTCAGGTCCACTGTAGGTAGATGTGATGTTTTGCTGGTGGTGTGTGGTGAAAGCAAAAATTATTAGCAGTAAAATAATTAGTAAACTACTATAACTATATACAAACTCTACATCTTGATAAAAAGTATAGCTTATTGCTTGGCCATTTAATGTTCGTGGAACTGTGGAACTATTACGTGACATATCTTATAATATAATAGTCTAAAAATAATAGTTTGTGTGACAATCACGATATCGTATTATTTTGTGTGTCCATTTCGTGATTATCACACAAACTATTCTTTATGGACTTCGTTTTTATGTCACGTAATAGTTCTACGAACATTAAACGGCGAAACTATAACTACTTTTTTTTTAACCAATATGTAGGGCTTATAGAGTCAGGTTCATAAGGTTTATAGGGCTTATAGGTACAGTTATTTGTTATTAATTATTGATAGAATACGTGCTACAGTGAAGGAAACCTAAGAGCTTTAAACTTTGTACTTGGGATAATGGGCTATGATGCGCACTCAGAATACAGTCTGTATTCTGAGGATGCGCAGCACAAATCGAAAGTCAGTTAGAGACGTCTTGCCTCTACTATATTATTGGCTCTATATTTCTTATAGAGATTTCATAACATTTTAACCGTTAAAGCATGAATAACTTACGAGTCTTGGCAACCGACTTTTGGCATTATTTTGTGCTCTCGTTCGTGAAATCAAATTCAGCTGGTAAAATACGAATCAAATGAATAACTACGTACCTATTTTGTATGACGGTCACTTCGAAGAATCACGGATACGAACCGAATACGGATGAGTGCACAGAATTTAATACCCTTTAACTAATTGAAATAATGATTTTGGTGGGATTCAATTCCGGTTTTGGGTCAACGTCCTACACCGAATAGGTAAAAATTTCAAGTTTGTAATACTTAACTCATTTCTTCTATGGGTTGGAGACCCATGGCACGCAGACGGACAGACAGACAGATAGCTGAGTAGTTAGGTACCTAACATTATTAGAGCGCCGTGTTACTCTTTGCATACGGAACCCTAAAAAATCTATGCTATAGCTAACCTGCACGTGCACAGGTTGTTTATTCAGATTTCATACTTTGTCGTACACATACGTAGTTAGGTACGCATGCAACCGTAATATAGGCTGACCTTTAATAATGAGAGTGGTCGGCCCGGCCGCCCACCCTGGGTGATTGCGATTGTCATGCGATTGTCGCATTGTAGCTGTCATTTTATCTTTTTGACAAGGTTAATGCCATGTTAATGCAATGACCACACCCTTAGCTTAGACCACACCACAATGCTTGGATCATAGAGATAGTATCTTAGATGAATGTAAGATGTATACTATCTCTATGGATAGTATACATTCATCAGTAGATAATCTATGCATTCATCCAAGGCTTGGATGAATAGGTACATGATGAATATGAAACTATCTCTATGCCACAATGACATAATTTACACTTGACAGTTGACAGGCGACAGGCGACAATTGATTTATTTTTGACGTTTGAATTTTGATCAAGATTTTGATTGATGATCCGTCGATCACCGACGAATCGATGACGTCCGACGACAACACAGAGTACTTTGGACGACAACGACCATGGTATGCTATCTTAGAACTCTGCTGCTAAACTAGATTAATAGCGCCATCTAGGAGCTGGATTTAGAAATAATGTTCCAGTGTTAACATGTAAATTATTTTTAATGACAGTGTTAACATAATAAAAAATACTCAAGTTCCAATATTGTGAAAAATTAAATTAAAAACATACTTTCTTTTTATTTGGAAAAAAGAAATATTCAATTATTATAAATTTTGCTAAAATTAAGCTTTATTTTTAAAATAATAGTTAAATGTTCTTCAAATTCTAGATTTTCATATCTATGGTCAAGAAAACTGGGTGACAAGTGTCAAAATGTTTGAAATTTGAATTCATTTCATAACGAAATTCTACGGTGGTTCTACAGTTTTGGGAGTAATTTTATTTGATATTAAAGATTTCACGACTTTTGCTTTGCTTTCGGACTCCGACGATCCCTACGTTTATTATTTTGGCTTGTTTTTTGGACTACTGTTTCTTGTGTAAACGATAACTTGGCATTCCCCCTGAACTCTGTTGCAATCTGATTTTGTTTAGTGGTTTGGAAGTTTAGATTTGTAAAATGTCTCAAAAAGTATGTTGTGTGCCTGGCTGTTCAACTGTTGCAGGCGATGGTAAGTAAATTCGTTCTGTTTTATATCAGAAAGTATTGCTTGCTGCCTCATATACTCAATTGATTCAATCGGAAGATTGCCCTTGAAAGTTATCATTTCAAGGATGCAGTGATGCAAGGATGCCTTTTTGACAAGATGCGTTAGCTCTAGCACCACAGTTTTGTTTAATTGCAAACGTGAGATGTAGGTACTAAACCCTAAAATGTTGATGTTTGAACAGTGACTTAATGTTTTTAGCACTTTTCTCAATAGAAATAAGCTATTAGTCGGATCACTATAATTAGATAAGCTTGATGTTTAATATCTTTACTTCATTATGTATTTCCAGGTATCTCACTGCACCGTTTCCCCAACCCAAATCAGCACATTGATTTGTTTCAAGTGTGGCTGAAGAAGATTGGGGGTCATGTAGCGGAATTAGATAAAGATTACATTTACAGCAACAGAAGGGTCTGTCGTAGACATTTTGAGGACATTTATTTGTACCCAACAAAGTTGTGTTCCCTAGCCATCCCATCACTCTGTTTAGCAGGTTGGTTAGACATTTTTAAAGTACCTTTGTAACTAGCAAATATTTTCACTTGCTAATTGGTATATTTTAGATATTATGTAACTTGTCACAGAATATCAGACAGCTATGGTTTCAAGTTAATTATTTACAAGAACTTTTTATGTAGAAACATGGACAAGTCTTACTCTCTAATGTGAATAATTCATATCTCAATGTATTTACTTTATTATGGTTTTGATATTGATATTTTTATTTTAGAGAATATGGCTGCTGCTGAAGCAATAATTGTTTCTGAACCGCATACTAGCTCCAGTTTCATATCAAATTCTAATGAAATGGAAATGGCACCAGGTAATTATAAATCTTAAATCTAAATATATAAAAGGAAAAGGTGACTGACTGACTGACTGACTGATCTATCAACGCACAGCTCCAACTACTGGACGGATCAGGCTGAAATTTGGCATGCAGATAGCTATTATGATGTAGGCATCCGCTAAGAAAACATTTTTGAAAATTTAAATCCCTAAGGGGGTGAAATAGGGGTTTGAAATTTGTGTAGTCCATGCGGACGAAGTCGAAAGCATAAGCTAGTTAGTATCCTATAATTTTAAATCGCCTTTAAGTTTATTTTTTAACATGGCAGATATGTATATGCCATACAATAGGAAATGCAAAAAAATAGTGTTTTTGATTTACATGATCATATCATTTCAATTTAATTAGATACTAATAGAATAGTGTAGTATAACTTAAATGAACTACTGATGTGAAAGTTTGATACCTTTCAAATCAAACATCATTTTTTCATTTCCATTGTTGGTAGCTTTAGTATTAACTAGTGACCTTACCTTCGCATGGGTAGCTTATTACAGTTTTCATGTGGATCTCTAATTTTTTGAAAATAAAATATAGCTTATGTTACTCAGGAATAATGTAGATTTCTACTTGTAAAAGATTTTTTTAAAATTGGTTGGTATAGATTATCGTATTATTATCTCATGTGTTATTTTTGGTATTTTGCAGGACTTGTTGCAACATCAAGTAAAGCAGTACCTGCAGTTGCTATTAAGTTAAACTCAAAGGACAATTTAAAAGGTATATCAGAATCCTTCGTTTTAAACTAAAAAGTTTTTATAACTTACTTGGATTAGTTAAATATTATAACTGTGGTGATCATGCCATGCTTCATACTCTGTCTGTAGCAGACACTTTTAAAAACAAATTCATGTGGACAAAGTCTCAGGCATATCAAGTTGGGATCAATATTTTTTCTGCCCCAAAAATGCCAGGTTGTCTAAATAACTCTGTATAATATGACTTCAAGACAACAATATTATACACGGTCAGAAAGACTAGCAGCAGAATAACAGTAAAAAGGCTCTATTTTGATAACCCTAAGAATTTATTGCTCATTGATAATATCTTTAGTCATGATCAACTCATTGCCAGCTTATTACTGAGCATAGGTCTCCTCTAAGAGTGAGATGAGTTTAGGCCATCGTCTGCCATGCAGGTTTCCTTAAGATATTTTTTCGTTCACCATTAAAGCAAGTGATATTTAATTTCTTAAAATGCACATAACTCTGCAAAGTTAGAATTGATTGCACCCCCAACCTGTCGAAAAGTCATAGCTACTAGGCTGTTATACGATTGCACTGAATGACGAACCATGATTAATCATGATGGTACTTAATGAACAGCAATTTTTAATATTTGATGTCATTTTACTTTCAGCTAAGAAGTGGGTTCTCACCAAACAAGAGAAGGAACTCTGCAAAGAAATTTCAAATATGAGACATCAATTAAAAAAATGTCGAATACAGAAAGACTACTTTAAGAAGAAGGCTGCTATTAAACTTAAAAAGACCGAAGCATTTGAGCTTTTGATGAAAAATATGAGTGAAGAGACAAAAACTTTTTTTGCTATGCAAGTCACTCAATTTGGAAAGAAAGCAAAAGGAAGACGCTTCACAATTAAAGAAAAAATTCTTTCCCTTGCATTGTACAAGCGCAGTCCAAAGGCATATAGGTTTCTAAGTTCTTTTAGTGTTTTGCCTAAGAGAAAAACACTTTCTACTTTATTACAAAAAATAAACCTCAAGCCAGGTAAAACCGTGGAATTATTTGAAGAATTAAAGAAACCTGTAACAAAGTTAAATGACAACCATAAGTTTTGTACGATTATCTTTGATGAAATGGCAATTTCACCAAATTTAACCTACTGCAGAAAAAATGATGAAATTATTGGTATGGTGGATGACGGTGAGGAAAAAAAGAAGCAAATTTGTGACCATGTTTTGGTGTTTATGGTGAGAGGTATCATAAAAAAATTCAAACAACCAGTTTATTTCACATTTTGTAGAGGCTCTACTAAAGCAGACAGCTTAAAGGCACAAATAAAAACTGTCATAAAAGAAGTAGAAGCCACAGGTTTAAAAGTTGTGGCCACTGTTTGTGACCAGGGGGCATCAAACCGAGCTGCTATAAACAGTTTACTAAATGAGACTAGAATAGAATATTTAAGAGACAACAAAGAATGGACTGGTGGGTTTTTTGAATTAAATAAAAAAAAGATTTTTCCTTTATTTGATGCACCCCATCTGATGAAGGGTATAAGAAATAATTTGTTGAACAAAAATTTAATGTTTACCCAAGATGGGAAGCAAAAAGTTGCAAAATGGCAGCATTTAGAAGAAATGTACCACAGGCAGCCAGGCTATAAAGGTGTCCGCTTGGTGCCTAAATTAACGGCGCAACATGTTGTGCCCAAACTAATACCTAAAATGAAAGTGAAACACTGCACTCAGGTATTCAGTCGGACAGTCGGCGTTGCTCTTGGATATATGGCAGGTACCTACTTGATTTGTATACTGATGTACATTGCTCTCTTTACCATTGTCAAAGTTGGTGGATTTTACTCTTTATGCAAGGTTTTCTACTTCATCATGATCATCATGATCACTCCACCGCCGGGTCACTACAGAGTAGGAGACGACGTCATAACCACTAGGCTATCCAGCTTATTTGTGTATTGTGTTCCATTCTTATTAATTAGTAGAATAGAATATTTTAATTTTTACTTATTATAATTTATTTTATGAGTATTTAACATGTCCTTTTTTTCTTTTTAGATTGTGGGCAACTTCCAGCTGAAAATAAAGACACGGCTGATTTGTTAATATTGATGGACGAATTATTTGATTCTGTGAATGGGAGTTACAGCAAAATAAGAAATGGTAAAATTTATAGAACTGCTGTAACTCCCAAATCTCCTCATCACCAGTTATGGAGAAAAAGTTTGCCAGTATTGAAGTCCATGGTCTTTGTTACAAAGGATGGGAGAAAAGCCTCTGTTCCATCAATTTCGAGCTGGATAAAAACAATTGAAGGGTTCCAGTTATTAATCAATCATTTAAAGTCCCTCAATGTAACTTCACTTTTGTTACGACATTTCAATCAGGACCCCTTGGAAAACTTTTTTGGTGCAATAAGAGCACAGGGCCATTCAAACAATATGCCAAATGCATATGGGTTTCAAGCAGCATATAAGACGTTAATGGTAAATAATTTAACATCTCCTCATTCTGTCGGGGCAAATTGTGAAAAAGATGGGGACTTTTGCCTAAACAATTTAAAAAATCTTATAAAAAGTAGCGAAAAGAGTAACGAAGAAAACATAGAAAATATAGAAATAGATTTTAATGATTTGAACATTGAAAATATAAATACAAATAAACTAATTGAAGGCAAATCTCCGACAGATGTAGAGAGGTGTGCGGCAGTAGCATATTGCAGTGGATGGCTTGTGACAAAAGTGCAAAAAAAAGTTTTCAAAAGTTGTCCTGAATGCATTGAAGTGTTTAAAAGTAAGGAACTGGAGGCTTTTCATAAACATATTAAAATTAGCGAATACAATGACAAAGGATGGCTATGTTATCCGACGAGAAACATTTTTGATTGCTTCGCTGAGATCGAAAATCACGTAATTGAAATTTTGAAAAACAGAAGTAATAAAAATAAAATACAAGAGTACGTAAAATTAATACTATTATCAAATATAAATTTTAACTTTATATCATGTAGCTCACATAGAGACAAAATTATTAATTTTTTGACCAAGGAAACTGTCATTTTTTTTATAAATAACTGGTGCAAAGATATTAATTTTATTTTAAATGGAAAAATTCACTTTTTTGATTCAAGAGATCCACTTAAATGTGATGCTGATATTTATTATAAAAAAAAAAAATTGAAAAAGTTTAAATAACTTATAATAAGTTGTGTTTAATTTTTGAATTAAATTTGATTGGCGGGAGTTAAATGCCATTGTGATATTGGTAATTATCAGTATTGCCAAGATAAGTACCATTATCCATTCAAAACTCCCGCAAATCAAACACCACATTCCTACCTAATTTAAAAAACTATAAAGTATGTATATAGGTAGGTATATATACTGGGTATTGGCTGTATTTAGTACCAAACCCGTCTCCTAGATGGCGCTTTTCAAGTGGGCGCCTTGACGGCCCGACTTACCAGTCTATCTCCCTATATACACTGTAGTCTGTGACAACGACAACGATGTTCGTCGCGTTTATTTTGTGCCTTTTTATTTTATAGTTCGTACTTGAGAAAATCTCTTTACCTCTGATTCAGTTAGTCTTGTTAGTGGCTTATTGTGATTTTCCCAAACGGCTATTCAAATCAGTGAACAAGCTACAAGTTACCTACAATCATCATAGGTACAAATACAATACATCAGACTTCGTATCGTCACTTCGCGATTGGTTTTCTAGTTTGACGGTTGTTATTTGGTAATTTAGTGACTCAAAATACTAAAGACAGGATTAACTAGTGTTGAATAAATATCGTACGATTGAACATTGTTCTTTCCTCGAGGACACCCATGTATTTGAGAAAGTGATTTTCCCAGAAAAGTTAAGTCTTCTAAGATGGTCGAAGCAAGCAAATACTGGTTCGATAAGGCCTGCAGCGCCTGTGAATGCCATACTTTAATTCACCCTTGGACATATAAATGTAGTGATGCTACAAGTACTATGCTCATGAGTTGTATAAAAGGAAGCTATCAGTTTTATGCAATGGTTTATCTTGTAAGTTATTCTTTGATTTGTTTATGAGTTGAGTAACTACAGTTTACTTATTTTTTAAATTTTATGAAAAATTGCTTCTACAGCCTATAAGTCTACTACTGCTACAAGCAGCTTACGTAGCTCATTTTTGGATTAGGCAGAATAAGATTAGGTACAAAAAAAAGTCTTACAAAATTATTACAACCTAGATGATGCTCTTGTGAGCATGTTGGTGTGGATTCAGATTTTTTTTAAATCCCGTGAGAATGTTTTGTTTTTCTAGGATAAAAAATAGCCTGACTAGATTTGGTCGAAATCTGTTAAATGGATGGGTTGTGAAAAGGTAACAGACTGACAGACAGCACACTTTCATAATATTAGGTATATGTAGGTAATATAATAGAAAAAACATATCAGAAAGTGATAATCATAAGTTATAAGTAATTTAGCATTGATTATTATTTTTATATCTGGTAGATTAAAGACGTAGCAACTGGTATGCAGATTATGATAAGACAAGAAGTGTAAAATTCTTGAAAACAATTTGTGAATATCCACTTTATTGGAAGGGACAAACCTAATTGAGTTCCACTCGGAGAAAAATGTGGCATAAAAAATGTTACTTTGGTCCTGTGATTTCTACGCACCAAAACTTGTTAAATTTGTCCCTCCCTCTAGTAGATATTATTAATCCAATTAAGTAATTTGAAGTAAATTTTATTTCAAATTGATTTGAAATTATTCATGGCTTAACAAATTATATTATGCACAGTAAAACCGATTGTGTTTTTGTGGTAGGTAATGAATAACAAAAATAATGCCATGTACCTACAGTGTATAAGATTAGTATTAATAATACATCCAGCCTTACTGATATACAAATTGCCCCAGGGCAAGCAGTGTGCAATATTATATTATATTTGTGAGGGCCCTAACATGTAGTTTTATTTTCAGATACAAATTCTGATGAGAGGTAAAAAACTGGGTAAAAATGAGATGATAGAACAATTTAAGCTATATTTAAAGTCTGGTATATTTGGTCTAACTGTTGGAAGCTCTTTTGTGACATTAAATTGTATATTTAGGTAAGTCTCGGTAATAGAACAGACCCAAATAAAACTTTTGTATCTAACGCTGAATGTAAAATTCTCTAGTTTATTTTTAACATGTTTTTGGGGAATCTTCGCGATTTTTTTTGTGTCAAAGCCAAATTGTGCCAATCGTCATTTAACTCTCGTAATTTTCATAATAATAAAAAATAAATAAACATATTTGTAGTTTTCGAGGCCATAACTTTATTCTTTGAACATCCGAAATGTGTCTTTTGGGATGCATCTGTACTATAATACGTAATTAGGAAACATCTGTAACTTTAACCTTTACCACTGTTGCTTTATTACTTTAATTATGGGTAAAGTTTAGGCACTGTAGGCATTATTTTGTTTACAGGAAACTATTCTTTAGTCAATTCAATTATTACACAACAGTTCTACTTCCTTGTACAGTCAGTGGACTTGCCGTGTACTTTGAACCACCTTACAGAAGAGTTATGGTTGTCAACCTTTTTGTTAATTTGGTGAGTATAAACCACTAGTTTATATTTATTTCAGTCTAAAATTCCAAGAAATATATTTCAGGGCTGGCTTGAAATTACTTATATGTATTAGCTAGGGTTCATTCCCGGGAATTCTCGAGCCGAGAATTTCCGGGAAATCGTTGGGCTTTGTTCCCGAGAAATCAAGCTCGAGAAAACTCGAGAACTCGAGAAATCATATTTGAGTCTATGAAATTATAAAATAAAACGATTTGCGTTTGCCTTTTGTTTTAAAAGCAAAAATTTCATTTGATTTTTTTTTCTAATTAACATGCCAAAAATGGTGCTGTGATTGTAATTTAATTATAAGTTAGGATAGGGTTAACGTTTTCATGTTGAAATTTTTGTTTATTGTTTGTTTTGTTTAAAAGAAAGAAGCTAGAAGTTTTAAGTTGATTTTTTTTCTTTTTAATGCTGTGCTTGTGCTGTAATTGTATATATGTATAAGTCACAAATGTCAGAATAGCTTATTTTTTTAGTTTTCTTTAAGAAAAAGAAGCTAATTATGTTGAAGACTGTCAATAAAAGTCTTATAATTATTTTGGTACTTTTATTTGAGAGGAAACCACTGAATTTGTTGATTAATCGCATTATTGGAACCGAAGAATATGCAAATCCGTACGTAAATGTAAATTTCTCGACAACCCGAGAAGACCCGAGAAATTAGTCTCGAGAATTCTCGAGACCCGAGAAATTGATAAGCTCGAGAAATCATGAACCCTAGTATTAGCACAAGTAAAGGAAACAATCCGAGATCCGTGAATTTGTGGCTATATCACAAAAAACCGGCGGAGTGCGAGTCAGACTCCGACAAGAGGGCTCCATACTACAGTCGTATTTTTTCGACATTTTGCACAATAAATCAAAAACTGATATGCATAAAAATAAATAAAATCTGTTTTAGAATGTACAGGTAAATCCCTTTGATATGATACTCCACTTGGTATAGTTATCTTACTTTGAAAATTGAAAATAGTAATTATTTGATCCACACATTTTAATTTTTTTTGTGATGTAACCACAAATTTACGGTTCCGTACCAAATTTCATGATTCTAAGTCAACGAGAAGTACCCTATTCTTGACAGACACGACGGACAGACGGACAAACAGACAGACAGACAACCAAGTGATCCTATAAGGGTTCCTTTTTTCCTTTTTTTGTGGTATGGAACCCTAAAATAATTTTAAAAATATTGTGTTTACGACCAAATACTATGTTTACTTTATCACACCATAGATGGTGCTGTCCATCATTAACTTGCAGTGTGGTACAGCTGTTGGAGCGCGCATATTATTATAATATTATACCTACTGGTTTGTGCTGTGTTCGTCCTTGGGCTGGTCCCTGTCTACATTTAGTACAAGCCGTGGTCCTTGAGGTCACGAGTGTACGGTGGGCTAGGTGTGGGGGACAAGAGTGTTATTTCTTGAACGAGGGTACAGAACCCTTTGTGTGTGATTCCGACTCGCACTTGACCAACTGGTCATAAGGAGAGCAATCTTTTTCAGGTATTTGAATACTGGGCTCGAACATTAGATCACCAAGGTTGGCTGCGGCGGTCGATCGGTCGCGAAACTCTCATATTTATGCTCGGTAGCTCTGCCCTGTTCTATCTTATGCGTTTGGAAAGAGAGAACAGCCAACGTACGCCTTTGTTCTGGTAAGTGTATTTATTTATTTACAAATGCCATAGGTAATGGTGCGCTTACAGGGCCAATTTTTAAGCAATTGTAGCAACACAAAATGTCAATCTGGAGCAAAGTGGAGCAATTATTTCGCATAACATTGCTAAAATTTTCAGGTATTGCTGGGTATTGCAGTAAATTGTATGTGGTTGTGACATCATAAGTGACTAAATTATCTGGAATTGCGGTATTTCAATTGCCCGTGTAAGCTTATGAAAACATGGCCATACAACTCTGTATAACTTAATTTTTGATCTATATCTCTTAAAATATTTGCACACTATTAATTTCGTTGAATGTTAAGGGCTCTTTATACTGTATACCTCCATTTTTTTTTGTACCAACGTTCTTGCAAATAAATGATTATTTATTAATTTATGCATTTCGCACTGAATGAGAATTTTTATTGTATTTTCAGGTTCTTTACACCTCCAAGAGTGTCCAAAGAAGTTGGAGAGCCAGTGAAAGGTATTGAAGGCAAAAGTCCGGCGTGCCCTCATAAAGGACCTTGCATGAACTACATTTTTAGAGTAAGTTACACTAGATTACAACATGGGGTTATTCAAGGGGCGAACCAACAAATTCTTAAAAGGCCGGCAACGCATCGGCGGTTCCTCTGGTGCTGCAAATGTTCATGGGCGGCGGTAATCACTTAACTTAAGGTGACCCGCCTGCTCGTTTGCTCGCTATCTCTACGTCTGCCCCAGAAAGGGGAGAAAGACCAATCTCTATTAAACAAAAAAGTTAAAATGTTAAAATGTTAAAAAGTTAAAATGGCTATTAAACTACTACTTTTTAGTGTTTGCTACGGGGTGCCAATGGGATCCTATTACTAAGCCTCCGCTGTCTGTCCGTAAAAAACTTGGTCAGCGACACTCTCTTGGCGGTCAAAAACTCGTGCACCTTGCACAGGACTTAAATACATGTATGTCCATTATAAGTACCTAATCGTAATCGCCCACCCTCGCATACTGGTTCATAGCCCAGCGACAAAACTCCCAACTACACACTCGCTTCTCGTTGCTAGCCAACTGGTTTCTAGTTTTTAGCTCAACTCGTTTCTCGCTAATCGTCAGCGGTCGGACAACTGCCTAAAGGACATAAACTCGTGGCAACCATAACAAAATAACTACATATTTTGTAAATACGTAAAAGATTAGCAAACAGGACAAACATAACGTCAAAAGGAGTCACAGGGACTTACATTAAGGACAATAAAATGATAAATAATTAATTAACGTTTGTACGAATATATTAATTACTAGCGACCCGCCCCGGCTTCGCACGGGTAACTTATTAGAATTTTCGTAGGGATTTCTAATTTTTTTGAAATAAAATATAGTCTAGATGTCACTCAGGAATAATGTAGCTTCCTATACTGGTAAAAGAATTTTTAAAATCGGTTCAGTAGGTCCAAATATTACCCCCTACAAACAAACTTACAAACTTTACCTCTTTATAATATTAGTATTGAGTAGATTATGTCCACGACTTCGTCCGCTTGGATTTAAGTTTCTTAAAAATCCTGTGGAAAGTGGGAACTCTTAGCTAGCAAGCTACCTCTGTACCAATGTTGATCGCGACTTTAACAGGTGGATTTAGGATTTTCTTTATAATCTCGCAAGGATTCTTTGATTTCCAGGACAAAAAGTAGCCTACAAGTATATCCATATGCTTCTGATGCAAGCTACCTCTGTACCTTTCTTCATTTTTGGTTGAATGGCTAGGCCGTGAAAGGCTAGCTTATAGACAGACACACACTTGCGCATGTATAATATTAGTATGGATATGGTCATATGGATGTTGTTTTGTCATACCTTGTTTAATTATTGAGGAATGATTGAGGATATATTTTTACGTTCATAAGAAATATAAAAATATGTTATTACGCCTATAAGCAACAAGGATAAATTGCCTGTTGTAGAGTGGTAAGTTTGTGGATTTTCCGTAGTTAATCATTAGGTGCAATTTACATGGCGATTTTTGATTTTACAAAACATACCGCCACACTCAGAGTCGTTTAATCGTTACTTAAGGCATTCCTTAGTATAGATTTATAAAAGTTCACTCTCAGAGTCTGCTACTAGATGATGCCCGCGACTCCTTCCGCGTGAATTTAGGTTTTTAAAATCTCTACCTATATTACAACTCTTTATAACTCTTTTATTACTCTTATTATAACTCTTTTATTACTCTTATTATAACTCTTTTATTTTCCGGGATAATAATAGTAGCCTATGTCCTTCCCCGGGATGTAAGCTATATCTGTACCAAATTTCATCGAAATCGGTTTAACAGATGTGCCGTGAAAAGCTAGTAGACAGACAGACACACTTTCGCATTTATAATATTAGTATGGATTCATCAAAACATCTTTTATTTCTAGGGTGCGGCTCAATTATTCGGCGTGGGTTGCCTGATGACTATACTGCGGACCGTCATACCGAGGATCCTTACGCCGACCAAAGCACTGAAGTCATTGAAGCCGTCGCATCTCAAACTTGGCCTTTTCTTCGGCGGCTACATTGGGATTTATAGGGTAGGTTTTATACTTGTTAAGTTCTTCATAATGCTCTCAAAGGTGTGTGAAGTCTGCCACTTGGCCAGCGTGATTGACTATGACCAAACCTTTCTCTTATTGAGAGGAGACCCGTTCTCAGTAGTAAGCCGGCGATGGGTTGATCATGAAGACACATGTTGTCTGAATGGTCCCTTAAAGAAGGCCCCTATCTTAACTATGAATTTCTTGACTAGACTTCGAGAAGCAAACACTGGCCGAAGAAAAACTTACAATCGAGGGATGAAAGGGGAAATAAATACCAAAATATTCTGTTTCAGCTAGTAGTATGTCTGCTGTGCCGTAAGAACGGTAGAGATAGTGCACTATATGCATTGCCCGCGGGCTTCCTCGCCGGCCTGGCGTTCAAAGCGTCTCCTTCAACGCCCATCGCTTTGGCCCCCGTCACTTCTACATTGCAGGTAAAACAATGATTATGTAAGCATCACGCGCACACACGCACACACAAACACACACAAACACACACACACACACACACACACACACACACACACATATATCAAACTATACAATTTTCTTTGCATTTGGATGCACAAAATTACATAATAATACAATAATATGGTCTTAATTGACTCTAACAAATCAAGATTTAAAAAAAATTCTTTGAGAAACTGATGATCATGTTATGTTATGAAAAAAAAGATTCCGACGAATTGAGAACCTCCTCCTTTTTTTGAAGTCGGTTAAAAAGAAGAACAAACTTTAAATCTGTAAGTAGATTTTGGAAATTCATCATGGCTGGATTTTATTTGACAGTGCAAAACAAACCTTATGTAGTCACATCAATGCTCAATTTTAATAGCTCTGTGTAAGAATGTTATATTACCCTTATCCTTTCCCAGATCCTTTTCTCATGGCTATACCAAAAGGGCACGATACCCGCAAGCTGGCCGTTAGTGGAACTTCTATACTGCATATGCCAAGGCATATTGTTCCATGCGAGAGTCATGCACGAGGATGTATGCCCGCGGTACATCGTCAACCTCATGCATACCGTCACTAGTAACAAGTAAGTATAATTTTTTGTCTACAGTGTTGGCAACACCAACAAAACTTCATCTGTAACGCATGACAGTTAGTCAGTTAGTAGTTTATTTATTTATTTATTATTTTTCACTTTCTTGCATTCGGACTTTTTGTCTACAGTGTTGGCAACACCAACAAAACTTCATCTGTAACGCATGACAGTTAGTCAGTTAGTAGTTTATTTATTTATTTATTATTTTTTACTTTCTTGCATTCGGACTTTTTGTCTATAGTGTTGGCAACACCAACAAAACTTCATCTGTAACGTATGACAGTTAGTCAGTTAGTAGTTTATTTATTATTTTTCACTTTCTTGCATTCGGACTTTTTGTCTATAGTGTTGGCAACACCAACAAAACTTCATCTGTAACGTATGACAGTTAGTCAGTTAGTAGTTTATTTATTTATTTATTATTTTTCACTTTCTTGCATTCGGACTTTTTGTCTATAGTGTTGGCAATACCAACAAAACTTCATCTGTAACGTATGACAGTTAGTCAGTTAGTAGTTTATTTATTTATTTATTATTTTTCACTTTCTTGCATTCGGACTTTTTGTCTACAGTGTTGGCAACACCAACAAAACTTCATCTGTAACGTATGACAGTTAGTCAGTTAGTAGTTTATTTATTTATTTATTATTTTTCACTTTCTTCTTCTTCACATTCGGACCGCTGCCATGTAAACACGTGTCTTTCGCTTTCCATAATAATTAGTGTGTGCCACAAGTCATTAATTTCGTGGTTTTATTCATACGAAACACCTAATTTAAACCTGTGCCTAACACTCCATCATACAGTTTGGTGAAAATTACAAGATGAGCTTATCTTACGGACGTCAAAGTGTCAAGTAAAACAGGGATTTAAAATTGTAGTCCACGCGGAAGAAGTCGCGAGCATAAGCTAGTATTTTATGTAATAGTATGAATGCGCTATGATTATAGTTATTTTACCTTTAAGTGATATGAAGCTACAATATCTATCAACGCACAGCTCAAACTACTGGACGGATCGGGCTGAAATTTGGCATGCAGATAGCTATTATGACGTAGACATCCCCTAAGAAAGGATTTTTGAAAATTGAACCCCTAAGGGGGTAAAATAGCGGTTCGAAATTTGAGTAGTCCACGCGGACGTAGTCGCGGGCATAAGCTAGTATGGAATAAATTGCCTAAGGATGTGGTTATGTCAAGTTCTGCTAACCAGTTCAAGAATAGATTAGACAAACATTTGGAAAACTCGAAGCACTTCTGATATAGACGCATCAGCGAAAGCTGCTTAGTTTATTAAATAATAATAATAATAATAAGTTTTATTGTATTTTGTAGATTTTCAGGTTTTGAAATTGTCGAAAAAAATTGCCATTACACTCGATAATCTTTTTTTTTCAGAGCCGACGAAATCCAACACGCCTTTATACAGAAGATTCTTAGGTATAAAGATTTTCATCCCTAAATACGTTTTGATATTATTTACAAAAGAAATACGCGTTATATAATTATTATATTGTTGTTATATAACTTGTTGTGTATAATTTAGGCGCAGTCTGTGATTTTTAGTTAAAACGCAAGCTTATTTTAACAGGGTTTATTTTTAACCTCTAGTTTTGTGACGTTGGGAAATCCTTAAGGTGCAAACACAGTGTTGTGACTTGTTGTGTGTTGCAACGCAATCTGGCGCGAAGATCGACCAATCAGAGGGCACCACGAACGGAACTGAATACCTTTTCACTGAGATGGTTCGTGAAGTAAGATGCGGTGCCTGCCTGATTCCTACTTAAATAGGTCTGAACTCCTAGCTCATGGACGCGACTCGCAAGGTCTTATAGTTTGTGGAGAACAACTGGCATAAAATGTTGTGACTCGCCTTTTGTCGCATCACAACACACAAGCACAACACAATAGTGTGTTTCCACCTACGATATGCCTTTAAAATTCGAACAAAACGATTGAAAAGGTTTTTTTATAAAAATGAAAACTGTGCTTTGTGAATGTGTTTGTTATTGATCGTTTGACTGATCAAAGTTAGGTCATTTATTATTGGCACACATAAATATTGAGAACCTCTTTTTTTTTAATTAGTGAAATAATACACCAGTGGTTTAATATTTAAATGTTTTCGTCTTCCAATTTTGGGGAACTTCTGAAAATATGTAAGTGTCGTTGCTTTCTATGCGATAAATAATGTTGGCTCATCGAGCTCATAACCCCTAGAGTATAGCCATACCTACACTATAGTCGCGAATTTCTGTCAACAACTCAGACCCCGTTCACACGGCATGTTTTTCACCAGGATCTTACCGAATACGTAGTTCTTCTTCTCAATCGTTCACTCTTGACAGAGTGGTCGTGGCTATGAATTCTTCACTGCTGCTCGTGCGATCTCCCTCCAGCGACTTCTATTGGTGGCATTATGTGCACACACGGAGACAGGTGTGCTTGTTGCAGAGCGGATTAAGTCCGTCCACCTAGTTGGGGAACGCCCACATACGAATACGTAGTAGCACAGAGAATAGAACCGTTTACACGGTTGAAACTGTGTACGTTTTTTTGCAGTACAAACAACGCGTGAATACTACTACTGTACTGTACACTTACTCAATGTATGCGCCACTACGTATTCGGTAACGTTGAGTCACAACCGCGGCGAGTGCGCGAACTGACTCCCTTGAAAAAGGACCCCGGATGGGTTTGAAACTAGTCGGGCTAACGTCGACTAAGCACGTGAGTACAGCCGGGACAGATATTATTTAAACGTGTTTTTTTGCTCGTTTTTTGTAGATAATGATACGGAACCTTTCGTGCCCGAGTCCTACTTGGACTTGGCCGGTTTTTGTCATTATGGTAGGAAAAACATTGCTTTTGAGTTGTTATAAGTTTATAAATGGCACAGCGTGTGCTACGTTATAATTATACAGAATGTAGGTAGGTACACAAAGAGTTGTTAGTCAAATTGCTTGAGAGATAAAATTAGAAATAATTGTAACTTTGACCTTGATGGCTTGTTACTAATGGGCTTTTGATATATAGGGTGTAACCAGTACGCTAGCAAAAACTTTGCGTTATTGTTATACTATCTAAACACAATCCAATACCAATAACCATTTGCCTCATTTAGTAGTTTTAGTGATTTAATATTTTTCAAGTCCGCAATGTATAGCGTACAAAACTGGGGTCAATACCCCAACTACGACGCGGCATTGACTTCGAGTGGTCTACTTTTGCAACGTTCGTTGACCTCTAGCGTCACTCAGATGTATTATTTGCAAATATATCGTGAATTTTTACAAATATAGGTTTTATTTTTTTATTTTTTCGCGTGTTTTTAGTGGTATCATATAAAGCAGTAATCTACTATCACCTGTCTTCGCTTTTGCTAGCGTTCTGGTTACACCCTGTAGTATGATTTTATCATTTCTATAAGATTTATAGACAATATATCCTTCTTTACAAAAGTTTGCATTTAAATAATTATGTTCTGTGTGCCTTGAACATATTATAATGGGTGCTATAG
This sequence comes from Maniola hyperantus, assembly GCF_902806685.2. NCBI lineage: Eukaryota > Metazoa > Arthropoda > Insecta > Lepidoptera > Nymphalidae > Maniola > Maniola hyperantus. The sequence goes on along the minus strand of NC_048545.1, from coordinate 12,533,918 downwards.
TAAAATTGAGTGAACGATGCATTAAAAATGTCGAAATTATTTGCGCTCGAACTTTTAGTTTATGTTTACCCCTAGTACGAGTTTACATAATATATCGAAAACTTTAATCGTGTTCGTGAGTTTCGATATGATGACTTCAGAGTTCAATGTAAAGGCTTATGTTTAAGTTTATTTCGTGGTTTAACGACATATTTTAATGTAGATAACGGGTACATACCGATTTGTCGATATTTCAACCCAATTGCACGGGTCGTGATCACAAGAGCGGTGCTGCGAGAGGTGAAATTCGAGCTGTCATGCCGTAGCGACAAATAAAAACATTAAATCGTGGTATGTACCCGTTATCTATATAAAAAAATGTAAAGGTAGACGTTGAGCTACGCAACCACGACATGCGACACTGGGAGGCGACACTTGCACACTGCTTTGTATAGAAATGTATGGAAATAATTTGAGGTGGATGATCGTGACGTGCAACACTGACAATACTATCGCCCGTCAGTGTCGTTTATTGGAGTCTCGTAGTCTAAAGTATTCCTACATTTTATATAACTGATTATTCTACAAAATTTCGTTAGGTGCGCTGTCTGAAGATCTATGTAGGAAGTCGGTATCTTTAAATTGTGGAAGCTGTCAAAACTCAACTCATTCTAGGGGTACTATTATTTATTTAATTTTTTTACCTTTTTTTAGCAGATTTTTTTTTAAATCATGATATTAAAGTAAACAAAATACGAATTGACGCTAGCCGATGATCGTTCCATCGGTCTTTAATATCTTCAGCGTATAGGTGCTACTATTATACAAATCTCTGACAGGCGTACTCAGAGTCGCTTAATCATTACTTAAGTTTAGTTCAAACGAGACAGAGCTATATCTCTCACATACATCTGTCTCGGTTTAACTCAATCTTAAGTAACGATTAACGACTCTGAGTACCGCTGTAAATAAACTAAATTAACAGATCTAAAAGTTGGGTATCCGTTTTGCAATGTTTCTAGCAGCAAAAAGCTAGCATTACTTTTTAATCTGACAATTTATTGTAAGAGATTTGGGTACAACGGATCCAGCACTATTGTATAAGTAAACGGAAAACATAAGATTCTGTATTATTTTGCTTATTTAATTTATAGATTAAGAGTGATCACGCACTCATCCAATCCGAATCCGTGAAAATACGGATATAAAAAATATCTACGTCATAATGTCATAAGCTACCATACAAATAGTTCTATGACTACTTCGGAACGTATTTTCACGGACTCGGATCGGATGACTGCGTAACCGCCAAGTATATTTTTATCCGGAATTTGTCATTTATTTATTTAATTTATATGTTATATTATAATATTATTAGTTTGTAATCCAGTGTAATAATGACATCACGTTGTTCTGGGAACAATGGCACATCATTACTTTAAAGCACAAATTATTATTTAATATAGATATATGGACGTCCATCAAACGACAGGTTCAGTCAATTCTGGATCGATGGAGCAGAGAAAATTCCAGTAGGCTTAGTATAAGATTTTACATCTCGCCAACAAGAAGTCAAGTGATATATATGTATATAATATGCAAATATCAGACTGCTAAGTTATCCGTCACTATAACTGTGGCAAAACCCATCGTATAATGGACGTACATGTTATAGGAGATTAAGGGTGGAAGTCAACCATTAGTTCTTAAGTACAGATTGTGTAATTAAGTAAAAATAAGTAAATCTTGAAGAACCATTTTAAACCTTTAAAATATCATGAATTCATTTTGCAACTCTCATTGAAATATTTCGTCACTCCAAGGTTTATTACACAAATACTCAAAATAGACTTAACGTAGGTAATTATTAACAATATTGAGGCTATAGAAACATTTCGTTACACAAGAAAATACAGGTTTAATGCTCATTTTTATTGCTCGATTACTCTATCGATAAAGCAAACCGCATTAGCGATTGTTGCAATTAAAACAATCGAATGAATCGAATAGTCGATACGGATGGAACTACAAATGCGGAGCGCACGGCCTGGAAAGAATAAATCGAAAATCAAAATCAATTGCACATTATATTCGATTTTCGATTCATTCGTCTCATACGCGCGCTAAGTAACAAATGAACAATCAAAACAAACGATTGTTTCGCGATTTTTCAACTGTTATTGGATTTTTATCGAATAATAACAGCATCGAATAATTCGATTGTTATTCGAATGAATCACTCATCGCTAAACCGCATAAGTAGGAGACTCGGTAAGCGGGATAATGACTAGAGTATTAAAGGGATTCGGCAGTGAACTGAAAAAAGCCCGTGATTTTTATGCACTATAGTTTTTCTAGATACATATTAAGTAGTTTGACGGTGCGTCCAGATTATTTAACATGACATGATTTTAATATGTACCTACCTAATTTTAGACAACCCCACGTTATTTTAGCGTTTAAACTATCGTGAGTGATTTCCATTATTATATAATATCTGTCAACGTCATGTTACGTAACAATGCTTGGTAGTATGAGTGAGTTAGACCCCGTTCACACAGCATTAACACCGTACGTTTTTTGCAGGATAAATCTTACCGAATACGTAATAGTGGCACAATGAGTATAAAACTTTCAGACGTACTTTTTTTTCGCAGTACAAACAAATGTGAACGGTCCTATTGGTACTCAATGTATACGCCACTACATATCCGGTAAGATTTGTCCTACAAAAAAATGTGCGTTGCAAATCTCGTGTGAATGAGGTCTTACACAACAAACGTTTTAATAACATTACCTACTAATCTGGACGAACCTTATATTAATAATAATGATCAATGTATAAAATGTATATGCCATGCCATAGTGTTTGTTGTAAGAACAATTAATATTTTTTTTATATTACGAAAAATATTTATTTTAATTATTTTAATTTATTAATAAGTAAATGGTGTTGTGTTTATTTAATTTGTCCTAAATAATTAATATTGGTGTTAATTGGTTTTAATTCGTAATTATAATAATTGTTGCATTCCTTAAAAAATTGATTTGTTTTAAAATTGGTTGTAAAGACAGATTTGTGTAAGGGACAAATTATTGCATCGTATGGACCTAATATTTTATTAAAGTACCAAAAACATTACATTAATATAAGGTATTGTTATATTTTTGGAATAAAACAATTTAATATTGTATCAGGTGTTGTATTTATTATTCTGATATAGACAGATTAGTGCCTTTATTTTGAAAGTGTGATTATTCCATAAGAAATTATATGAATTGGCATAGTTTATAACTTAGACTTCCTTCAAAACTCGCATTTTTTTATAATCGAGATTATTGCCAGTAAAAAATATCGTGTGTAATACGCACGTAGTCGCCGCGACTCCGTGCGCATACACACGACGACTTTTCTTCGAAATTACAAATTCTAACGGTCGCCTTCGACTGAGTCGCCGGGCGACTATTCGATATCGTACAGTATCGTAGGCTGAAAGTAATGAACATCGGCCTTTAGAATGACATTTCATCTTTGTAGAGCGTTGTCTCTGTCACTCATACCCATATGACGCTTTGTCGGTCTTAACGACCGAGACAGTGCTCTAGAAATCTGCTGTCTCCTTCTAAAGATTTTTTCACCTTTGTTTTCCGCGTACTGTAATGGGTCTTAAGGTAGATCTAGACCAAACGGGTGAATGCTCGGCGGGTGCTCGCTCTATTCCCACTTTGCCTAATTCTCTCTGGATAAACAAAGACAGAGTGTAATGCTCGGCCTCTGTTTATCCCAAGAGGTTAAATTCTCCTTGGATAAACAGAGACCAAGCGAGGTGCGTAATGGGTCTAAACATCGCTTTGTACTGCTACTGTTACTCGCATTTAGTCAATTTCCTCAACTGTCGGTCCACCAGAACTCGGCCGAGCACAACTTGGACCACCACCCGGTACAGCTCCATGCAGCTTCATCATAGCAGACTGACACACAGCTTGGGCGGCTTTCAAATGGTTCTCCAGCTCTGCTTGTGGCGCATCAGGATTATTTTCGAGCCATTGTAGCTGATTTACACATTCGGCAAGCACTGCGCTTTTTTCGCTGTCCGTTAATCTGCTACCAGCGTTTTCGGCTGCCTGTGGACAATAATATTCAAGAATCAGTTCAGAATTCAGAATCAGAACGAGACTACCTGTTTTATAGGCCCCAAACCCACCTCTAAATCCACTACTAGATATATATTATTGAGGCAAATTTTCATGTGCACAGATAAATTCGTCTGACCGCGGTACTTACGAGTCGCTAATCGTTCCTTAAAATTGAGTTAAAACGAGACAGATTTATGTGAGAGATATAGCTCTATCTCGTTTTAACTAAACTTAGGTAACGATTAAGCGACTCTGAGTACTACCGCGGTTAAGAATTAAATTAGAAGAAAAAAGTATTTACCACTTTACATCCATACAAATACGCCTCGAATTGATTTCTAATTTCCACCTTTTTCCTTATACATTCATCTTCAGCTTTAAACTTTTCAGCGTCTTGGAGCATCTTCTCTATTTCCTTCTTATTGAGGCGTCCTTTATCGTTTGATATAGTGATTTGCTCTGAGCGACCAGTGCTTGTGTCATGTGCACTTACACTAAGAATTCCATTCGCGTCTATATCAAAGGTTACCTACAATGTAAGAAAGCGGAGCCTAGACTGTGGTTAAGACGTCAACCTGCTATTCCCGCTAAATATGGCCCGGGTGGGTCGGGAATAAAGATTCCGGGCAGGCATCAAAAACTTTCGAACCTGTGCGTTTTAAGAAATTAGATAACAATAATTAACACTTGCTGTAACGGTAAACGAAAACATCCTGAGAGAACCGGCATGCCTGAGAGATCTTCATAATAATTATTCTTAAAGGTGTGCGAAGTCTGCCAATCCGCACTTGACCAGCGTGGTGGATTGTCTAAACCCTTTTCATTCTGAGAGAAGATCCGTGTGGAGTTCGAGTAGTGGACTGGCGATGGGTCATGATAAATATTCACATTTAACCAACTTTACACCATAAAACATCCACAAAACATCAGGTAATAAGTACTTACTTCGATTTGTGGGATTCCTCTAGGAGCTGGTGGAATGCCTGTTAAATTGAAGGTTCCCAATAAATTGTTGTCCTTCGTCATCGCTCGTTCTCCTTCGTAGACCTGTAACCATTATCTTTGACTAGATTTCCCTGTTATTACTTATTTCTCTTGAAGAAGGCATTGCATGGGCAGCTTAAAACAGTCATGGCAAAGTGCCTCAAGATGCGGCTACATAGCTTCCTTTCATTGTCTTACACAAGACCGATTCAGCAGCAGACTCCTCGAGCTGTCGACTGCTCTGGCTCTGGTCCTCGGCACGCGTTATGTAATTAGGTCGTTTTAAATTCGAACCGTTAGAATATGGAACGCTTTTCCGGCATCAGTTTACCTTCCAAGTTTAATATATTGTGTACATCCAAGTCAAGAATGAATCTAGGCAAGCCTGCTCCGTCGTAGACTGCATCATCACTTGACATTACTACTGACTGATTGCAGCCAAGCGAGAGTCTATATTTTTTTTAACTCAGTTATCTGCCGGTTATCTTCAACATTAATTGAATTTTTAATTAGAAAACGACTGTTTAAGCAGTGAACAATAATTGCTGGATCAGTTGATAATAGCTGCTCGAGCCATTCGTGTAAGTTGTTCAACCGCCCTTAGTCTATGTCTGCCTTTATTCCTGCCTGCTTTTATTCCTACCTACCTGTATTGTCACAGCGGGTTGGTTATCTGCATAGGTGCTGAATATTTTCCTCTGCGCAATTGGTATCCTTGTGTTTCTTTCGACCAGTCGCGTCATAATTCCTCCCGCAGTCTCTATTCCTAGAGACAGTGGTGTTACGTCCACGAGAAGGACATCTTGAATCCGAGTGTCTTTGGAACCGCTAAGTATGGCTGCCTGAACTGCAGCACCATAGGCAACAGCTTCATCGGGATTGATGGATAAGTTTAGTGTTTTGCCGCCGAAGAACTCCTTAGAATTAAATATTTTGATTATTACATTCTGATAATATAACAATGTGTCTCTCTGAAGGACAAAATACAAAGGATTAGCAAGCTTAAGGTGACGCTGGATGCACGTCCGAACTGCTCGGCCCACGTGGGTAACCTGTATTGCTATTTCACCTAACATTGTGATAGAAAGAAATAGACTCAGTGATGAGCAGTGTAGCGAGTGCATGCGCTCACACTAGCGTCCGGATATATTGATGATGGCACACAGATAGTTGGACAGATGTCACCGATGAATTTTTGTAAATATATGATTTATGAAGGAACTACTTATTTCAATTATTATTGTATAAGATTTTATGGAAGAGCGGGGTCGCCTGCCACGAGTACTCGTAGCAATACTAAAACAGTTACTGGGATGGTCCCAATTACTACGCACTATGTGAAATTGTTTTACCTACTGAAATAAATATTTTTTAATTTTTTTTTGAATGATAATGATTACCTACTTATCTTTTGATGAATACTATAAAATCTCACTTACATACATACCTATTAGGTAACTACTGCCTCAGCGTGTATAAACAACTCGTATATATTATAGAAATCCATACTTCTATGAAGTGTCTGTCTGTAATTTCGAAATAACTGCCGCAAGCTCATAATATTGTTATTTGAACTGTACCATAACAGCTGAATCAAACGTTTTTAAAAACTGTCTGTCTGTCTGTCTGTTTGAACGGGCTAATCTTCGGAACGGCAGAACCTATTTTGACGGGACTTTTACAGACAAGTAGAGGATTAACAAAGGATACTTTTTTAACCGACTTTTAAAAAAGGAGTTGTGTTTTTCTACCTATGTACACAGAAATCTCCGAGATTTCTGAACCGATTTGCGTATTTTTTTTAATTGATAAAGAAACTTTGCAACATTGTCCTATATAAAATGTCATTTTATATAGGACACACAGGATTTCAACTCCTCAATCCTGATGCTGCAGGGGACATGACCACCAAAACTTATGGGATTTTGAAACTGTCGGTTATAAATTGATATTGGAGGTAGGTACCTATATCTACCAAGTAAAGACTTTATCATTGAACTCGAAGACCCACTTCTCGACCCTGATGCTGTACCTAAGGAATTGCATTGCTAAATCGTGGTGATCCCACGGAATTTTAAATGAATCATCGCCCACGCCCGTTCGGTACCCTCATTCCGCACATTGTTTTTATTAGTCAGTCCACCAATCACAACAAAGCATTCTCCCCTGTCCCCCGCCAACATTTTACGATTTTGTTTTCATGTAAATCCTTGTATATGCGTACTCTAGGAGTTGAATTCTCTGTGCTGGCGGATTACCTATTAGGAACACATGATTACACATTCGTTTGTCTGTGAAAATAAATTTTGTTGCCTAGACTTATCTATTAGTAGCGACTAAAAACTATATATACCATCTACTTGTATATAAAAAAGTCTAAATAAATTCCACTTTGATCTCAAAAATGAAAATTTTATTTTTATAAGTAGGAAGTAGGTACAATTCAATTTCCCTCTAAAAGCCCACTACACACATAAACACAATATGTATCATTTTCTGTTTCAACAGTCACATTAGATGTATCATTCGACGCAGAACTATTGAAGCTCTCCATTTCATTTCTGGAATTAATAAACATACAATCAACATAAATATATTGTGAGTATTATCTATATAGAATGTATGCAAAAAACATAGCATAACAACTTACAAGTATGGTATGGGTATACCTTTCAATATTTAGTACGGAATTGAATGTTGTAGCATCATGTTGGATTTCAGTGGTACGTATATTGGGCACATTCATTTTATTTTCCTTGTTTTCTTCTAAAAGGAATGTCTTGAGTCACTAAAATACAACATAATTCAGCATTGACAAATCTGACAACAAATAGTAAATCTCTATATTATATAAAAATGAATCGCTGAATGTGTTGCTGATCGCAAATCTCGAGAACAGCTGCACCGATTTCGCTAATTCTTTTTGATAATATTCCTTGAAGTACGGGGATGGTTCTTATGGAGAGAAAAATTTAAAAAAAGTCCTGAAAAAGAATCGACTGTAGGCGGTGCGAAGTTCGTCGGGGCAGCTAGTAACATAATAATTATATTATCCTAATCCTAATTCCTAATCTAAATATAAAAGGTGACTGACTGACTGACTGACTGACTGACTGATCTATCAACGCACAGCTCAAACTACTGGACGGATCGTGCTGAAATTTGGCATGCAGATAGCTATTATGACGCAGGCATCCACTAAGAAGGGATTTTTGAAAATTCAACTCTGGAGGGGGTGAAATAGGGGTTCGAAATTTTGTGTAGCCCACGCGGACGAAGTGGCGGGCATTAGGTAGTATCTAAATAATATCAATTTACAAACACAGTGTCAAACTTTCAGAAGCTGGCTCTAAATGGTACGGTGTGATAGCATCATAATCTAATTCAATTCGATTTTTTGCTTTGTCGTTTCCTTGCCAAAGAAAATCCCGTGATCCACTAAAATAGAAGTATAATATATAAGTATTTATTAAAAATAAATAAATATCATCATCAAATTCACCATCCTGGAGAACCTTGAAAACGACACTCGCGTCTATTTTTTATAAAAAGTGCTGGCCCGCCATCTTAGATTAAAAAATTAATGTCATTATCAAAACCAGCATCCTGGAAACCCTGAAAACGACACCCATTTCTATTTTTGTGAAAAGTGCATGTCTGCTATTTTGGATTTGAAAATAAATGTCATTATCAAATTCAGCATCCCGGAAAAGTACATATTCAGTCAAATAAAATTCCCGTCGAGTCACATTGTTACTCACGTCGGGTGTGACGCACGGGAATAACCCCGAAAAAGTAATGGCATTATCATCACAAGATAATATTATGGTTTGGAAAGATTCTGATGAATTTTAATAGATCTCCTCTTTGCAAGGGATTTGCTTTTGCGAGAAGCTTTTGCGAGTCTAAACCGTTTCTTTTTCCTCTTCCGCCAATCCATTTTTGTTTCTGTTACACGAAAACTCAAGTATATAATTAAATTGTCTAAGCACACAATATGACCTACATACTTATATTTGTAACTAGATGATACACGCGACTTCGTCCGCGAGGATATAGTGGTTTTTTAATCCCGCGAGAACTCTTTCAAAAGCGATCACTATTTCAAATTTCAGCCAAATCCGTCTTGTACTTTTTGCGTGAAAGGGTAACAAACCTATACACACACACACACGCAGATACAAAATTTCGCCTTTATAATGTAAGTGTGATTTGACAACCCTGACTTTCGGAATTCGGATAAGTCCAAATTATATTTTATTACTAGTTGATGCCCGCAACTTCGTCCGCGTGGAATTAGGTTTTTAAAAATCCCGTGGGATCTCTTTGATTTTCCGGGATAAAAAGTAGCCTATGTGTTAATTTAGGGTATACCCTAAATTAACACTTTTATCTATCTCCATTCCAAATTTCATCCAAAACTGTTCAGCCGTTTTTGTGTGATTGAGTAACAAACATCCAAACATCCACACACACACATCACTACACCTATTATAAATGTGAAAGTGTGTTTGTTTGTTGGTTCGTTGGTTTGTCCTTCAATCACGTCGCAACGGATCGACGTGATTTTTTGCATTGGTATGGTTGACCTGGAGAGTGACATAGGCCACTTTTATCCCGGAAAATCAAAGAGTTCCCACAGGATTTTTAAAAATCTAAATCCACGCGTACGAAGTCGCGGGCATCACCTCATCATCATCATGATCAACCCATCGCCGGCTCACTACAGAGCAGGGGTCTCCTCTCAGAGTGAGAAGGGTTTTGGCCATAGTCTACCACGCTGGCCATGTGCGGATTGGTAGAATTCACACACCTTTGAGAACATTATGGAGAACTCGGCATGCAGGTTTCCTCACGATGTTTTCCTTTACCGTTAAAGCAAGTGATATTTAATTAATTAAAACGCGTATAACTCCGAAAAGTTAGAGGTGCGTGCCCGGGATCGAACCCCCCGACCTCCGTTTAGAAGGCGGACGTCCTAACCACTAGGCTATCATAGCTTCACCTAGTTTATAATATTAGTAGGATATATGACGTAAACTACTACCACCAGCTGTCGATACGATGCATTCTAAAATAAATCGACCGACCGACCGACAGACCGACCGGCCAAGTACGAGTCAGACTCGCGCCCCGAGGTTTCCGTACTACAATAGTAAAATGTTTATCTCTAAATCTCCGTATGTAACTAGAATTTCGGTACATATAAAAATGAATCGCTAAATGTGTTGCTGATCGCAAATCTCGAGAACAGCTGAACCGATTTCGCGAATTCTTTTTTTATAATATTCCTTGAAGTACGAATATGGTTCTTACGGAGAGAAAATTTTTAAAAAAATCCTGAAAAAGAATCGACTGTTAGGCGGTACGAAGTTCGCCGGGGCAGCTAGTGAAAAATAAAAATTAATAAATAGGTAAATAGTATTTTTTAACATTTTGCATGATAAATCAAAAACTATTTATTATGCACTAGATGATGCCCGCAACTTCGTCCGCGTGGATTCAGGTTTTTTAAAAATCCCGTGGGAACTTTGATTTTCCGGGATCAAAAGTCAAATTCAAATGATTTGTTCAAAATAGGTAATAAATTACTCTTTTCGATTGTCAGTTGTTGGATTTGTAAAATATAGTGGTGATAATTATTTCGCAAACGCTACGAGGGTTCCAAACGTGCCCAAGACTGAGAAGAGCCCACAGCTAACTCAGCCGGGTATTCTTTTTATTATCACCACTTTACAAAATCATAAATTAAACTTATTAGAACTATCACAAAGCCGAGCAACTCATTCCCAAGCTTGACTCATTCCCAAGCTTGCTTATCATTTAAATAATCCTTTACAATGTAATAGGATTTTTTAATTAGTTTACGTTTTATGAAAACTTCGAACTTGTT